>NC_056623.2:34851621-36051621 GCF_002870075.4 Lactuca sativa
GTGTTTACTTGGATGCAAATGACATTGTAAACGTGACATGTACTACAAAAATTAACCTGAATGTCCTTTTTGACAGATCCATTTCATATGTAGCATTCAACTAGTAAACAAAAGAAACACAATCCAAGTGAAAAACTAGCATCTCTTTCTCAAAAACACCCCATTTATCTACCCATGTTCCCATCACATGAGAAAGATGTTATTTCATTCTAGTAACCCCCCTACCAAACTTTTTTCAACACAATTTACATTTGAATATATCCAAGTTGTTTTATGCGGGATAAAACCATATTCCCAACCAACATCTTTTTTCCAAAAACACCCCATTTATGTGCCCATGTTCCCATCACATGAGCAAGATGTTGTTTCATTCTAGTAATCCCCTACCAAACGTTTTTCAACACAATTTACATTTGAATATATCCAAGTTGATTTTATCCGGGATAAAACCATATTCCAGACCAACATCTTCCGAATTCTGTTTATATGCATCCTTGGCGGTTGATCCCACAGATGGTGTAATTGAAGCATTAGAAGTCATTGATTGTCAAATGTAATCATAATCACCCAATAAAACATTAACGATTATCAATCAACTGAACACCTTACAATTGCTCAACATATCTTACTGATTCATGTTAAATGCTAAAGTGATAAAAAACTTAACAGGTTCATATTAGTTCTAAAATAGATTAATAATATTCATGTTAAATAGATTAGAGCTAGAAACTAACACAACTGATCAAACATATTAGCGCTGGAAACTAGAACTAGAAACAACTAATATTGAAAAAAAAATGCTTAAACGGATTCAATAGATTAATTAATCTCAAATAACACAACAAATTCAACGGTTGGAAAATAAGACAACATATACAACAACCGGAAAAATGCTTAAACAGATTTAACAGTTGTAAAATAACACAACAGATACAAAAAATGCATCAACTGGGAACTTGAACTGGAAGTGTAACATCTGGAAGAAGGATACTCCCGTTTTCTTCCCCAAATAATTTCTAGAAATTGCAATTTGTATAGAAAATAGAAGAATGGGAAGCGGAGAATTGAGACTAACTTGAAGGAGAAGTCGTAGGATGAACAGAAGGCGTCGGATGAGGAATAGAAGGCGTTGGATCCTCACACAGAAGCTTCAGCAGGCGATGATGAACTTCAGACGAGACTTGTGTGCTTCAGACGAACTTCATGTGAGGAAGATGGTGGTGTCGTGAATGGAGAAGAAGATGGCGACGTCGTTAATAGAGAAGAACATGGTGGCGTTTCGTTTGTTCCTTCCTCGACTTCAAAAGAGAGAATTACAAAAAGGAAAAAAATTAAATGCGATGGAAAAGGGTAATCGGGAGGAACCCTACCATCAAAATTTTCATTTTGACAATTTAGCCCTTGAAAGTTTTTAATTTTCGTTAAATTGCGTTGACCGATAATCATGCCTAGACCTGCGTAACTCCAATAATCTCCGACTTTAACTGGTTCGGACCACGTCCGAGTAGAGAGGCTGATTAGCTATAAATGTTATCAATGGAGGACCGCCAAGAGCCTTGGCGCCGACTCATCGGCTGCCTAGGCTGATCTATACAGCACGAATATATATATATATATATATATATATATATATATATATATATATATATATATATATATATCATACATACTTATAAAACTAGCATTTTTTCTTGAATCTCTTGCATTTGAAACCCCTATTCTTTTTTCCTTTCACCACATTGATTTGAAACTCCCATGACTTTTCAATTTCTTTATAATAATAATTATAATTTGGTAATTAGGTTAAATAAATATCAAATCTAAAGTGTAATCATATATAAACTAAATTTCAATATTAAAATAATATCTTTAATTCTACTTATAAAATTATGTTTTTTAACTTTTAACATATTATACTTAATTTATTAGTTTTAATATATTGTTGGATGTAAACAATTATCACTTTAAAGGTATAATTTTTGAACAATTTGTATAAAATACTTAAATTATTGTTTAAAATATAACATTCTCGGCTCAACTTAAATATAAATTTTATTAAGTTAAACAACCCAAAGATTATTTTATAAATAGTTAAAAGTGATAAATTGTAGTGTCTTTCTACTAATAATTATAAGTTGGCTAATATGGTTAAATAAACATCAAACCTAAAGTGTAATCATAAATAGACTAAATTTCAATTTTAAAATAATATTTTTACTTCTATTTATCAAGTTATGTCTTTAAATTTTAACATATCATACTTAATTTATTAGATTTAAAATGTTGTTGCATGTAAACCATAATCAATTTAAAACTACAACTTTTAAACAGTTTGAACAAAATACTTAAAATGTTAATTTAACTATAACATTACAGTGTCAACTTAAATATAAATTTCAGTTCCACTAAAAAACCAAATAATATTTTGTAAATAGTTAAAAGTAATAAATTATAGTGATAAATGCAAAAACTAAATTATAATATCAGTTTAACTAAAATATTTGCTAAATATATTTATATAATCGTTAAAAATTTTCAAATAAGTAGCTTAAAATAAATTATAATAACAATAGTTAAAAATAACTCTATACAAATGATTATATTGTTACCTTTAAAATCAAAAAATAATGTTTGATGTTTTAAATAATTTCAATGATAGAAATTAAAAATTAAGCAAATAAATTTTAAAAAATTAGTTAAAAATAGCAACAACTATAAATAATATTAAATCATGTATAATATTTTATTTTATTGATGTGTAACTCGCGAGTAGAAGTCATTCAAACGATTGAGATTATGACGTTATAATAGATGTATATATTATCATATAATTCAAAATAATCAATATATTATATCAAATTAATATACGAATTATTATATCAAATTTAACAACAACGTTAGTGTTATATTTTAAAATATATATTTGTAAAAACTTCAACTATATAAGTGTTTCTGCACATTACAATGTCAACTCAAATATAAATTTCAGTTCCATTTAAAAAACTAAAGAATATTTTGTAAATAGGTAAAAGTGATAAATTGTAGTGATAAAAAAAAATAAAACTAAATTGTAATCTCAATTTAACTAAAGTATTTCTTAAATATATTTTTTTAATCGTTAAAAGTTTCCAAATAAGTAGCTTAAAATAACTTACAATAAAAATAGTTAAAAACAACTCTATATAAAGGATTATATTGTTAGCTTTAAAATAAAAAAACAATGTTGATGTTTTAAATAATTATAATGATAGAAATTAAAACGTTAAGCAAAAAAAATTAAAAATCAATTAAAAATAAAAACAACTATAAATAACATCAAATCATATATTATATTTAATTTTATTCATGTGTAACTCGCGGGTAGAAATCATTCAAACGATTGAGATTATGAAGTTATAATAAATGTATATATTATCATATAATTCAAAATAATCAATATGTTATGTCAATTTAGTATATACAAATTATTATATCAAATTTAACAACAACGTTATTTTTATACTAAAAAAAACATATATTTGTAAAGACTTCAACTATATAGGTGTTTCTGCGCAACGTGCGGGCAATCGCCTAGTATATGTTATATATATATATATATATATATATATATATATATATATATATATATATATAGTTTTATTCTTCTTTTGACATTTGTCACCTTATTAGCCTCTTAATTAATGCATGTCACTTGTCAACTTATTGATTCTCCATTTAAAATTTAAAATTTTAAATTTCTCACTCTAATTACATTAAATTAATAATATTAGAATAAAAGTTAAAATAAAATTAATACAAATTAAAAAGTCATATAATTTCACATATTTATTTAAATCAATGATTATAATTTTATATAACTAAAAAAATCTATTAATTAATAATTTATTTAAAATAATTGATTAAAAATTATGAGTTTTTACTATAAAAGCTTAATTAATTTTATAACTGTGGTTCCCACGGGTTATAAAGTAGTGTGTGTGTGTGTATGTGTGTATATATATATATATATATATATATATATATATATATATATATATATATCATACATCATACATATTTATAAAGGTAGCATTTTTCCTTGAACCTCATGCATTTGAAACTCCCATAAAAATTTGCAAACACCTCATGCATTTGAAACCTCCTATTTTAATGAATATCACTCAAAAGTCTCTTAATAATGATTAACAATTCAAAAGTTTTAAAACTTATATAATATATTTAATAAACAATTAATGGATACTCTACTATAAAAAGGTCAATCTTTTTTAGTAGACACACAAATACAAATCACATTCAAAATTCACAAAGAAAACAAGTTTAAAGTTTTTTTGTGTTGGTTTGAGGGCTTTGAACAATTTTTCGAGCCATGTTATTATGTTGAAGTTTTTAATTTGTAAGTTTGTTATATACTAATTCTTTTTTGTATTTTCTTGATTTAAGTATTCTTTTAAGAATATCATTGTATGTTGTGGTTGAAATTTTAATATAAATTAGGTTAGATTCATGTTATCGATCATATGTTATGGAAGGTGATATATATAATATTTATTTAACTATGGTATACATGTTTGTATGTTCATGTTGCTTCAAAACAATACTTAATTAAAAATCATGGATATGTCATATTATCCATGTAAGCCTTTTTTAAAATGCAAATTATCTATCTTATCACTTTATATTTTAGTATATGTTTAACATTTTAATTATAATAAGTGTTTTTTAAAAGTTTCTTTCACTTATTAATAATAACAAGTGGTATTAAAATTAATAAGCAATAATTATAAACAATAAAAATCAAATTACATGGATATATCATATTATCCATGCAAGTCTCTTTTAAAATGCAAATTGTCTATCTTATCACTTTATTATTTAGTGTATGTTTCACATTTTAATAATAATATTAAGTGTTTCCTAAAAGTCGTCTTTAACATATTATTAATAATAAGTGGTTTAAAATTAATGAATAATAATTTTAAATGAAAATAAGATCAAATTATAAATTACATTTAGCTATAAATAAATTGTATTTTAAATGAACATCATTATTGAAATTAGAAAATGATAGCATAAGTAAAAATATAATTAATCAATAATAATAATTGTTAAAATTAATACTAAATAGATAATTATACTTAATTCTATTAATGAGGAATGTGGATTGATATAAATGAATATTACTGTTCAAAATAATTGAGATTATATATATATATATATATATATATATATATATATATATATATATATATATATATATATAAATTAGTGTAAAAATATTCTCTCAAAGTTAATGTCAATAACATAACCACTTTAAACATATATTTTTCAATATTTTAACAATATGTTTTTAATCTTCGTTGCACAACACGCGAGAATTCGTGTAGTGTATATATATATATATATATATATATATATATATATATATACACACACACACACACACACACGATGCGAAACGCAAATGTAACATCCGAAATATACTTATATAAAAGTGGTGCATGTATTATTTAACATTTTAATATATTAAATAATAAATATGGGTAGGGTCGTAAGGCTACTGGATATTAGTAATCTTCTTCTCATTATTATTTATGCCGCCTTATACAACACACTATTTTAGTTAGGAAATAATCATCACATCGACAACCATACAATGAATGACGACTTACATTATAACATGAAATTATAAATGTTTGTTGATGCTCACAGTGTCTACATGGAAGCAAATGACATTCAAAATGTGACTTGTACAACAAAAATAACCTAAATTTCGTCTTTGATGTCTCCATTTCAGCCGTAGAGTTCAAGTAGTAATCAAAAGAAACACAACTCAAGTGAAAAACTACCACCTTTTTGCCAAAAACACCTTATTTATTTTCCCATGTTTTTCACCATTCAAATGTATAAATTACCAACCTAGAGAGAGATAGACAATGTGTGTGCGGGTGTGTGTGTGTGAGAGAGAGAGAGAGAGAAAGAGAGAGAATTAAGGCACCAAAAATTGAAAGTACATTAAAAAAATCAGAAAGCGGTGTGAGATATAAGAGCAATTTTAAACAAATTAAAACATAGTTAATTAACATTTATAGTTTTTGATATTACGAAAGCTAAAAATTAAAATGGTTAGGTAAAGTAATTAAAATTCTCAAATTTATTTTTAGCATCAATAATAAATAACAAATAATGTAGATAGAATTTTCCAAAAATATATGTCTAATGTTATTTTGCAACCTTTAAAAGGACATTGATTTTATCTAAAATATGATTAGAATAAAATAATATAGAAAAACTATTAGGCTCAAATGACTTTGATTTTTGTCTCCAAAAGTGTGTGTATATATATATATATATATATATATATATATATATATATATATATATATATATATATATATATATATATATATATATATATATATATTGCCAAAAGCAAATTTATAGCTAATATAATATATTAATAAAAAATAGTTACAATGTTATATCAATTTGAAATATTCAATTAACTAAAATAATATATTGATATAGAAATGGTGCATGTATTAATTAACATTTTAATATATTCATAAATAAATATGGGTAGGGTTGTATGGATGATGGGTATGAGTAATCTCCTTCACATTATTATTTTTGCCGCCGTATACAAAACACTATTTTAGGTATGAGATAATCACTACATAAACAACCTTACAATGGATGACGACTTTATTAAAACGTGAAATTATAAATGTTTGTTGATGCTCATAGTGTTTACTCTGAAGCAAATGACATTGTAAACGTGACATGTACTACAAAAATAACCCAAATTTCCTTTTTGACCGCTCTATTTCATATGTAACATTCAACTAGTAAACGAAAGAAACACAATCCAAGAGAAAAACCAACATCTTTTTCCCAAAAACACCCAATTTATCTGCCCATGTTCCCATCACATGAACAAGATGTTGTTTCATTCTAGTAATCCCACTACTAAACGCTTTTTCACACAATTTACATTTGAATATATCTAAGTTGTTTTTATGCGGGATAAAACCATATTCCCAACCAACATCTTTTTCCCAAAAAACACCCCATTTATCTGCCCATGTTCCCCTCACATGAGCAAGATGTTGTTTCATTCTAGTAATCCCCTACCAAACGTTTTTCCACACAATTTACATTTGAATATATCCAAGTTGTATTTATCCAGGATAAAACCATATTCCCAACCAACATCTTCCGAATTCCATTTATATGCATCCTTGGCGGTTGATCCCACATATGGTGTAGTCGAAACATTAGAATTCATTGACTGTCAAATGTATTCATAATCATCCCAATAAAACATTAATGATTATCAATCAACTGAACACCTTACAATTGCTCAACATATCTTATCGATTCATGTTAAATGCTAAAGTGATAAAAAAACTTAACTTGTTCATATTAGTTCTAAAATAGATTAATAATATGCATGTTAAATAGATTAGAGCTAGAAACTAACACAACAGATCAAACATATTAGAGTTGGAAACTTGAACTAGAAACAACTAAGATTGAAAAAAATGCTTAAACAGATTCAATAGATTAATTAATCTCAAATAACACAACAAATTCAACGGTTGGAAAATAAGACAACATATTCAACAACCAGAAAATTTCTTAAACAGATTCAACAGCTGTAAAATAACACAACATATACAAAAATTGTATCAATTGGAAACTTGAACCAGAAGTGTAACATCTGGAAGAAGGATCCTCCCGTTTTCTTCCCAAAATAATGTAACATCCCGGATTTCCAGGTATCTTTTATTCATATATTTTTGGTGTTTTGTGAGGGGACTCGGCGAGTTAGAGCTCAAACTCGCCGAGTAGGATCGCGGTTCTGGACGCGAGTTTACGCCTGGACTCGGCGAGTCCAAGGAATGGACTCGGCGAGTCCGTTCTGTTTAATGAAACCCTAATTTCCCAGTCCTAAGCCCTATTTAAAGGACCTTATGGCCCTTCATTGCGGCTACCTTGACCTTGAGAGCACCTAATCAGCTGAGGGTTCTTGTGAGTAAGAAAAGAGGCCATTATTCACCAATTTTGTGTGTATTTGCAAGAAAGGAAGGGGAAAATCAAGCTAGGAGAGTTGGGGTGCTTGGATCTACTTCCATTTCGCCAGAGGAAGCTTCTTGAGGTATCATTCAGAGCTTATTTTCGTATTTTTGTTGATATGGTCAAATCTAGGGTTTCTTCATGCCTTGTTTGCCTTGTATTTGGAGTGTGAGAGGTCCCATGGGGATATGGTACCTAGATCTGGACCTTAGTAGGTCCAGAGAGTCCCAAATGCCATGCTTTATGACCTTCCTTTTGGGTTGGAGACTTAGGTTGCCATTTTAGAGGTCATTTCTTCAAAAGAAGCCTTGTAGGCGTTGCATGGTAGCCAAGAATGTGACTTTACGTGATGAATGTGCTTAGGAGGGCCAGATCTATGAGTTGATGGAGCGGATCTGACCTCAGAAGCGAGATTGAGTTGATGCATGGCATGGACTCGCCGAGTCCGAAGAACAGACTCGGCGAGTAGCATGAAGATTGTCCTTGACCACTCAGCGAGTGGTCTTGCCAAGTTAAGGGTTGACTCAGTGAGTCGGGGAGAGTTAGAGAGGGTTGACAGGTGGACTGAGTCGAGCTGGAACTCGCCGAGTTGTTCTTGAGACTCGGCGAGTTGAGTCGTGGTTGCCCCGCGATTCATGCCAGGTGGGACTCGTCGAGTTGGGGGTGTACTCGACGTGTTAGGGGAGGATCCTAGAGAGTCAGTGAACACGTATAGACTCGCCGAGTCGCCCTAGTGCACTCGCCGACTCCGGTCAAAGTTGACCGTTGACTGTTGACCAGTGTTGACTTGATAGGGGTAGTCAACCTTAGTGGTAAAAGTGTTAATTAGAGATATATGATGTTATAGGAGGATTATAGCTCGGAGGATCGAGCACGAGTGATTTCCAGGATTCGCGAGTTATCGAGATATACGAGGTGAGTCTTCTCACTATACTTTACCTTGAGTAGGTAATCAGAGTTATGTGATAGAGTGTTTGTATGCTAAATGTCTGTTATGTATTGTACTGCATTATTTCTATGTGATTTATGCTGTGCATGTTTATAGAGTTGGAACCGGAAGGTTCCTAGAGTTAGAACCGGTGGGTTCACAGAGTAGGGTCTACGGACCCACAGAGTTATAGCCTCGAGTGGCTAATATGTGTTATGTGTGGTATTTTGGGGAACTCACTAAGCTTTGTGCTTACAGTGTTAGTGTTGTTTTTTTCCGGTACTAGTGATGACCGTGGGAATGCGCCGGCTTGATCTGTACGCACGCATGGTATTTTTATGATATGTGATCTTGGGATTTTGTATGATATGGATTGGAGTTTCAAACTTGATGTTTTATGAAAATTAAATGAAAATGTTTTTATATTATGCGAAAAATTATTTTGAAACTCACGATGTTACAATTTGGTATTAGAGCCTTGGTTTGAGGGATTCGAGTACACCTTCGGGCGTATTTGAACTCAAAATGAGGATTTGAGAAGTATTTTCAAAAAGAGTAAAAGATTTTGGAAAAACGCAGAGTAGAGTGTGTGTACGATCGGTCCACGCCCGAACGGTGATTTCCCAAAATACCCTCATGTTATGTGATATTGATATTGATATGATGTATTCGCATGCTAGAGTAGGATAGGTATTCCTATTAGGACTAGAGTGGCCTGATTTGTGATGCCTTAGCCTAGGAAGAGGTGAGCTGCTATGAGATGCTTGAGAGTGAATAGGTAGCATCGAGGGGCTTATGAGAGATCTTTTAGAGAGTGGCCTATGCATGATAGAGTACTTGGAATTTGGGACCCGAAGAGGAGGACTTGGGGTGTATTCTAATACGGTGCGGACAGTAGTATTGGGCCCGTACTACTGAAAGCACCGGAGCGGTGTACAGCCCAAGTAAGAATCTTTGGAATACCAAGGATCAAGGAGGGATGAGTTGTCGAGTGTGAGTATGCTTGAATGGAATCTAATTTATCGTATGTTGTATTTCAAAGGTAGATCATGGTGAGGACACGTTTGATGCCTGAGAGCAGTGATACCAGTGATGAGGAGATCCGTCGGATCATCCACGAGGAGGTGGCTGCGGCCATCAGGGCAGAGATACCAGAGATGTTCGGATCTATTAAGACCATGTTGATTGAGACTTTTGACGAGCGTTATGCCGCTCTTTCTGAGGCTGTTGTTGCAGCGGCCACCGCAGCTATTGCTGCCGCGAGGCCGCAAGGTGGTGATGCGTTGCTGTTCCGGGAGTTCAACAACACAAAAACACCAGAGTTCGATGGGACCCAGGACCCGGTGGCAGCTATGAGGTGGATTTATGACATAGAGGGGTGTTTCTTCACTTGCTCATCTCCTGAGCATTTGAAGGTTTGGTTCGCGCTGAACCAGCTTCGCTTGGGAGCGAAGGAATGGTGGAAGTTTGTGACGGCGCACTTTACGCCTGCTAAACTTGCGGCAGTGACCTGAGAGAGGTTCACTGCCATGTTCCGAGATGAGTACGTTCCCTAGGTGGAGAGGGAGCGTTTGGCCCAGGAGTTTCTGACCCTCAAGCAGGGTACTGAGTCGGTTACAACGATTACCAAGATGTTCCATGAGAGGGCGATGTTATGCCCTAAGCACATGTCCACCGAGCAGGCACGTATGAGCCAATATCTGAGTATCTTGAGGCGAGACATTCGGGAGTTCACGACGAACTCCTCGTACCGGACATTTGATGAGCTTCAGGCAAATGCCCGGAAGAGGGAGATTGAGCTAGAGACTCAGGCCAGGGAGGAGGCGGAGTCTTAGGGGAGGGATCGGCGACCGGCACAGTCTCAGCCGGCAGCCAAGCGGGCTAAGCCCGCTGATCCCAAACAGGGAGCCAGAAGGGCCGCACTTGTGGGAAGTGTGGCAAGGGTCATGATGGAGTCTGTAGAGCGGGATCTTGCTACAAGTGTGGCAAGGAGGGGCACATGGCCAAGGACTGCCCCAAGGGGTTTGCGGTGTGTTTTCACTGCAATCAGACCGGACACTGGAAGGCAGAGTGTCCGCAGTCGCGAGGATCATCTCAGGGAGCACCTCAGGGATCTGCCCCTGCTGCCATCAGAGCTACAGAGAGTCGGCCAGTGAAGGCCGAGGCGCCGAGGGCACGAGGGAGAGCTTTTCAGCTGACCGCAGAGGAGGTCCGCGCAGCGCCCGACGTCGTGGTTTGTATGTATTCTTTCGTATATTTATTTTGATGTTGAGATATTATGCTTATATTATGTTGTGCGTAGGTACTTTTCTTGTGAATTTTGTACCTGCCTTGGTGTTATTTGACTCGGGTGCGAGTCGGTCTTTTGTATCTTTGGCCTTTAGTCAGCATATCAGTGTTAGTCGTGAGGCGTTGAGTCGGCCTCTGAGAGTGTCCATAGCTAATGAGAGGGTGATATATGCCACGGAGGTTCTCCGAGGGTGCGTAGTCGAGATTTTCGGTGTTGAGTTCCCGATTGATCTAGTCCCTATTGCGATGGGTGATGTCTGTGTCATTGTGGGCATGGACTGGTTGAGTCGATTCGGTGCGGTTATCAACTGTGAACGACAGCTGGTGACCATACGAAACCCTAGTGGGGGAGTTCTTTCGGTGTACGGAGAGGGTACACGTTCAGGATCAGCGTTTTGTTCGGCCGCTAGGGCGAGGCGGTGTCTACAGCAGGGCTATAAGGGTTTTGTGGCGTATGTGATGGATACGCGGGTGGATTCCGAGAGGCCGGGTTCAGTTAAGGAGGTTCCAGTGGTGCGTGAGTTCCCGGATGTATTTCCCGAGGAGTTACCGGGTGTGCCTCCTGTGAGGCAAGTGGAGTTCAGTATCGATTTGGTTCCAGGGGCCGCGCCTATCGCTAAGGTGCCTTATCGTCTTGCACCTCCAGAGATGCAAGAGTTATCCTCGCAGCTTCAGGAGCTGCTGGGAAAAGGGTTTATTCGGCCGAGTAGCTCGCCATGGGGAGCGCCTATCATGTTTGTCAAAAAGAAGGATGGTTCACACCGGATGTGCATTGATTATCAGGAGTTGAACAAGCTGACGGTCAAGAACCGTTACCCGTTGCCGAGGATCAACGATTTGTTTGATTAGTTGCAGGGAGCATCTTGGTTCTCCAAGATCGACTTGAGGTCTGGATATCATCAGGTGAGGGTGTGAGATGAGGACGTCCAGAAGACAGCGTTCAGAACGCGTTATGGGCATTATGAGTTTGTGGTGATGCCTTTCGGGCTCAGCAATGCCCCGGCAGTGTTCATGGATCTCATGAACCGAGTGTGTAGGCCGATGCTGGATCGGTCGGTGATTGTATTTATCGACAACATTCTGGTATATTCGAGATCTAGAGAGCAGCATGAGGAGCATTTGAGAGAGGTTCTCGGAGTTTTGATACTGGAGAGGCTTTATGCCAAATTCTCCAAGTGTGATTTCTGGTTGCGGGAGGTCCAGTTCTTAGGACATCTCGTTAACTAGGAAGGGATATTGATCGATCCGGCCAAGGTTGAGGCGGTGATTGTTGGGTTTTGAGCAATCTAACACTTCCTAAGTGTGTATGCAACCCTAATAAACCTTGGATCTATGTTTGTCTAAATACATGCAAAATAATAATTATCCAAGGTTCATAACCTATCTAACATGGCATGGGGTACTTTTAAACATAAAAGAATTAGATGAGATTACATACCTTTTGATGATGAGTTCAATTCCTAAGGAGTTTGAGGGCCAAGCACCAATAGTGTGAATGCCTCAAATGAATCACAAAACACCACAAACTCTTGGAAAACTTTGAGAGAGTATACACACTTGTATTTTCGGCCACACACAAGCACACACACACTAGTTCACTAGTTGCCATTTCATGCTCCATAAGCATGCTTATATAGTGTGCATGGTTAGGGTGAAACCCTAATAACCCATGACCTTTCCTTTCCAAGGATCCATGGGTTAAAAGCTCCATGGATCATCCATGGACTTCCATATAAGCCTAGCCCATTAACAAATGAGTGTTAGCCCACACCATATAAAACCAATAGCCCATAATCTAATTAGTCTTCCTTTTAATCTCTAAATTAATTCATAATTAATTTAAGACTAATACTAATTAAATAACATAACTTCATATTAATATATTATAACTTATAATATATTAATAAACATATGTGTATAACTCTCATAAAATTATCCATAAATAGTTCGGGTGAGATGCAACCCAAATGGACCATGCCAGGTCGGGTCAAGTATATACCAAATAAGTTATGGACTTAGACACATTATCCAACAGACTCCCACTTGGATAAGTCTAATAACTATATTTGCGTATGTTACTTCAGGAACCAACCAGCAATCGTAGCTCTCGAAAACTCCGTTGAACTATGAAGCGCCATTTTAGATAAGTGATCGTATAATCCTCTGTTCTCATGATATCAGCCGGAAAAATACATGGAACAACGTCGTACTTATTGTCCAGCAGTTTGTTTCCTGATTTTCGATTTGTTTGACAAAGAACTTAATCGAACACATCAATTTAGTTCTGACCGGCCGGTACATAGGTCACAACAAAATCATCGAGGGGACCAGATATCGCTTCTATTTCTAGAAGGAACAGATAAACTTCGACTCATATGCTTGTTCTACTACTTGTTGAATTGTACACAAAGGCACGTTTTATAACATCAAGTTACTGATGCGTTTACGTGCAATCAATGCACAACCAACTCATAGGTAACAACTCATATCTCTAGGTTTGAAGATTTATATGATATTACCGTCTCACTATCACTCGAGATAAATTCCATGAAGTGATACAAGTGAGCGTGGGTTTATTCCAATACTCATAACTTATGAGCATTCATGAATGTTGTAGCAACCATTACTATGACTAAACCCATTTAGCCATCTACAAACTCGATTCATGACAGTCTTGATTCATACCTACTTCCAACATATGAACGACTGTGGAGTGTTTAAAAAACTTAGTCATTCGGAAAGAATAACCTAGCTATTTTGGAAGTCAAAACATGCAAAGTAAAACACAATAATAATCGAATCCAATATGGTCTCAGAACCCTTTTGAATATAAATAGAACCACCTTTTATTTATCACCATATTGATTACACATTATTCATTGTATAATGTTTCAAACAATCAACTTAAGACTTGAATAAAAACAACAGTCGTCCCATGCTCCTAGCATGTACACTTTGTTTTTCTAAACAATAGTTATGCCATACTCCAAGTATGCACACTATGTTTGTCTATGATCCTTACATTGTGATGTAGATCAATTGAACATGATTCCAATGATACTCATTTCACAATCCCAAATCCTTATTGTAAATGTGAGAATCCCCGATTCCTATCATTTACCAAAAAAAAAGCTATTAGATTTTAAACTTTTATGCAATGTTCCTCTTGTAATGATTATTCACAAATTCACAAAACTTGTCAACAATCACTACAGAGTATTCCAAAGGAGATCAACTCTATGGAAACGAAGTCTCATATTCAAAGTTCATTGCTTTGAACATCCTTCTTGCATTAAGGTTTTCTAATCTTACATAGATTGAATAACTTCCACCTATGAAGACATTTCCATAGTCCCATTTTGACTATCTCTTCCGAACAAGAGTTACTTCTTTTCAGAATATCTCAATAAGGTCCTTTTCGACAACTTACATCATACTTCCAACTTTCCCTGAGCAACCAATCTTTGGCGAACCTCAGATTTGTCCTCGACAATTGCTTAATCACTTTAGTCATATCCACTTCTAGACTTTTCCCTTCTCAATGCCTTAAGCATTTGGAAAATTTAGAAAAGATGAATATTATAGCACATGCAATCGATCCTATATCCAAAGCATATGGGACACGATTCACGATGTTTGACATAAAGACATGATACTAGGCCAGTCTTTTGCTACAATATTTTTTATTTGCCATGTTTTCAAAAATTAACTATGAAGAGGGATGCCGAAATCATAATCAAATTTTGAAAACGCAATATATATAGAATTTCTTCAAGTTGAACCATTCCAACATAAAATTCATATATATATATATATATATATTCTTGACTAAAGATGATTAAAATCTCAATCTAAGCTTTAGAATTGAAATGAAGTATAATTTCCTCTCCCTTAATTATAGCAAAACAACTTTTCAACCCCTGCAACTTCACGAATTGAAACTTTGTTTTCTATAATTAACATTGCTAGCTTGCAACAATAGTAATCACAATTATCATGCTCCCACTAACATGATGATTATTAGCATAACACTTATGCTCCCACTAGCTCTGACATATTTCCAGAAATCTGTTGGACTTCTGAAATTTAGATTCATACACCCTTTCTTAGATAGCTCACATGTGTGTCTAAACAATTTCCAAAACTATGAAAAGGGATGCCGTAATCATAGTCTCAAATGCAAATAACACAATTGCTATCTACTTAAAATCTACTTAGTGAAAGCGTTTCCTCACCATCATTTTCATGAATCGGAGAGAAACCTTATGACACTTAGATTTTATAGTGTATGAGTTCCTATCCATGTGAATTTGTCAAAACCATAATCACAAGATAAGGTTAGTGACAAATTCAGCCTTACATGGATTAAACTTGTTCAATTTTAGTTTCTTGTCACCATGGTAGCACAAGGCTCACCAATGCTTCCAAGTTGAACTCTGATAACTCACATGCAAATTCAACTTATTTGAAGTAGGTACAAAAATAAGAATTATGTCAACACGATAGGTTGCAAACCTTAAGTCGTGTGCTAGTGATAAAATACAGGTTTTACTCTTGATTAAATCTTGAAACTCTTTCAGGATCTTTAAGGCTCCCACTGTCCCCTTGACATATAAGTTTCCCCAGTCGAGAACCATTCCTTGACAAAACAAATATTCAATGGATAGTGCGGATTCTTATCAAGACTAACACTTCACACAGTTGGTCTTAGTTGGTCTTTGTCTCATCCAAGACATCACAACTTACCAATCTCAAATGTACAAGAGTAGAAAACATTTTACTCTTACATTTGACTAGTGTTAATAAATCTTCCTTTATGTCACTCAAAGTTACAATCTTGGAGTATGACTCTAAGAATTGTTTTGGAACGAAGTATGACTCATCTTCTCGATCTTAACTAATCCAACAATTCATGACCTCTCTTCTTAGCCATAACAATGCACTAAGATGTCCTTAGAGTATGAATTTGTGATATGGTTTCATAATCATTAAGATGATCATGAAATATGATACTAAAGTACTCTCCCATCCTTTCAGATTTGAGAAACTTTTATCTTTCTGTCTAATTTGATTCTTCTCATTTGTTCTGTCATACATTGTAACCTTTCCAATGTTACAGAATTATACTTAACCTCATAAGTATAATCATATTTACTAATCTTTAGTAAATCATGACAAATCAATCTTTGTGGTGGACCTTGACCAGCGCACACCCAGTGTACCTAATTCCTTAATCCTTCAACTGACTCACATATACATGTGATCAAAGAATTAGTCTTAATTTTCAAAGATGAAAATTCTCATTCATCATACAATACAACTTGTATGATTCCAAGTTTCTGTCCAATTGAAACTTGGGTGATGAAAAACTTTCTTCATTCGGTAAATTCAGACACTACCACAAATGAAGGAATCAAATCCACTTTCCAATATTGCTATTACTGGAAACATATAAGCAACAATTTTCCACAGATGCCATTATAAGGATATTTTTAAAATAAATAAAATTAAAACCCTTTTTTTCTTTTATTTTAAAACTTTTTGGAAAAACTTATCCTTACAATCCACATGAAAACCTTGTTGTTATCTATTCATAAGCAATATATTATAACTCTTAAGCAACATCTCAAAATTCTGATTACCGAACCATGCGATCGAAACCCACCTTCGCAATCAGAATCAACATATACTTACTTTAAGCTTCCCATCTTTTCTCTGATTCTTAAAAACATCAGCATGTGACCCATTCACATTATGTAATAAGAATATCCAAATAGGAACTTAATAGAGTTAGACAGTGGACTTTACCCGAAGTAGAGTCAAACCTCTTGACTTGATCAACCTTATGACCTTTCAGGTGAATAGGGCAGCTTCGCAACCAATGCCCCTTCCTTTGGCAACAAAACACATGGACCCTTTGGTAATGGCACATGAGACTATCTCAGAATTTGCCTTTCTCTTTACTATTTGGTCAACCGAGTTGACTATAGCCGATCCCTTTCCATTGGGAAGAGAAATCCTTTTCTAGATATCCAATGCTACCATTTTCAATGTCCATGTATACTTGGGAAGTTGTTCTTTTAATCAAATTTACTTTACTGGTGTTCCAAATAATTGCTGATTCCACAACACCAAGCAAATAGATAACATCATTAAGGGTCATGTCATAGTCTGCCTCATAGTAGTCCCAAAGAGACTCACTATGTTACTAAGAAAGTGATTGAACATCCAACTTTCACGAGACTTTGACACCCAACTCTCCCGGCTTGTCAATATGTGACTTTATCTCCAAGATGTGAGCACACATAGACTATGCTTGCCAATAGGGATTGAGTGACTTTAAACTTTTCAAGAACTTGTGGGTGAGGGAGAATAATTGGAGGAGGTGGAGGAAGTGAAGCATGATGTTGAGGGACACCATCTTCAAGAGATTTGGGAAGATCATAGTTGTCTGAACCAGACATCTATAATGGGAGAAAATCAAGTTAGTTGATTCAAAGTCCTTAATATAACACCCAATATGAAATATTAAGGCTAGGACCCAACACAATATTTTATAATTTGGAAGAGGGATGCCGTAATCCAAGCTATAAAATATTTGAAGGTAGGCGAATGACGATTCACCAATTTCCACCATGAAAAACGAAATAATTTATTAGGTTTTAATTGGATTTGAAATTCCTAGATCTTTTGAGATTCATTGAACTTTTCAATGGCATGTTTCAATCTCGAGTGTGCCCTCTCAAATTTTGTGACTGGGATGCCGAGGATCACAAAACAAGGTGTGAATAACCATACCAATTCACTTGGTACCCTTAATATTATCACCTAATCAATGTGCCGGTTAACCACACACGCTCCATTGATCTATGACAAACATTAAGTCACCCTTCGTGATCCTTACTAGCCCAAGTTAGTGTGCCGGTTAACCACACACGCTCCACCAACGACTTGGTAAGGTACAAAGTGTGAATTCCATGGGCTAGCACCAAATTCACATTTTTCCTAAAGTAACTAAGATTGGGAATTTAAATAAAAAATATTTAGTTACTTTGTAATATTCATTATACTTTTAGTGAGAATTTAAAGTCATTGTCCTACCCGTTCGGCTAACGACCCTCCACCGATCAAGCAAGCGGTGGGTGAGAGTGGACACCCATTAAGTCGCCATTTTATAGGCAACAACCTTATACCCACCTTATAGACCGGCTTCGTGAATGAGGCCTACTAATGGTAAAACGACTTGTTCTTATACATATATATATATATATATATATATATATATATATATATATATATATATATATATATATATATATATATAACCATTAATGTTATAAATAGTATAAGTGTTGAATTTTAACTTTTAAAATTCTAAGTGTTGGAATTAAATTTTATTAAAGTGTGTGAAACTTTACAAATTCCAAAACTTGAGGGCAAGTTTTGAAACTATTCAAAACTAATTAATTCCATGATTTATGTGTTTAAAGTGGTTTTAATCCAAAAACTCTTCAAGTTCCATAACTTGAGGACAAGTTATGGAAGACTTTAAACTAATAAAAGAATTACTTTTGTTTATTTTTATAACTTATGGAATTAATTAAGGTTACACTTTATTTATATATTTATTAATGAAGTGACTCTTGAACCTCCATAACTTAAGGACAAGACTCTTCATCTTTTGTAACCATCCAAGACTTTTCATTTCATAACATATGAATTAAAGGTCATAAAAATGAAGACTCTTCATTTTCATGTAACTTATGTGTTTTAAGTGTGCGTTAAATAAAAGTGACCTTTGGATATCCATAACTTGAGGACAAATTATGGACTCCATTAAAACACACAAATGATCAAGAATTAATTCTAAACAATTCAGCAAATAATTCCTATCATCTTCTAAATTCATAAGAACATGAACATGATCATCAAAATTTCAAGAATTATATGAACACATAAAATCATGGAATTTTTATTATAACTTTGAAATTGGTCCACCATCATCATTACCACATCAAAACCAGGTTTTATGAGTCCAAAACAATTTAAGGTGATGATTCTAGATCAATTCCAGCACCAAAACTCAAAGATATGATGTCTGGGTGTCCAACTCGTCGAGTGCATGAACCAACTCGCCGAGTTGGATGAGTTTTGCCTTGGACTCGTTGAGTCCTTTCATGGACTCGGCGAGTCAGCTGGGCAGACAGCATAAAATCTTCGATTTTCAGCAATTTGCATCAAGTATTCAAACAAGCAAGCCTAGGCTCTGATACCACTGTTGGGTTTTGAGCAATCTAACACTTCCTAAGTGTGCATGCAACCCTAATAAACCTTGGATCTATGTTTGTCTAAATACATGCAAAATAATAATTATCCAAGGTTCATAACCTATCTAACATGGCATGGGGTACTTTTAAACATAAAAGAATTAGATGAGATTACATACCTTTTGATGATGAGTTCAATTCCTAAGGAGTTTGAGGGCCAAGCACCAATAGTGTGAATGCCTCAAATGGAATCACAAAACACCACAAACTCTTGGAAAACTTTGAGAGAGTATACATACTTGTATTTTCGGCCACACACAAGCACACACACACTAGTTCACTAGTTGCCATTTCATGCTCCATAAGCATGCTTATATAGTGTGCATGGTTAGGGTGAAACCCTAATAACCCATGACCTTTCCTTTCCAAGGATCCATGGGTTAAAAGCTCCATGGATCATCCATGGACTTCCATATAAGCCTAGCCCATTAACAAATGAGTGTTAGCCCACACCATATAAAACCAATAGCCCATAATCTAATTAGTCTTCCTTTTAATCTCTAAATTAATTCATAATTAATTTAAGACTAATACTAATTAAATAACATAACTTCATATTAATATATTATAACTTATAATATATTAATAAACATATGTGTATAACTCTCATAAAATTATCCA
This sequence comes from Lactuca sativa, assembly GCF_002870075.4. Lineage (NCBI taxonomy): Eukaryota > Viridiplantae > Streptophyta > Magnoliopsida > Asterales > Asteraceae > Lactuca > Lactuca sativa. Next base: position 34,871,863 of record NC_056623.2, read on the forward strand.
TAAATAGTTCGGGTGAGATGCAACCCAAATGGACCATGCCAGGTCGGGTCAAGTATATACCAAATAAGTTATGGACTTAGACACCTTATCCAACAGACTCCCACTTGGATAAGTCTAATAACTATATTTGCGTATGTTACTTCAGGAACCAACCAGCAATCGTAGCTCTCGAAAACTCCGTTGAACTATGAAGCGCCATTTTAGATAAGTGATCGTATAATCCTCTGTTCTCATGATATCAGCCGGAAAAATACATGGAACAACGTCGTACTTATTGTCCAGCAGTTTGTTTCCCGATTTTCGATTTGTTTGACAAAGAACTTAATCGAACACATCAATTTAGTTCTGACCGGCCGGTACATAGGTCACAACAAAATCATCGAGGGGACCAGATATCGCTTCTATTTCTAGAAGGAACAGATAAACTTCGACTCATATGCTTGTTCTACTACTTGTTGAATTGTACACAAAGGCACGTTTTATAACATCAAGTTACTGATGCGTTTACGTGCAATCAATGCACAACCAACTCATAGGTAACAACTCATATCTCTAGGTTTGAAGATTTATATGATATTACCGTCTCACGATCACTCGAGATAAATTCCATGAAGTGATACAAGTGAGCGTGGGTTTATTCCAATACTCATAACTTATGAGCACTCATGAATGTTGTAGCAACCATTGCTATGACTAAACCCATTTAGCCATCTACAAACTCGATTCATGACAGTCTTGATTCATACCTACTTCCAACATATGAACGACTGTGGAGTGTTTAAAAAACTTAGTCATTCGGAAAGAATAACCTAGCTATTTTGGAAGTCAAAACATGCAAAGTAAAACAAAATAATAATCGAATCCAATATGGTCTCAGAACCCTTTTGAATATAAATAGAACCACCTTTTATTTATCACCATATTGATTACACATTATTCATTGTATAATGTTTCAAACAATCAACTTAAGACTTGAATAAAAACAACAGTCGTCTCATGCTCCTAGCATGTACACTTTGTTTTTCTAAACAATAGTTATGCCATACTCCAAGTATGCACACTATGTTTGTCTATGATCCTTACATTGTGATGTAGATCAATTGAACATGATTCCAATAATACTCATTTCACAATCCCAAATCCTTATTGTAAATGTGAGAATCCCCGATTCCTATCATTTACCAAAAAAAAAAAAAGCTATTAGATTTTAAACTTTTATGCAATGTTCCTCGTGTAATGATTATTCACAAATTCACAAAACTTGTCAACAATCACTACAGAGTATTCCAAAGGAGATCAACTCTATGGAAACGAAGTCTCATATTCAAAGTTCATTGCTTTGAACATCCTTCTTGCATTAAGGTTTTCTAATCTTACATAGATTGAATAACTTCCACCTATGAAGACATTTCCATAGTCCCATTTTGACTATCTCTTCCGAACAAGAGTTACTTCTTTTCAGAATATCTCAATAAGGTCCTTTTCGACAACTTACATCATACTTCCAACTTTCCCTGAGCAACCAATCTTTGGCGAACCTCAGATTTGTCCTCGACAATTGCTTAATCACTTTAGTCATATCCACTTCTAGACTTTTCCCTTCTCAATGCCTTAAGCATTTGGAAAATTTAGAAAAGATGAATATTATAGCACATGCAATCGATCCTATATCCAAAGCATATGGGACACGATTCACGATGTTTGACATAAAGACATGATACTAGGCCAGTCTTTTGCTACAATATTTTTTATTTGCCATGTTTTCAAAAATTAACTATGAAGAGGGATGCCGAAATCATAATCAAATTTTGAAAACGCAATATATATAGAATTTCTTCAAGTTGAACCATTCCAACATAAAATTCATATATATATATATATATTCTTGACTAAAGATGATTAAAATCTCAATCTAAGCTTTAGAATTGAAATGAAGTATAATTTCCTCTCCCTTAATTATAGCAAAACAACTTTTCAACCCCTGCAACTTCACGAATTGAAACTTTGTTTTCTATAATTAACATTGCTAGCTTGCAACAATAGTAATCACAATTATCATGCTCCCACTAACATGATGATTATTAGCATAACACTTATGCTCCCACTAGCTCTGACATATTTCCAGAAATCTGTTGGACTTCTGAAATTTAGATTCATACACCCTTTCTTAGATAGCTCACATGTGTGTCTAAACAATTTCCAAAACTATGAAAAGGGATGCCGTAATCATAGTCTCAAATGCAAATAACACAATTGCTATCTACTTAAAATCTACTTAGTGAAAGCGTTTCCTCACCATCATTTTCATGAATCGGAGAGAAACCTTATGACACTTAGATTTTATAGTGTATGAGTTCCTATCCATGTGAATTTGTCAAAACCATAATCACAAGATAAGGTTAGTGACAAATTCAGCCTTACATGGATTAAACTTGTTCAATTTTAGTTTCTTGTCACCATGGTAGCACAAGGCTCACCAATGCTTCCAAGTTGAACTCTGATAACTCACATGCAAATTCAACTTATTTGAAGTAGGTACAAAAATAAGAATTATGTCAACACGATAGGTTGCAAACCTTAAGTCGTGTGCTAGTGATAAAATACAGGTTTTACTCTTGATTAAATCTTGAAACTCTTTCAGGATCTTTAAGGCTCCCACTGTCCCCTTGACATATAAGTTTCCCCAGTCGAGAACCATTCCTTGACAAAACAAATATTCAATGGATAGTGCGGATTCTTATCAAGACTAACACTTCACACAGTTGGTCTTAGTTGGTCTTTGTCTCATCCAAGACATCACAACTTACCAATCTCAAATGTACAAGAGTAGAAAACATTTTACTCTTACATTTGACTAGTGTTAATAAATCTTCCTTTATGTCACTCAAAGTTACAATCTTGGAGTATGACTCTAAGAATTGTTTTGGAACGAAGTATGACTCATCTTCTCGATCTTAACTAATCCAACAATTCATGACCTCTCTTCTTAGCCATAACAATGCACTAAGATGTCCTTAGAGTATGAATTTGTGATATGGTTTCATAATCATTAAGATGATCATGAAATATGATACTAAAGTACTCTCCCATCCTTTCAGATTTGAGAAACTTTTATCTTTCTGTCTAATTTGATTCTTCTCATTTGTTCTGTCATACATTGTAACCTTTCCAATGTTACAGAATTATACTTAACCTCATAAGTATAATCATATTTACTAATCTTTAGTAAATCATGACAAATCAATCTTTGTGGTGGACCTTGACCAGCGCACACCCAGTGTACCTAATTCCTTAATCCTTCAACTGACTCACATATACATGTGATCAAAGAATTAGTCTTAATTTTCAAAGATGAAAATTCTCATTCATCATACAATACAACTTGTATGATTCCAAGTTTCTGTCCAATTGAAACTTGGGTGATGAAAAACTTTCTTCATTCGGTAAATTCAGACACTACCACAAATGAAGGAATCAAATCCACTTTCCAATATTGCTATTACTGGAAACATATAAGCAACAATTTTCCACAGATGCCATTATAAGGATATTTTTAAAATAAATAAAATTAAAACCCTTTTTTTCTTTTATTTTAAAACTTTTTGGAAAAACTTATCCTTACAATCCACATGAAAACCTTGTTGTTATCTATTCATAAGCAATATATTATAACTCTTAAGCAACATCTCAAAATTCTGATTACCGAACCATGCGATCGAAACCCACCTTCGCAATCAGAATCAACATATACTTACTTTAAGCTTCCCATCTTTTCTCTGATTCTTAAAAACATCAGCATGTGACCCATTCACATTATGTAATAAGAATATCCAAATAGGAACTTAATAGAGTTAGACAGTGGACTTTACCCGAAGTAGAGTCAAACCTCTTGACTTGATCAACCTTATGACCTTTCAGGTGAATAGGGCAGCTTCGCAACCAATGCCCCTTCCTTTGGCAACAAAACACATGGACCCTTTGGTAATGGCACATGAGACTATCTCAGAATTTGCCTTTCTCTTTACTATTTGGTCAACCGAGTTGACTATAGCCGATCCCTTTCCATTGGGAAGAGAAATCCTTTTCTAGATATCCAATGCTACCATTTTCAATGTCCATGTATACTTGGGAAGTTGTTCTTTTAATCAAATTTACTTTACTGGTGTTCCAAATAATTGCTGATTCCACAACACCAAGCAAATAGATAACATCATTAAGGGTCATGTCATAGTCTGCCTCATAGTAGTCCCAAAGAGACTCACTATGTTACTAAGAAAGTGATTGAACATCCAACTTTCACGAGACTTTGACACCCAACTCTCCCGGCTTGTCAATATGTGACTTTATCTCCAAGATGTGAGCACACATAGACTATGCTTGCCAATAGGGATTGAGTGACTTTAAACTTTTCAAGAACTTGTGGGTGAGGGAGAATAATTGGAGGAGGTGGAGGAAGTGAAGCATGATGTTGAGGGACACCATCTTCAAGAGATTTGGGAAGATCATAGTTGTCTGAACCAGACATCTATAATGGGAGAAAATCAAGTTAGTTGATTCAAAGTCCTTAATATAACACCCAATATGAAATATTAAGGCTAGGACCCAACACAATATTTTATAATTTGGAAGAGGGATGCCGTAATCCAAGCTATAAAATATTTGAAGGTAGGCGAATGACGATTCACCAATTTCCACCATGAAAAACGAAATAATTTATTAGGTTTTAATTGGATTTGAAATTCCTAGATCTTTTGAGATTCATTGAACTTTTCAATGGCATGTTTCAATCTCGAGTGTACCCTCTCAAATTTTGTGACTGGGATGCCGAGGATCACAAAACAAGGTGTGAATAACCATACCAATTCACTTGGTACCCTTAATATTATCACCTAATCAATGTGCCGGTTAACCACACACGCTCCATTGATCTATGACAAACATTAAGTCACCCTTCGTGATCCTTACTAGCCCAAGTTAGTGTGCCGGTTAACCACACACGCTCCACCAACGACTTGGTAAGGTACAAAGTGTGAATTCCATGGGCTAGCACCAAATTCACATTTTTCCTAAAGTAACTAAGATTGGGAATTTAAATAAAAAATATTTAGTTACTTTGTAATATTCATTATACTTTTAGTGAGAATTTAAAGTCATTGTCCTACCCGTTCGGCTAACGACCCTCCACCGATCAAGCAAGCGGTGGGTGAGAGTGGACACCCATTAAGTCGCCATTTTATAGGCAACAACCTTATACCCACCTTATAGACCGGCTTCGTGAATGAGGCCTACTAATGGTAAAACGACTTGTTCTTATACATACATATATATATATATATATATAATTAACCATTAATGTTATAAATAGTATAAGTGTTGAATTTTAACTTTTAAAATTCTAAGTGTTGGAATTAAATTTTATTAAAGTGTGTGAAACTTTACAAATTCCAAAACTTGAGGGCAAGTTTTGAAACTATTCAAAACTAATTAATTCCATGATTTATGTGTTTAAAGTGGTTTTAATCCAAAAACTCTTCAAGTTCCATAACTTGAGGACAAGTTATGGAAGACTTTAAACTAATAAAAGAATTACTTTTGTTTATTTTTATAACTTATGGAATTAATTAAGGTTACACTTTATTTATATATTTATTAATGAAGTGACTCTTGAACCTCCATAACTTAAGGACAAGACTCTTCATCTTTTGTAACCATCCAAGACTTTTCATTTCATAACATATGAATTAAAGGTCATAAAAATGAAGACTCTTCATTTTCATGTAACTTATGTGTTTTAAGTGTGTGTTAAATAAAAGTGACCTTTGGATATCCATAACTTGAGGACAAATTATGGACTCCATTAAAACACACAAATGATCAAGAATTAATTCTAAACAATTCAGCAAATAATTCCTATCATCTTCTAAATTCATAAGAACATGAACATGATCATCAAAATTTTAAGAATTATATGAACACATAAAATCATGGAATTTTTATTATAACTTTGAAATTGGTCCACCATCATCATTACCACATAAAAACCAGGTTTTATGAGTCCAAAACAGTTTAAGGTGATGATTCTAGACCAATTCCAGCACCAAAACTCAAAGATATGCTGTCTGGGGGTCCAACTCGTCGAGTGCATGAACCAACTCGCCGAGTTGGATGAGTTTTGCCTTGGACTCGTCGAGTCCTTTCATGGACTCGGCGAGTCAGCTGGGCAGACAGCATAAAATCTTCGATTTTCAGCAATTTGCATCAAGTATTCAAACAAGCAAGCCTAGGCTCTGATACCACTGTTGGGTTTTGAGCAATCTAACACTTCCTAAGTGTGCATGCAACCCTAATAAACCTTGGATCTATGTTTGTCTAAATACATGCAAAATAATAATTATCCAAGGTTCATAACCTATCTAACATGGCATGGGGTACTTTTAAACATAAAAGAATTAGATGAGATTACATACCTTTTGATGATGAGTTCAATTCCTAAGGAGTTTGAGGGCCAAGCAACAATAGTGTGAATGCCTCAAATGGAATCACAAAACACCACAAACTCTTGGAAAACTTTGAGAGAGTATACACACTTGTATTTTCGGCCACACACAAGCACACACACACTAGTTCACTAGTTGCCATTTCATGCTCCATAAGCATGCTTATATAGTGTGCATGGTTAGGGTGAAACCCTAATAACCCATGACCTTTCCTTTCCAAGGATCCATGGGTTAAAAGCTCCATGGATCATCCATGGACTTCCATATAAGCCTAGCCCATTAACAAATGAGTGTTAGCCCACACCATATAAAACCAATAGCCCATAATCTAATTAGTCTTCCTTTTAATCTCTAAATTAATTCATAATTAATTTAAGACTAATACTAATTAAATAACATAACTTCATATTAATATATTATAACTTATAATATATTAATAAACATATGTGTATAACTCTCATAAAATTATCCATAAATAGTTCGGGTGAGATGCAACCCAAATGGACCATGCCAGGTCGGGTCAAGTATATACCAAATAAGTTATGGACTTAGACACCTTATCCAACAGTGATGAGTTGGGAGGTGCCGAGGTCACCCTCCGAGATCAGGAGTTTCCTGGGGTTGGCAGGGTATTATCAAGGATTTCTCTAAGATCGCAGTGCCACTCACCAGATTGACCCGGAAGGGTGTTGCTTTTTCATGGGGTCCCGAGCAGCAGGCCTCCTTTGAGACACTTCGCCAAAGGTTGTGCAAAGCCCCGATGTTAGCCCTCCCGGAAGGGATGGAGGACTTTGTGGTATACTGTGATGCATCGATTTTGGGGTTGGGAGCGGTGCTGATGCAGAGAGGGCATGTGATAGCATATGCATCGAGGCAGCTGAAGCCTCATGAGACGAGATATCCCACCCATGATCTAGAGTTAGAGGCGGTAGTGTTCGCCCTCAAGATTTGGCGTCACTACTTGTATGGGGTTCGATGTACGATATACACGGACCATAAGAGCTTGAAGTATTTGATGGATCAGCCCAACCTAAATATGCGTCAAAGAAGGTGATTGGATGTGGTCAAGGATTATGATTGTGAGATCGTGTACCACCCAGGAAAGGCTAATGTGGTAGCCGATGCATTGAGCCGCAGGGCGGAGAGCACCCCGCTGCGGGATGTATGTTTGAGATTGACCGTGATAGCTCCAGTGTTGGACGCCATTCGTGGGGCACAGGCCGAGGCTATGCAACCTGAGATGCAGAAGAAGGAGCGGGTTGTTGGTTTGGTTTCAGAGTTCGTTACCGATGGTTGGGGGCTTATGACATTCCAGGGGCGTATCTGGGTACCGTTTGTGGGAGGAATGCGTACCATTTTGATGGAGGAGGCGCATCGGTCGAAATTTTCAATCCATCCAGGGGCCACTAAGATGTATTTGGATCTGAGAAAGGAGTATTGGTGGCCCTGTATGAAGAGGGATGTCGCGTGGTTTGTTGAGAGGTGCTTGACCTACCGTAGGGTTAAGGCCGCGCACCAGAGGCCGCATGGTAAGTTGCAGCCATTGGAGGTTCCCGAATGGAAATGGGAACATATCACTATGGATTTCATCACCAAATTGCCAAGGACTGCCAGAGGAGTTGATGCAATTTGGGTGATTGTGGACAGATTGACGAAGAGCGCTCACTTCCTCGCTATCACGAGAGTTCTTCAGCAGAGAAATTGGCGGAGGTGTTTTTGAGGGAAGTGGTATCTCGGCATGGGGTGCCGATCTCGATTATTTCAGACCGTGATGTGCGCTTAACTTCCAGATGCTGGAAGAAGTTTCATGAGGAGTTGGGTACTAGACTGCATTTTAGTACCGCATATCATCCCCAGACAGACGGTCAGAGTGAGCGGACGATTCAGACGCTCGAGGACATGCTCCGGGCATGTGTGCTGGATTTCGGGGGTAGCTGGGATGCATATTTTCCCTTGACATAGTTTTCCTACAACAACAACCATCATTCGAGCATTGGTATGCCACCCTTTGAGCTGTTGTATGGGAGAAGGTGTCGGACCCCCATTTGTTGGGGAGAGGTTGTACAGCGGGTAATGGGCAGTACAGAGATCATGCTTTAGATGTCAGAGCAGATCCAGCAGGTCAGACAAAGGTTGTTGACCGCTCAGAGCCGACAGAAGAGTTACGCAGACAGGCGCCGGTCCGAGCTTGAGTTCCAAGTCGGTGACCTTGTACTCCTGAAGGTCTCTCCTTGGAAAGGAGTGATTCGATTCAGGAAGAGGGGCAAGTTGGGGCCCCGATATATTGGTCCTTTTCGTGTGATCGCGAGGGTAGCCCGGGTAGCTATCGTCTGGATTTGCCAGCAGAGTTGGGGCAGATTCACGACACTTTTCATATGTCGCAGTTGAGGAAGTGTATAGCCGACGAGTCGGCAGTGGTTCCATTAGAGGATATTCAGGTGGATATGAGCCTGAATTATGCCGAGAGACCAGTGGCCATCAGAGATCGAAAAATCAAGGTTCTGAGGAACAAGGATGTACCCCTGGTGTTGGTTCAGTGGCAGCATCGGAAGGGGTCAGAGATGACCTGGGAACCGGAGCGTGAGATGCGTGAGCAGCATCCGGAGCTATTTGCAGAGCGAGACTTCGAGGGCGAAGTCTAGTTCTAGTGGGGGAGAATTGTAACAGCCCGGATTTCCAGGTATCTTTTATTCTTATATTTTTGGTGTTTTGTGAGGGGACTCGGCGAGTTGGAGCTCAAACTCGCCGAGTAGGATCGCGGTTCTGGACGCAGGTTCGCGCCTGGACTCGGCGAGTCCAAGGAACGGACTCGGCGAGTCCGCGCTGTTTAATGAAACCCTAATTTCCCGGTCCTAAGCCCTATTGAAAGGACCTTATGGCCCTTCATTGCGACTACCTTGACCTTGAGAGCACCTAATCAGCTGAGGGTTCTTGTGAGTAAGAAAAGAGGCCATTATTCACCAATTTTGTGTGTATTTGCAAGAAAGGAAGGGGAAAATCAAGCTAGGAGAGTTGGGGAGCTTGGATCTACTTCCATTTCGTCAAAGGAAGCTTCTTGAGGTATCATTCAGATCTTATTCTCGTATTTTCGTTGATATGGTCAAATCTAGGGTTTCTTCATGCCTTGTTTGCCTTGTATTTGGAGTGTGAGAGGTCCCATGGGGATATGGTACCTAGATCTAGACCTTAGTAGGTCCAGAGAGTCCCAAATGCCATGCTTTATGACCTTCCTTTTGGGTTGGAGACTTAGGTTGCCATTTTAGAGGTCATTTCTTCAAAAGAAGCCTTGTAGGCGTTGCATGGTAGCCAAGACTGTGACTTTACGTGATGAATGTGCTTAGGAGGGCCAGATCTATGAGTTGATGGAGCGGATCTGACCTCAGAAGCGAGATTGAGTTGATGCATGGCATGGACTCGCTGAGTCCGAAGAACAGACTCGGCGAGTAGCATGAAGATTGTCCTTGACCACTCAGCGAGTGGTCTTGCAGAGTTAAGGGTTGACTCAGTGAGTCGGGGAGAGTTAGAGAGGGTTGACAGGTGGACTGAGTCGAGCTGGAACTCGCCGAGTTGTTCTTGAGACTCAGCGAGTTGAGTCGTGGTTGCCCCGCGATTCATGCCAGGTGGGACTCGTCGAGTTGGGGGTGTACTCGACGTGTCAGGGGAGGATCCTAGAGAGTCAGTGAACACGTATAGACTCGCTGAGTCACCCTAGTGCACTCGCCAAATCCGGTCAAAGTTGACCGTTGACTGTTGACCAAAGTTGACCGGTGTTGACTTTATAGGGGTAGTCAACCTTAGTGGTAAAAGTGTTAATTAGAGATATATGATGTTATAGGAGGATTATAGCTTGGAGGATCGAGCATGAGTGATTTCCAGGATTCGCGAGTTATCGAGATATACGAGGTGAGTCTTCTCACTATACTTTACCTTGAGTAGGTAATCAGAGTTATGTGATAGAGTATTTGTATGCTAGATGTCTGTTATGTATTGTACTGCATTATTTCTATGTGATTTATGTTGTGCATGTTTATAGAGTTGGAACCGAAAGGTTCCCAGAGTTAGAACCAGTGGGTTCACAGAGCAGGGTCTACGGACCCATAGAGTTATAGCCTCGAGTGGCTAATATGTGTTATGTGTGGTATTTTGGGGAACTCACTAAGCTTTGTGCTTACAGTGTTAGTGTTGTTTGTACCTGACAATGTTAGTGTTGTTTGTTTCAGGTACTAGTGATGACCGTGGGAAGGCGCCAGCTTAATCTGTACACACGCATGGGATTTTTATGATATGTGATCATGGGATTTTGTATGATATGGATTGGAGATTTAAACTTGATGTTTTATGAAAATTAAATGAAAATGTTTTTATATTATGTGAAAAATAATTTTGAAACTCACGGTGTTACAAATAATTTCTAGAAATTACAATTTGTATAGAAAATAGAAGAATGAGAAGTGGAGAATTGAGACTAACTTGAAGGAGAAGTCGTAGGATGAACACAAGGCGCTGAATGAGGAATAGAAGGCGTTGGATCCTCACATAGAAGCTTCAGCAGGCGATGACGAACTTCAGACGAGACTTGTGTGCTTCAGACAAACTTCATATGAGGAAGAAGGTGGCGTCGTGAACGGAGAAGAAGATGGCGACTTTGTTAATAGAGAAGAATATGGTGGCGTTTCGTTTGTTCCTTCCTTGACTCCGAAAGAGAGAATTTCAAAAGGAAAAAAAAATTTGAATGCGATGGAAAAGGGTAATTGGAGGAACCCTACCATTAATTTTTACATTTTGACAATTTAGGCCCTGAAAGTTTTTAATTTTTGTTGACTTGCGTTGACCGATAATCAAGCCTAGACCTGCGTAGCTCCGATAATCTCCAACTTTGATTGGTTCTGACCACGTCCGAGTAGAGAGGCCGATTAGCTATAAATGTTATCAATGAAGGACCGCCAAGAACCTCGGCGCCGACTAATCGGCTGCCTAGGCTGATATACAACACTGATGTGTGTGTGTGTGTGTGTGTATATATATATATATATATATATATATATATATATATATATTAATAAAAGAATAGTTTTATTCTTCTTTTGACATATGTCACCTTATTAGGCCTCTAATTAATGTATGTTTTATTTTTCTTTTGACACGTGTCACCCTATTATGTCTCCTAATTAATGCATGCCACTTGTCAACCTATTGATTCTCCATTTAAAATTTAAAATTTTAAATTTGTCACTCTAATTACATTAAATTAATAAGATTAGAATAAAAGTTAAAATAAAATTAATACAAAACTAAAAAGTGATAAAATTTCACATATTTATTTAAATCAACGATTATAATTTCATATAACTAAAAAAATCTTTTAATCCATAATTTATTTAAAATAATTGATTAAAATTTATGAGTTTTTACTATAAAAGTTTAATTAATTCTATAACTGTGGTTCCCACCAGTTATAAACTAGTATATATATATATATATATATATATATATACACACACACACACACACACACACACACACACACGATGCCAAAAGCAAATGCAACATCCGAAAATATACTTATATAAAAGTGGTGCATGTATTATTTAACATTTTAATATATTAAATAATAAATATGGGTAGGGTCGTAAGGCTACTGGGTATTAGTAATCTTCATCCCATAATTATTTTTGCCGCCTTATACAACACATTATTTTACTTCGGAAATAATCACCACATCGACAACCACACAATGAATGACGACTTACGTTATAACGTGGAATTATAAATGTTCGTTGATGCTCACAGTGTTTGCTTGAAAACAAATGACATTCAAAATGTGACTCGTACAACAAAAATAACTCAAATTTCGTCTTTCATGTCTCAATTTCATCCGTAGAGTTCAAGTAGTAATCAAAAGAAACATAATTCAAGTTAAAAACTACCACCTTTTTGCCAAAAACACCTTATTTATTTTCTCATGTTTTTCACCATTCAAATGTATAAACTATCAACCTAGAGAGAGATAGACAATGTGTGTGTATGTGAGAGAGAGAGAGAGAGGGAGGGAGGGAATTAAGGCAACAAAAATTGAAATTACATTAAAAAAAATCAGAAAGCGGTGTGGGAGATGGGAGCAATTTAAAGCAAAATAAAACATAGTTAATTAACGTTTATAGTTTTTGATATTACGAAAGCTAAAAATTAAAATGGTTAGGTAAAGTAATTAAAATTCTCAAATTTATTTTTAGCATCAATAATAAATAACAAATAACGTAGATAGAATTTTCCAAAAATATACATCTAATGTTATTTTACAACCTTTAAAAGGACATTGATTTTATCTAAAAGATAATTAGAATAAAATAATATAGAAAAACTATTAGGCTCAAATGTCCAAAAGTATATATATATATATATATATATATATATATATATATATATATATATATATATATATATATATATATATATTGCCAAAAGCAAATTTATAGATAATATAATATATTAATAAAAAATAGTTACAATGTTATATCAATTTGAAATATTCAATTAACTAAAATAATATATTTATATAGAAATGGTGCATGTATTATTTAACATTTTAATATATTCATAAATAAATATGGGTAGGGTGGTATGGATGATGGGTATGAGTAATCTCCTTCACATTATTATTTTTGCCGCCGTATACAACACACTATTTTAGGTATAAGATAATCACTACATAAACAACCTTACAATGGATGACGACTTTATTAAAACGTGAAATTATAAATGTTTGTTGATGCTCATAGTGTTTACTCTGAAGCAAATGACATTGTAAACGTGACATGTACTACAAAAATAACCCAAATTTCTTTTTTGACGGCTCTATTTCATATGTAGCATTCAACTAGTAAACGAAAGAAACACAATCCAAGGGAAAACCAACATCTTTTTCCCAAAAACACCCAATTTATATGCCCATGTTTCCATCACATGAGCAAGATGTTGTTTCATTCTAGTAATCCCACTACCAAACGCTTATCCACACAATTTACATTTGAATATATCCAAGTTGTTTTTATGCGGGATAAAACCATATTCCCAATCAACATCTTTCTCCCAAAAAACACCCCATTTATCTGCCCATGTTCCCTTCACATGAGCAAGATGTTGTTTCATTCTAGTAATCCCCTACCAAACGTTTTTCCACACAATTTACATTTGAATATATCCAAGTTGTTTTTATCCATTATAAAACCATATTCCCAACCAACATCTTTCGAATTCCGTTTATATACATCCTTGGCGGTTGATCCCATAGATGGTGTAGTCGAAGCATTAGAATTCATTGATTGTCAAATGTATTCATAATCATCCCAATAAAACATTAATGATTATCAATCAACTAAACACCTTACAATTGCTCAACATATCTTACCTGTAACATCCGGATTCCCAGGTGTTATAATTTATTCTTTTATTTTTGGGAGTTGTGAGGAGACTCAGTGAGTTGGCGTCTAAACTCGCCGAGTAATGTCGCGGATTCGTATCCGAGTTCACAACTGGACTCGGCGAGTTCATGAGTGGACTCGACGAGTCCACGTTGTTTAATGAAACCCTAATTTTCAGGGTTTGAGACCTATTTAAAGGCTCTTAGGGCCGTTATTTGCAGCCACCAACCCGAAGAGAGAAACCCTTAGAGATCTAGAGCGTTTGTGAGGAAGGAGAGGCCATTCTTGATCCTTTTGTGGGTGTTTTTGCAAGAAGGAGGTGACCAAGGCAAGAGGAGGCTGAAGGAGGTGCGGTTTTGGTGATTTCTGAGTTCTTAGAGACCATATTGAGGTATTTTGCTCGGACCTTCTTCAGTTTTGGTGTTAATTCTTAGTGTTAGGGTTTTCTAACCCTTTTAGAGGTTGAATAAGTGGAGCATTTGGTCCCTTCTCGAGTTTATGTCTTGGATCTGGACCCAAAGAGGTCCAGAGACCTTAACCCTTGGAGCTTTATGATTCATTTTGGGAGCCATGAGCTTGGGATGTCATTTTTGGGGCTAAATCACCAAGTTAGACCATTTTGATGTTGTATGAGTGTCAAGGTCTGAACTTTACGTGATTATCATGCTAGGGAAGGCCAGATCTATGAATGTATGGAACAGATCTGACCTTAGGAGGCCTGTGGAGTTTATGCATGGCGTGAACTCGCCGAGTCCGAAGAACAGACTCGGCGAGTAGGATGAGGGTTTCCCGTAAATCACTCAGTGAGTAGACTTGCCGACTTGGGGAATAACTCGGTGAGTCAGGGAGAGTTAGGGGGACTGGAGTTCAAGGCGGAACTCGCCGAGTTGTTCTTGAGACTCGACGAGTTAAGTCGGGGTGGTCCCGCGATTCATGCCAGGTGTGACTCGTCGAGTCAGGGGAAGTACTCGACGTGCCAAGAGAGGGACTAAGAGAGTCAGTGGACACATGTAGACTCGCCGAGTCGCCCAAGTGCACTCGACGAGTCGGGTCAAAGTTTGATGGTTGACTTTTGTTGACGTTTAGGGTTGAGTATAGTGGTATTTATGAGTATTTATTTTGCGTGATTAGGCGGAGGCTAGATCACATTTCTACCGAGTCAGAGACTTACCGAGACACCCGAGGTGAGTCTTCTCGCTATACGTTACCTAGAGTGGTATTATGTGTGGACCAGAGGGTCTTAAGTGTTATGTATGAGATTATGTGCTATGTGTTATATGTATGTTGTATGATGTTATAGACCGAACCGAAGGGTCCAACGATACAGACCGGGCCTGAGGGCCCAACGAGCTATGATCAGACCATAGGGTCCAACGAGCTATGGGACTGGAGGGTCCCACTAAGACACATCGACCGGGGGGTCGTATTATAGCCTCGAGTGGCGTATGTGTTGTATGCGGTATTTTGGGGAACTCACTAAACATTTTTGCTTACAGTTGTTGTGTTATGTGTTTCAGGTACCAATGATGAGCGCGGGAAGGCGCCGACATGATTCGTACACACGCACATTGGAGTTTATATATTATGATCTTGGGGTTTTGTACTGATACAATGTTGATACAATGTTTTTAAAATGATTGTGAATGATATTTTATGGTTTTTCAAAAGTGAAATATTGTTCAAATTTTTACGGTGTTACATTACCGATTCATGTTAAATGCTAAAGTGATAAAAAAAAAACTTAACTGGTTCATATTAGTTCTAAAATAGATTAATAATATGCATGTTAAATAGATTAGAGCTAGAAACTAACACAACAGATCAAACATATTATAGTTGAAAACTTGAACTAGAAACAACTAAGATTGAAAAAATGCTTAAACAGATTCAATAGATTAATTAATCTCAAATAGCACAACAAATTCAACGGTTGGAAAATAAGACAACATATTCAACAACCGGAAAAATGCTTAAACAGATTCAATAGTTGTAAAATAACACAACAGATACAAAAAATGCATCAACTGGAAACTTGAACCGGAAGTGTAACATCTGGAAAAAGGATCCTCCCGTTTTCTTCCCCAACTAATTTCTAGAATTTGCAATTTGTATAGAAAATAGAAGAATGAGAAGTGGAGAATTGAGACTAACTTGAAGGAGAAGTTGTAAGATGAAAAGAAGGCACCGGATGAGGAATAGAAGGCGTTGGAGCCTCACACAGAAGCTTCAGCAGGCGATGACGAACTTCAGACGAGACCTGTGTGCTTAAGACGAACTTCATATGAGGAAGATGGTGGCGTCGTGAACGGAGAAGAAGATGGCGACGTCATTAATAGATAAGACCATGGTGGCGTTTTGTTTGTTACTTTCTTGGCTCCGAAAGAGAGAATTTCAAAAAGAAAAAAAAAATTGAATGCGATGGAAAAGGGTAATCGGAGGAACCCTACCATCAATTTTTACATTTTGACAATTTAGCCCCTGAAAGTTTTTAATTTTTGTTGACTTGCGTTGACCGATAATCAAGCCTAGACCTGCGTAGCTCTGTTAATCTCCAACTTTGACTGGTTCTGACCACGTCCGAGTAGAGAGGCCGATTAGCTATAAATGTTATCAATGGAGGATCGCCAAGAACCTCGGCGCCGACTAATCGGCTGCCTAGGCTGATCTATACAACACTGATGTGTGTGTGCGTGTATATATATATATATATATATATATATATATATATATATATATATATATATATATATATATAAAAGAATAGTTTTATTCTTCTTTTAACATTTGTCACCTTATTAGGCCTCTAATTAATGCATACTTTATTTTTCTTTTGACACGTGTCACCTTATTATGTCTCCTAATTAATGCATGCCACTTGTCAACCTATTGATTCTCAATTTAAAATTTAAAATTTTAAATTTGTCATTAAAATAAAATTAATACAAATTAAAAAGTGATAAAATTTCACATATTTATTTAAATCAATGATTATAATTTCATATAACTAAAAAAATCTTTTAATTAATAATTTATTTAAAATAATTGATTAAAATTTATGAGTTTTTACTATTAAATTTTAATTAATTTTATAAATTTAGTTCCCACCAGTTATAAACTAGTATGTATATATATATATATATATATATATATATATATATATATATATATATATATATATATATATATATATCTACACACACACACGATGCCAAAAACAAATGCAACATCCGAAATATACTTATATAAAAGTGGTGCATGTATTATTTAACATTTTAATATATTAAATAATAAATATGGGTAGGGTCGTAAGGCTACCGGGTATTAGTAATCTCCATCCCATTATTATTTTTGCCGCCTTATACAACACATTATTTTACTTCGGAAATAATCACCACATCGACAACCATACAATGAATAACGACTTACGTTATAACGTGAAATTATAAATGTTTGTTGATGCTCACAGTGTTTACTTGGAAGCAAATGACATTCAAAATGTGACTCGTACAACAAAAATAACCTGAATTTCGTCTTTGATGTCTTAATTTCATCCGTAGAGTTCAAGTAGTAATCAAAAGAAACACAATTCAAGTAAAAAGCTACCACCTTTTTGCCAAAAACACCTTATTTATTTTCCCATGTTTTTCACCATTCAAATGTATAAATTACCAACCTAGAGAGAGATAGACAATGTGTGTGTGTGTGTGTGAGAGAGAGAGAGAGAGAATTAAGGCACCAAAAATTAAAATTACATTAAAAAAATCAGAAAGCGGTGTGTGATATGGGAGCAATTTAAAACAAAATAAAACATAGTTAATTAACATTTATAGTTTTTGATGTTACGAAAGCTAAAAATTAAAATGGTTAGGTAAAGTAATTAAAATTCTCAAATTTATTTTTAGCATCAATAATAAATAACAAATAACGTAGATAGAATTTTCCAAAAATATACATCTAATGTTATTTTGCAACCTTTAAAAGGACATTGATCTTATCTAAAAGATAATTAGAATAAAATAATATATAAAAACTATTAGGCTCAAATGGCATTTATTTTTGTCTCCAAAAGTATATATATATATATATATATATATATATATATATATATATATATATATATATATATATATATATTGCCGAAAGCAAATTTATAGCTAATATAATATATTAATAAAAAATAGTTACAATGTTATATCAATTTGAAATATTCAATTAACTAAAATAATATATTTATATAGAAATGGTGCATGTATTATTTAACATTTTAATATATTCATAAATAAATATGGGTAGGGTTGTATGGATGATGAGTATGAGTAATCTCTTTCACATTATTATTTTTGCCGCCATATACAACACACTATTTTAGGGATAAGATAATCACTACATAAACAACCTTACAATGGATGACGACTATATTAAAACATGAAATTATAAATGTTTGTTGATGCTCATAGTGTTTATTCTGAAGCAAATGACATTGTAAACGTGACATGTACTACAAAAATAACCCAAATTTCCTTTTTGATGGCTCTATTTCATATGTAGCATTCAACTAGTAAACGAAAGAAACACAATCCAAGCGAAAAACCAACATCTTTCCCCCAAAACACCCAATTTATCTGCCCATGTTCCCATCACATGAGCAAGATGTTGTTTCATTCTAGTAATCCCACTATCAAACGCTTTTCCACAAAATTTACATTTGAATATATCCAAGTTGTTTTTATGTTGGATAAAACCATATTCCCAACCAGCATCTTTGTTTTCCAAAAAACACCCTATTTATCTGCCCATGTTCCTCTCACATGAGCAAGACGTTGTTTCATTCTAGTAATCCCCTACCAAACGTTTTTCCACACATTTTACATTTGAATATATCCAAGTTGTTTTTATCCGGGATAAAACCATATTCCCTACCAACATCTTCCGAATTTCGTTTATATGTATCCTTGGCTGTTTATCCCAAAGATGGTGTAGTCGAAGCATTAGAAGTCATTGATTGTCAAATGTATTCATAATCATCCCAATAAAACATTAATGATTATCAATCAACTGAACACCTTACAATTACTCAACATATCTTACCGATTCATGTTAAATGCTAAAGTGATAAAAAAACTTAACAAGTTCATATTAGTTCTAATATAGATTAATAATATGCATGTTAAATATATTAGAGCTGGAAACTAACACAACAGATCAGACATATTAGAGTTGGAAACTTGAACCGGAAGCAAAAAAAAATGCTTAAACAGATTCAATAGATTAATTAATCTCAAATAACACAACAAATTCAACGGTTGGAAAATAAGACAGCATGTTCAACAACCTGAAAAATGTTTAAACAGATTCAACAGGTGTAAAATAACACAACAGATACAAAAAATGCATCAACTAGAAACTTGACCTGGAAGTGTAACATTTGGAACAAGGATCCTCCCGTTTTCTTCCCTAAATAATTTCTAGAAATTGCAATTTGTATAGAAAATAGAAGAATGAGAAGTGGAGAATTGAGACTAACTTGAAGGAGAAGTCGTAGGATGAACAGAAGGCACCGGTTGAGGAATAGAAGGCGTTGGAGACTCACACAGAAGCTTCAGCAGGCGATGCCGAACTTCAGACGAGACCGGTGTGCTTCATACAGACTTCATATGAGGAAGATAGTGGCGTCGTGAACGGAGAAGAAGATGGCGACGTCGTTAATAGAGAAGAACATGGTGACATTTCGTTTATTCCTTCCTTGACTCCGAAAGAGAGAATTACAAAAAGGAAAAAAAATTGAATGCGATGGAAAAGGGTAATTGGAAGGAACCTACCATCAATTTTTACATTTTGACAATTTAGCCCTGAAAGATTTTAATTTTTGTTTACTTGCTTTGACCGATAATCATGCCTAGACCTCCCGAGCTATGATAATCTCCGACTTTGACCAAGAGCCTAGGCGCCGACTAATCGGCTGCCTAGGCTGATCTATACAACACTGATATATATACATACATATATATATATATATATATATATATATATATATATAAAAGAATAGTTTTATTCTTCTTTTGACATTTGTCACCTTATTAGGCTTCCTAATTAATGCATATATTATTTTTCTTTTGACATGTGTCACCCTATTATGTTTCCTAATTAATGCATGTCACTTGTCAACCTATTGATTCTCCATTTAAAAATTCAAATTTTAACTTTCTCACTCTAATTATATTAAACTAGTTTATAACTCGTGGGAACCACGGTTATAAAATTAATCAAACTTTTATAGTAAAAACTCAAAATTTTAATCAGTTATTTTAAATAAATTATTAATTTAAGAGATATTTTTATTAGTTATGTGAAATTATAATCGTTGATTCAAATAATATGTAAAATTAATTTTTAATATATATTAGATATATTTTTTATTTGTGAATTAATGAAAACAATAATATAAAATTTAAAATTTAAAATAGAGAATAAATACATTAACAATAGCATCACATTAATGAGGAGGTTTAATAAATTTAAAATGGATAACTAATAGATTGACAAGTGGCAACACATTAATTAAGAGAACTAATATGGTGACTCATGGCAAAAGAACTACTCTTTTATTAGTATAGGGATATTAATAATATTAGAATAAAAGTTAAAATAAAATTAACACAAATTAAAAAGTGATATAATTTCACATATTTATTTAAATCAATGATTATAATTTTATATAACTAAAATAGTCTCTTAAATAATAATTTATTTAAAATAATAGATTAAAAATTATGAGTTTTTTACTATAACAGTTTAATTAATTTTGTAAATGTGGTTCCCACGGGTTATAAACTTATATATATATATATATATATATATATATATATATATATATATATATATATATATATATATATATATATATATATATATATATATATATATATATATATATATATATATATATATATATATATATATATATATATATGATGCCAAAAGCAAATGTAACATCCGACATATACTTATATAAAAGTGGAGCATGTATTATTACCATTTTAATATATTAAATAATAAATATGGGTAAGGTCGTAAGGCTAGTGGGTATTATTAATCTCCATCCCATTATTATTTTTGCCGCCTTATACAACACGTTATTTTACTTCGGAAATAATCACAACATCGACAACCATACAATGAATGACGACTTAAGTTATAACATGAAATTATAAATGTTTGTTGATGCTCACAGTGTCTATTTGGAAGCAAATGACATGCAAAATGTGACTCGTACAACAAAAATAACCCAAATTTCGTCTTTGATGTCTCCATTTCATCAGTAGAGTTCAAGTAGTAATCAAAAGAAACACAATTCCAGTGAAAAACCACCACCTTTTTGCCAAAAACACCCCATTTATTTTCCCATGTTTTTCACCATTCAAATGTATAAATTACCAACCTAGAGAGATAGACAATGTGTGTGTATGAGAGAGAGAGAGAGAGAGAATAAAGGTACCAAAAATTGAAATTACATTAAAAAAATCAGAAAGGGGTGTAGGATATGGGAGCAATTTAAACAAAATAAAACATATTTAATAAACGTTTGTAGTTTTTGATATTACGAAAGCTAAAAATTAAAATGGTTAGGTAAAGTAATTAAAATTCTTAAATTTATTTTTAACATCAATGATAAATAAGTAGATAGAATTTTCCAAAAACATACATCTAATGTTATTTTGCAACCTTTAAAAGCACATTGATTTTATCTAAAACATAATTAAAAAAACTATTAAGCTCGAATGACATAAGTCTATATATATATATATATGCCAAAAGCAAATTGATAGCTAATACAATATATTACTAAAAAATAGTTATAATGTTATATCTATTTGATATATTCAATTAACTAAAATAATATATTTATATAGAAATTGTGCATGTATCATTTAACATTTTAATATATTCTATAATAAATATTGGTAGGGTTGTATGGATGATGGGTATGAGTAATCTCCTTCATATTATTATTTTTGCCGTCGTATACAACACATTATTTTAGGTATGAGATAATCACTACATCAACAACCTTACAATGGATGGCGACTTTATTAAAACGTGAAATTATAAATGTTTATTGATGCTCATAGTAAACCATGGTGGCGTTTCGTTTATTCGTTTCTTAACTCCGAAAGAGAGAATTTCAAAAAGAAAAAAAAAATTGAATGCGATGGAAAAGGGTAATAGGAAGGAACCCTACCATCAACTTTTACATTTTGACAATTTAGCCCCTGAAAATTTTTAATTTTTGTTGACTTGCGTTGACCGATAATCATGCCTAGACCTGCCTTGCTCCGATGATCTCCGTCTTTTACCGTTTCTGACCATGTCCGGCTAGAGGGGCCGATTAGCTATAAATGTTATCAATAGAGGACCGCCAAGAGCCTAGACACTGACTAATCGCCTGCCTAGGCTGATCTATACAACACTGATATATATATATATATATATATATATATATATATATATATATATATATATATATATATATATATATATATATATATATATTCTAATAAAAGAATAATTTTATTCTTCTTTTGACATTTGTCACCTTATTATGCATCCTAATTAATGTATATTTTATTTTTTTGTCGTGTGTCAGCCTATTATGTCTCCTAATTAATGCATGCCACTTGTCAACCTATTGATTCTCCATTTAAAATTTCAAAATTTAAATTTATCTCTCTAATTATATTAAATTAATAATATTAGAATAAAAGTTAAAATAAAATTAATACAAATTAAAATGTGATATAGTTTCACATATGTATTTAAATCAATGATTAAAATTTTATATAACTAAAAAAATCTCTTAATTAATAACTTATTTAAAATAATTGATTAATAATTATGAGTTTTTACTATAAAAGTTTAATTAATTTTCTAACCGTGGTTCCCACTGGTTATAAATTTGTGTGTGTGTGTGTGTGTATATATATATATATGTGTGTGTGTGTGTGTGATGCCAAAAGTGTGTCATAGCAACATGTTATCAAAGTACAAATTCCCAAAATCTCAAGGTGCGGTGCGATCAGGCCAGTCCCTTACCCTTCGAACTGGAAGTACCTAAAACATAAACTAAAAACCGTAATCACAAAGCTTAGTGGTCCCCCCCAAAAAAATGCCACATACCATTATGGGTGCTTACAATCCCCTTCGGTGTATTTCAACCGGATACTGTCAAGCATATCTGGGTGCTTTCAGTCCCCTTATGTATATTTCAACCGGATACTGTCAAGCATATTTGGGTGCATAAAATCCCTTCGGTCTATTTCATCCGGATATTCGGTATATTTCACCCCTACCACTACCATATAATATCATAACAAATAATCATAGAGACATCAAACAATTATAGGAATAACAAACAATTATCACGAAGATAATCATTATGATACAAGCATAACGTAGTGGGCCGACATTAATGCCTTCGACCCACAGATACAGTGAAGGAATCTTAACTCTCGATCGATAATCAACTATTGCTGTGTTGGGCTTTGAGGACTATAACACTTCCTAAGTGAACAAGCAACCCTAAATGCTTTGGATCTATGTTTTCTCTAATTATACATGCATTTTCTATTTCTAAAGCATTCACCCTAACTAGCATACAATAGAAGCAATATAACAAAACTTTGGTTAGGATGCTTACCTCTTGAGTAGGGTAGAGTTCTTGA
Organism: Lactuca sativa; assembly: GCF_002870075.4. Classification (NCBI taxonomy): domain Eukaryota; kingdom Viridiplantae; phylum Streptophyta; class Magnoliopsida; order Asterales; family Asteraceae; genus Lactuca; species Lactuca sativa. Next base: position 34,895,500 of record NC_056623.2, read on the forward strand.
CCTTTGAAAGTTTGAGCACCACAAGTGTGATGCCTCTAATGGTTCACAAACACTAATATGCAAAAGGAGTTTCTAAGAGAATAAGTTACTTGTCTCTATTGAAGGTGCAACCGATTTGGTGCATGGAAGGGGCTATTTATAGTTGTGGAAAGTGTTAGGGTTACACTTTGTAAACCCTAATGATCCATGACTTTCCACATTCCTATGATCCATGGGTTTAACCTCCATGGACTATCTATGGGTTATATTATTGGTTTAGCCCACTTACATAATCATGGATTACTTAGCCCATACTATAAGTATAATCAATACCTCCATATTTAATTAGTCTCTTTTGACCACAAAATTAATTCCAAATTAATTCTTGGACAATACTAATTAAATAACCATATTAATATATTATACTTATAATATATTAATAAATCGTAAATAACCTTATTCTCATAAAACCATCCTATCAAATTGCACTAGTGAAGGCAACCCAAAAGGACCATGCTACAATCGGGTCAAGCACATACTGGTTATAGTTATGGGCTTAGACACCAAATCCAACAGTCTCCCACTTGGATAAGTCTAATAACTGTAGCTGCCTATGTGACTTTAGGATCCGACTTAACAATCGTAAGCTTCCAAAAGCCGCTGTCAACTCTGACCCAGTCAGTGCTACATCCATTAGATAAGGGATCATATACTCCTCTGTTCTCAATATATCAGCTGTACAAATACATGGAACAATGTCATACTTATTGTCCAACAGTTTGTTTCCCGGTTTCTAGTTTTTCTGACATAGAACATTATTGAACACATCAATTTGTTTTGACCTAGCCCGACACGTAAGTCAAAACAGAATCATCGAGGGGCCCAAGATATCGCTTTTAATTCTCTTAGGATAAAAGTAACGACACGTTTTATAACATCAACTTACTGATGCGTTTTCGTGCCATCAATGCATGACTAACTCATAGTCAACAACTCATATATCTAGGTTTGAAGATATGTATATATATATATATATATATATATATATATATATATATATATATTATATTTTCGTCTCACGATCACTCATGATAAATTTCATGAAGTGATACAAGTGAGCTTGGGTTGATCTAATACTCAAATCTTATTTAAGAAGTACTAATGAATAGTGTAGCAAACTTGTTGCAATGCCTAACTCCTTAGATAATCCTACAAGCCAACTCATGACAGTCTTCTTTCATACCTACTTCCAAAGTATGAACGACTGTGGATAGTTTGAATAAATCTTATTTATTCTGGAAGTCCTCTACAAGTACTTAAGAATGTTCTTCACCGCAGTCCAATGAGCTTTACCAAGGTTCACTTGATATCTGCTGACCATGCTCAAAGCAAAGGCCACATCAGGGTGAGTACAAGTCATATCATACATGATCGAACCAACTACAGAAGCATATGGTATATGTCTCATTTTTGCTATCTCATCCTCTGTGCTCGGACTCTGTGTCTTACTCAGTTTGGTATTGCCTTGGATAGGTAAGTCACCTTTCTTGGAGTTCTCCATGCTGAAACTTTTCAACACGTTGTCCAAGTAGGTACATTGACTAAGTCCTATTAGTCTTTTACTTTTGTTTCTCAATATCCTTATCCCCAGGATATAAACAGCTTCTCCAAGTTCCTTCATTGTGAAACACTTCCCAAGCCAGGACTTAACCTCCTGCAAGGTTGGGATGTCATTTCCTATGAGTAATATGTCATCTATATACAACACCAGAAAGCTAACTATACTCCCACTAGCTTTGACATATACACAGGACTCATCCTCGCTTCTTGAAAATCCGAACTCTTTGACTTTCTCATCAAAACATAGATTCCATGTGCGATATGCTTGTTTCAATCCATATATGGATTTCTCAAGCTTACACATTCTATTAGGGTACGCACTGAAAAAACCCTCTGGATGACTCATGTAAACATCCTCATCTAACTTTCCATTAAGGAAAGCGGTTTTGACATCCATTTGTCATATTTCATAGTCATGAAATGTAGCTATGGCTAGCATAACCCTTATAGATTTAATCTTCGCTACTGGTGAGTAGGTCTCATCATAGTCAACTCCTGGAGTTTGAGTAAAGCCCTTCGCAACCAGTCGCGCCTTATATGTGTGTACATTCCCATCCATGTCAGTCTTCTTCTTGAAGATCCATTTGCACCCGACTGTCTTACAGACCGGTACATTATCAACCAAGTTCCAAACTTGATTGTCATACATGGACTGAATCTCGTTGCCTATAGCCTCTTTCAACTTAGCAAACTCGGGGCCTGCCATGGCTTCCTTGTAGTTGTTAGGTTCATACAAATTTATCAGTGTGTTATCACTGAAAAATGTATCACCTTCAGTTGTTATATGAAAACCATATAACACATGTGGAACACTAACTCTATTGGAACACCTCGGAGCTACGGAATTGTCAATTGGTTCAACCGGAGTTCCCTCCTCGGGTTGAGTGCTAGTGTTTAAGGTTCCTTCATCGCTTAACTCTTGAAGCTCTTCAAGGTCAATTTTCCTCCCATTGTCCTCTTGGCATATGATTTCTATCTCATGAAAGACTCCTCTCCTCGCAATGAAGACAACATTGTCACTCGGTCTATAGAAGAGATATCCAAAGGACTTCTGCGGGTAGCCGATGAAAATACATCGCTCACTCTGAGGTTCGAGCTTGTCATGAGTTTCTTTTCTCACAAAAGCTTTGCAACCCCAAACTTTGATGTGATTTAATGTGGGAACCTTCCCAGTCCACATCTCATGAGGTGTCTTGGAAACCTTTTTGGTAGGGACTAGATTACGGATATGGGCGGCAGTCTCTATGGCATACCCTTAGAATGAGATTGGTAATGAATCTAGACTCATCATGGAACAAACCATGTCTATCAAGGTCCTATTGTCCCTCTCAGCCACACCATTAAGGTGTGGTGTCCTAGGTGGTGTCAATTGTGAAACAATTCCACAATCCTTAAGATAGTCAAGGAACTCGATACTAAGATACTCTCCTCCACGATCAGATCGTAGCATCTTTATCTTCCTGCCCAATTGATTCTCCACTTCTTGCTTAAACTCTTTGAACCTTTCAAAAGTCTTTGACTTATTCTTTATTAAGTAGATATAGCCATACCTACTGTAATCATCAGTAAAAGTCATAAAGAAGCGGTTAGCATCCCTTGTGGCGGTTATGAATGCTCCACACATATCGGTGTATATGAGGTCCAACAAACCTTCACCCCTTTCACAAGTACCAGTGAAGGGTGACTTGGTAATCTTTCCAAGTAAAAAAGATTCACAGGTCTCATTTGACTTTAAGTTGAATGACTCCAAAACTCCATCCTTTTGGAGTTGGGCTATACGCTTCTTGTTAACATGTCCAAGACTACAATGCCACAAGCATGCCTTGTCCAAAGCGTTGGACGAAACAATACTCAGCACATTATTTCCTAATTTATTTACAACATTCACAGTTTCATATACACCATTGCAAGGTAATGCTTCAAAATAAAATACACCATTATAATAAGCATAAATAGCACCAACTTCATTATTAAACGAAAAGGTAAAACCTTGTTTGTACAAACTATGAAAGGAAATAATATTGCTCGCCATATCGGTCGAGTAACAGCAATTATTCAAATCTAAATTTAAACCATTTCTAAGTAATAAAGAATAAACTCCAGTCTTGGTCACCAGCGACATTTTCCTACTTCCCATGATTAAGTTTATCTTATCGTGCTCCACATCCCTACTTCTTTTTAGTCCCTGCAAATCAGAACAAATGTGAAATCCACAACCTATATCAAGGACCCCAAGAATTAGCATGTGATGAGTTACTAGATTGAATAGTGTAAATACTTGCAAAGGAGGGTTTGATCTTCTCATCCTTTATGTCCTGCAAGTACTTGGGGTAGCTTCATTTCCAGTGCCCTTTTTCATGACAATGGAAGCAGTCAGCATCCTTTGGATTAGAAGAGGGATTAATGGAACCAGCTTTGGTCCCACTAGAAGAGGATCCATCAAGAGACTTCCCTAGCGGATCTTGGAGGGAGTCTTCCTCTTCTTTCCCTTTCCATGTCCTATTACTAGAATGGGGGCAGAAGTAGTAGTAGGAGTGGACACAACCGACTTGCCTTTAAAGTTGCTTTCTGTAGTCCTTAAAAGCCCTTGAAGCTTGCTAAGAGTGACCTCCTCCTTGTTCATATGATAATTCATACGAAACTGATCATAACAAGAATGTAAAGAGTGTATAATTATATTTATGGCCAACTCTTCATCAAAATTGACATTCAATTTTGGCAAGCGGTCCACATATCTCTGCATCTTTTGCAAGTAGGCCGTGATGGGTTCACCATCCTTCATTTTGGTTGTGATCATGGAGGCAATGATCTCATACCTTTCCTGCCGAGCACTTTGATGGTATCTTTCCATCAAATAATGATACATTTCATAGGGATAGTAGGCCTTATAGGACTTCTGCAGCTCAGCAGTCATGGTTGCAATCATAAGACACAACACCTTTGTCGCATCCCTCTCATGAGTAGTGTGTTCAATGATTTGTTCAAGAGTAGTAGTGGTGACATCAATCTCCGTTAGCTCTTTATCAAGGACTTCTGCAGCTCAGCAGTCATCGTTGCAATCATAAGACACGACACCTTTGTCGCATCCCTCTCATGAGTAGTGTGTTCAACGATTTCTTTAGGAGTAGTAGTGGTGACATCAATCTCCTTTAACTCTTTATCAAGGACATATTATTTGTCCTCATAACGAATAGCCATTCTGATGTTTCAAATCCAATCATTGAAATTCGAGCCATCAAAAATGACCCTCCCACATAGGTTCATGAGGGAGAAAGAGCCTGAAGGTGTTGAAGCATTGTTTGGGGTAGAAATCTGAAAAGGAAGAAGAACAAAGTTTAGATTAGATGAGAATCCTTAATATTAAACCCAATATGAAATATTAAAGCCAGGATCCAACACAATATTCTACAATTGTGAGGAGGGATGCCGTAATCCAATTATAAAATATTTGAAGGTAGGTAAATGACGATTTACCAATTTCCACTATGAAAAACGAAATAGATTATTAGGTTTTAATTGGTTTGAAATTCCTAGATCTTTGAGACTCATTGAACTTTTCAAAGGCATGTTTAAATCTCGATTGTGCCCTTCAAGTTTGTGACTGGGATGTCGAGGATCACAAACAAGGTGCGAATAACCATGCAAATTAACATGGTACACCCAATGTTACAAATCACCTAATCAATGTGCCGGTTAACCACATGCGCTCCATTGATCTATTATTAACATCAAGCTACCCTTTTCCACACATTTTCAGTCCCAGATTAGTGTGCCGGTTAACCACACATGCTCCACTAACGACTTAACAATGTGCAAAGTGTAATTTCATGGATTAGCACCATTTTCACATTTTTCCTAAAGTAACTAAGATTGGGAATTAAATAAAAGTCTAGTAGTGTTCTATCCTACTCGTTCGGCTAACGACCCTCCACCTGTCAAGGAAGTGGTGGGTGAGAGTGGACACCCATTAAACTGAAGGGTTTTGAGCATTCTAACACTCCTATGGTGTACATGCAACCCTATAAACCTTGGATCTATGTTTTCTCTATTATAAATGCAAATATTAAATATTCCAAGGTTTCATCCTAACTAGCATATTATGAAGCACCTATACTACAAAGTTCTAGTTAGATGACATACCTTTTGATGTAGCTTGATGTCTTCAAACTTTAAGAGCTGAGCCCCAATAGTCTGAAAGCCTCAAGTGGAATCACAAATCACCAAAACACCTTGGAAGAACTTGAGAGAATATGTATGCACACTAAAATTGGCCCACTCTTATGTCCTCACACACTAGTGCCATTTCTTGTGCCAAAGGCCTCTTTATATAGTATGGAGGATTAGGGTTACATCAATGTAAACCCTAATACCCATGACCTTTCATTTCATAGGATCCATGGGTTAAAACTCCATGGACTATCCATGATAGCTTAGCCCAACCTAAATGAACTTGGCCCATTCCATATATATATATATATATATATATATATATATATATATATATATATATAAGAGTCCATATTTAATTAGTTCCTTTTGATCACTTAACTAATTCTAAATTAATTCTTGATTAATACTAATTAAATAATATGATTCCATATTAATATATTAGAACTTATAATATATTAATATAAATCATAAATTTACTATTCTCAAAAGACTATCCATATAAATTGTGTCGGTGAAGTGCAACCCAAATGGACCATCCCGGGTCGGGTCAAGCACATACCAAATATAGTTATGGACTTAGACATTAATCCAACAGTCTCCCACTTAGATAAGTCTAAAACTATTATTGAGTATGACTTCAAAACCTAACTGGAAATCATAGCTCTTAAAGTCGTTGTTGAACTCTGACCTTTGTCAATGACTTTTCCATTAGATAAGGGATCATATATTCCTCCATTCTAGATATCATATGGACTGAGACATGAATTATAATCATTCTCTCTATCCATTTGTTGTTTCCCGATTTTCGATTCATGACGACTGACTTATTGAACAAATCAACTCAGTCCTGGCTTCGCCAAGCACTCACATGTGTCATCATTAAATCATCGAGAGGCCCACAGATATTGCTTTTATCCCGAAGGTAAAAGGAATGGATAAAATTCGACTCATATGGCTTGTTCTACTACTTGTTGAATCATACGCAAAGGCACGTTTTATAACATCGAGTTACCGAACGCGGTTTCGTGCACTCAATGTACAACCAAATCATAGTAACAACTCATATCTCTAGGTTTGAAGAATATAAGATATTATCGTCTCATGATCACTCGTGATAAAATCCATGAAGTGATTCAAATGAGCACGGGCTGAATCCAATACTCAGAACTTATGAGCACTCATGAGTGTTGTGACACAAATTTGTCCACCAACTTGGGCCTCTACAAGCCAACCCATGACAGTCTTGATTCATATCTACTTCTAACATATGACCGACTTTGGATGGTTTGAATAACTTAGTCATTCCGGAAGAATAACCTAGTTATTATGGAAGTCAAAACATGCAAAGTGAAACACAAGAATAAATGAATCAAATATGGTATCAAACCCTATGAATATAAATAGACCACTTTTATTTATCACCATACTGATTACTTATTATTCATTGTTTCGGTTTTATCAACTTTATACTTGAATTAAAAACACTAGTTATCCCATGCTCCAAGCATGTACACTATGTTTTTCTAAACAATAGGTTTGCCATACACCAAGTATGCACTCTATGTTTATCTATGATCCTTACTTTGTGAACTAGATAGATTGAACATAATTTCAATGATTCTCTTTTCACACTTCCAAATCCTTTTCGTAAATGTAAGAATTCCTAACATTTATCGAAATTTGTTTAGATTTTAAACTTATATGCACTATTCCTCTTGTAATGATTATGCACAAAGCCACAAAGACTTGGCAACAATCATTACATAGTATTCCAATAGAGAGCAATTCAATGGAAACGATGTCTCAAATTCAAAGCGCATTGCTTTGAACATGCTTCTTGCATTAGGTTTCTTTAACTTTACACAGACTGCTTCCACCTATGAAGACAACTCTATATACCCATTTTGACTACCACTTCTAAACAAGAGTTGCCTCTTTTCAGACTATGTCAATATGGTCCTTCCAATATTAACAGTATACTTCCAACTATCCTTGAGCAACCAATCTTTGGTAAACCTTAGATTGTCCTCGACAATTGCTTAATCATTTTAGTCATATCCAATTCTCAACATTTTCCTCCTTAATGCCCCAAGGCATTTGGAAAATTCAGAAAGGATAAATATTATAGTACATGTAATCGATCTTGTATCCAAAGTAAATGGGACACGATTCATGATGTTTCACATAAAGACATGGTTCTAGACCAGTCTTTTGCCATAGTAATTTTTTGTTTGCCATATTCTCAAAATTTGACTATGAAAAAGGATGACGTAATCATAATCGAATTTTGAGAATGCAATATATAGAATTTTCTTAAGTTGAACCAATCCAACATGAAATTCATATATATATATATATATATATATATATATATATATATATATATATATATATATATAGAGAGAGAGAGAGAGAGATTCTTGACTAAAGGTGATTAAAATCTCAATATAAGCTCTTTAGAATGATTATAAACTCAATCTAAGCTTTTTAGAATTGAAATGAAGTATAATTTCCTCTCCCTTAATTATAACAAAACAACTTTTCCAACCCCTGCAACCTCACGAATTGAAACTTTTGTTTTCTATAATTAACATTGCTAACTTGCAATACATACCATAATTATCATGCTCCCACTAACATGATGATTATTAGCATAACACTTATGCTCCCACTAGCTTTGACATGTATCCAGAAAGCAGCTGGACCTCTAGAAGTCAATACTTTATTGACATTCTTACCAAAGTTCAGATTTCTGATACTAGAAGACTTTATCCAAATCATACACCTTATCTTAGATAGATCACAGGTGTGTCTAAACAATTTCAAAACTATAAAAAGGGATTCTGTAATCATAGTCTCAATTGTTTAGACTTTTTGCCATTTCTCATAAGTCAATGTTAGTGTGCCGGTTAACCAAGCACGCTCCACTAACGACTTTGAGAACTGCAAATATCACAATTGCTATCTACTTAAAATCTACTTAGTGAAAGAATTTCCTCACCATCATTTTCATGAATCGGAGAGAAACCTTATGACACTTAGATTTTATGGTGTATGTGTTCTTATCCATGTGAATTTGTCAAACCATAATCACAAGACTAGATTAGTGACAAATCCTAACTCATATGGATTGAACTTGTGCAATCTTACCTTCTTGCCACCTGGCAGCTCAAGGGCCTGCCATTGCTTCCAAGTAGCTATGCAAGCAATTGAGAACATGTAGAACGCAAATGTATAGCCAACTTAGCTAGATTGGGCATAGAAATTTCAACACGATAGGTTATAAACCTCTAGTCACGTGCTATTGATGAAATACAGGTTTTATTCTTGATTACTTCTTGAAACCCTTTCAGGATCTTTTAGACTTCCACTGTTTCCTTGACCTATAAGACTTTCTTGCCAAATATTCAAGAGATAGTGTGGATTATAATCAAGACAGACAATTAAAACAATTGGCCTTAGTTGGCCTTTGTTTTATCCAAAACATCACAACTTACCAAATTCAAATGTACAAGAGTAGAAAACTTTTACTCTTACATTTGACAAGTGTTTTAAACCTTCTTTAAGACATGTCACTCAAGTTACGATCTTAGAGTATAACTCTAAGAATTGTTTTTGGAACGAAGTATGAATCATCTTCTTGATTTAACCACTTCAACAATTCATAACTCCTCTTCTTAACTATCAGAATGCACTTAGAGGATGAATTGTGATAAGGTCTCAAAATCATTAAGATGATCTTAAAACATGATACTAAAGTAATCTCCCATCTTTTCAGATTTGAGAAACTTTTATCCTTCTGCCTAATTTGATTCTTCCTATTCATTTTGTCATACATTGAAACTTTTCCAATGTCTCAAAATTATACTTAAGCTTGTAAGTATAATCATATTTACTAAACCTTACTAAATCATGACGAATAGTCTTATCCATATTTTGTGGTGGACTTTGACAAGTGCACAAGAAAGTGTACTTGATCCCTTAGCCCTTCTCTTGAGTCACATATACATGTGACCACGGAACTAGTCTTAATTTTCCAAAGTTGAAAATTCTCATACATCACACTAAACACCTTGTATGATTCCAAGTTTCGGTCCAATTGAAACTTGGGTGATGAGAATCTTTCCTTAATTGGTAAATTTAGACACTACCACAAATGAAAGAATCAAGTTCATTTTTCCAATGTTGCTAGAAACATACAGACATCAAGTTTTCATAAATTCCATTGTAAGGAGATATAAAATAAAGTAAAACAAATTTTTATTTATTTATCAAAATACGGAAAAACTTTTCCCTTACAATGCAACTTTAAATGAAAACAATGCTATTACATGTTTCCTAGCAATCTATCATAACTCCTAAGAGTAGCTCAAGAATCTGATCTTCAATCAAGCGATAGAAATCCATCTTCGCGACTAGATTCAACATACTCTTTCTTTAAGTTTCCTTCACTTTTCCTTTGATTCTTAAAACATCAACATGTGACCTAGTCACATCATGTAATAAGAATCTCATAATAGAAACTTAATCGAGTTAGATAGTGGACTTTACCTGAAGTAGATTCAAACTTATTGACTTTACCAGCCTTATGATCTTTTAGGTAAATTTGGCAGCTTCGCAACCAATTCCCTTTCCTTTTGGAACTTTAACATATGGACCCTTTGGTAATGGTACATGGGACTATCAAAGACTTAGTTTTTCTCTTTACCATTTGGTCAACCGAGTGGACTATGGCCGATCCCTTTTCCATTGGGATGAGAATGCTTTTGCTGGATTTCCAGTGTCACCATTGTTAATGTCCATAAAGTTTTGGGAAGTCGATCTTCTAATCAAATTTGATTTACTAGCATTCCAAATCATTGCTGATTCAGCAGCACCAAGTAAATAGATAAGATCATTAAGGGTCTTGTCATAGTCTGTTTCATAGTAGTCCAAAAGAACTTAGAAAGTGATTGAACCACCAACTTTCTCAAGACTTTGACACCCAACTCTCCCGGCTTGTCAATATGTGACTTCATCTCCAAGATGTGATCACATCTAGACTTTGCCTTGCCAATAGGGTTTGAGTGACCTTGAACTTGTGGGTTAGGGAGAATAATTGGAGGAGGTGGAGAAAGTGAAGTTCCAAGAGATTTGGGAAGATCATAGATGACTAAACTAGACATCTACAATGGGAGAAGTTCAAGTAAAGTTGATTTAAGTCCATAATATAACACCCAATATGAAATATTAAGGCTAGGACCCAACAAACTATTTTATAACTTGGAAGAGGGATGCCGTAATCCAAGCTATAAAATATTTGAAGGTAGGTGAATGACGATTCACCAATTTCCACCAAGATAAACGAAATGTATTATTAGGTTTTAATTGGTTTTGAAACTCATAGTTCTTTTGAGATTCATTGAACTTTTCAATGGGATGTTTCAATCTTGAGTGTGCCCTTCAGGTTTTGTGACTGGGATGCCGAGGATCACAAAACAAGGTGTGAAGTAACCATGCAAATATACTTGAACCGTTAATATTTACCCCTCAATCGATGTGTCGGTTAACCACACACACTCCATCGATACTATGATAAGCATTAAGTTACCCTTTTCCTACCTTGTTAAATATGATTTAGTGTGCCGGTTAACCATACACGCTCCACTAACCGACTTAAGCAAAGTGCAAAGTGTAATTTCATGGATTAGCACCTTATTCACATTTTCCTAAATAACTAAGATTAGGAATTTCTAAATGTTTATTTACTTAGTATTTATCATTAATACTTTTAATGAAAGGATAATTATAGTCCTTGTCCTACCCGTTCGGCTAACGACCCTCCACCGGTCAAGGAAGCGGTGGGTGAGAGTGGACACCTATTAAACCGTCATTTTATAGGCAGTAACCTTATACCCCCCTTATAGACCAGCTTTGTGAATGAGGCCTACTAATGGTAAGATGACTTTTGTTCTTATACATATATAAATATTATTAAACTTATAATATTATAAAGTATAAGGGTTGAATTTTAACTTTTAAAATTCTAGGGATTGGAACTAAAGTTTTAATTATGACTTTACATGTTCCAAAACTTGTGGGCAAGTTTTGAAACTATTCAAAACTATTGGATTTTCATAACTTATGAGTTTAATTAAATCTTTGAAACTTTTAATGAAGAGACTCTTGGACATCCATAACTTGAGGACAAGTTATGGAGCCATAAAAACTATTTATAAGAAAAGAATCTTCATTTTTTGAAACCTAAGGCATTTTTATGAGTTTTAAGATTCATAAATGTGACTTTTCATATAACTTGAGGATAAGTTACAAAAACACATTTTATGAACAACTTTTAGATTAATTTGGATTGAAAACAACTAACACATATTTTTCATTAATCTAAAATAACTCATAAAATAAGGTAACACAAAAAACTTTTGGTAATCCATAACTTGAGGACAAATTATGGACTCCATTAAAATACATTTAGATCAAGAATTAACTAACAAACACTTTTGTAAATAATTCCTATGATCTACCAAAACTCATAAGCATGAACAATCCATATCAACAATTTCAACAATTACATCAACATAAATAAAACTTGAAACTTTGTTTTTAACCTTGAAATTGGTTTACTATAATCATCACCACTTTAAAAACAGGTTTTATAAGTCCAAAACAGCTTAAGGTAATGATTCTAGACCAATTCCAGCTTTAAAACTCGAAGATATGCTGTCAGGAGGTCCAACTCGTTGAGTGCATGAACCAACTTGGCGAGTTGGATGAGTTTGCACTTGGACTCATCGAGTCCCGTCATGGACTCATCGAGTCCCCTGCCCAGACAGCACAAATCTTTGATATTTTAGCAATTTAAGCAAGTATAACAAGAAAACAAGCCTAGGCTCTGATACCATTGATGGGTTTTGAGCATTCTAACACTCCTATGGTGTACATGCAACCCTATAAACCTTTGATCTATGTTTTCTCTATTATACATGCAAATATTAAATATTCCAAGGTTTCATCCTAACTAGCATATTATGAAGCACCTATACTACAAAGTTCTAGTTAGATGACATACCTTTTGATGTAGCTTGATGTCTTCAAACTTTAAGAGCTTAGCCCCAATAGTGTGGAAGCCTCAAGTGGAATCACAAATCACCAAAACACCTTGGAAGAACTTGAGAGAATATGTATGCACACTAAAATTGGCCCACTCTTATGTCCTCACACACTAGTGTCATTTCTAGTGCCAAAGGCCTCTATATATAGTATGGAGGATTAGGGTTACATCCATGTAAACCCAAATACCCATGACCTTTCATTTCATAGGATCCATGGATTAAAACTCCATGGACTATCCATGATAGCTTAGCCCAACCTAAATGAACTTGGCCCATTCCCTATATATATATATATATATATATATATATATATATATATATATATATATATATATATATATATATATAAGAGTCCATATTTAATTAGTTCCTTTTGATCACTTAACTAATTCTAAATTAATTCTTGATCAATACTAATTAAATAATATGATTCCATATTAATATATTAGAACTTATATTATATTAATATAAATCATAAATATACTATTCTCAAAAGGCTATCCATATAAATTGTGTCGGTGAAGTGCAACCCAAATGGACCATGTCGGGTCGGGTCAAGTACATACCAAATATAGTTATGGACTTAGACATTAATCCAACATAAACCACCATTTTATAGGCAGTAACCTTATACCCCTTATAGACTGGCTTCGTGAATGAGGCCTACTAACGGGAAGAGCGAACTGTATTATACATATATATATATTATTAAACTTATAATATTATAAAGTATAAGGGTTGAATTTTAAGTTTTAAAACTCTAGGGTTTGGAATTAAGTTTCATTTAATGAGACTTCGCAAATTCCAAAATTTGAGGGAAAGTTTTGAAACTTGTCAAAACTCTTCACATTCATAACCTATGAGTTTAATTTGATTTTAATGATGAGACCTTTCGTTTTCCATAACTTGAGGACAAGTTATGATGGTCATTAAACATCAATTAGATCATTTTACTAACAACTAAGTTATCACATAATTCATGATCTAACTAAACTCATAAACAAGACAATTCCATATCAACAATTTTAAAAACAATTTGGTTTATGATATAAAACAAAACTATTTTAAAACTTTGATCATTATCTTTCAATTGGATGATTATGATCACTACCATATCTTAAAAAAAACATATTTTATGATTCAAAACAGTTTGGGTAATGATCATATCCAATTTTGGCCAAAAACATGAATTTCTGCACTTTGATCAGCCAACTCGGCGAGTCCATGAACTGGACTCGTCGAGTAGCTTCATTTATGCATGGACTCGTCGAGGTCCCCAATGGACTCGGCGAGTTCATCAGTCAAATGCAGAAAACTTGATTTTTTCAACTTTGAAAACAGGCAAGCATCAAATATAATAGAAAACAATCCTAAGCTCTGATACCACTGTTGGGCTTTGAGCACTATAACACTTCCTAAGTGCACATGCAACCCTAAATGCTTTGGATCTATGTTTTCTCTAATTGTACATGCATTTTCTATTTCCAAAGCATTCACCCTAACTAGCAGACAATAGAAGTAATATAACAAAGCTTTGGTTAGGATGCTTACCTCTTGAGTAGGGTAAAGTTCTTGACCTTTGAAAGCTTGACCACCACAAGTGTGATGCCTCTAATGGTTCACAAACACCAATATGCAAAAGGAGGTTCTAAGAGAATAAGTTACTTGTCTCTATTGAAGGTGCAATCGAGTTTGGTGCATGGAGGGGGATATTTATAGTTTTGGCAAGTGCTAGTGTTACACTTTGTAAACCCTAATGATCCATGACTTTCCACATTCCTATGATCCATGGGTTTAACCTCCATGGACTATCTATGGGTTATATTATTGGTTTAGCCCACTTACATAATCATGGATCACTTAGCCCATACTATAAGTATAATCGATATCTCCATATTTAATTAGTCTCTTTTGACCACAAAATTAATTCCAAATTAATTCTTGGACAATACTAATTAAATAACCATATTAATATGTTATACTTATAATATATGAATAAATTGTAAACAACCTTATTCTCATAAAACCATCCTATCAAATTTCACTAGTGAAGGCAACCCAAAAGTATCATGCTACTATCGGGTCAAGTACATACCAGTTATAGTTATAGGCTTAGACACCAAATCTAACATGTTGTTCACACAATCGGCTACACCAGTACTCCACCCAAGATAATCATGCAAGGAAAACCTTAAGTCTACCTTCCGAAACCAAAAGTTGACCAAAAGTCAAATCTAATCAAAAGTCAACATCTAGGGTCAAAGGTCAACTTTCCCCTCAGTTCACTCTCTCCTCTTAACCATTAAGGTCACGCTGTGAGGATGGACACGACCCAGACCCACTCAACGAGTCGCCTCAATTTCACTCATCTAATAGAACCCTCAGGTTGGGACAAACACCTTGCTCACGTGGTGAGATTCCATTTCTCACGTCGTGAGATCGGTTCAGACCAACATTGAGCATTAAGATCTTAATCCTTTAAGACATACATTGGGACTTTCCAGAACGCCTTCCTCGACCCTAAGGACCATAAAAATCATAGATTTTCAGTCATGCATGTCCAATGCATGACTTAGACACTAACTACGTCAAAAGAAAGCTATTAAGATCAATACGCAAGCTTGGAGACCAAAACCTACACCAATACTCAGATCCAAGGACTCACATATAGAAGATGTCTCAATGATCTGTAAAGTTGCCAACTTTATGGATCTTATGCATGTTAAACAATCCAACCATGTAAAGAAAGGCTCCAAAGCTTAGATCTAGCATGCTTGAGGCAAAAAGATAAGAGCTTTATGACTTACAAATGCTCAAAAGCTCAACAATTCCAAGAGGTAGAAGCTAGATTGCCAAAATGAAGCACCACAAGAGCCTTCATACACTTCAGAGAACCAAAAGCCTCCAAGTAAGCTCTTCAAGATCACTAACAATGGCCAAAGGTCTCAAGGAGGTCAAATTTAGGGTTTACAGGGGGGATAAAGAGTGAGAGGGGTTGAGGATAGGCAGCCTAAGCCCTCTTATTCCTTTAAGTACTTGAAAATTGGGGTTTTGGGTCATCAGGCTTGACTCACGTCGTGAGACCTTATGGCTCACGCCGTGAGGTTCGAAAATACAAGTCAAATAGTCAATGGTCACTCTCATGTCGTGATCACTATGGATCATGTCATGAGCCTCCTCAAAATTGCAATTATTCAAGAATTTTAAGTACCTCCAAGTATCAGATGCTACAATTCTCTCCCACTTGAATCAGTCTTCATCCTCGAAGTCCGTCACTACAAACTACTCGGGATAATGCTCCCTCATCTCATCCCCAGGTTCCCATGTCCAATAAGAACCCTTGTGGTGCTCCCACTATACTTTTACTAACTCAACAACCTTGTTTCTCAAGGATCGTCTTCGGGTCAAGGATCGATACCGACCTCTCGATATAATTCAAGCAATCGTCCACCTGAATATCCTCCAATGGAACCACTACGGAATCATCAACCAAAAATTTCCGTAGATGAGAGACGTGAAACATGCTATAAATCAGACTGAGATCCTTGGGAAGATCCAAGCGATAAGCCACCCAGGTCAAAACCCTGAAAGGAACGATGTTCCTGGGGCCCAAATTTCCCCTTTCCTGAATAGGATGACAACTTTAGAAGGTGACACCATCAGAAGAACCATATCCCCAACCTGAAATTCCAAGTCTGATCGGCATCAGTCTTTGTAACTCTTCTACCGACTCTACGTTGTCAGAATTCTACCCCAAACATGTTGAATCAGCTCGGTCGTCTTAAGTACCACCTCGGTGCTCCCTATGACCCATTGACCGACCTCTCCACAACATATTGGGGTCCTATACTTCCTCCCATAGAGCATCTCAAAAGGAGGTCGATCGATGCTAGCATGATAATTGTTGTTATACGAAAATTCCGCTAACGGAATATATGTATCCCAACTACCGCCGAAATCCAAAACACATCCCCGCATCATATCCTCCAATGTCTAGATGGTCTACTCATTCTGACCATGCGTCTGCGGGTGAAAAGTCATGCTGAAGTGTAGACAAGTACCCAGATCCTCGTAGAACCTCTTTCAAAACCTGTAAGTAAACCAGACCTCCCTGTCTGAATCACTGAAACCGGCACCCCATGTTATGCCACAACCTCCTTGATATAAATGTCAACCAACTTCTCTACAGAGATACTCTCCTAAATCGGAATAAAGTGTGTGCTCTTGGTTAATCGATCCACAATGACCCAAATCGAATCCACTATGCGCGCTGTCCGAGGCAACTTTGTAATGAAATCCATTGTAATCTCTTCCATTTCCAGACGGGAATGTCTAACGGCTGCATCTTGTCGTGAGGCCGCTGATGTTCGACCTTGACTTTCCTGCAAGTCGAGTACCTATCCTCATACCAAGCAACGTCTCATTTCATACATGGCCACCAATAATTAGGACGGATATCTCTATACATCTTTGTCGCCCTAGGATAAATGGAGAATCTCGATTTGTGCGCCTCTTCCATCAAAACCTGACACGCACCTCCCCAATAAGGAACCCACACTCTCTGATGAAGAGTCAATAAACCCTAAATAGCATAATCGAAGGAAGCCACTTAACCCACTATACACTCACTCTTTCAGTGCTCTTCCTTTATAGCCTCGACCTGAGCCTCCCAAATCTGCTCCAAAAGTGTAGTAACCACTATCATCCTCATACAGATATCCCTGATCGGAGCCACGACCGCGTTGTACTGGCCACCACATTCGTCTTACCCGAATGGTAAAGGATCTCACAATCATAATCCTTCACCACATCCAACCAAAGACGCTGCCTCATATTCAAATTCGGCTGATCCATCAAGTACCTCAGGCTCTTGTGATATGTGTAAATAGTACATCGGACCCCATAGAGGTAATGTCACTAAATATTGAGGGCAAAAACCATAGCCCCCAACTCCAAATCATGTGTCGGATAATTCACCTCATGAGACTTCAGCTGCCTCGAAGCATTAGCAATAACGTGACTCCTCTGCATCAAAGCTGTACCCAAACCTGTGATCGACGAATCACAATAAACCACAAAATCCTCAACACCCTCTGGGAGGGTTAGAATCGGTGCCTCACACAATCTCTGTCTTAGGGTCTCAAAAGCTGCCGGCAATTCAGGTTCCCAGCGAAAACTGACAGTCTTCTTGTAACGTCTCGAAAATCCAAGGTAAAATTTTCATTTTTAAAAAAATAAGTCATACAAATGAGTAGTTCCAAAACTGATCAAAGTTAATATATTATTTAAACATCAGAGTAATATCATTAATTGCCAATGCAGAAAACTCTAAGGGATGTTGTGCCATCACGTCGGGCCCTTGTCCATAATACTGAATGTACCTGAAACATAAATTGAAAAATGTAAGCACAAAGCTTAGTGAGTTCCCTAAAGTGCCATATACCATAACATACAAGTGCCATAGGCTACCCGTATGGTCTTTACTTGCAATGTTGAGGGCCAAATCCCGGTCTTACATACAAGTGTCATGGGCTACCTCCATGGTCTTTCCTTGCAATTCCGAGGGCCAAATCCCAATCTTACATACAAGTGCCAATGTCTACCCCCATGGTCTTTCATACAATTTTCAGGAGCAAGATCCTGGTCTTTTAGGCAATTGTGAGGGGCTAGATCTAGTCTTTCATGCAAGTATCACAGAGACAACTAGCATTCTACATAACAAAGTAATGGGCCGACATTGGTGCCTTCGACCCCTTGATACAGTGAGAAAACTCACCTCACAACTTGAAAGAATAGTTGCACCAATCATTGCTCTAAAATCTATCTCTACCGGTCACGTATACAATTAACATGAACCCAAATCTCAAACTATAAATGAAATGACCTAAAATGCTCTTAGGTCAAACTTGGTCAAAGTCAACGGTCAAGGTCCAAAAGTTAATATTCCTTTCTAGCGGAGTACGTCCAGCATACCAAGAGAGTACGCCCAACATACTCTGATGTTGACCAAAAGTGGGGCGCTGACCGTGTACATGCAACATACAACTAGGTACGCCCAGTGTATACACCCTAATCCCATAACTCCAATAAGAGCTTATTCCATTAATCCGTTACGTTTAAAAATCAAATCCAAGCCCAAAATGATGACTTAACTTTATGACTTTGCATGGCTATAAAGTACTTAATATCGAAAACCCTAAGTTATTAACCCAATAATACATCATAACTCTAGTATGGAAGGGATAAAAGGGCCAAGATCACATTTTTATGGTTAATAATGGTTCCGTAATAGATAAAGTTCCAAACTTTATCCATTAGAATGGTCCCGACAAACAAGATCTAGTCTTTAATTCTCAAAGGGACCCAAAAGTGCATATTTTTCAACTTAATCCATTAAGTACAAGTCTCCAACCTTCACATCTGAAACCAAATGATGTTTAGATGGATAAAGTTTCCAACTTTATCCTTAACAAGATCACAAACTTTCAAGATCTAAACTTTATGCACTTAAAGTGTCCAAAAGCTCATAACACCTAAAACTAGCTAGATCTAGCAATTTCATCATCAAGATTCAAATTTTATACCTATAGAAGTAAGATCAAGGTGAACAAAGTCTGGATCTACAAGCTCCAATGCAACCAACACTTCTTCAATAAGTTTCTTTTTCTCCAACGTGCACCAAGAACACTCCAAAGAACTTAAAAATACCTTCTTTTTGCTCACAAGACTTAGTCAATGGTTAGGGTTACAAGAGAGGGTGTTGGAGAGGTGGGATGAGAATGGAATGGGTTTGGAGAAGTAAATGAGCTTAAATAGGGCTCAAACCATGAAAATAGGGTTTGGGCACTAGTTGCATATGCACGGCGTACTGGGGATGCCCTAGTATGCCCAATGTATGCTTTGAGTATGAGCAACGTAGGCGACTCAACCCTAAAACCGCCCTTAACTTCAAACGGTCATAACTTCTTCGTTCCAACTCTATTTTCGATGATCTTCGTATCCATGGAAAAGTATTGAAAAGTATTATCTAAATATCTTGGAATACAAACTTCTCGAAAAAAATCCATATTTCAAGCAAGAATCCTGCCTATGACTTTTCCCGTTTTACCCTTTGACTCCAAAACACAATTAAAAGGTTTAGATCTCATAACCATCATTACCACCCTCCAAAAGTTTTAAATATCGCATCCTTCAGAGCCAAATCCTTTATACAATCGACTTCCGACCCCATGGCTCTGAATTATAGAATGATCCCTAACAGGGTGTTACAACTCTCCCCCACTTAAATTAGATTTTGTCCTCGAAATAATTCCTTACTATCTCCTTTACCGAACTAAAACGATTGTGAATGAACTCCCTGAATCCAAAAAAAGACTGGGGAAGTCACCTCACTCTGATGACCGCCCACCCTTACTTATGTCGAACCCAAAACAGCAGATATCACAAGCCCTAACGAAGAATGAACCTCAACTTTTCCCCTAAGCCAACAAGTATCCAACCTCTATACCTAAAATTGAAAAACCTGATGTGAAACTCCCAGAGAGACTGAATAAATCAAAATTGTTCCCACAAAGACTCAAATCCACAAACCAAACTGAACAAACCTATATGTCCTAAACTAATTTATAGATACCCGAAAACATATACACCCCGACCACCTGCCAGATCCCTAATAAAAGTACGCCCTAACATACGATGGAATTCAAATAATCAAACCCATCCTTAGAAGAACTCACATACTGACTACGGACGAATCCTTGCTCTCTCTGACCTTAAGCAATAAAGGAAAACCATCACTACTCAGCTCAAAACCAGGAATCCAATACCTTATCTGACTTCCCGATATACAAAACGATTCGAAAACACAACCAATATGGCTCCAATTCACAATCTAATTCGAACAAAAGTCTTACGACCCTAAATTATCCTATTGAACCATATTCACATTTTCGATCTATCTAATATCTTTTGAGCTCCGAGCTGATCCACCAATTATTTGAAGCGCCGAATTCCCAACCGGTTGTTGAAACCGAAATCCCAATTATTTGAAGCGCCGAATTCCCAACCGGTTGTTGAAACTGAAATCCTTTCAAATGACTGTACCACGAGACTCTATTCAAGAGTCTGTCTGGCCAAGCTACTCTAACCTACTTGTATATAAGGCTTAAACAACCCTCCTATTCCAACCAAAGATATCATAACCAGCCATCATACTGATGTTATGTAACTTACTTTGCTATAAATGAATGCTACATGTCCAGTTGTAGTCTTACATCACGACCCACATCCTTCCTAGATTCCACAAATGTTATGGCCTTCCTACAGTCTCACAACACCTCTATTACTACCTTCCAACCTAGTGAATGCTACGGTAACCCTGCAGTCTTACAACGCTTCCACACTACCTACTAACCTAGTGAATGCTAAGGGCACCCTGCAGTCTTACAACACTTCCACACTACCTATAACCTAGTGAATGCTACGACCCCCCACAGTCTTACCATACTTCCACACTTCCATAGACCCAACCCATGGTCCTACCGTGCATCTACCATACCAAACATAATCATCATGATCCCAAACCTCATCCTATTATACCCCAATCAGGTGTTTAGGTTATGCTTCAAACCCCAAAGCCTTCATTAGACAAGAACATATAAAGATGCTTTAACAGAATCCCTCAACCTAAAATTAATCACATACCCCCCATGAGACACCACTAATGCGCAAGGTAACATGAAATCTCATTCCTTGTGCAATCCCTTAGTCCAAGCAGTTCTTCCCTAATTGGAATCAACTACGCTCTTCCAACCACAAAATTGATAGATTTCTAATTTATGTTGCAACCTGACTACTCGAAGATGCTGACAACCTGAGCCTATAAGTACTTACGCTCTATAACTAGCCAACCCTAGCGAACACACACCTACCAAACTTAAATGAATACTCCTCGAAATTTCAACAAGCTCAATAGTTCCGAGCACTTTCCACTGAATCCATTATAAATCCTTGGCGACTTTATCAGATGGCGGAGAACAAATCTCAACTATCTAAACGGGTACCCAACCAATTCAACGATCTACTTGCACTAGAGTAATTCCCATGCAAACCTGCAACTAACCACACTTCAAAGGTATGAACTTGGCAATTATCGATCTTACACCCACGATCAAACCAAATCCTCATTTCCTTGTATTCCCGAAGGACCCCTACAATTCATGGATTCAAAGCCAACATGCCAACCTTGCAGATTGCTTGAGTTCCTTGCTGATACCACCAAAGATCGAACCAGCTGTTGGTCTTCTCTCACTTAAAGCTTGCTCTGATAGTGGTCAATGCCTCCTATATCGACATCCTAAACCAGCTCACTTGGAAATCTTCTAAGCACGACTCTCGGTATGCAAAATGACATACGACGATTCTCAAAATAAAATATATGTCACGTCAACCGGTGGAACTCGGATCTCCGCAGCCTGTGACTGAATGATCGGCTCTTCACCATGGGGACATCCACTATGCCATCGCAACCATCAGTGATCCTTAAAGTAACTGGAGTAGGTACATACACTGCTCCACCCACAACATACGAGAGTCAGCCTTCTAATGGACCACCTGGTTGCAGTGGAAACATAATGGATTCGTCTCCCGGGGACAATCTCTGCTGACCTGACCAAGCCTGTGACACTTATTGTTATATAAACCCCTAAATCGACAAACTCCATCATGTTGCTTCCCGCACGTGCTGTACTGACCTCAACCTTGCTAGCCTCTCACTCGCTAATCAAAAGTCTTAGGTCTCTTTATAGGACCCCCAGCTGTCTGCACCTGCTTTGGTTTCCTCTTCCCGAGGTGCTCTAAATCAATCTCCAGCTCCTAGGCTCTAGTTATCATGTCCTCCAAAATCCGACAAGCTGAAAAGCTGACAAGCTCCCTTATACCATCTCGCAACATATCATGGTACTTTGTCTTCTTTATCTCCTTGTCTGTGGCATACTTCGAAACCAAAAGAGTCATCTCCCTAAACTTGACAGTGATTTCTGCCACAGTTTCAGTCATTTGGCGAAGGTCTCGAAACTCCCTAGCCAACTGTTGCACCTCAATAGCTGGTGCAAACTCTGCCCTAAACCTGGTCAGAAACTCCTCCTTAGTCATCATCTCAAACGCATCGCCTCCTAAAGAGAAGTCCACCTCCTCCCACCAATCTTGGGCTCTGTCTTTCAGAAGAGAAGAAACAATATGACCTTCGACCTCTTGGGATAGAAGATTGACCAACAATCGTTCACCATGTCCGCTGACCACCTCCTACTAGCAATGGGGTCCTTCTCCTTAAAGAACCCGGGAACTCCAAAAGCACGGAACTTGTGGAAGGAAATAGTGCGAGTCCCCACAATAGCCAAAATCTCCA
Source organism: Lactuca sativa (assembly GCF_002870075.4). Taxonomy (NCBI): domain Eukaryota; kingdom Viridiplantae; phylum Streptophyta; class Magnoliopsida; order Asterales; family Asteraceae; genus Lactuca; species Lactuca sativa. The sequence goes on from NC_056623.2 coordinate 34,918,783, forward strand.
TGTGTAACATGCCTAGGCGCTTATCAAAAATCTCCATAATCCCTTCCTTAACCAAACCAAAGATCACAGGAGTCTACTCTAAAATGTTGCGGGTGATCTTCAACGAGATGAAGTCTAGCATCTACTTATCCATTGGTTCAATGCCAACACCTGAGCCTGAACCTCCTCCACGAGTACCCATCACCATACTGAAAACCAATCATATAATAATCAGAACATAATCAAAGAATCCTCTTCCCACCGGCTTCCTAGATTCTCCGTGGGTCCCCTTAATTCGAGTATGGATCCTGCGCTTTCAGTAGTACGGGCCCAATACTACCTTCCACACCTAACCATACTTTCCTCAAGAGTTATCCTGAATCCTCCAAGGCACCTTCTTAAATTGGTACTCCAAGTACCTGCTAAACAATGCAACCCAACCAGCTAAATCACTTCCTAAGCTCTCCTAGGTTCCAGACCTCACCCTTCCATCAGCTGCTGAAAAACTCCCAATAATTTCAGCTAACCACTTCATGAATACAATTGCATGAAACAAATCTTAGACAATCCTTCGAGTAAAGGACTCAAACCTACAATGGTTAGACTTAGACAAGAGTTGCAAAATAGAGTCAAATTCATGACTCTAAGATTCTTTAACCTTTGTAACATGTGGCTTAACATATTCACTTAATAGTTAACTCACATCACTAAGAGTTCCACAAATCACAAAACAAGCAGCATTCGTGCAGTAACACTCTAATCCATAAAACAACCCAAGGGAATCCCACCCTCAATTTCTACTACGATGCTAGGAACTTCTACTCTCACTTCCGGTTGCCTTATGCATGCAAATTATACACAATCCATGACTAAATAGACTATCGAATAAAAGATTCTACCCTAGGACCACAACCAGACAAGGAACATGAACTAAGGCCAAATCATTCATTCTAGGGCTATATGATCCTAACCGTAGACAATTTTTAAAGCATACAGTTAGCAAATATTATTACCAATACATGTTCCTAATCATAGCATCCAATGCTTCTTAGGCTGCAATGCATCACATATCAGGCCTATCTATCATGCAATTCCTAAAGGTATCACTAGCATGTAAAAATTCATATCATATATCATATCAACATGTATGGGTGTTCTAGGAATCACTTACTTGAGCTCGGATGATTGCACACATCACACCCCCTTTTTGTTTAAAAAAATATTTTCAGAAACTTTTTTCCTTTACAAAAATCTTTTTAGAAACTTATTTATTTCAAAACATTACCAATTCCTCAGTTTGAGTTCAGACATACCCAAGAGTGTGTCTGAATCCCTCAAACCAAGGCTCTGATACCAACTAGTAACGTCCTGAAAATCCAAGGTGAAAATTTTCATTCTTAAAACAATAAGTCATTTGAATGAGTTGTTCCAAAATCGATCAAAGTGAATATATTATTTAAACATCAGAGTAATATCATTAATTGCCAATGCGGAAAACTTTGGGGGATGATGTGTCATCACATCGGGTCCTTGTCCTTAGTACCGGATGTACCTGAAATAAAAACAGAAAACCGTAAGCACAAAGCTTAGTGAGTTCCCCCAAAGTACCACATACTACAACACACAATTGTCATATGCTACCCTCCATGGTCTTTCCTTGCAATGTCGAGGCCTAAATCCTGGTCTAACATACAAGTTTCATGGGCTATCCCCATGGTCTTTCCTTGCAATGTCGAGGCCCAAATCCCGATCTTACATACAAGTGCCCTGAGCTACCTACATGGTCTTTCATATAATTTCCAGGTTCTATATTTTGCTCCTTCGTGCAATTGCGAGGGGGCCAGATCCTAGTCTTCAGGGCCTGTCCAGACGGTGGGCAACCCAGGCGACCGCCCAGGGCCCACGTCTCCAGGGGGCCCAAAATGTATGGGCTATGTAGTTTATATATATATATATATATATATATATATATATATATATATATATATATATATATATATATATATTATTACATAAATGATTTTTAGGGCATAAATCTGGTTCAAACTCAAACTAGCTCAAAAGATAAACAATTTGACTTTCTTGTTATTGCTAATTGAACGCGCTCATAGTGAAAAATAAATGATATTTTTTTTGAATCATTATTATATCTGTCTTTAAGGGGCCTTTTTTTTTTCTTTTCGCCCCGGACCCCATATATGTTTGGACTGGCCTTGGTAGTCTTTCATGCAAGTATCACAGATAAAAAAGTAATGGGCCAGCATTGGTGCCTTCGACCCATTGATACAGTGAGAAAACTCACATCCCAACTTGAAATAACAGTTGCACCCATCACTGCTCTAAAATCTATCTCTACAGTCAAGGTCCAAAAGTCAATATTCCTTCCTAGTAGAGTACGTCCTGCGTACCAAGAGAGTACAACCAACATACTCTGATGTTAACCAAAAGCGGGGCACTAACCGCGTACGTGCAACGTACTACCAGGTACACCCATCATACACAGCCCAGTCCCATAACTCCACAAGAGCTTATTCCATTAATCCCTTACGTTCAAAACTCAGATCCAAGCCCAAAATGATGTCCTAACTTTATGACTTTGCATGGCTATATAGTGCTTAATGTACAAAAACATAAGTTCTTAACCCAATAAGACATCATAACTCTTGTATGGAAGGGATACAAGGTCCAAGATCACATTTTTATGGTTCATAATGGTTCCATAATGGATAAAGTTTCCAACTTTATCCATTAGAATGGTCCCAACTAAAAAGATCTAGTCTTTAATAAGTTTCTGGATCTACAAGCTCCAATGCAACCAACTCTTCTTCAATAAGTTTCTTCTTCTCTAAGGTGCACCAAGAACACTCCAAATCACTTAAAAACACCTTTTTTCCTCACAATACTCAATCTACGGTCAGGGTTACAAGAGAGGGTTTTGGAGAGGTGGGGGCTGAGAATGGAATGTGTTTGGGGAAGTTAAGAAGCTTAAATAGGGCTCAAACCAAGAAAATAGTGTTTAGGAACTGATCGCATATGCCCAACGTACTCAAATTACACCCAGTGTACTAGCGATGCCCTAGTACGCCCAACGTACACTTTGAGTACACCCAACGTACGCGGCTCAACCCCAAAACCTCCCTAACTTCAAATGGTCATAACTTCTTCGTTCGAACTTCATTTTCGACGATCTTTATATCCACGGAATGGTATTGAAAAGCTCTACAATACTATCTAAATATCTTGGAAAAACACTTCTCGAACAAAAATTCATATTTCATGCAAGAACTCGGCCTATGACTTTTCCCGTTTTACCCTTTGACTCCAAAACATAATTGAAAGGTTTAGATCTTATAACCATCATTACCTCTTTCCAAAAGGTTTAAACATTGCCTCCTTAAGGCCCAAAGCCTTTACACAATCGACTTCCAACCCATGGCCCAAAATTATAGAATGATCCCGAACAAGGTGTTTTGATCATTGGAGCCGCACCATGAACCAAGTCAATTCGAAACTCCACTTGCCTCTACGGAGGCACTCCAGGAAAATCATATGGAAACATATCCAGGTACTCGTGTACAATCAGCACATCATCTATAATATCCTTACCCTTCTCCCAGGTTTCCATAACATAGGCAACGAAACCTAAACAACCTTTATGAAGGTAACGCCTGGCCCTAGCTGTTGAACATAGAACCGGCCCACACTGAGCGCCTTCTCCCTATACCACCAAATCTCCCCTACTTGGGGTCCGAATATGCACCATTTGGCGCTCGCAATCAATCACCACCCCATTGGGGCTCAGCCAATCCATTCCAACTATAACTTTGTTCACGTATAAAGGGATAGGAACCAAATCAATCGGATACTACTCGTCGAACATCTCTACAACATAATCCTGATGAACAGATAGATCATCTGCAATCTCAACCTCTAATAGATACTCCAGTTCCCCCGAAGCTCCAACAAACCTCTTGTTGAGCACAAGAGATACGAAAGATTGGGTAGCCCCTGAATCAAACAATATCAGGGCAGAGACACCGTTCACAAGGAACTATCCTAAAACAAAACACACATAAATATAAGGAGAGAAATCAACATAAATAAAGATTTAAGGAGAAGAATTATAGTCGTCACCACATCTAGTGCAACACATGCCTCCTCGACAGTCAGGTGAAAAGCTCTGCTCCTCACAATAGGCGCATCCGCCTTGCCCTGGAGGCCATCAGTAATCTGCAGGTTCACTGGAGCAGGAGCTGCTACTGGTCCTCTTGATGCTAATCTCAGACAGTTGGCCTTCTTGTGGCCCCTCTGATTGCAATGGATGCAAATCAGATCAGATGTCTAGGTGGTGGTAATAACAACATTACAATCCTTGCTAAAGTGTCTTGTCTTGCCGCACTTGTAGCAGCTCGAACCACCCACTCTGCAAACCCATCGTGCAACCTGTTGCATTTGCCACAGCAACTCCGACCCTGCTAGCCCTTCGACCTAGAGTCGAAACCCTTGGTTTTCTTCGCTGAAACCCCAACCATCTTCCTATGCTCCGCCTTCCTCTTCCATATGTGCTCTAAATCAATCTCCCATTCCCACGCCCTAGATATCATGTCATCCAGAGTCGGATAGGTAGAAAACTAACGAACTCCCTAATGTTAGATCTCATCATATCATAATATTGGATCTTCCTCATCTCCTCATCTGCGACATACGGGGGTACCAACAAAGCTCTCTCTCTGAACATGGTGATGATCTCTGCCACAGTCTCAGTTGTCTACCTTATGTCTAGAAACTCCCTACGTAATTGTTGCACATCAACATATGGTGCAAAATCTACTCGAAAATGGGTCACAAAATCTGGTCAGGTCATGGCCGACCTCCTCCTACTAATCTCGGGCTCGCTTCCTCAAATATCCTGCAACGAATCTCACCTTCGACCCCTTGGGGTAGAAGCTAGTCATTTGTTCACACTCAATGTCAGCTATCCAATGCCTGAACGCGATGGGGTCCTTCGCCGCAAAGAAATCTGGTACCCCACATCCCCAGAACTCCTTAAAGGAGAGAGTGCGGGCCCTAGACTGGCTAGCAGCCAGATCGTCCCTGAAGATTCGAAGGTGATCCTCCCTGAAGATTCGAAGGTGATCCTCCATCAACACGATGATACCCTCCTTGATTGACCCAAACATCACTGGTGTCGCATAAAGGATGCCTCTAGTAACCTAAGATGCAATGAACTCGCGTAGCCTCTTATCAATCGGTTCGGTGATCATGCTCGAACCAGATCCAAATCCTGAACCCCCTGCTCCATGATGTGTCACCACCATACTGAAACATAACCACATAAACAATTAGTAAACACACGAGAAGGTTCACACTCTCGAGCTCCCTGGATTCATCGTGGTCTTCCTGGTCTCGGGTATAAATCATGTGTTTCCAGTAGTATGGGCCTAATACTACCTTCCACACCTATTTATACCCTCATCAAGGACTACCCCGACTCCTACAAGTCGCTCCTTCCCAACTAGTACAATCCTCATACTAAAAAGAGCCCTAAGCGCTAGGATATAATCCAGGAACTTCCTAGGGTTCTTTCTTCACCACTCTCTGCTATAAGCTACAGAAGGAACCCTAACTAATACCATCTAACTACCACACAAATACAATTACATATTATCGATACTAGATAATTCTTTAAATGAAAGGTCCCACACTACAATGGTTGGATTTAGAAAAGAGTTGCAACATAGAGTTAAACATATCCTACTAAAGTTATATGATCCCAATGATATGTAACCAAATGCATCCGTCCACTAGTTAGCTGATACTAATAAAATTTCCTAAAAGCACAAAGCATGCAACATTAGAGCATCAAGTAATTCAAATCATAAAATAATATACACATGTCATCCTATCGAATAACAGATTTTATACTAGCATGCAGATCTATATGCCCATACAAATAGGAACATAAAGGCATTCTCCTAGAATTCTATCATGTAGTCTTGAGCAGATCCTTAGCTCCTATTCTAGCATGCAATTCTCATATCATAACATAAACATATAACATGTATGGGTATTTAGGGAAGACTTACTTGAGCTCGGCTGATTGCACGCATCACACTCCTTTTTCTTTTATTTAAATCCTTTAATAAAAATGTTTCTTTTTATGGAAAATCTACCAAACCCTCGATTTGAGTCCACGCACACCCAAGATTATGCCTGAATCCCTCAAACCAAGGCTCTGATACTAACTTGTAACATTCCAAAAATACGGATAAAACTTTTTTTTTAAAATTCATTCGGGTCATACGATACTAATATCAAAATAGCAAAAAGTGTGTCATAGCAACATGTTATCAGAGTACAAATTCCCCAAATCTCAAGATGGGGAAAACATATGGTGATGTGGTGCAATCAGGTTGGGCCCTTCCCCTTTGAACTGGGAGTACCTGAAACATAAACTGAAAACCGTAAGCACAAAGTTTAGTGAGTTCCCCAAAAAGAACACATACCATACAAACATCCAGCCAAGCATATATGGGTGCTTTCAATCCCCTTCAATCAATTTCAACCGGATACTGTCAAGCATATATGGGTTCTTGCAATCCCATTCGGTCTATTTCAACTGGGTATTGACAAGCATATCTGGGTGCTTGCAATCCCTTCGGTCTATTTCAACCGGATATTGGGTCTATTTCAGCCCTACCACCACCATATAATATCATAACAAAGAATCAAAGAGGCATCAAACAATTACAGGCATAACAGACAACTATCATGAAGATAATCAGCATAAGGCAAGCATAACTTAGTGGGTCAGCATTGGTGCCTTCGACCCACAGATAGAGTGAAGCAAACTCACCTCTCGATTGATAATCAACTACTGATGCTCACACAGTTAGCTATATCGGTGCTACTCCATCCTAGATAATCATGCAAGGCAAACCTTAAGTCTACCCTCCAAAACCAATAGTTGAGCAAAAGTCAACTCAGATCAAAGACAACATTTAGGGTCAAAGGTCAAGTTTCCCCTCAGTACTCTCTCACGTCGTGACTCGACCCGGACCCAATCAGTGAGTCGACTTAGTTTCATTCATCCAACAGAATCCTTAGATCAGGACAACCACCTTGCTCACATGGTGAGATTCCATTTCTCACATCGCAAGATCGGTTATGGCCAACTGTAAGCATTAATCTCTTAATCCTTTAAGACATACATAGACATTCCAAAACACCTTCCTCGACCCTAAGGACCATAAAAATCATAGCTTTTCAGTCACACATTATTGGTTCTTAGGTCAAGACCACCCCAAGGAAGACTACCATCATCCCCTCTAGGAAGAGGTCTGCATCCCTACCGACATCCCCACCGCCATCAAGGAGGTCGTGTGGGGATCATACATGGATTCCACAAGTTCAAGAGTGGCAGCAGGAGGAAGATATAGGAATGTGATTCAAGGTTGGAGAGTCTTCCATTGCACCCGAACCCATCTTGTTGACCCCAATTGAGCAGGTCATCACAATACGAGTGCCCTATACTGCTTGGCACTTCGATCACCTAGTTTACATGGACTCTCAGCTCTTCATGGTCAGGAAGGATTTGAGGAAGCTGACACAACGAGTGGACTATCTAGATGAGGATAAGGACATTGCAGAGATACGAGCCCTATTGGTTCAGGATCAACTTCAGGAGGCATGTGATGAGGTGAAGTTTCAGAGACAGGTGATTGAGAAGGCGTTTAACCACACTAACAGGAAGGGGCAGCTGTTGGTGAGGGTTGAGTCGATGGTTTCTTTTTCTTATTTATGGATAGACTATGTTTACTGCCAATTAGTGTATCTTGTTACACTACTGATCATGTATTTTTGATGTTTTCTCTAACTTGGATAGCTAGAAATGACGGACATATTTTTTTGGGTTAGCGTACCTGGCAAAAGAAGCAAGTTAGTACGCTTTCTATTTTTGTATATCTGATGCTTTTCCCTATTTTAACCACATCCTTTTGTGGTGGTTCACACTTTTGGAAACTTATCTATACAAACCAATATGACATATATACTATAATTGTATGAGATATGTGTTTCTATGATGGTTGTTCAATTAATTGTTCTAAAAAATAACACTAACTCACCACATCATACTAACTCCATTAAACGTAAAATTTATACAAACGATTAACTAGTACCCCAACACTAAACTTTAGGATCAATAACATGATACCACCAAGAAGCACCCGATCTAACCCTTGACTCCATCTAGATCAAGACACTCAGTCTACTCAAAGCAACCCCCTATTGATTCAGCCACCATAAATGCTATGGTAGCACAATGATTCGCTGATGCTCTGGTAGAACATGAAGCCAATTGCAACTCAGGATCTAGATTGGGAGTAGGAGGTACTAGGTCCCAATGGGGAAATCGAAGTTTTCCAAGAGCTTGCTGTAATGCCCCGATTCTCAGGTATTGATTAATGTATGAATCTTTTGTTGGATTAGTGTCTAAGCCCATAACTATATTTTGTATCTACTTGACCCGGTTGTGCATGGTCCTTTTGGGTTGCCTTCTCCAAAGCAGCTTGACAAGGTAATTTAAGGATAGAGAGAGAATATTGTGGTTTATTAATATATTATAAGAATAATATACTAAAGGATAAATCATATTTATTTAATTAGTATTGGTCATAAATTAATTAAGAATTAATTTGGTGACTAAAAGAGATTAATTAAATAAAGGGGTATAAAATGTCAAATGTGTGATAGTTGAGTTTTGGGCTTGGAAACCTAATGGACTATAAGGGGAACGAAATTATGATGGGGATCCATCATATTTTCGTCCAAGGCCTTATTCCAGAAGGTTCCTTGGGCTGCTTGGTGGCTAAGTTGTCCATTAGGGTTTAGACTGAAACCCTAGCAGCCTGCAGGTATAAATAAGACCCCTAGGCTATGGAAATCGGCTACACTTGCTTCCAAGAGAACCCTAGGGCCGATTTTAGCATCTCTCAACCACTTTCATATTGCCTTCTTGCTTGTGGGGTTTGTGAACCATTAGAGGAGTTATAATTGTGACTCTAAGCTCAAGATCAAGAAGATTACAAGGATTGAAGCCAGTTGAAAGAGGTAAAACACTTAGATCTGTTTTCTTAATGATAATTTCAAGCTATATATATGATAGATCTGGGTTTGTAAGTCTTGGATTTAAAGCATGTACAATAGAGAAACCAAGATCCAAGCATTAGGGTTTGTATGAGCACATAGGATTGCTCTTATGCATAAAACCCATCAGTGGCATCAGAGCCTTTATTGGTTTCAATTGTATGTGATGCTTTAACTATTTGCTTGCTGAAAATCGAGTTTTCTTGCCTCTGCCCGACTCAACTCGGCGAGTGAGTATCTGGACTCGACGAGTTGGCCCTACTCGACGAGTTCAGAGCTGACTCGGCGAGTTTGTGCGCCAGGCAGAGAATATTTCGAGATTTAGTTGCTCTTTTGTCTTGGATTTGATGCCTAAATCATTTTTTGAAGTTAAAATCCGAATTTTACCTTAATTAAATGATTATCCCTGCCAAAACAATAGATAATTTCAAATCTTTTGAATATTGGTTGTTTATATGATAAATATGGATTATTTAAAACTATTTGGTAATTATCTTATGACTAAAATTAGATTAGGTCAAATATAGATAATTATGAAATTAATTGTTTAATTTAAATTATTTATTATTTGATCCCTTTTGTTTTGAAAAGTTCAAAACTTGCCCTCAAATTTTGAAATTTGAATTTTGTGAATAAAAGTTTAATTTTGAATAATTTAAATTTCAAACCCTTAGAATTTTACAAGTTTAAAATTCAACCCCATACTATTATATATTATTACAAGCTTAATATATATATATATATATATATATATATATATATATATATATATATATATATATATATATATGTATAACTTAAACTGTTAGTCTTACCGTTAGTAGGCCTCATTCACGAAGCCAGTCTATAAGGTGGGTATAAGGTTGCTGCCTATAAAATGGCGCTTAATGGGTGTACACTCACACCCACCGCTTACTTGACTGGTGGAGGGTCGTTAGCTGAACGGGTAGGATAGGGAAACCCTCTCCTTATTAAAAGTATAATGTAAGATACAAAGTAACTAAATGTTTTACAAATTCCCAATCTTAGTTACTTTAGGGTAAAATGTGAAAATGATGCTAATCCATGGAATTACACTTCGTACCCTTGTCAAACGTTAGTGGAGCGCATGTGGTTAACCGACACACTAATTTGGGGATGACATTGGTAGCAAAGGTGACTCGATGTTTGTCATAGATCAATGGAGCATGTGTGTTTTACCAACACATTGATTAGGTGATAGAGACATTGAGTGCACCATGTTGATTCGCATGGTTATTCACAACTTGTTTGTGATCCTCGGTATCCCAGTCGCAAATTTGAAGTGCATATCGGGATTTAAACATGTGATTGAAAAGTTCAATGAATCTCAAAGATCTAGGAGTTTCCAATACATTTAAAACCTAAATCTCTTTTCGTTTTTCAAGGTGAGAATTAGTGAATCATCATTCACTTACCTTCAAATTATTTACTTTTAGAGTACGACATCCCTTTCTAAGTTGTAAATAATGTTTTTGGATCCTAGCCCTAATTTCTCATTTGGGTGTTTAATTAGGGATTCATTTCTAATCAAACTTTGTTCCTTTTTCTTTTCAGATGTCTGCAAACAACAAGAACAATGCTTCTGGGTCATTCTCGTTGATGAACCTGTGTCAGAAAGTGACATTTGATGGGTCAAACTTCAACGAGTGGACGAGGTATATTCGCATGATCACACGCTATGAGGACAAAGAATATGTCCTCGATGAAAAGCTTGAAAAGATCATCCCAGATGTTGCTACTCGAGAAGAGTTGTCCGCCTTTGAGGCCGACGAGCGTGATGCCACAAAAGTTCATTGCATCATGTTGGCCACCATGAACCTCAAACTCCAAAAGTCCTATGAGGACATGTATCCGTATGAAATGCATCAGGATTTGCTGGACAGGTATCACCAGAGCGTGAGGCAAGAACGCTATGAGATCATTACTAACATGATCACCGCTAAGATGGGGAGTGGAGAATCCCTAACCTCTCATTTGAAGAAAATGCAGAGGTATGTTGATCATCTTCTCAAACTTAATGTTAAGTTTGATGAGGATTTGGCTATTGACATAATCCTCCACTCCTTACCCTCCTGCTACAACCAGTTTAGGATGACCTACCACATGAACAAGGAAGAGGTCTCCGTGAGCAAGCTCCAAGGACTCTTGAGGACTGTTGAGAGCAACCTCAAAGACAAATTCGTTGCACCATCCCCTGTTGTGGCCGCTCCTGTGATGGAAATAGGTCAAGGAAAGGGTAAAAAGAGGAAAACTCCATGTAAGAGCCACCAAAAGGGGAAGCCTCGTGATGGTTCATCCTTAAGTGGGACCAAAGCAGGCCCTGCTAAACCCTCCTCCGATCCCAAGGAAGCAGAGTGCTTCTATTGTCACCAAAAGGGCCACTGGAAATGAAGATGCCCTCAGTATCTGCAAGATATAAAGGATGGGAAGATTAAGCCCACCTTTGCAGGTATGTATTCTATTAAATCTAATAACTCATCATTTGCTACTTCATGGGTTCTTGATACAGGGTGTGGTTACCACATTTGTTCTGATATGCAGGGCCTAAAAAGAAGTAGGGAGGTGGAACATGGAAAGATGAACCTGATTATGGGAAACAGAAGATCGTCGCCTGTGACCAAAGTCGGTGTTTATTCTTTAGAGTTGAGTAATGGGTTAGGGATAGATTTAAAAAATTGATGTTATTCGCCAGATATGGCAAGAAACATTATTTCATTTCATGGGTTGTTTAGACAAGGTTTCAGATATTCTTTTGATAATAGTAATGCTTCCATTAATGTTTATTTGAATGGTGTCTTTTACTTCAATGCATTACCTTGTAATGGGATTCATGAATCTGTGATGTTTGTTGATAATTTAGGAAATAATGTTTTGAATATTGATTTGTCTACTAGTCTAGACAAAGCATGCTTGTGGCATTGTCACCTTGGCCATGTCAACAAGAAACACATAGCCCAACTCCAAAAGGATTGAGTGTTGGAGTCATTCGACCTTAGGGACGATGACACGTGTGAATCTTGTTTACTTGGGAAGATGACCAAGTCACCATTTACTGGCACTTGTGAAAAGGGTGAGGGTCTATTGGATCTCATACACACCGATGTGTGTGGGCCCTTTAGATCCACCACAAGGGATGCTTGTCGCTTCTACGTGACTTTTACAGATGATTGTAGCAGATATAGATATATCTAATTAATCAAGAAAAAGTCGGAAACCTTTGAAAAGCTCAAAGAGTTTAAGAATGAAGTGGAGAATCAGCTGGGCAGGAAAATCAAGATGCTTCGGTCAGACCGAGGAGGAGAGTACTTAACTCTTGAGTTTCATGACTATCTAAAAGAATGCGGAATTGTTTCACAATTGACGCCTCTGAGGATGCCACAATTGAATGGTGTGGCTGAGAGACGTAATCGGACCTTGTTGGACATGGTTCGTTCTATGATGAGTCAGAATTCGTTACCAATAGCTTTCTGGGGGTATCCCTTTGAGACTGCCGCCCATATCCTTAACTTAGTTCCCACCAAGAAGGTTACCAAGACTCCTCACGAGATGTGGACAGGGAAAGCTCCCTTGTTGGCACATATCAAGGTTTGGGGTTGCAAGGCTTTCGTAAGACGAGAGACTCACGACAAACTCGAACCTCGTAGTGAGAAGTGTTATTTCATCGGCTATCCACAAAAAATTTTTGGCTATCTTTTCTATAGACCGAGTGACAATGTTGTCTTCGTTGCTAGAATCATCTGTAAAAGTTTGGAATTTGGTTTGATAATGTACCGGGTCGCAAGACAGTCGGGTGCAAGTGGATCTTCAAGAAGAAAACGGACATGCATGGGAAAGTGCATACTTATAAAGCGCTATTGGTTGCGAAGGGTTTTACTCAAACTCCTGGAGTTGACTATGATGAGACCTTCTCACCGGTTTCAATGATAAAGTCTGTTAGGGTAATGCTTGCAATAGTTGCGTTTCATGATTATGAAATATGGCAGATGGATGTGTAAACCGCTTTCCTTAATGGAAAGTTGGCTGAGGATGTTTACATGAATCATCCAGAGGGTTTTGTTGATGCGAAGCATCCAAATAGAGTATGCAAGCTTGAGAAATCCATTTATGGATTGAAACAAGCATCTCGCAGATGGAATCTTTGTTTTGATGAGAAAGTTAAAGAGTTTGGCTTCCTGCGAAGCGAAGATGAATCTTGTGTATATGTCAAAGCTAGTGGGAGTATAGTGAGCTTCCTCGTATTGTATGTCGACGACATACTGCTCATAGGAAACGATGTCCCAACCATGCAAGAGGTCAAATCCTGGCTTGGGAAATGTTTCGCTATGAAGGACCTCGGAGAGGCTGCTTATATTCTGGGAATAAGGATAGTAAGAAACAAAGAAAAGAGACTGATAGGACTCAGTCAGGATACATACTTGGATAAGGTACTAAAGCGTTTTAGTATGGAAAATTCCAAGAAAGGGGAGTTGCCAATCCAAAGCAATACCAAGTTGAGTAAGACTCAAAGCCCGAGTACAGAGACAGAGATAGCTGATATGAGTTGAGTACCTTACGCTTCCGCTGTAGGCTCTATCATGTACGCTATGACTTGTACTCGCCCTGATGTGGCCTTCGCTTTGAGCATGGTCAACAGATATCATGAGAACCCTGGTAGAGCCCATTGGATTGCAGTTAAGAATATTCTTAAGTACCTACGAAGGACCAAGGAATGGTTTCTAGTCCTCGGTGGGAGTGATGACTTAAGGGTACAAGGGTATAGTGACGCTATTTTTCAGACGGATCGGGATAATTACCGATCGCAGTCAGGCTGGGTCTTTACCCTAAATGTAGGAGCACTGACTTGGAAAAGTTCCAAGCAGGAGACCGTAGCTGATTCAATGTGCGAATCAGAGTACATTACGACGAGTAAAGCGTCAAAGGAGGCTATATGGTTGAAGAACTTCATTGGAGACCTTGGAGTTATGCCATCCATAAAGGAGCCGATGGAAATTTTCTGTGATAATGAAGGAGCGGTTGCCTTGACCAAGGAACCGAGAGATCATGGTAGATCTCGACATATGGACAGAAAATACCATTTTATCAGACATCAGGTAGAAGAGGGACTCCTCGTTGTGAAGAGGGTATCATCAGAAGAAAACCCAGCAGATCCCCTTACGAAGGGACTGAGTAGGTTCAAACACTTGCAGCACGCTAGGAGCATTGGGCTGAAGGATGATATAAGTTTGGATTAGATAGGAAACGTGTAATAGATAGTTTGTACTTGACATTTGATGAATAAATAAAATTGTGTTATTTATAAGTAAAGCTACTATCTTGTGTTGGTTATTTATCTATTGTTTCAATTTTGCATGTTTTGACTTCCTGAATGATAGGATTATTCAAACAGTCCACAGTCGGTCATATTTTGGAAGTAGATATGAATGAAGACTACCATGAATTGTTTGTAGATTGTCTAAAAGGTTCTGGGCATAGCAAAGGTTTGCTGCAAAGTTCATGAGTGCTTATGAATATTATTTGAGCATTGGAATAAACACGAGTTTGTTGGTATCACTTCGTGGTGTTATACCTTAAGTGATCACAAAGCAATAATATCATATAGTCTTAAAACTTAGAGATATGGTTGTTGTTTGCTGGTTGGTTATGCATTGATGATGTGTAAACGCATCAATAACTTGATGTTATAAAACACATTGTTGTGCATGATTCAATTAGTAAATAATGGATGCATATGAGTCGAAGTTGATATGTTCCTTTTATTATATGAGAATAAAAGTGATATCTTGGCCACTCGATGATTTGGTTTGACTTATGTGTCGGGCCCAGTCAGAATGAAGTTGATGTGTTCAACTAAATTCTATGTCAAACAAATAGGAAATCGAGGAACAAATTTTGGACAATAAGCATTGTCAGCATGATATCCAGAACAGAGGATTATAAGATCCCTTATCTGAAGGACAATTTGTTGATCAGAGTTGACAATGAAGTATAAGAGCTACGATTGATAATCGGATTCTGAAGTCATATGTGAGATATAGTTACTAGACTTATCCAAGTGGGAGACTGTTGGATTAGTGTCTAAGCCCGTAACTATATTTGGTATAAACTTGACCCGGTTGTGCATGGCCCTTTTGGGTTGTCTTCTCCAAAGCAACTTAACAAGGTAATTTAAGGATAGAGAGAGAATATTGTGGTTTATTAATATATTATAAGAATAATATATTAAAGGAGAAATCATATCTATTTAATTAGTATTGGTCATAAATTAATTAAGAATTAATTTGGTGACTAAAAGAAATTAATTAAATAAAGGGGTATAAACTGTCAAATGTGTGATAGTTGCGTTTTGGGCTGGGAAACCTATTGGACTATAGGGGGAACGAAATTACGATGGGGATCCATCATATTTTCGTCCAAGGCCTTATTCTAGAAGGTTCCTTGGGCTGCTTGGTGGCTAAGCTGTCCATTAGGGTTTAGACTGAAACCCTAGTAGCCTGCAAGTATAAATAAGACCCCTAGGCTATGGAAATTGGCTACACTTGCTTCCAAGAGAACCCTAGGGCCGATTTTAGCATCTCTCACCCACTCTCATATTGCCTTCTTGCTTGTGGGGTTTGTGAACCATTGAGGAGTTACAATCGTGACTCTAAGCTCAAGATCAAGAAGATTACAAGGATTCAAGCCACTTGAAAGAGGTAAAACACTTAGATCTGTTTTCTTAATGATAATTTCGAATTATATATATAATAGATCTAGGTTTGTAAGTCTTGGATTCAAAGCATGTACAATAGAGAAACCTAGATCCAAGCATTAGGGTTTGTATGAGCACATAGGATTGTTCTTATGCATAAAACCCATCATTTTTTCAGTTTTTGGGTCTACTCGATGAGTTGGCCACCCTACTCGGTGAGTAGTAGCAGGTTGGTCCGCATGTATTAATGATCTACTCGCCGAGTCCAAGAGCGGACTCGACGAGTAGGAGCTGGCAGATGAAACCCTAGATTCAGGGCATTTCACCCTATTTAAAGGATCATTGGCCTCCCCCAGACTCCCCTTTACTGCTTCTTGTCCCTCTCAAACCCTAAATCGAGTGTGTGTGCTTTTGTGTGTACAAGCTTGGAGGAGGAAACACTTGGGGAGATCAAGCAAGTAGAAGCAAGAACTCGTTGGATTCAAGATCTACATCAGTAGACATTTTCTTAAAGGTATTAGACTATTTTCCTTGGCTCATGTTCATCAAAATCTCTTTTAGATGGGTCTTATGAAAGGAGTTTTATGTTTGAGCTAAGATCTAAATTTGTAACTTCAGATTTGGACTCCCTTTGACCTCTAAATCGATAAAATTATCAGCCTTGCCTAGTATGAGCCTTCCCTCAAGTGTGAGACTTCATTTCAATCTTAGTTTTGTCATTTAAGGGCTTTAAAGCCTTGCATACACGTAAAGTTTGGAACTTTACGTGATAAGAATGCCTAAGGAGGTTGGATCTGCAAACTGGAACCTTTTCATGGCTTAAAAAGCATCTTTATGGATGAAGGATTGAAGGGACTCGACGAGTCGCTAGGTCGACTCCTCGAGTCATATGAAGATGGTCATGAACTCGACGAGTTGGATGAACAACTCGGTGAGTCCGATGAAGATTGCCTTAGACTTGGCGAGTCAGTCGATGACTCGGCAAGTCGGCTAGGGTTTTCTCAATATTTGGACACATATGAACGCGACGAGTTGTAAATGGAAAGCTCACTGAGTTGACCAAGGAGTTGCGGCCACTGACACTAGGAACTCGACGAGTCACTCAGGTGACTCGGCGAGTTGGCGAGTTATGCAAGGAACTCGGCGAGTAACTGAGGATACTCGACGAGTTGAGGTCAACATGGATTGTTGACCTTAACAGTTGACTTTGAATTTGACCATGGGTTAACCAGATGACTTTTGGAGGATAGTTTTGTTGGATAAGGTGTCTAAGTCCATAACTTATTTGGTACATACTTGACCCGACCCGGCATGGTCCATTTGGGTTGCACTTCACCCGAACTATTTATGGATAATTTTATGAGAGTTATACACATATGTTTATTAATATATTGTAAGTTGTAATATATTAATATGAATTTATTTAGTTAGTCTTAGTCTGAAATTAATTATGAATTAATTTAGAGATTAAAAGGAAGACTAATTAAATTGTGGGCTATTGTTTTATATGGTGTGGGCTAACACTCATTTGTTAATGGGCTAGGCTTATATGGAAGTCCATGGATGATCCATGGAGCTTTTAACCCATGGATCCTTGGAAAAGGAAAGGTCATGGGTTATTAGGGTTTCACCCTAATCATGTACACTATATAAGCATGCTTATGTTGCATGAAATAGCCACTAGTGACACTAGTGTGGTTTTGTGTGTGTGGCCGATTTTCTATGTGTGTATACACTCTCTCAAAGTTTTCCAAGTGTTTGTGGTGATTTGTGATTCCATTTGAGGCATTCACACTATTGGTGCTTGGCTCTCAAACTCCAAACAATCAACCATTATCAAAAGGTATGTATTTCTATTAGTAGTTTTATGATTCATAATCCTTATGCTATGCTAGTTAGGAAGAAACCTTGGAAATTATTATTTGCATGTATTTTAGAAGAAAACATAGATCCAAGGTTTATTAGGGTTGCATGCACACTTAGGAAGTGTTAGATTGCTCAAAACCCAACAGTGGTATCAGAGCCTAGGCTTGTTTTCTTTAATACTTGATGCAAATTGCTGAAAAATGTCGAAAAACTGCATTCTGCACAGCAGACTCGCCGAGTCCATTCATAGTACTCGCCGAGTCCATGTGTAGATTCAACCAACTCACCGTGTCAGTTCATGCACTCGACGAGTTGGCAGGCCTGAGTGCAGATTTTCGAGTTTTGGTGCTGGAATTGGTCTAGAATCATTACCTTAAACTGTTTTGATCTTATAAAACCTGTTTTTGATGTGGTAATGATGATGGTGGACTAATTTCAAAGTTATAATCAAAATTTCAAGTTTATATGTGTTCATATGATTATTGAAATTGTTGATGTGGATGTTCATGTTCATATGAGTTTGTTAGATCATAGGAATTATTTGCAAATTGTTTGTTAGTTAATTCTTGATCTTAATGTGTTTTAATGGAATTCATAATTTGTCCTCAAGTTATGGAATTCCAAAAGTTTTTCTTTTAAATGTTTTTTTAAGAAGTCATAAGTTACATTTTCTTGAAGAGTTTTCTAATAAATGCTTTTATGGACTCCATAACTTGTCCTCAAGTTATGGATTTCCAAGAGACTCTTCATTAAAAGTTTTAAACACTTAATTAAAACTCATAAGTTATGAATATCCAAAAGTTTATGAATTATTCAAAACATGCCCTCAAGTTTTGGAATTTGTAAAGTCTCACACAAACTTTAATTCCATACCCTAGAAGTTTTAAAAGTTAAAATTCTACCCTTATACTATTATAAGATTAATGGTTAATTATTATATATATGTATAAGAACAAGTCGTTTTACCGTTACTAGGCCTCATTCACGAAGCCGGTCTATAAGGTGGGTATAAGGTTGTTGCCTATAAAATGGCAACTTAATGGGTGTCCACTCTCACCCACCGCTTGCTTGACTGGTGGAGGGTCGTTAGCCGAATGGGTAGGACAATGACTTTAAATTCTCATTAAAAGTATGATGAATATTATAAAGTAACTAAATGTTTTATTTAATTCCCAATCTTAGTTACTTTAGGAAAAATGTGAATTTGGTGCTAGCCCATGGAATTCACACTTTGTACCTTACCAAGTCGTTGGTGGAGCGTGTGTAGTTAACCGACACACTAACTTGGACTAGTAAGGATCACGAAGGGTGACTTAATGTTTGTCATAGATCAATGGAGCGTGTGTGGTTAACCGGCACATTGATTAGGTGATAATGTTAAGGGTACCAAGTGAATTGATATGGTTATTCACACCTTGTTTTGTGATCCTCAGCATCCCAGTCACAAAATTTGAGAGGGCACACTCGAGATTGAAACATGCCATTGAAAAGTTCAATGAATCTCAAAAGATCTAGGAATTTCAAATCCAATTAAAACCTAATAAATTATTTCGTTTTTCATGGTGGAAATTGGTGAATCGTCATTCGCCTACCTTCAAATATTTTATAGCTTGGATTACGGCATCCCTCTTCCAAATTATAAAATATTGTTGGGTCCTAGCCTTAATATTTCATATTGGGTGTTATATTAAGGACTTTGAATCAACTAACTTGATTTTCTCCCATTATAGATGTCTGGTTCAGACAACTATGATCTTCCCAAATCTCTTGAAGATGGTGTCCCTCAACATCATGCTTCACTTCCTCCACCTCCTCCAATTATTCTCCCTCGCCCACAAGTTCTTGAAAAGTTTAAAGTCACTGAATCCCTATTAGCAAGCATAATCTATGTGTGCTCACATCTTGGAGATAAAGTCACATATTGACAAGCCGGGAGAGTTGGGTGTCAAAGTCTCGTGAAAGTTGGATGTTCAATCACTTTCTTAGTAACATAGTGAGTCTCTTTAGGACTACTATGAGGCAGACTATGACATGACCCTTAATGATGTTATCTTTTTGCTTGGTGTTGTGGAATCAACAATGATTTGGAACACCAGTAAAGCAAATTTGATTAAAAGAACAACTTCCCAAGTCTTAAATGGACATTGACAATGGTAGCATTAGATATCTAGAAAAAGATTTCTCTTCCCAATGGAAAGGGATCGACCATAGTCAACTCGGTTGACCAAATGGTAAAGAGAAAGGCTAAGTCTGAGATAGTCTCATGTGCCATTACCAAAGGGTCCATGTTTTTTGTTGCCAAAGGAAAGGGCATTGGTTGCGAAGCTGCCCTATTCACCTGAAAGGTCATAAGGTTGATCAAGTCAAAAAGTTTGACTCTTCTTCAGTTAAAGTCCACTGACTAACTCTATTAAGTTCCTATTTGGAGATTCTTATTACATAATGTGAATGGGTCACATGCTGATGTTTTTAAGAATCAAAGAAAAGATAGGAAGCTTAAAGTAAGTATATGTTGATTCTGATTGCGAAGGTGGGTTTCGATCGCATGGTTCGGTAATCAGAATTTTGAGTTGTTGCTTAAGAGTTATAATATATTGCTTATGAATAGATAACAACAAGGTTTTCATGTGGATTGTAAGGATAAGTTTTTTCGCAAAGTTTTGAAATAAAAGAAAAAAAAGGGTTTTAATTTTATTTATTTTAAAAAATATCCTTACAACGGCATCTGTGGAAAATTGTTGCTTATATGTTTCCAGTAATAACAATATTGGAAAGTGGATTTGATTCTTTCATTTGTGGTAGTGTCTGAATTTACCGAATGAAGAAAGTTTTTCATCACCCAAGTTTCAATTGGACAGAAACTTGGAATCATACAAGTTATATTGTATGATGAATGAGAATTTTCATCTTTGAAAATTAAGACTAATTCTTTGATCACATGTATATGTGAGTCAATTGAAGGACTAAGGAATTAGGTACACTGGGTGTGCACTGGTCAAGGTCCACCACAAAGATTGATTTGCCATGATTTACTGAAGATTAGTAAATATGATTATACTTATAAGGTTAAGTATAATTCTGTAACATTGGAAAGGTTACAATGTATGACAAAACAAATGAGAAGAATCAAATTAGGCAGAAAGATAAAAGTTTCTCAAATCTGAAAGGATGGGAGAGCACTTTATTATCGTATTTCATGATCATCTTAATGATTATGAAACCATATCACAAATTCATACTCTAAGGACGTCTTAGTGCATTGTTATGGCTAAGAAGAGAGGTCATGAATTTTTGGATTGGTTAAGATTGAGAAGATGAGTCATACTTCGTTCCAAAACAATTCTTACAGTCATACTCCAAGATTGTAACATTGAGTGACATAAAGTAAGGTTTAAAACACTTATCAAATGTAGTGTAGAATGTTTCTACCCTTGTACATTTGAGATTGGTAAGTTGTGATGTCTTGGATGAGACAAAGACCAACTAAGACCAATTATGTGAAGTGTTAGTCTTGATAAGAATCCGTACTATCCCTTGAATATTTGTTTTGTCAAGGAATGGTTCTTGACTAGGGAAACTTATACGTCAAGGGGACAGTGGGAGCCTTAAAGATCCTGAAAGAGTTTCAAGATTTAATCAAGAGTAAAACCTGTAATTTATCACTAGCACACGACTTAAGTTTTGCAACCTATCGTGTTGACATAATTCTTATTTCTGTACCTACTTCAAATAAGTTGAATTTGCATGTAAGTTATCAGAGTTCAACTTGGAAGCATTGGTGGGCCTTGTGCTACCAAGGTGACATGAAACTAAGACTGAACAAGTTTAATCCATGTAAGGCTGAATTTGTCACTAACCTTATCTTGTGATTATGGTTTTGACAAATTCACATGGATAGGAACTCATACACTATAAAATCTAAGTGTCATAAGGTTTCTCTCCGATTCATGAAAATGATGGTGAGGAAACGCTTTCACTAAGTAGATTTTACGTAGATATCAATTGTGTTATTTGCATTTTCAAAAGTCGTTAGTGGAGCGTGTGTGGTTAACCGGCACACTAACATGGACTTGTGAGAAATGGCAAAGGTCCAAGAAATTGAGACTATGATTACGGTATCCCTTTTCATAGTTCTTGAAATTGCTTAGACACACATGTGAGCTATCTAAGAAAGGGTGTATGAATCTAAATTTCAGAAGTCCAACAAATTTCTGGAAATATGTCAGAGCTAGTGGGAGCATAAGTGTTATACTGATAATCATCATGTTAGTGGGAGCATGATTATTACGTTTGGTGTTGCAAGTTAGCAATGTTAATTATAGAAAACAAAGTTTCAATTCGTGAAGTTGCAGGGGTTGAAAAGTTGTTTTGCTATAATTAAGGGAGAGGAAATTATACTTCATTTCAATTCTAGAAGCTTAGATTGAGATTTTAATCATCTTTAGTCAAGGACATATATATGAATTTTATGTCTGAATGGTTCGACTTAAGGAAATTCTATATATATTGCGTTCTCAAAATTCGATTATGATTATGGCATCCCTCTTCATAGTTAAATTTTGAAAACATGGAAAATAAAAATATTGTAGCAAAAGACTGGTCTAGTATCATGTCTTTATGTCAAACATCATGAATCGTGTCCCATATGCTTCGGATATAGGATTGATTGCATGTGCTATAATATTCATCTTTTCTAAATATTCCAAATGCTTAAGGCATTGAGAAGGGAAAAGTCTAGAACTGGATATGACTAAAGTGATTAAGCAATTGTCGAGGACAATCTGAGGTTCGCCAAAGATTGGTTGCTCAGGGAAAGTTGGAAGTATGATGTAAGTTGTCGAAAAGGACCATATTGACATATTCTAAAAAGAAGTAACTCTTGTTCGGAAGTGATAGTCAAAATGGGACTATGGAAATGTCTCCATATCTGGAAGTTATTCAATCTATGTAAGATTAGAAAACCTTAATGCAAGAAGGATGTTCAAAGCAATGTACTTTGAATATGAGACTTCCGTTCCATCGAGGTTGACCTTCTTAGGAATACTTTGTAATGACTGGTGACAAGGTTTTGGTGACTTTGTGCATAATCATTACAAGAGGAACATTGCATAAAAGTTTAAAATCTAACAGATTTTTTGGTAAATGATAGGAATCGGGGATTCTCACATTTACAATAAGGATTTGGGATTGTGAAATGAGTATCAATGGAATCATGTTCAATTGATTTACATCACAATGTAAGGATCATAGACAAACATAGTGTGCATACTTGGAGTATGGCATAACTATTGTTTAGAAGAACAAAGTGTACATGCTAGGAGCATGGGACGACTGTTGTTTTTATTCAAGTCTGAAGTTGATTGTTTGAAACATTATACAATGAATAATGTGTAATCAATATGGTGATAAATAAAAGGTGGTTCTATTTATATTCAAAAGGGTTCTGAGACCATATTGGATTCGATTATTATTGTGTTTCACTTTGCATGTTTTGAGTTCCAAAATAGCTAGGTTATTCTTTCCGAATGACTAAGTTATTTAAACACTCCACAGTCATTCATATGTTGGAAGTAGGTATGAATCAAGACTGTCATGAATCGAGTTTGTAGATGGCTAAATGGGTTTAGTCATAGCAGTGGTTGCTACAACATTCATGAGTGCTCATAAGTTATGAGTATTGGAATAAACCCACGCTCACTTGTATCACTTCATGGAATTTATCTCGAGTGATCATGAGACGGTAATATCATATAAATCTTCAAACCTAGAGATATGAGTTGTTACCTATGAGTTGGTTGTGCATTGATTGCACGTAAACGCATCAGTAACTTGATGTTATAAAACGTGCCTTTGTGTACAATTCAACAAGTAGTAGAACAAGAATATGAGTCGAAGTTTATCTGTTCCTTCTAGAAATAGAAGCGATATCTGGGCCCCTCAATGATTTTGTTGTGATCTATGTACCGGCCGGTCAGAACTAAATTGATGTGTTCGATTAAGTTCTTTGTCAAACAAATCGAAAATCGGGAAACAAACTGCTGGAGGAAACACTTGGGGAGATCAAGCAAGTAGAAGCAAGAACTCGTTGGATTCAAGATCTACATCAGTAGACATTTTCTTAAAGGTATTAGACTATTTTCCTTGGCTCATGTTCATCAAAATCTCTTTTAGATGGGTCTTATGAAAGGAGTTTTATGTTTGAGCTAAGATCTAAAGTTGTAACTTTAGATTTGGACTCCCTTTGACCTCTAAATCGATAAAATTATCAGCCTTGCCTAATATGAGCCTTCCCTCAAGTGTGAGACTTCATTTCAATCTTAGTTTTGTCATTTAAGGGCTTTAAAGCCTTGCATACACGTAAAGTTTGGAACTTTACGTGATAAGAATGCCTAAGGAGGTTGGATCTGCAAACTGGAACCTTTTCATGGCTTAAAAAGCATCTGTATGGATGAAGGATTGAAGGGACTCGACGAGTCGCTAGGTCGACTCCTCGAGTCATATGAAGATGGTCATGAACTCGACGAGTTGGATGAACAACTCGGTGAGTCCGATGAAGATTGCCTTAGACTCGGCGAGTCAGTCGATGACTCGGCAAGTCGGCTAGGGTTTTCTCAATATTTGGACACATATGAACGCGACGAGTTGTAAATGGAAAGCTCACTGAGTTGACCAAGGAGTTGCGGCCACTGACACTAGGAACTCGACGAGTCACTCAGGTGACTCGGCGAGTTGGCGAGTTATGCAAGGAACTCGGCGAGTAACTGAGGATACTCGACGAGTTGAGGTCAACATGGATTGTTGACCTTAACAGTTGACTTTGAATTTGACCATGGGTTAACCAGATGACTTTTGGAGGATAGTTTTTGTTGGATAAGGTGTCTAAGTCCATAGCTTATTTGGTACATACTTGACCCGACCCGACATGGTTCATTTGGGTTGCACTTCACCCGAACTATTTATGGATAATTTTATGAGAGTTATACACATATGTTTATTAATATATTGTAACTTGTAATATATTAATATGAAGTTATTTAGTTAGTCTTAGTCTGAAATTAATTATGAATTAATTTAGAGATTAAAAGGAAGACTAATTAAATTGTGGGCTATTGTTTTATATGGTGTGGGCTAACACTCATTTGTTAATGGGCTAGGCTTATATGGAAGTCCATGGATGATCCATGGAGCTTTTAACCCATGGATCCTTGGAAAAGGAAAGGTCATGGGTTATTAGGGTTTCACCCTAATCATGTACACTATGTAAGCATGCTTATCTTGCATGAAATAGCCACTAGTGACACTAGTGTGGTTTTGTGTGTGTGGCCGATTTTCTATGTGTGTATACACTCTCTCAAAGTTTTCCAAGTGTTTGTGGTGATTTGTGATTCCATTTGAGGCATTCACACTATTGGTGCTTGGCTCTCAAACTCCAAACAATCAACCATCATCAAAAGGTATGTATTTCTACTAGTAGTTTTATGATTCATAATCCTTATGCTATGCTAGTTAGGAAGAAACCTTGGAAATTATTATTTGCATGTATTTTAGAAGAAAACATAGATCCACGGTTTATTAGGGTTGCATGCACACTTAGGAAGTGTTAGATTGCTCAAAACCCAACAAGTTTGGAAAGATTGGAAACTTACAAGTATGGTTTACAATGAATATAGGTTGTGGAGTCCGTGGCAGTGATCCGGGAGTTCTATCTTATCTTACGAGTCGACAGTTGCAAGGTGAATTATCCTCACTATATTAACAGGGTCTAAGGCACCAAGGTCGGCCCTTTATGGATTGTATTGGTTATGGCATGATATGTTTATTGATTACATCCTGGTAGTTAGGATGGTGATATGCTTATGTATAGTGACCAGGTTAGGTCAATGTTCTGGTTATAGGATGCTGCTATGTTAGTGACTGGTTAGGTCTATACCCTGGTTATTGGGGACGTTGCTTTGATTAGTGATCTGATAGATCGGTTTGACTGTTATATGATATGATCTAGCGTATGATATTATGTGCACATGTTGTTTGTTGATTGGGGGTTGGGTTGAGGTGGTCCTGCTTTGTGTTGTAGGCCAACATACCCGGTGAGCGTTTCGGATAGGTTGTAGGCCCTGTGAGGCGGTCCAGTCATGCCGAAGGCTCGAGAGCGGTCCAGATAGGTTGTAGGCCCTGCGAGGCGGTCCAGTCAGGCTGAAGGCTCATTATGCATGTTGTTCTGTATTGTTATATGTTATGATTATATTGGTATGGAGATGGTATTTTGGGGTAGCTCACTAAGCTTTCGGGCTTACAGTTCCAGTTTATTGTTTTAGGTACTTCTTGTGATCGAGGGAAGGCAAAGGCTTGATCGTACCGCTCCTCATGATTTGTTTATGTTTCTGGGAAAAACTAATATATGTCCTGATTTTATGGATTGATACTGGGATACTCTGATAATTACTATTTTGGAAACAACCTTTGTAATGATGAATAGTTTTTAAATGTTTTGAAAAAGTTTTAATTTGGCATGAAATTTTTGGATGTTACACTTGCACTTATAAGGAATGTATGAACTGCAAGTATAAGATGTTTTATGGAAATGAAGGACTCATAGGACTCACCATGTGAATTAAGAAAACCGAATCTATTTTTGAAACTAGTTTATGTGTTGAGGAAAACAAAGTGAAGTTTGTTGCTTGTACCTTTATGGATGCAGAATTATCTTGGTGGAATGGTCACACCAAGACTTTAGTAATAGCCAATGTGAACTCCCTATCATGGGTCGAGGTTAATAAAATGATGATCGAGGAGTATTTCCCTCAAGAAGAGATGTAAAATTTAGAACAGGAATTGTGGAACCTCACCATGACCAATGCAAACATCACAACTTACACCAACCGATTTAATGACTTGGCAACTCTATGCCCCAGTTTTGTAACACCTGAACACAAGAATTTGGAGCGATACATTTGTGGATTAGACACAACCATCCAGGGATTGGTCACAGATTCTCGACCAACCACTTACAATAGTGCCAAGAGGTTAGCTTTCAGCTTAACCAATCAAGAAATCGGACGCGACACTTTGGTTCAGCAGGCAGACATCCTAACGTATGGAGAAAAGAAGCGAAATTCTGGAAATGGATTCAAGGGAAACTCTAATCAAACCCCAAGCAAGAGGCATGAGACCATAAAACTCTATGCCGCCAACCCAACTTCAGCCTCGGTAGCAGCCCCCGCACCCCAAGGACAATATGCAGGTAAACACCCAAAACGCAACCTATGTCACCTCCATCATTCTGGAAATTGCATGAATTGAAGTATGTGCAATAGGAAGGGGCATATCGCCAAGTATTACAGGAAACCAGCAGTCGTGTCTGTAGTAGTAGCCAACCAGGGGTTTGTTACCACACAATAAAATCGAGTTTGCTTTGAATGTGGGATAACCGGGAACATAAAGAGAAATTGCCCAAATTTGAGTAATAATAGAGGGAATGAAAAAGGTAGGGCATTCATTAGAGGCACCAAGGATGCCATTCAATATCCAACCATCATGACGGACACGTTTCCTGTTAATGGTTTATACGCAACTATACTTTTCAATTCCGGTGCTGAGAAAAGCTTTATCACGGCTACATTTAGAAAACTAATAGGCCATAATTCTAGGAAATTAGTTGAACCCTACATAGTAGAAATGGATAAAGGTGAATTAGACACTGCAAGATATTTTAGAAATTTGCCTTCTCGCCTTAAATGACCACACATTTCACGTCGACCTCATGCTGATGACCATCGAGAGTTTCGATGTCATCATTGGCATGGATTGGTTAGCGTCGCACTAGTATGAAATTCTATGCTTCGAGAAAGTATTACATCTACCCTTATCTAATGAAGAATCCCTAGTTATATATAGGGACAAGCCCAACAAGAACCTTCAGATCATTTCCTGTATTAAAGCAAGAAAGTACCTTCACAAGAAGCACTATGCTTTCCTAGCTTATGTCATAGACAAGAGGAGAGAGAGAGAAAAGAAATCAAAGACACACCCCAAGTATGTGATTTACTTGATGTATTTGTGGAAGATATACCAGGATTGCCACCAATTCATCAAGTAGAGTTCCAAATCGACCTAATCCCAAGGGGAACTCCAGTAGCAAAATCTCCCTACAAATTATCCCCTTTGGAAAATGCAAGAACTATCTAGACAACTCCAAGATCTTCTCGATAATGATTTTATAAGACCAAGTTTCTCACCTTGGAGAGCCCTGGTGCTATTCGTCAATAAGAAGGACGAAACCTTCAGGATGTGCATCGCCTATCGGACGCTAAACAAGCTAACGATAAAAAATAGATATCCGCTTCCCAGGATTAATGATCTATTTGACCAATTTCAAGGGTCAAACTTTTACTCAAAGATAGATTTATGTTCAGGTACCATCAACTACGAATACAAGAGGAAGACATCCCAAAGATTGTGTTCAAAACTCGTTATGGCCACTACGAGTTTTTTGGTTATGCCTTTTGGACTAACCAATTCCCTAACAGTCTTTATAGACCTAATGAACTGTGTTTGTAAACTCTATCTAGAAAAATTTGTGATCGTATTTATTGATGACATACTAATATACTCATGAACGGAAGAAGAACACGGCCAACACCTATGAATCATTCTAGAGTTACTAATAAAAGAGAAATTGTACGCCAAATTCTCAACGTGTGAATTTTGGATCAGAGAAGTACATTTTCTTGGACATGTAGTCATCAAAAAGAGCATTCATGTGGACTCTTCCAAAATCAAGGCAATAAAGAATTAAGGGGCACCTACAACGCCATCTGAGGTGCACTAATTTATAGGATTGGCTAGATACTATCGGAGATTTATAGAGAAATTCTCCAAAATAGCTAAACCCATCACAACACTAACGTAGAAGGACACAAAGTTCAAATGGGAAGAAAAGCAAGAAGTTGTGTTCTAGAAATTGAAACACATTTTGTGCAGTGCGCCAATTCTTTCGCTCCCAGAAGGAACCGAAGACTTTGTCATCTATTGCGACGCATCACACCAGGGCTTAGGATTTGTACTTATGCTAAGAGAAAAAGTGATCACATATGCTTTACGTCAACTTAAGGTGTATGATGCGGGCAAGTAGCTACACCTAATTTTAACATTTATAACCTAACTACCTTAACTAACTAATTGCACCTAGGCAGTGTACCTAGTCAAAAATATAGAATAGTCGGGCAAGTCGGGTGTCGATCTCAGGGAACAGTATTGATTAGTTAACCTATCTACTATTAAATTAGCCTAAATTATCAACAAAGTTGGGGTTTTATCTGATTTTACAAGACCAGATGAACTTAATTCTACTAACATGAAATTCAACCAATTACTAAAAACACTCCTGTTTAGTTCGAATCCACTTCTTCTATCTGGTTAGCTAACAATTATGGATTGTCAAATTTATATTATATTAGTAATCTAAGTCTAAATTTACCAATAATTGACTTATTCATGTAAAACTATGCATGTTCACACACAATCAAACACAAAATTAGTTATAGTGATGAATAGGCTATGGAAGATTTATTATGTAAACACAATTATGTTCTCCAACACAGCTAAATTTAATTACCTTAATTGTTATCTAAGATTAAGTCGATCCTAGCTCTAGCAATTCAATGTTCACTAAATCACTAGGTTTCAAGTTCATGTAATTCAATAATCACTAAGCTACACAGAAAATGAATTCAAGCAACTAAAGAATCAAATGCAAGCATGCTAGGTAATAATAATCAAACACAAGAAATTTACCAACAAATCAAATACATTAATAATTAAACTAAACCATATGTCAGAAGCTTCATCTACCTAAACAAAAGTAGCTAGATTCAGCTACTCATAGCAACAATCAAATAAGCACAAATCAATGTGATTAACATGTTCATAAGTACCAAACAAATAAACTTATTAGGAACTTTCACTCCTTTGGTGTTGAAACCCTATTTCCAGAACTTCTCTCCTGCTAAAAATTGTCTTCTGAAAACCTTCCAACCAGCCAAAAGTCGATATGCTAATGGATATTTATATTTACCAAAAATCGCGTCTCACGTCGTGAGAATTAGTGTCTCACGTCTTCAGATCAGTAGAATTTGTGTTCGGCAAGGAAACTGCATTCCGCGTAGCTATCTTCTAGAAGAATCAACCTCACGTCATGAGATTATACTCCTCACGTCGTGAGAGCTGGGAATTAGCATCTGACACAAAAACGAAAGTCTCCCGAAATTTTGTCTAGTTTTCAGATCATTTTGAATCTCGTCAATCGGAGTTACGAGTCATGAGATATGGTCAAAATACTGACGAGGGGTCAAGCTGTCCAATAACATCATTTTTGTATCTTTTTCAGCTCCAATCCTTCGAAGTTTCAATTTTTGTCGCTTTTGGTCTTTTATCTTCAAGAGTGTTCCTTTTGGCTGCAAAATATAATTTAAACATTATAAGTACCAAATATCTTTACAATTAACTAAATTATAGCTTAAAAGGTATTAAAATATTGTTTAGAAATGTGTATAAATTTGACACTATTAGTGTACGAGAAAAATTATACCATCCATGACTTGGAATTGGGAGCTGTACATTTTGCCTTAAAGATTTGGCCATGTTACTTATACGTCACAAAGTGTACCATATACACTAACCACAAGATTCTTCAGCGCATCTTCAATCAAAAGGAACTAGTATGAGGCAACGAAGATGGCTAGAAATGTTGAATGACTATGAGTGCGAAATCAGATATCATCCAGGCAAGGATAACGTGGTATCCGATGCCCTAAGCAGAAAGGAACGAGCTAAGCCCCGCAAAGTGAAAGCACTCACCTTGACAATTCAGTCAAATCTTCCTGCCCAAATCCGAGAAGCATAACTAGAGGCCTTTAAGGAAGAAAACAAGGCGGAAGAATGCCTATGAGGAATGGAGAAGCAATTCGAGATCAAGGATGATGGAACTTTTTTTCATGGACCGAATTTGGGTGCCAAAGTTTGGCAATATTAGGAGTTTGGTTTAGGATGAAGCTCGCAAAACAAGGTACTCAGTTCACCCCTGACAAGATGTACCTTGACTTAAAGAAAATATATTGGTGGCTGAATATGAAAGTAGAAATCGCCACCTACGTGAGCAAATGCTTGATCTATGCTAAG
The DNA here is from genome assembly GCF_002870075.4 of Lactuca sativa. Classification (NCBI taxonomy): domain Eukaryota; kingdom Viridiplantae; phylum Streptophyta; class Magnoliopsida; order Asterales; family Asteraceae; genus Lactuca; species Lactuca sativa. Next base: position 34,949,660 of record NC_056623.2, read on the forward strand.
GTCAAGGAAAAATACCAAAAACCCTCAGGTCTGCTTCAGAAACAAGAAATACCTGAGTGGAAGTGGGAATAAGTCGCCATGGACTTCATCACCAAACTACCCAAGACACCTAGTGAGTATGTCTCGATTTGGGTAGTAATCGACCGTATGACCAAGTTTGCACATTTTCTGCCAATCAAGGAAACAAATAAAACGAAGAAACTAGCCAGTAATTACATTAAGGAAATCGTTCGGCTAATCGGCATACGAATGTCTATTATCTCATATAGAGATAGCCAATTTACATCTCGATTATGGGAAACAATGCTACGAGCATTGGGAGCACGACTTGATATGAACACAGTCTACCATCCGAAAACTGTTGGTCCAAGTGAAAGAACTGTACAAACGTTGGAGGATATACTCACAAAATGTGTGATAGACTTTGGAGATGCATGGGATACTTACCTACCTTTGGTTGAGTTTTCTTATGATAAGAGCTATCACACCAACATTAAGGTTGCTCCCTTCAAAGCACTCAGAAAGTGTCGTTCTCCGCTAAGCTAGGCAGAAGTCAATGACACCAATTAGCGAAGGAACTGACAGGAGACACAGTGATAATAGGACCGTAAATTATACATGATACTAATGAGAAGATTGTGAAAATCAAAGAGCGACTGAGGACCGCTCATGAACGTCAAAAGAAATATGTTGATTTTGGACGAAAACTCCTTGAATTTCAGGTTGGGGATAAGGTCATGTAAAGAGTTTCTCCTTGGAAAGGAGTAATAAGAGTCGGAAAACGATGAAAACTCAACCCGAGATACATAAGACCCTTCGAGATCCTTGCTAGAATAGGTTTGGTAGCCTACCGACTCGCATTGCCCCAAAAATTTAGCAGTGTGCACGATGTCTTTCACATTCCAAACCTCAAGAAATATCTCTCCAAGGACATAGTTGTAATATTGCTTAAAGAGATACAAATCGACATGAAACTTAATTTCATCGAGGAGCCAATCGAGATTATGGATCCTAAAGTCAAGACACTTAAGAAGAGCGACATTCCTATAGTCAAAGTACGATGGAACTTCAAGTGAAGACCGGAGCACACATGGGAACGCGATGACCAGATGAAGAGAAAGTACCCTCACTTGTTCGAGAACATTCTGACCAAAAGCTAAATTTTGGGACAAAATTTCCTTTAATGGGGGGGGGGGGGAGGTTGTGCAACCCGAAAAATACGTCACCAACCACCGTTAGATCTTAACATTGTCAAACATGTAATAAGAAGACCATGTAATCATTTGAGTTATATAAGTAAATATATTCGATTTCATCATTAAATACGTCAACATTTAGGCTCAAAATTTAGTGTGAAAAAAGTCGTGTCACCTTGAGAACAGGTTAACGTTTTTGGAAAATATGTAATACCTTGATTCCAAAAATATAAACTTCGTTAAAATCTGACTTAGTGTGGATGAGATATGATTTTTATCGTAAATAAAAATCTACCGTACGTAAAAAGTTACAACAATAAAAACTACAAGGAAAATGGTCGACTTTTGGTAGAAATCACCAAAAGGAGAAACGTAGTTCTACTCAAAGTAAGAATTTTGAGACAAAGAACGTCTAGATCAGAAGAGTTATGATTTTTTATAAAATCATAACGGTTGTAAAATAGAGGCTAAAAAAGAAAGTTTGGAATTAGAAAAAACGACTAAAAGGAAAGTTGTAGTATACGACGAGACCTACACGAATATATAAGAGTCATTGAAAACGAATCTCATATAGAAGTGTTACAGATTTTTGAAGTTGATTTTTCACATTTGCATGCACCCGCGCGTAGCGCGCGACGCGCATTCTGACACCCGATTCATCAGGATACGGGATGATGTGGCATGAGGAGATGATGACACATGGCAGCTCTATATGTCTTGTATGTAATTGCATCGCGAGCATTACACGACGTGCACTTGGAATTTGGATATAAATAGTAAGTTCCGGCATTCAGTTCCTCATACTCCAAAATCGCATATATATATATATATATATATATATATATATATATATATATATATATATATATATATATATATCGCTCTCGATTGTCGTGCCACTGATTCCAGAGCGGCTCTCGAGTTCTGGACTTCCGAATTCTACCCTATGTCAGCGGTTTCATGCTTCAAGGGTGAGTTCACGGCCCTACTTTACTATTTCAAACCTTTTCGAAGGGGGGTGGGATATGTCATAAACTATTGTTTTCATAAATATTGTTGATTGTATAACCTTAGTAATATGATTATGCTTAGAACATTAGGATAATATTATACCTCAGTAGATACTCCACCCAACTTTTAAGGATAATATTACAAATAGTTGTTATGCTAACACACATTGATTGAAAACATCATACCTACTTGTTACGCTGCCCAGTCTCCAGGAAACGTTGTTTATCTAGTTAACTATAGCCAACCTTTGGATAAGCTTAGTACCAAGTGGTTACTCTACCCAAATACATTGGCTACTCAAAGCGCTTTAACTTTATATATATATATATATATATATATATATATGTGTGTGTGTGTGTGTGTGTGTGTGTGTGTGACAACCGTCAAATTCTGGTCAATTCAAAGTCAAATAAAGTCAACAAGTCAAACCGGTCAACTCAACTAACCCTTGTGTACTAGGGCTTACGTTCTGTAATTACTAAACAACTCGCTATTCTAATGAGAGATCATAAATCGAAAAGCACGTACATCTAGATCTCCTTAACCTAAAGTTGTGGTAAGTGACGAACCAAACCGATAAAACAATGTTGCATACTCATCGGGAGTGTGTAAGATCCTTAAACAAGGCTTAACGGGGTTTACGGACCTTACATTGCGAAGCCGGACACTCACATTTGTCACATACGAAACCGCTCTCAATCGTTTTCACTCTATCTCTTCTTATTGAGAATCTCTCTCAAATCTCTCAAAGTATGAGGAATCTCTCCCAAATATCTCTTTGTATGTGAAATCTCTCCAAGAATGTCAAATCTCTCCCAAATCTCTCTAAGTATGTGAAATATCTCCCAAATATCTCTTTGTATGTGAAATCTCTCCAATAATGTCAAATCTCTCCCAAATCTCTCTAAGTATGTGAAATCTCTCCCAAATATCTCTTTGTATGTGAAATCTCTCCAAGAATGTCAAATCTCTCCCAAATCTCTCTAAGTATGTGAAATCTCTCCCAAATATCTCTTTGTATGTGAAATCTCTCCAAGAATGTCAAATCTCTCCCAAATCTCTCTCAAAAGTTTCCGTAACTTTTTGAAGTCATTCGGGTCATTCCGACGCTTAACCGGGTCAAAAACGGCTTAAAACGGGGCAAAAACGGACAAAATAGGCTTAAGGACCCGAAACCCCTCTTAAGGACCCGAAAGTCCGCTTAGGGACCGAACCCTCCTGAGCCGAACCTGAACCTGCTGAGAACCGAACCCGAAGGCTCCTGGAACCGAACCCGAAGGTACTGTTCATTCGGTCAATTTCGCTCCATATTGCCCCTCAGTCTAGTTCGCTTCTGATGACTTCGGACCGAGCCTCCTTCTCGCTTCCTACTGTTTCGCATAGCCTCGCTTCGGACCCAGCATCAGAAGGGACCGAACCTTCGGCCCCCTTCCGAGAAGCTTCGCTGTTAGCCTTTTTCTTTCCGGTTTTCGACTACGACTTCATTTTAACTTCGTTTTTAATTGTTTTAACGTGGGATTTTCACCCAAAACTTTATTTTAACATATAAGGACCCATAATTAATTATTTATCATGTTTTTAAGGACAAAACCTTATCCAAAAAGAGTTGGTGAAGTACAAGAGGTGGAGTGTTGACTTTCCTTTATTCTATGACACAAGCAACCACCATACCCACTCCATGACTAACCCACACCCCTCCCCACCATACCTTGTCACTTCCTTGTCCTTTTCACCTCACTCACAAGTCATTCCCACGTTTTGAGAGCTGGACATTCATCCTCTCTCCTCATTTTCTTCCACTTGCTCTCATTTCACCAAAAATACAACACAACTTTTCTCTCAAACTTTTTCTCTCTATTTCAAGACTCCAAGGCTGATTTTCAAGCTTTATTCTTCTCTTGGTAAGTATAATTCATCCTCCTTGTGATTATTACACTTGATTCTACTCAAATCATTGATTGCTTACACAAATATCATCATATTTGTTGATTAGCTCCTCAAATCTTCAAGCATCTCTCGAGTGTTCTTGAGTTGAACACTTCTTTTCTCAATCATCCATCTTCTGAAATCACTCAAGATGAGTTCATACCCCTACATTTTCATGTTTTCTCAAGTTTTTAGGGGGGGATACAAGTTAAAACACCAAGAACGTAACTAAACTTTTCTAACAGCCTTCATCAGAAAAGTTCAACTCCATTCACGGACTGTTTTGGACAACTTAAACATTTTAGTTTTCAAAATTGTTTTAGGTGCAAGTAGTTCCACTTATTATCTTTAAAATTACTACTTGCACATCTCCACACGATTTTTCTACAATTTATGGTGATTTTTACAAAACAGCTTGTCTTTTCAAACACAAATCCGGACCAGTCTGTGAATATGATAATTTTAATACAAGTTAAAGGCTTCCAAAAATCATGATAAAAATTATGAGTAAACTAGACACATTTTAGGAACTCTCAGAATTTATGGATCTAGTTTTTGACTTCGTATGATTTTTCTAAAACAGTGCAGAAAGGTTAAGAGTTAGTTAACAGCTTCTAACTTTCAAAACACTTTGTAACATGTTGAGCAAAGTGTTAAATCTTTGATGACTTCATATATTACATGTATTTCTTGTAATGATATATTTATATAATAGGAAAATTACTTACTGAATTAATAAGAATCCTCCATCATAACCATTAGTACAAAACAAAGCAAGATAAACATAGCTATATTGTACTATACATTTGACTTACATAGAAAGGGTTCAAATACACCACAAATAAACATACTAAACTATAATAAGTATAGTTAGGTTGCATGTACATTTCAAACATTTTGATAAACTATTATAGGTATAGTTTATGATCATTACATTACAAAAGGTTTTCACACGAATAGGGTACATTCCAAAGTACCGGGTTTTTCACATAAATGGGTACATTCCAAAGTACCGGGTTTTTATACAAAAAGGGGTACAAATACAAAGTACCGGGTTTTTAATTACAAAAAGGGGTACAGATACAAAGTACCGGGTTTTATACAAAAAGGGGTACAGATACAAAGTACCGGGTTTTCATATAAATGGGGTACATTCCAAAGTACCGGGTTTTATACAAAAAGGGGTACAGATACAAAGTACCGGGTTTTTAACTACAAATGGGGTACATTCCAAAGTACCAGGTTCACATAAAATAGTTGTTATGATATTAAAACTATATTTCATCTAGAATTGTTAGACTTCAACTATAATCGTTGAGCGTATATGCTTGAGTCATATAAGAAATTAGTCTTGATTGGCTTATAATTGGTGGTGCCCGCCTCATCTCCTGTTCCTCGTTGGGTTGTGGACCTAGGGCAGACCCACTATATTCAACGTTTTATCTAACTTAAATCTTATATAACTTATATATGCTGGACGATTATAGGGGAAATCTACGGGTCATTCCAGTGTTCATTAACGCATCATATAGGAATAGTCTATTCACACTTAACTAAGAAAATATTGGATTTTCTGGAAATCAAACTCTATCGATTTTACAAGGAAAATAGTTTCTACTTCAAACAAAACTCTTATGAACTCACCAACTTAATTGTTGACACTTTTTCAAGACTACTTGTATTCTCAGAAAATCAGTGAAACAGGAAAACTTCAGCGCTTTGAGGATGGGACGTTAAACCGTCAACAATTTATTTTTGTCATCATAATGTAATTGATTTTGGAACATGTAAACATATACTTTGGTGTAACTTTTTCAATTATATTTATGATGGTTGTATTTACTTTGAGCACTATTATACACGTTGTTGTGATACTGTACATGAAGTCCTCCACCCCCGGACGTTTCCGCCATCCTTGATTTTGGGGTGTGACAATATATATATTAAATACAATGAAGAATAGCAAGGCGATCGACCAGGGGGCACCCACGAACAAGTGTTAGATGAGACTGATTCATCACCTAGTTGAATAACGTTTAGATGTAAAGCCCCAGGCCTATAATCGTTAAATCTTAAGTGATCGGGAAAGATATCTATAGGTTTATACGGAGTTGACACCTCCACCTGTGGTTACTAGCTACAACCTGACGGCAAGTCGAAACAAGCATAACTTTCTAAACATCGGCGATGTCTGATGAGGCGTCGACATTCTGGGCGGATGACAACAAGAGTCATAGCTCGATTATAGGAACTCATCATAACATTGTTAAGCTAATCTATCTAAAAACTACTAATATGAAATAAACCTTAGAAAGTATCGATAGAACCCAACTCAAGTATGCGGGTTTAGGGAAAATAATAACGTTGACATATCAAAACCTACAAAACCCTTTTAAAGTATGCAAAATCTATGAACTCACAAACATTATGTTTACCTTTCAAGCCACATGTATTCTTAGGAGAATGAGTTCGAAAGGAGAAGGGCAAGGCCCTAGTGATGCAACACAAAGCCTATGTGTCTTATTATTGTACTTTGCTTTCGTATCGTATTTGTACCTTGAACACCTATGTAACTTAATTTACTTAATAAATAAGAAGTAACATTTGCATAATATTTGTGTATTGTTCAATTGACTTTGTATCTATGATCCAACATCCTAACGTCGTACAGCTCGACGTTTCCGCCGCCGGATGGGGGTGTTACACGACATGTTTGAGAAAAGTCGAGAAAACAGAAAAAGGAAAGGAACGCGTCGTGTCCATTGAAAGACATAGTGCGTCAATTTGCCTAAGGTGAAAGAGATCACTAGAACATAACATATGATACGGATGAGACTCTTGGCAAATTCGATTCGCGATGGATCAAAGTCGTGACGCGGTTATATGGATGAATAGTAGGACACATGTCACAATTGTAAGACATGTGGCAACGTCTAGGAAGACATGTGGAGCGCGACTCACTCTTTAGAAGATGTTTCACACTTTTCTACGGCCTATATATGTGATTCGTGAGATGGAAAAAAGGGTTTTACCAACAACGGGAAAAATGGAGATAATATTCTTTAAAGGTTCCTACATAAATAGTATTATGTAATTCCTACAGAAAATTTTGAATATGTGATTTCTATGAGAATTACTAATATGTGATTATGTGATTCCTATGGGAAATATTGGATATGTGATTCCTACGAGAAATACTAAATATGTGATTCCTACAATAAATATTTTTATTGAATATGTGATTGGATATGAGAATCCTACTACAATATTCCTATAGAAATATTGTAATGTAGTTCCGTTAGGAACTTTTTGACAGGTTTCTTTCTGGAAACGTTGTTAAGGATTTCCTACATGAAATATTGTAAAACACTCCATGCAGGGATATTGAGCCAAGTATCGAGATGAAATCCTTGTATATGCAATTTACGTATAAAATTTATGTTTTGTAACACCAATGAGTTATAAATTTTGATAAAACTGTAAAGGTTTTTGTAAAACCAGATGTTAACATGACTACGGGTCATGACAGTTTTACAACCAAAGTGATAATTTTGTTGAATAAAAGTTAGGGCGTTACAAGATTTTAAAAACGTTATTTTTTGTATGTCATTAAATATCCACAACAACAAATTGGTTATCAACAACAACAAATTGGTTATCAACAAATGTCCTGGTATGTCATTCAACTTTAATTAAATATCCATGATCGTTTATACAAATATTCGCAAGCCTTTTAGTTTGTACGACGAGAATAGGATATCGCACATACAACGAATTACTTTCTTCATAAGGTCATCCGTTATACCCACTACATACCACATATGTGGTGGGTGCCACATCAGCACCACATTCCACTACCACTAACATGGGATACTTACCACTAAACACACCACTCCACCTCATTTTTTATTTAAATTTAATTTAAAAATACATTAAAAACATTTTTTTAATACTAGCTTTTCCATTAAATTAAAATACCAAATTACATTAAATAAAAACTAAATTAATTGAAATTAAAAAATAAAATAAAAATAACAATCAAAATAAAAATTACATTAGTTAAATTTAAAAAAAAATTAAAAAAAACATTAAAAAAAACAAAAAATTCCAACCATACATAAAATAAACTACCCCCTACGCCTACGTCGGGCTCGAACCGACTCTTTCATTGCTTGGAAAAGTTCCAAGTCTTCGCCCTCAAGGTCGTCCGCTTTCATTTTCAAGATTTCCATATCGGTTTTTGTTTGGAGTGTCTCTTGTGCCTCTTGAAATGATGTTTGTGCTTCGATCATTTTTTGTTCCATCCGAGTCATCACCTCGGCCTTCGTTTCTTGAAGTTGCACATATCGATCAAATTTATCGCCAAACATATCCATAACACTAGAATTCGAAGATGTTGACGTCGCTTTTTTTGCTTTATTTCTTCCAACGGCCCGACGAAGAGGTTGGTCGTTTTCAAGATCTATCGGATCGTCGTTGATGTCGATGTGTGTTCGGCCGTCCGATTGTTGAGAAGTTCCATTGGGGTTTCTCGAACGCTTTGAACCGGAAGATTGGGAACTTCCTTCCGTTTGCTCTTTCCATTTTGGGGCGTCTTTCAATTTTAGCCACGGTTTCATATACAGAAAAGCTTTGCGTGTTGGCGTTGTTTTTTCAAATTGGTCCATGGCCGCCTTGAAAACATCAAAATCGTTCGAGCCGCTTTTGTGTATGTTTAGGAGATTGTTGTAGATTCCTCCAGAATCGGTGCATTTTAGTCGAATATCTCGCCATTTCGACGTAATTTGATCGGCATTTCGAGTTTGACTTTCCATTAACTCGTAAAAAATGGCTCGGACTTTTTCCCAAAAACTTCCGTAAGTCTGGCTATCTCCTACGATTGGATCTTCGGAAGCCGCCACCCATGCCTCCGCTAACTTTTCTTCTTCTTCTTTTGTCCATGGGTCCCTTTCTTGGGTGGTAGTGGGTCGGACCGTTTTTTTTTCCTTTTTTCTTTTTTGGTTGAGGTGGTGGTGAAGGTTGCGTTTCCGGAACAAAATCCGGCGAAAGTGGTGGTTGTGAGCTTGGTGGTTGTGAAATTGGTGGTTGTTGTTGTTGTGACGATTGTTGTTGCAGTTGTTGTAGTTGTTGGAATTGTTGAAATTGTTGGTATTGTTGTTGCATTTGTTGTTGTTGGAAAGTCGGAAAAGGTTGATATTGTTGATGGAAAAGTGGTGTTTGTTGGATAGGGGAACCACTTTGAAGTAGATTGATAAAACCGCCTTGAGGTGACTCCATAGTCGGGAATTGTCGAGGTGTTGTATCTAACGCAAAAGCGTTATCGGGTTTGCGATTTCGGTAGTTTGGAGGGGTATTTTGGTTGGGATCCATGATTTTTGGTTGTGAAGATGTAGCGTGTAGTTTGTGTATAGAGAAAGAAAAGAATGGTGTAAAAAATAAGGAGTAAAAATATGGTATTTATAGGTAAATAAATTGTTTATTTATTTATTTTTATTTTTTTACAAATCTAGCCATTCAACGGCTACATAAAAGAAACGGTCGAATTTTTGCATCGTAAAATCTCATTGGGCATTTAAGGTCGTTGTCCGGAGCACGGAAGGTCACGACCACGACCCACCACGAACCACCGGGGTGGTGTGCACGGCCGTGGTTCGTGGCCACCTAGACTACGGACCATCTCGTGCAAAGTATACCATTCGGTCTAAGGATATTCATGCGAAAATAATGGAAATATACATTGATTGACATCTGTGAGAAAAAACTAAAAAGATTTTCTATAATCATATCGCATCGACACTATATACACACAAGTTTGACCATATATACAATATGTTTAAGATGATAACTATATATTGAAAGTGACTTTTTCGCGTACAGCTTAAATCAACATCAAGAATTTATCCTTAGGATACACTTATTACATATAGTTCATCCTTATATGCTTTGATAAATATTAAACATTAAAGACTTGACGGGGCCTATTTCCGCAAACTGTTTTCCTAAAAAAAATATTATCATTTTTCCAAAATACTAGAAATGTTTAATTTAAGCCTATTTCAAAAACCCTATATATGAAGGGTGTTTCAGCCTCGTACGTCTAGATTGTATGTAGCAAGGTCAATGTTGCTTGGCTAGTGTATGTATCATGTTTTACCACCTTGTATGATGTATTTGCATGGGTTTGAGTGTGGTATTTATCAACTCGTTAAGAATTTATTACATTTATAGCATTGCTCTCTCTTCAAACCCTCCAACACAAGTCGAAATGTTACCAATTTTTTGTCTTTTATTTTGTAGACGCTACTTTGAAAACCATTATGTTGGACACTTATCTTGATGATGACGTATTCGAATAAAAATAAAGATCGAATACATTGGAAAAGACGCAACAAAACCCTAAAATGTTTTGAAGAAACTTGATGAAGAAAGTACTCAAGACACCATAAAAAGATGAGACCTAATCAATCATTTTTGAAAACCAATTTAAGAAACAATCATTCTACCAAAAATGATTTCATAAAAGAAATGAGTGAGAAATAGACGACGTGTAAATAGAAAAAAAAAAATTATGTGAAGAACAAATTGCATGATTGTTAATGCCCAATTATAGAAAAAAATTTAATAACCAGCTATCCGACACTAGCAAATGTCACAATATATTGCGTCAATTTTATGGTTAACCTCAGTTAAATATCCACAACCGTTGATTTAAATATTCGCAAACCTTTGAGTATGTACCATGAGAATATGATGTCGAACGTACGACGAATCAATTATCTTAAGAAGGAAATGATGTAGACACAATGACCTACGTCCATTAGAAAAACTTAAAACCCGACAGAAAATCATTTTCAAAATTCATATAACATCAACACAATACCCCCATAAGTTTAACCATATATACGATTTGTTTACATAATAATTATATCTAATATGTCTTTTCACTTACAATTTAAATCAACATCATGCATGTATCCTTAGGCAACGATTTTTATACATGGTATGAACGGATATTTACAATTTTGAGATTGTATAGCATATTCATGTTTTTTGTACAAATGAAGTATCAAAAGCATATCTATGTCCTGCGTCAGTTTGTAGGACAAAACTATGATTTTCTTCCTGACACTATTAACATGTTAACATTACTATCACTGTTTCACGTCAAAACATTATGCAAAGTTGTTTAATATTGTCATATATTGCATTACAAAGGAGGTCTCAACAATTACAACTAGCAATATAAGCTTTTCTGAGCTCTTTTACTATTTACAAATTAAAACTTATAAAATAAAATAAAAAAGTTACATTATATATGATAGCTAATTCATACACAACAATTTTTCTTCATACACAACAATTTATGTTTTAAAATTGTGTATTGTACAGCTTTATAAAACAAAAATTATTGTGTATGAATAAAACGGTTGTGTACGAATCACTTCCCAAAAGTTCAAAAGGAGGAATAAATATGGTATACTTCTATAAAACAAAATTGTGTATTGTACAGTTTTATAAAACATAAATTATTGTGTATGAATAAAACGGTTGTGTACGAATTACTTCCCAAAAGTTCAAAAGGAGGAATAAATATGGTATACTTCTACAAATGTCACACAAACAATGATAGACCACATACAATCCATGGATTTATAACAAGGAATAATGTCACTTAACTTTTAAAACCTAAAATATTTATGTTTTAAAAGACAACCATCCATTAAATTTGGTGTATGAGTCAAACTCATTCTTTAATATGAAAACATTAAATGATTTATTACTTATATTTATTTCTGGTCTGCATTTATTTAACTAATCTTGACAATTTAATGTTCAAAAAGAAATTTTGTTATTAGGTATTGATATTTTTTCAAGAACTTATAAGTATCATTTAACATTATTGGAAAATTATTACAAACCATAAAAGTTAAACCCCATAAAATATAGAACATGCCACATGTGACTTATTTCATAATGTTTTGGCATATATCTTACTTAAAATTACTTTGTTTTATAAAATATATTGAGAATCTTGAAAACATTCATTATTCTTTCTCGATAGCTAAACGAAATTTTCATCATCTTGTACATTAGAATAAAAATCAAAAGCTTAATTAGAACCACTTCATTTGTATGGGTTTTTTTTAGCAATTCTACCTTTTCTTTTCCAAGAACTACATTGTATTTGTGACCATAAAATCTATCCATCCTAACAAATTCAATCGGTCGTGGGCTCTTGTTTATCTTTATTGATTCACAACTCATCAACAACCCTACAATGGATGACGACTTACATTAGTACGTGAAATTATGAAAGTTTATTGATGTTCGTTGTAACGTCACAAAAATAAGCCCTAGGATTTTTTTTTCATTTTTAGATTAATTAAATAGTAACCATATCATTTTCATAAAACCAAGGTAAACAAATTGTATCAATACACCATCAATTATCAAAGTAAATAACAAAATACGAAATCGAGTGGTATGTGCTCCACAATCATCTCGGGCTCTTCCCTTTTGAACCAAAAGTACCTGAAAAATAAACTGAAAACTGTGAGCACAAAGTTTAGTGAGTTCCCCAACATACCACATATCATACATAAATGAACACATAATGGGCCCCGCCCAATGAGTGTATCGGGCCCCGCCCATACTCGCATAACGGGCCCCGTCCATTGAGTATAATGGGCCCTGCCCAAAATCGCATAACGGGCCCCGCCCAATGAGTATAACGGGCCCCACCCAAACTCACATAACAGGCCCCGCCCAACATACAAATCATATAAGTATACACATATACAATAGTCACACAGACATCTAGTATCCTAGCATCACTCATCATGGTCGGTATTGGTGCCTTAGACCCACTAAACATGGTGAGGAAACTCACATGGCACTGCTGAATCTCACAGAAAGAATCACTGGCTGTTGGCCTGCTAAAATCTTTGCGCTATCACAAAACAACATCCAATTAATAATTGGATCCCGACTCACGCTAAGAGTCCAAACTAGGGTAAAAGACCTTTTTTACCATTCCCTAACTTGGCCCAATGCCAATGCCCAATCCAAATGTCCAAAAGCCCAGATTTCCAAAATAATCATTCAAGGCCCAAATATGGCCCAAATTCCCAAATTAGGCCTAAATATGACCCAATTTTCCAAATTAGGCCCAAATATGGCCCAATTTTCTAAATTAGGCCCAAACCCTCTTCATGGGCCTTCAACCAAAGAGTCTAATAAATATCCTTAGCCCAAACCAATATTTTGATGGCCCAACAAGGCCCTAACCATCAAGAGTCCAAACATGACCCAACACCATGAGCCCAAACGATTCGAAACTCAACGTACGTGGATAAGCTCCGCATCCATGCAAGGCTAGTACGTTAAGCGTACCACTCCAGTACGCCCTGCATACTAGCTGAGGGACCATTTTGCAAACTTTTTGATAAAGAGGCTAAATAAGAAAGTTATCAATATCCAAGTGTTACATTGCAGTGTCTACTTGGAAGCATATGACATTGTAAATGTGACACGTACTATAAAAATAACCCAAATTTCCTCTTTAATGACTCCATTCCATCCGTAGCATTCAAGTAGTAACCGAAAGAAACACAATTCAGGTAAAAAACCACCATTTTTTTTTTCGAAAACCACCTCATTCATCTGCCCTGTTTTTCACCATTCCCGTGTATAAATCACCAACACAGAGAGAAGAACATAGGCCCCACAAATTGAAATTACAGAGAAAAAAAAACAGAGGAGGAGAGCAAGTTAAAACAATATAAAACATTTAATTAATGTTTGTAGTTTTTTGTATTACAAAAACTAAAAATAAAAATGGTTGGGTAATATAATTAAAACTCCCAAATTATTTTTAGCACCAATGATAAATAGTATAGATAGATTTTCCTAAAAATATACATCTAATGTTATTTGCAACCTTTAGAGGGTTATTGATTTTTGTCTAAAAGATAATTATAAAAAATAATATAGAAAAACTATGAGTCTCAATAAATAAATAAATAAATAAATAAATATATATATATATATATATATATATATATATATATATATATATATATATATATATATATATATATATATATATATATATATATATATATATATATAATATGCCAAACGCAAACATATACATAATATACTATATTAATAAAAAAAATCATAATGTTATATATATTTGAAATATCTAATGGTAGGGTGGGAATTGTGGGTATGAATAATCCCCTTCACATTTTTTTGCCACCTTATATATCACACTATTTTGGCTAGAAAATAATCACCACACCACCACATCAAAGTAACTTTACATATCATTCCTTTTGCAAGTTTTAATTTTTTTTATTTTATTTTTCATATTTTTGATAATTTCAAATATAAATTACATAATTTTATAAAAAAATTCTAAAACATAACATAAATATAAATTACATAATCTTTTTTTTTCAAAATACATTTCTCATCATCATCATTAGCGTCGTAGATATGATCGATCAAGTCTTGTTAAAGCCGCTCGTGAGTTTACTCGTCTTGAATGTCAACAACTCTATGCAAATATTATGTTAAACATGGTACAAACTGAATATGTCGAGACTCAATTCGTAAATATTGTGCAATACTCCGCCTTTTATCCTCAGCTACCCTATGATGGATCATGATACATGTATACATAATATATCGTAAAGTTTTATTAGATATGGATGTGTCACATGTTCCATTATGTGTCACTTGCAGTTTAGAACTCCAAAATCACATTCCACATCCTTACATGCTGCTTTCTGACTTATCTTGAAGAATTTTTTCTTCGGTCCATTGGGTGTCGAAATGTTACCAATTTTTTGGCTTTTGTTTTGTAGACACTACTATGAAAACCATTATGTTGGCCATTTATCTCGATGGTGGCGTATTTGAATAAAAATAAAGATCGAATACATTGGCAAAGAAGCAACAAAACCCTAAAATGATTTAAGAAACTTGACGAAGAAAGAAACCATAAAAAGATGAGACCGAACACATAACAATCATGTTCAAAAACCAATTTAAGAAATAATCATTCCACCGGAAATGATTTCATAAAAGAAATGAGTGAGAAAGACATGAAATGTAAATAGAAAACATAGTTTTTACGTGAAGAGCAAATTGCATGATTGTTAATGCCCAATTATAGAAAAATAATAATAACTAACTATTCGACAAAAGCAAACGTCACGGTATATTGCGTCAACTTTATGGTTAACTTCAATTAAATATCCACAACCATGTCGTATATACGGAGAATTAATTGTCTTCAAAAGAAAATGATGTAAACACGTATCGACTGACGTACATTAGAAAAACTTAAAATCCAACAGTTCTAAAATCATATGACATCTACACAATATTCACACAAGTTTAACAATATAAACGATCTGTTTACTATTATAATTATATCTAACTGCGTTTTCACTTGCAAATTAAATCAACATCATGCATGTATCCTTTTTATACATGGTACTAATGGATATTTACGATGATGAGAGTGAGTAGGATATTCATGTTTTTGTACAAATGAGATATCAAAAGCATATCTTAGTTCCACATCAGTTTGTAGGACAAAAATTATGAATTTTTCGTAATAACTGTCACCGATGCATGTCAAAACATTATACAAAGTTCAGTATTGTCATATATTGTATTACAAATGAAGCCTTGACAATTACGATTAGCAATATAAGCTTTTACGAGATCTTCTCCTATTTACAATTAAAAACATATAAAATTAAGAAAAAGTTACATTGTAAATGATCAAAAGGAGGAATGAATACCGTATACTTCTATAAAAGCCACACAAATGATGATATAGACCACACACAATCCATGGATTTATAGCAAGGAATATAGTCACTTATTCTTTAATCTACTTTATTTCTTCATTTTGTTTAAACTTTTAAAACCTAAAATAGTTATATGTTTTAAAAGACAATCATCCATTAAATTTGATGTATGTGTCAAACCAATTATTTAACATGAAAACTTTAAATGACTTATTACTCATATTTACTTCTGGCCATCATTTATTTAACTAATCTTGACAATTTTTGTTTAAAAAACAAATTTGTTATTAGATATTGATATCTTTTCAAGAACTTATAGTTATCATTTATATTATTAGAAAAATATTGCAAACCATAAAAGTCAAACCCCATAAAATATAGAACATGCCACATATGCCTTATTTTCACAATGTGTTGACATATATCTTACTTACATTTATTTTGTTTATAAAATAGATTGAAAATCTTGAAAACATTCATTATTCTTTCTCAATAGCTAAACAAATTGTTCATCATCTTGTACATTAGAATCAAAATCAAAAGCTTAATTAGAGCCACTTCCTTTGTATCGGTTTTTTTTAGCAATTCTATTTTTCTTTTCCAAGAATTGCATTGTATTTGTAATCATAACATCTATCCATCCTAACAAATTCAATCGGTTGTGGGCTCTTCCTTATCTTTATTGATTCACAACTCATCAACAACCTTAGGTGGATGACGAAATTACATTAAACGTGAAATTATGAAATTTTGATCCTCAAAGTGTCTACTTGGAAGCAAATGACATTGTAAATGTGACACGTATTACAAGAATAACCCAAATTTCTTCTTTGATGACTTCATTCCATCTGTAGCATTCAAGTAGTAAGAATTCAAGTGAAAAACCATCTTCTTTTTCCCAAAACCACTTCATTCATCTGCCCCCTGTTTTCCACCATTCCCCTGTATAAATAGGGAACCTGAAGTGAACAGAGGCATCACAAACTGAAAGCACAGAGAAAGAAAAACACAGAGTGGGAGAGTAATCAGAGAGCAATTTAGCAACAGCAATGGCCCATTGCTAGTTCTTCTCTCTGTTTTCGATTTCTACATTCAACCTCCATTCATTTCTTTATACACCTTCCTATTCCCTAAATTTATAGCTACTGCCTACTGGTTGTTAATTTGATGGGGGAAGAGGTTTTTCCTTGGTTGAAATCTCTGCCCTTAGCACCAGAGTACCACCCAACCGTAGCCGAGTTTCAGGATCCAATTTCATACATTTTCAAAATCGAAAAAGAAGCTTCCAAGTATGGAATCTGTAAAATCATCCCACCTGTCTCCACATCGCCCAAGAAAACCATAATTTCGAACCTAAATGAGTCTCTGTCTTCCCAAAACCCTGATTCATCACCTACATTCACCACCAGGGGGCAGCAGATCGGTTTTTGCCCACGTAGGCACTTCCGACCTGTTCAGAAATCCGTTTGGGAGAGCGAGGAGCACTACACTCTGGCCCAATTTGAAGCCAAGGCCAAAAGCTTCGAGAAAAATTACTTGAAGAAGGGATCAAATCCGAAGAGGTGCTTGACCGCGTTAGATGTGGAGACGCTTTACTGGAAGGCTTACATGGGCAAACCATTTTCCATTGAGTACGCAAATGACATGCCCGGATCGGCATTTGATCAAACAGTCGGTAGGTTGAAACAGGGGAAGAAGGAAATTGGTGACGTCATGACGGTGGCGGAAAGCCAATGGAATATGAATGCGGCTTCAAGAGCGAAAGGGTCTCTATTGAGGTTCATAAAGGAGGAAATATCTGGTGTCAATTCACCCATGGTTTACATTTCCATGCTGTTTAGCTGGTTTGCTTGGCATGTCGAAGATCATGACCTCCATAGCTTGAATTACATGCATATGGGTGCTTCCAAAACCTGGTATGGCGTGCCCATGGACGCTGCTGTTGCTTTTGAGGATGTGGTCAGAACACATGGTTATGGTGGAGAGATTAATCCAATTGGTATGTCTTAAACTATGATTAATTTTTTAATCTCCCCTGTTTTTTTTTTTTTTTTTTTTTTTGCTCTGTAATTTCTTATGTTGCTTAAATCTGATGTTATTCACTTATTTGTGTTGTTTTCAGTAACTGTTGCTATGCTTGCGAAGAAGAACACAGTTATGTCCCCAGAAGTTCTTCTAAAGGCCGATGTTCCTTGCTGCAGGTGATCCTGTTTTTGTGTTGCTAGAAAATAAAATAAAATTTGATTGCTATTTATTCTGTTTTTTGTTTTTTTCTAGCTTATTAATAGCTAATGCTTTAAGTTTGTTAGAAATTTACATTTAATTCACACATTTATACTCAGGTTGGTGCAAAATGCTGGAGAATTTGTCGTCACATTCCCTAGAGCTTATCACTCTGGCTTTAGTCATGGTAAAGCACCCTTATTTTCTTCCTTGTGAAACTTTATCGGTTATGTTACACAAATTAATATATTAAAATATACAGTACAATGATATTCTCAATTTCATTATGGATTGGATCTTCTTTAGACTTATTTTTTTACTTTATTTTTATAGGGTTCAACTGTGCGGAAGCGACTAATATTGCAACCCCGGGATGGCTGATGGTTGCACGAGACGCTGCAATTCGAAGGGTTATAATTAATTTTGCTCCTCTGGTGTCTCACTCTCAGCTACATTATGATCTAGCACTATCACTGTCTGCAAAGTTTGTTCTTTGTTCTTCAACAATGGTTGATTTTGATCTTAATTTGTATAAGAAAATTTTAAAATGTTGTGTTTTATTTGCTTCTACAGTGGCCGAAAGAGCATCAGGCCTGAACCTCGAAGTTCCAGACTGAAAGATAAGTTGAAAGGCGAAGGAGACGCACTGGTAAAAAGACTTTTTCTGCAGGACATGATGCAAAACAACAAGTTGCTTGATCTTTTAGGCCAAGGGTCTCCGATTGTAGTTCTTTCTGAAGAAGCATTAACAAGTTGGATTCCATCGAATTCGAGTAGTGATTTGTCCCTTGGTTTATGCATTCAAAATGATGAAAGATTGTCTTCAAGAAGAAAATCTTCATTTGATAGCTTTGATTCACCAAGAAAGAAGAAAAGGGTGATTGTGAAAAACGGGATCCATAAACCCGATCCTGCAAGTGTATTCTCTTGTGTTACATGTGGGATTTTGTGTTATTCTTGTTTTGCAATTGTTCAGCCATCAAAGGAAGCTGCAGGTTACCTCATGTCAACTCGAGGTGTTAATGGTCTTGTTGCTGCTAATGCTACTAGTTATACAAATGCGGTTGATCTCGGATCCTCGTCAGGTATGATGAATTAAACTCTAATTGTTCAATATAAACATATGATTTCTGAGTTATTTTTTTTATTTGTTTATGGAAGAATGGGAAGTGTTGAAGCGCGATTGTGATCATCTGGTTGATGTTCCGAACAAATCTGAAGATGATGGCTCGGGTACCACGTTAGTTGCAAAACCACAGGATATTGTTGCTTTGGCTTTACAGCTTGTGGCAATAGCTCATGGAGATTGCTCTGAATTCGAGGAAAGAGATGATTCTGATAGATCTAAATCGAGCAAATATTTCACAGAATCGGATGGTTCAATGAGTCGATCTGAATATACAGAAGAGCCTCATATCAACACAAAACCTGAAGATTGTGCGAGAACGCACATTTTCTGTCTACATCATGCTCATCAAGTCGAACAAATTCTGCAGTCGGTAGGGGGAGTTCATATGCTGCTCCTCTGTCATCCAGGTATCCGATAATCAAAAAAAAAAAAAAGTTTTTAACGATTTGCAGAATTTATTAACGGGTTTCTTATCGTTTTCAGATTATCCAACAATAGACGAAGAAGCAAGATCCATGGCGAAAGAATTAGGAAACTATCAAAACTGGACAGATCTCGGATATCGAGATATTAACGAATACGATAAGGCGAAGATACGATTGGCTCTCGATAACGATGAAACAGAACATGGTAACCAGGATTGGGTGGTTAGGTTAGGGCTCGACATTTTCTACAGTGCTAGACTTAGTCAATCCCCGAATTATGCCAAACAGATGCCATACAACTCGGTTATCCATAACGCAATCGGACGCATTCCTCCTCCGTCAACTGAATCAACAATATCAGAACCATCCGGCAAGCAAAAGAAGCCCGTGGTTGCGGGAAAATGGTGCGGGAAAGTTTGGATGTCGAATCAGGTTCATCCATTGCTAGTGGTTAGAGATCTCGAACAACACGATGAAACCAGTCGTTCGGTTTTGTCAATGGTGGAAGGGAAACCTGAAATTGAAAACAGCAGGAAGAGAAAGATGAAGGCTGTTATAGTGGAGTCGTCACTGTCACCGTCACCACCACCAGCATCGCCATCTCCACCGTTGCTGATTGGTGGTGTGAGGCGACCACGTAGGAGAAGCCTCCGAAAGGGAACAACAATCCCGAATCTTAACAAAAAACCAAGAGAATCCGACTCGGATTCGGATTCGGATTTGGATTCGGAATCAGACGACGATTATCGGCCAACGACAACCGGAAGAAGAAGAAGAAGAACAAAAAGTCCGCAGAAGAAAGCAAAAAAAGGTGGTGTGTGTGAAGATGAAAAAGAGAAAGAGAAAGAGAAAGAGGGGGAATTTGGGTGTGATGTTGTAGGGTGTAAGATGAGGTTTGGGAGTGAGGAAGAGGCTATGGCTCATAAAAGGAACGTGTGTACTGTAGAGGGGTGTGGGAAGATATACTTTTCACACAAATACTTGTTGCAGCACGGACGTGTGCATCTGGCTGACCGGCCAATCCGATGCCCGTGGCCCGGGTGCGGCAAGACCTTCAAATGGAAGTGGTCCAAGACCGAACATATAAGGATCCATACCAAAGCCCGCCCGTATATGTGTAAACAAGAAGGATGTGGAAAGAAATTTAGGTTTGTGTCGGATTTTAGCCGTCACAAGCGTGTTACCGGACATTCGGTGGTCAAAAAGAAAAAATAAGTTTAAGAATAAGAAAGGGAATAAGTTTTATAAACAAAGAGGGGTTGTAGTTTTTTTTTAAGTTAAATGATTGGTTATAGAATAAAGAAACTGTAGTTTCTATCGGAGGAATATACCCCTTTATATATATATATATGGTTAGGGAGAGAGAGAGAGAGGGGATAAAGTGGCCTTTCTTTGAGGCTGGTGTTGTTATTAGACTTGGTACTTTTACTATATAATATAATATAAAAGTAAAGAGTTATGGTGCAATTTGCTTATCTTTGCGTGTGTTGGTGTCTTATCTACTATTCTTAAATATTTTATATTTGTTATCTGAGCATCTAATATTAAATTTTTATTTGTAATGGGCTCGCGTCATTTTGTTTGGGTTCAAGTATGTGGGGAAAAGAAAAACCAATAGAATTTGATTAATCAATAAAAAAGTCCAAATCTATATTTAATGAAAAGCATTGACGATTTAGGATGGTCCTGTGGTTTGAAATAATTTGCATGTTTGGTCTCTAACTTATTTTTTTAATTCGCACGGTTTCTATAATTTTATTTTGTTACGTTGTTGGTCCCTATCCGACTTAAAATGACCGATATAGCCTTATCTATTATTTTAATTGTTTTGTTTTATTAAATAAAATTATAAAAGAATTTTTTTTATTGGATGTGGGCCTTACTCTTTCTAATATTGTTAAGAATGAAAAGGAAACCTAAACCACTCGACCAAAATCAGTTCCCCTTCTTCCTTCTCCTTTCTCTCCGGCATCACCTCCAATGTGCCACTGAAATCGCCGCCGCCGACGAAGAAAACCTGCACACTGTTGTCTAGCGATTGTGTTCAGGGGAGGTATGTTACTCACTCCTCCTTCTGATCATCTTCCCTCTTTTACCCTAAATCAGCAAACCATTCAACCATTATATGACGCCCCTCTCATATTAACTAACGAAACTGACAACCCACCTCAAGTTCATGTTACCGGAGCCTACAAGAAGAAGCAACCTATTGTGCGAGACCCATCATCCTGCGACCAAATCAACCAACAATTTATGGATTTCGATTTCTTCACCACATATTTAATCTAAGGTTTGAAATGCTAAACCGAATCAACGTCGAATCGATCCAAGGTGAAGGATGGGGAACGACTGGAACCTTCAAGTTAGACCCCTCCGATCCACCAAAACGACAAACCCATAGGGAGAAGATTGGATGCAGTTGCATTGAATCGTGAGTGCCCTTAGTTTAATCGTTAAATCACAAATCTGTCTATAACAATTTTTCTAATTACTGATCAATCTATTGAGTCTCCATGGCACAAAATGTTCTCTTGTGTTGATTCACTTGTATTGTATTTTGGATTTTTGTATCTGTGATTTTTCTATCAACGATTTTGTTTTTGGATTTGATGTACAAGTTCAATTTTAGATGTATTTCAGATTTATTGTTGAACTTTACATTATGGTTGGATTTGTGTTTAGTTTGGGGTGATTTTATATGGTACTAGATATGTAGCCCGAGATGATGACCGGAGTTGGTGCTGGAACCGGATCTATGGCCAGAGATGGTGACCAGATGTAGTGTCGAGAGGAGGATTAAGGTGGGGTGGACCGGTGGGTCTCATTTCCAACAATTTATTAATAGTTTATATTATTTAAAATAATTGAAATAATAAAAAAGGATTTAACAAAATAAAATATATCAATAAGGGTAAAATAGTCATTCTACGTGTAATAGGGACCAAAGATGCAACAGAATCAAACTACAGGGACAGTCCGAGTTTAAAAAAAATAAGTTAGAGACCAAACGTGTAAATTACCCCAAACCATAGGGACCATCCGTGTAATTTACTCTTCTGTAATATAATACATATAAAAATCAAATCGTTTGGACCCTGATTCTTTTATAGGACCGATCCAATACTAGACTCTTTTGGATATGGATCGGTCCGAACTGTGTGTTTCCAAACCACATTCGACAGGCTTTGACCGGATGTTTGGCTCGATTTAACCGGTTCAAATTCATTTTTATTTTAAACTAGGTGTGAGACTAGGGATGGAAATTTCACCCGACCAGGTGGGGAACCCGGTTGACCCACCCCAATCGGGGACGGGTATTTCCCCCCAAAACGGGTACCGGGTACCGGGTCGGGGATCCCCATTATGTTAAAACCAGAGATGGGGTTAGGGCCAGGTATAACAATCCCCAACCTGCCCCGCCCCCGCTTTGATGAATATATATATATATATATATATATATATATATATATATATAGAGAGAGAGAGAGAGAGCTAGGTTCAAGTATTTTAAGTAATTATTGTGTTATTGTATGCATAAATTTGGGCCAATCAAAATTAAATAATTAATTAATTAAATAAGAATAATTTAGTAATTTGCTTAATAACTTCCAAAAATAATTCCTATAATCATGGTATTGACTTTTATTTAATCTCGTTCCCTTCTTTATCTAAAAACCGATTCTGAAAACCCTAAATTGAGCAATCGATGGAAACGAGATTTAAATGCAGTACAGGTCTCTCGGTCTCGTCGAGCTTGAAATCCTCCAGCGCAGCGGCACTCCGGTGGACACTAGCGACCCTTTGTGGGGTTGCCCATCATCGTCTTCTTCATAGATCGAGAGAGGGAATAATCGAGCGATCAAGCATCGAACAAAGGTGGTCTTGGTAGTGGTAATCGATCAGTAACAGAAGTGAAGAAGTCGGGGTCCTTGGTGGTAGCGAATACGTCAAACACCGCCTTCCCCATTAGTGGAAAGCACCATCTGGCTCGTTACGTTATGAATTACATCAAAACCCTAACTGATTTCAGCGATGAATTAAACGCGTGCCTGCGTGACCACCGTGTCGGAGACAATCTAGATTCATCGTCTTCACCTGACACAAGCCTTGGACACGAAGACGATTCGAACATTGGAAACACATCTTCATCTCCAATGGCTTAAAATTCCGATCATTAATGTCGATTCTGGAATGCAACCTCGAGGAAAAGTCAAAATTGTACAAAGACGAAGCCCTAGGGAACCTTTTCATGATGAACAACATCAACTACATGGGTCGCTTCATACGATTATGTCAATTTGGGGGTGCAGGTCTGTCCAAGCTTAAGAGCAGAGATTTGGAATGGTACTTTTTCAGTGTCCTGGATAAGAAGTATGGGAATGGGTCATGTACAAAACGAGCAACTGATAAAGGGTACTGGAAGACAATTGGGAATATTCGGTCTATTTACCATAGGTCTCAACTGGTTGGCATGGAAAAAAAACCTCTGGTGTATCATAGTGGTCGGGCACCAAAGGGAGAGAGGACAAACTGGGTTATGCATGAATACATACTCATTGATCAGGAGTTGGAAAAAGCTGGAATTATCCAGGTGAGATCCTTGTAATGTTCATAACATACAAATGCATATGTAATAGGTGCATGAGAAAATTATATGGCTTCAACATCATAGTGATCATACATCATGCTAGTGAGCACCTTTGATGCTGAGATGTCTCAACTTGAAGTTGTCCGCAAAATATATTCACAGGTATATAATCCTTTGGTATGCAGTAATCAAAGAGGGAATGGAATTGAGCATTACAACGGAATGGAATGTGATTCCGGACATTTTTTTCTTATTGTAAGTTTTTGTAAATAATGCAAGGATCATCAAGCTTCGAAACAGGTGGGGATGCAACAAAGTGAACAACTCTCTTCCTTCACTTTTTTTTAAAAAAAAATTGAAAATTAATTTACATTTGTTATATTGTTTTAGACAAAACTTCAAAAATGGTCCCTGTGGTTTTCGAAAATATCAAGTTTAGTCCCTAAGTTCAAAAAACCTCACGGATCATCCCTATGGTTTCAAAACTTTTAACATTTGGTCCCTCCGGCTAACACCGTTACCATTTAGCCGTTAAGTCAGGGGCATTTTTGTCATTTCACTCCTTAGGGACCATTTATGAGGTTTTGTATTCTTTTTTTTAAATAAATAAATAATAAATAAAATTTAATATGCAAGGGGTCCCACCCCCCCCCCCCCCTCTCTCTCTCTCTCTTAACGAAAAATTGGAAAAGGAAGTGAAAGACCTAAGAAGAAAAGCACCTCCTGTTTCTCTTTCTTTCCCTTCCCCTCTCCATCTTCATCTTTAACCCGAAACAGGGGAGGAAAAGACAAGGCAAAACCCTAACAAATTTCATGTAAATTTAATCCTCTCTTTGTGGGTATTGTTGCTTTTTCTTTAATTTGGAACCATGGATTACGATAGCATTGAATGCATTTCAACCTCAGATGGATTGGGCAACGAAGAGATCCCACATCATCATCATCATTTTACGTCATCCAAAACTCACAACGTCAATGTTATTCCTTCAAAAATCCATCCCACCAGTGTCCATGAACTTCTTGAATGCCCTGTATGTACAAACTCAATGTACCCTCCGATTCATCAGGTTCTCTATCTTTTCTCCTCTTAATCCTTATGATTCTGATTCTCAAGTTTGTCTTCATCACGTCTTTCAATTCCTATGTTGTTTTCGACAATGATTTTGACAAATCGGTACTTTTGGAGTTAAAGAGCTTCATTTACAATCCATCGGGAGTGCTGGAAGCCTGGAGAGAAAGATATTCAGATCTCTCTTCGAGGGTAGGATTCTCATATGGGTCGTAATGTGAAATTGATGGCTATAGTGTCCTTTCGCCCAATTGTTACCAGCGCCGGACTGGCCAAAAACAAAGTTATCAGGCCTGAAGATCTGTTCGTAAGCACCAGATCTGAGACTGTCCATGGTACCAGGCTCCAGATCCATGAGCACCGCGCGTGGAACAAACCTGCCGCCACTAGCCTCATTGTAATAAACGTTGATCCTCTCGAGCTGGAGTTCAGAGTCTCCGGTATACTTCCATGTGACATCGATGTCGTGCTCTGCACACACGACCTCCCAAAACTTGGCACCAATCTGGTTACCACATTGGCCACCTTGAATGTGAAGAATCTCACGCATTTTCAAATGGAAATGAAGGAATGAAAAATCTAGGGGTAAGAGACAAAGCTGCAGGAGAGAAAGAGAGAGAGAGGTGGGACCCTTGAATATTAAATTTTATTTATTATTTATTTATTTTAAAAAAAGGAATACAAAACCTCATAAATGGTCCCTAAGGAGTGAAATGACAAAAATGCCCCTGACTTAATGGCTAAATGGTAACGGAGTTAGCCGGAGGGACCAAATATTAAAAGTTTTGAAACCATAGGGACGATCCGTGAGGTTTTTTGAACTTAGGGACTAAACTTGATATTTTCGAAAACCACAGGGACCATTTTTGAAGTTTTGTCATTGTTTTATATTAGGAATTCATAATCCATTGTTAGTAGTCTTTTCTGAAGGTCCTTTTTTGACAATCCCGTGGAATGATGGAAGAATCGTGAATTACTCGATGATGTTCATTCTGTTGAGAAAACAAAGTGTTGACCAAAACAAGACCTCTCCTTATCTAGGCGTAGATTTGGTATTTTTGTCTTCCTTTTTTTTTTGCCATTTTTAAACAATTTTCATCATGGTTTTGTTTAAATTTGATTTCTCTTTAATGGGTTTTGCGTGACTTTATTTTGGTTTGCTTCTTTATGCTTGAATTTTATATTATATTTTCGGTTTATAATGATCAAGTGTTGAATACCATTATTTTTGTAGGTACGAAACGAGAGATATCAAAGCAAAACATGGTACATATGAAACTTACAACATTCTACTGGAATGAAATCTTGAATTCTGATTCTGTCATAATAGAATCTTGAAGATGAACATTGTATGGAATGAAGATGAACAATAACCACCGATCTTCCAAAAAGAATGAATTATTCTACCAGAATAATATACAATATAATAAAAAAAATGTAATAGTATATTCTAGTAGAATGATTTATATATTGTGTTTTTTTGTTATTAATAAGTGTAACATTCTCATAGAATAGTATATATATATATATATATATATATATATATATATATATATATATATATATATTAAGAATGTAATGAAATTTTTTTAACTTGTATCCAAAATTTTGTTATATTTCAAGAAGTTCATTAAATCAAAATATATATTATGTCAGAATGTGTATTCTTGTATGGTTTAATCATATTTGTTATTTTTCAATATATTTATAAAAATATTCCGTCAGAATTTTCGAATTAGGAGAATTATCATACATACAACCAGATTTTTAAAATTAATAGAATCTATTTTCCTTAAAATATGAAATTTTCCTTTTTTTAAATTTATGTTAATTGACTCAAATATCCTTAGAATGAAATTAGATGGTATTTTTTAATTATATTTAATTTAATAATATGTATTATTCACTTTCCAAAATTAAGTAAAATGATTGTCCACAATTATGCATACAATAACACAATACTTAGTTGAATAGAATATATATATATATATATATATATATATATATATATATATATATATATATATAGAGAGAGAGAGAGAGAGAGAGAGAGAGAGAGAGAAAGAGAGAGAGTTAGGTTCAAATGTTTTCACTATCTATTGTGTGCATGTATGATTGATTCTGGACCAATCATTTTAATTATTTTAAGAAAGTAATTAATGTATATTAAATGCTAAAGATGTAATTAATATCCATTATATCTTCAACATGTAATATGCATTAATTACTTTTTTAAAATAACTAAAATGATTGGTCCAGAATCAATCATACATGCACACAATAGATAGTCAAAACAAAATAACCTAACCATATATATATATATATATATATATATATATATATATATATATATATATATATATATATATATATATATATATATATATATATATATCGATCATTTATTGAATTTGAAATAAGTCCACTAAAAATAAATTGATCCATATTAGACTATCAGAGATAGAGTCCATATACCAAATTACGTTCCCAATTCCAAGAGTTCATCAATCGTCACTTTGTTCATCGGTTTGTATACCAAATCGTCACTTTTCGTTTTAATGCTTGTTAAACTTAATGATTAATGTAAACAGAATCTGATTATGACATATGGTTTTGATCACTTATTAAACTTGTTTTGTGTGTGTGTGTAAGTTAAGTTTATTATGTTGATAGATTGGAGATGGGTCGGGGACGGGTTGAGGAAAAGCCCAAAATACAAAGGGGGGGGGGGGATTTGATTCCCCGCATCCGTCGAGGATGGGAATGGGGACGAGGTTAGACACTCGGGGATGGGGACGGGGATGGTCAAATCCGCCCCCAAACACGCCCCATTTTCATCCCTATGTAAGACCATGTATTATATGAATTTATTTAAAAAAAAAATTAATATAAAATTCAAAATATTTGTGAAGTTTGAATTTATAAGAAAAATAAGAAAAATATTGAATTATAAAAATTAAAGTGTTTTTTTCTCTTTTAAATTTAAACAAATAATTTAGATAAATAAATAAAAGAAATTAATAAAACTTTAATTTAATAATTTTGAAATTAGAAGAAAAAAATTTATTAATGAAATTGATATGTATTTATTATTAGTTTAAATAATATGTGGAATTTAAAAAAAATAAAAAAAACCATAAAATAACATATGAAATAAAAATTAATTTAAAATAATAACAAAATGAATAAAAATATGAATTGAGACACAAATATATTTATTAGAATAGAAGAGGGCAATGTTACCCTCAATTTGGAACCTAAATTTTCATCTTTGTATAGTCACTTTACAGTTATTCCAATATCAATGATCAAATCAAATCTACATCTTTGAAAAAAAAATCAAATCAAATCTTTCAGCAAACATTACCCAGGTTCATAAAAAGGGTAATATCAAGAAAAAGGAGAAAAAATGCATTATGTTCTACTACTACTACTACTGGTACTTGCTTTCCTTCGTGATTCCAAGAACATTCGTACAGTTGACAAGATGAACGAGGGTTCAGCCATTGCACCAGTTCCAGATTCCCCATGCGATACAGGTGGTATAAGATTGATTCCAAATTCATCAATCGCCATGATATGCTTTTCTGTAAACGAATTCCTCCACATATATGAGTTCATCGATGGCGCAACAAAAATCGGCTTCTCATAATCCCATGCTCGAACAATACTCGTCAACAAATTGTCACACAGTCCACCAGCAATCTAAATTGTGGATCCACAACAACAAGATTAAAAGGGCGATCGAACAATTTCAATTTCAAAAGAAAAGGAAATTAGGGTTTAATTTACCTTGGCGAGTGTATTTGCTGACAATGGGGCGATTACCATTATATCAGCCCACCTACGAAGCTCTATGTGAAGGACGCTGTCTCCTATTTTGGACCATGCGGACCATTCATGTTCATCAGTGTAAAGCATTACGTTTTTGGGAATTGATGCAAGATCGACGAATGTCAAAGACGTTTGTGTCACAACAGCTTTTACATCTGCCCAATCTGAGAAACAGCTGCAGAGATGGCCGAATTTAATGGCAGCTACACTTCCACATGCTGCAAGAAGAATTCGGGGTTTTCTTTGAGCAGTACTCACTTGCATTGGATCGTTTCTGGGTACACCTCCAATGTATGCCATTCTCTGGATAAATAATGTTCAAAAGTTTATAAATCATTATGTTTAGAGTAAACTATGGAATTTGGTAGATAATACTGAAATCGAACATTGAATTTGGCATCTATACATCCGATTATTGACATCGGAATCAATATGGAGTATGAATTATCTTAGTGCCAAATTTGTGATGGGAAAACAGTAGATATGACCGGAAATTGACTGTACATTTTCTTATTTCTACATTTGTGATTTGCCTTTGAAAGGCAATCGAGAATCATACTTAGAAATTCAAACTCAACGGTAAAGAAAATTAAAGAAGCCCATTTCAATTGTTGCGTAATCGAAGATCTTAACACCGGAATGGTGAAAAAGAAACCAAGAAACCGAAAGATCGAATCTCTTAATTGTTGATTTGATATAACAACAAAAACAAAAGTATATGATTGACGGTGTAGAGAGAGGCTGAAACGAAAACTGATACCTTGAATTAAGAAGTCCCGTTTGCTAGATTGATTCCGGTAGTCGCCGTTTGTTCAGTCTCCGGCGGTCCGTGTACGCCTGAGAAAGAGAGGAGAGAAGCGATGAGTCAATTGAGTGAAACTGGTGAGGGTAGAGATGAATTAAATGAAAATCAATTTATAATTTTTTTTTCATCGTTAAACTTTTCTTTTTGGGCATGTACTTTGGTGAAAAACAATATGCCCCCTAAGGTTTAATCACTTTGTCAAAATAACAGAAATAAACAAAAAAATGTAATTGTTATCCTTATTTTGTCGGGGCGTAAATCTTTTATTACTTCGTGGTAAAAGTTAAATACAGTCTATTATTATGTGTAAGAATTATGGCAAGTGACATGATGATTAAGAGGGTGTTTGACTTAGTTTTTGTCGGTAAAAATCCTTTTTGTAAAAAAGAAATTTGTAAAAGTTGTTTTTTAAAATATGTTTGGATTAACTTTTAAAGGGAAAAAGTCAAAAGTTAAAGTATTTGATTTAACTTTTACATGTAAAATGACTAAGACCGGAGGGTGTGGGAGGGACTCTTCCCTCACTTTTGGTGGGTCATACCCCTCTTTCCCTCACCAAAAAACCAAGGAATGGATGAAAGCTCTTCCCTCACTTTTTTTTTAATATATTTCATACATATATTATACTTATTTTGTAGGGATTAAAAACCATGAATTTTGATATATTTTTTATATTTTTGTAATAGGTATATAATTTTATAAATATTAAAAAAGAAAAAAAGAAAAAAATAATAAAAAAAAATAACTGGCCAATGAGAAGAGGAGAGAGAGTGCGGCACCCCCTCCCCCCACCTCTTTTCCCGCACTGCTTTCCCTCACCCACGGAGTGGTGTTCAAGAGGGGAGGGAAGCTTCCCTCACCTTTCCCTCACCCCACTCCGTCCGGTCTAAAAAGGACATGGTTTAACACTTTAACTTTTAGATGGGGTTATAAATGTAATTTAATGTTTTAGCTGGTGAAAAGTTAGGAAAAATCACGATTCCGTGACTTTTCAAAAAGCTTGAATTTACTCTATAGCAAAAGTTGATTAAAAAGTCATTTTTATTTTAACCAAACATCTTTTTAAACTTTTTTCTAAAAAATAAAATAAAAAATCAATTTAAAAACCAATACAAACACCCTCCAATATAAGCGCTTAACCTCTTATAATCGCATCATATTAATTGTCACATAACTTAAATGAAATTGATTCATAGGTTTTTGCTAGAAATTTAGATTAACTAGGTAAATGTATGTTTTTTTTTTCTATACAACAAAAAAAACTATATAAGATTCCTCATCTGTAAATATATAATAGGTTGTATTTTTTGTATTTTACCCACGTGAAAAATACAAAATTAATATCACAACAAGTATATATTTAACACTGGTTTTAATCCATATTTAGGAATTGTTATACTAAAAACATTAAAATTATTCTACATATAAAATAATTTGTAACTGTTTATTTTTTTATTTTTTACAAAATATCATTTGATTAAAAAATATAAATATATAGTGAACTATTTGTTTTTTATTTCACAAAATAACATTTAAAATCATTAAAATGGTGATATTTTGTGAGTACAAAGTTAAACTTGTTTACCTTTTAGCATTTTTTTAAATAATGATATTTTGTGAAAAATAGTTTATACCCATTTATAACATTAACCTAACTTTTTTTTTACTAAAATGCATTACATGGGATGCAACAATTAAGTGGTATCATGAAAACAATTATGTGGTATCATGAAAACAATATCAAATTCAGCTATGGACCAAGACTTTGTAACTTTCATATGCATTAGCATTAGAAAAATAAATAAATATATAAATAATAATAAAAACATTATTTGACCGTTTACAGTTATTTGACCGGGCGACAAACTACCCTCAAGACATAGTCTCCAATCCCAAAAGCGCAAAAGATCGCACGATCAATCCTTGTCGCCCGATACAAGAGATCCACTGCGAACCAGACCTTAGCTCCTATGGGTAGGGACGGTAATCGCGTACGCCTCACAAGATACTCATGCCACATCGACCCACCCGTGTTGAAATATTGTCGCCAACCCCTGCTACCGACTAACCCCGAGTTGGAATACAACCTGACCCTGGGGTCACAAGCATGCTCACTCCTTCGAACTCGAAAAACTGAAAAAGCACAATCCTTGCCCTAGAAAATGACATTCCAATCCATCAATCAACCATTCTACTTCCCGCTGCAAAACTCAAGCTGATCATAATCATCACTCTTTTCCTGAGTCCCGCGACTCGCATCCCGCCCTCGAGCAAAACCCCCGAAGCCTCAAACCAAAGCTCACTAGGTCTGCACTAAACAACCAAAATCGATAACACCATTGGGCTCACACCAATTACCAGGACCATCCTCATATCTGAGCAGCCACAACCAAAAGATCGACAAGAATAGAACCATGGCATCCAACCATGCTACCTTCCCTGACCAGCCCTTAGAATCCTTAGAATCTTCCTTGATTCGAGTGTGGATATTGTGCTTTCAGTAGGACGGGCCCAATATTACCTTCCACACCTATCCATATTTTCCTTAAGAATTATCTCAGGTCCTCTAAGTCCTAGTCACAAAATACTCCTGCAACCTGCTCAACAGCGAAACAACTATGCTAAATGCTCCCTAGGCTATCCTAGGACTCACCACACCCCCTCTGACATCGGTTGCTGAAGATCTCCTGACGATATCAATTATCCATTCCATGAATTCAATCACGTACGACAAAGCTCAGATAATCCTTCAAGTAACAAACTCATCCCTACAACAGTTGGACTCAGACAATAGCTACGAAGCAGGGTTAAATTAGTCACTCTGAGATTATCCAACCTTTTTCACATTTGACTTGACATATTCACTTAATGGCTAACTCACATCACTCATGAGTTCCACAGAGCATAAAGCAAGCATCATTCGTGCGGAGGAGTCAACTGACATTAAAATACGATAAGATCTGACAAATCCTCCCATGAAATCCTCGATCTCAGACTCCCAGCATCTCGCGTACATATTCGCCATGACCTCACTCTCTCGAGAGTGGCTAATCCTTCCTCATGCCAACCTGCTATGAACCGTGCCCAAACCAGGGAAACCACCGCTACTTTATCCGATAATGTGAATGGTCGGCTGACCCTATCTAACTCATCTATACCACACTTGTCACATGACCCAACATTGGTGCCAGATGACCATCACATGGATACAATCACATACCCTACCATTTAAATAATCTTGGGCTAAAAGATTCAATCCCAATGATTGGACTCATACGAGAGCTGTGCAGCAGGACCAAAACTCTTATCCTAAGATCCTTTAAACCATGTGGCATGTGACTTAGGGCATCCACTCAATATCCAGTTCACACGCGAAAGAGTCACAAACCATCCGAACAAGAAACTCTATAGAAACTAAGGCATCACATACTCATGCAATTCTACTATGCAATTCCTAAAGATCCCTAGCCTATTGCTAGCATGTTGTTCTAACATATCACAACATATCATAAACTCAAATAATTATGTGGTAATTTGGGAGCTACTTACTGGCTCCGGCTGATCATACACATCGCATCCTCCTTTAGTATTTTGAAAACCATTTGAAAGTTATTTTGAAAATCTTTTCCTAAGTTTGAGACTGGATTCACACGAGTGTTCCTTCAATTCACTCAAACCAAGGCTCTGATACCAACTTTTAACATCCATAAAGTTTCAGTAAAATTTAAAACTTTTTCAAACATCCTAAAGCCATTAGTTATTACAAAATGTTTTCAAAATAGTTTCATATCAGAGTATCCCAGAAACCATAAGTCCAAAATGCGAGGATGTGTACGGCCACACCTTCGCCTTGCTAAAACATCTAAAGCACATGAAACAATAAATTGAAGTCGTAAACACCAAGCTTAGTGAGTTCCCCCAAAGTACTAACACACAAACAGTAGCATATATACAAATAACATCATACTATGGGTCCAATCAACCATCGGGTTCGAATATCCCAGGCCCCTCAACCATCGGGTTGTAATGCCCACATACTATGAGTTCAATCAACCTCGGGATGGAATACTATCGGCCCACAACCATCTCGTTGGAATGCCCACATACTATGAGTCCAATCATCATCAGGATAGAATACTCTCGGCCCACAACCATAGGGTTGGAATGCCCACATACTATGAGTCCAATCATCCTCGGGATGGAATACTCTCGGACCATAACCATCGGGATGGAATGCCCCGGTCTGTTGGCTCATACACAAAGCAGAAAAGCCTCAACCACTAATCAACGTATACACATATATGAAATAATCACATACATTCTACATACAATCACACCGATCTACGGATCACTAAGCATAACAACATCCTATCTACCAAGATACCGATCTAACAGATCATAACAGTAATAAAACAAGATAACAATCCAAAGGGCCGACCTTGGTGCCTTTGACCCTGTTAGTACAGTGAGGAAAACTCACCTCACACTGTTGAAGTCCCACGGACAAAACTCTAGTTACTGGATGACAGATTCCCGAATTATCAACATCAAAACAACACCCAATTAATAATTGGGTTCCAAGCCCAAGGCCCAAATCACACTTCAAAGGCCCAAAAGTCAACTAATGAACCAAAAACCAACATATGGCCCAATTTTCCAAATTGGTCCCAAACCCATCACATGGTCTTACCTTAAGGCCCAACCATTTATTCTAGTCCAAACACTTGGCATTCCAATGGTCCAATATATCATAATCATCAAGGCCCAATTATGGCCCACATATGGCCTAATTTTCCAAATTGGGCCCAAGCTTTCCAATGGTCCTTATCCTAAAGCCCAATCCAAATATTCTAGTCCATATACTTGTTCTTGGATGGCCCATCAATAGCCTAATCACCAAAGCCCAACTCAAGTCCAAACAAAATTAGGGTTTTCACATAAAATGACGATTAGGGTTAAATGTTCTTACTTAGCCCATTAAGGACTTAATCCATTAAGACCATCATTCGACTAGGTAAATCATACGGTGTAATCGGGTGTAATTCATAATTCAGTTCCAATAGCCCAAATGAGTGTCCCGATAAGTCCAAACCAATAAATCCAAATTTAGGGTTCTCTAAACCGTAATTAGGGTTTCCAACCCAATCGCGTTCTAATTATTCCATTTGTTAAGCTTTTAGGTTAATTAATTGTGAAGTAAGTTGGGCACCACCCACTACTACCTTAGGTAGTGGTAGTCAACGGCGGCTCATGGTGGCGGCCACCACCTCGTGGTGGTGGTTATTATTTTTGGCTAAATATGTCCAAGCATCGCAAAATAACAATCACACACACGAAAGCACACAGCCACCCATGGTGGCATGAGGTGGAAACCACCACCTCATGGCGGTGATGGGTTGTTTTCCTTGAATAATTCGGCCATACAATGTGCATACAATATTACACCAAAACACACCTAAATACACAGTAAACATGTAACAACGTAAATTTTTAAACCAATTTTTCACTTCTTTAAAACATAATTTCATTCAAGACAAACCAAAAATCCAATGTAACATAGTCTTGATACAAAAACATATCAATCCCAAGATCAATCATATCCAAATCCGCATGTGTGTGTGTACGAGTCATGTCGGTGCCTTCCCACGGTCCTCACCAGTACCTGAAACACATTACACATAACACTGTAAGCAAGAAGCTTAATGAGTTCCCCAAAATACCACTTACACACATACGCCTTTCCAGGCCATACTCCATATGACCTTCCGGTCCATGTGTCTCAGGGGACTTCCGTCCCAACCCAATAAACCTTCCGGTCCTACCCTTGTCGACCTTCCGGTCCATAATTTTCCTGACCTTCCGGTCCACATCATAATGCCTTCCGGCCCATATCAAGCATAGCATCCATATCACATACATAGTGCATACAAAACAGGCAACTCGTAGCATACGATACATATATCTCATAGCATACCAGACCTTCCGGTCACACATAGGTACCCTTCCAGGTACAGTATAGTGAGAAGACTCACCTCAGATGTCTCAGTAAATCTCTGACTCGGCAGAAATACGATCTAACCTCCGCCTAATCACATAAAGTAAATACTTTCATAAATATATCTCGCGGGACTAGACTCAACCCTCTCTTGGTACCCTCAAAAGGGCAAAAGACCATTTTACCCATCTTTTGACTCAAAGGCCACATTGTTGACCAAATCCTAAAAGTCAACAAAATTCAATGGTCAAACTTTGACCCGACTCATCGAGTGCACTTGGGCGACTCGGCGAGTCTACACGTGTCCACTAACTCTATAGTCTCGCTTGGCACGTCGATTTCCTCCCCTTACTCAACGAGTCAGACCTGGCATGAATCGCGGGGCTACCCCGACTCAACTCGCCGAGTCTCAAGATCAACTCGGCGAGTTCCGCTTTGAACTCCAGTCCTCTAATCCCCCCCTGACTCACTGAGTTATTCCCCCAACTCGGCAAGTCCACTCACTAAGTGATTCACTGGAAACCCTAACCCTACTCGTCGAGTCTGCCCTTGCACTCGGCGAGTTCATGCCATGCACAAACTCAAATGGCCTCCTGAGGTCAGATCTACTCCTCTAATCCATAGATCTGGCATTTCCAAGCACTATAATCATGTAAAGTCTCAATCTTGATGCACAAGCAACATCCATATGACCATATATGATGATTTAGCCCCAAATACCTTAACCCAAGATCATGACCTCCATTGTTCTTCATAAAGTTTAATGAATAAGGCTCTATGGACCTCTATGGATCCAGATTTAAAGTCTCATCACCAAAAAGGGACTATTTGGACCTCAAATCAACTTAGACAAGGGCACAAGAAACCCTAAAACCATATATCCTTCCCAAAACAGAAGAAGAGTCGAATTAATACCTCAAATGAAATGATCTTAGCTTCAAATCCTCAGAATATCAACCTCCTTTGCTTTTCCTTGTCTAGAACCTCCTTCTTCTTGCTAAACAACACCACAAAGGTCAAGAATGGCTTCTTTTCTCTCTCAAAACGCTCCAGCACTCTAGGGTTTCTCTCAATGGATTGGTGGCCACAAATGACGGCCAAAAGGGCCTTTAAATAGGGCGCAAACCTGAGAAATTAGGGTTTCATTAAACAGCGTGGACTCGCCGAGTCCACTCATGGACTCGCCGAGTCCCTCATTAATCGGACCACTCCAAATCACGATCCAACTCGGCGAGTCGGGGCTCCTACTCGCCGAGTCTCTCTCCAAAATTCAATATAAAAGAATAAAATAATATACTTGGGAATACGGATGTTACAATTCTCCCCCACTAGAATAAGACTTCGCCCCCGAAGTCTCTCTCAGCAAATAACTTTGGGTACTGCTCACGCATCTCTAACTCCAGCTCCCAAGTCAGCTCGGACCCCTTCCGATGTTGCCACTGGACCTGAACCAATGACACCTCCTTGTTCCTCAAAATCTTGATCCTCCGATCCCGGGTCGCGATCGGCCTCTCAGCATAGTTCAGGCTCGCATCCACCTGAATGTCCTCTAGGGGAACCACTGCCGACTCATCGGCGATACACTTCCTCAACTGAGATACGTGGAAGGTATCATGGATCTGACTCAATTCCGCAGGTAGCTCCAAACGATACGCTACTCTGCCCACCCTGGAGGTCACCCTGAAAGGACCAATATATCGAGGCCCCAACTTGCCTCTCTTCCTGAATCGGATCACTCCTTTCTAAGGAGATACCTTTAGGAGAACGAAGTCACCGACTTGAAACTCGAGCTCCGAGCGACGCCCGTCTGCGTAGCTTTTCTGACGACTCTGAGCTGTCAACAACCTCTGTCTGACCTGTGTATTTGCTCCATCGTCTGAAGCACGATCTTTGTACTACCCATCACACGCTGCCCTACCTCTCCCCAACAAATGGGGGTCCGACACCTCCTCCCATACAACAACTCAAAGGGTGGCATACCAATGCTCAAATGATGGTTGTTGCTGTAGGAAAACTCTACCAAGGGCAAGTACGTGTCCTAATTCCCGCCAAAATCCAACACACATGCTCGGAGCATGTTCTCGAGCGTCTGAATCGTCCGCTCACTCTGCCCATCAGTCTGTGGGTGGTATGCGGTACTGAAATGCAGCCTCGTACCCAAATCCTCGTGAAACTTCTTCCAAAATCTAGAAGTAAATCGTACATCTCGATCTGAAACAATCGAGATCGGAACTCCATGCCGCGATACCACCTCCCTCAAGTACAACTCTGCCAGCCTCTCAGCAGAAGAGCTCTCACTGATAGCAAGAAAGTGAGCACTCTTCGTCAACCTGTCCACAATCACCCAAATTGCATCGACACCTCTAGCAGTCTTTGGCAATTTGGTGATAAAATCCATGGTAACCTGCTCCCACTTCCACTCGGGAATCTCCAATGGCTGCAACTTACCATGTGGACGTTGGTGCTCGACCTTAACCCTGCGACAGGTCAAGCACCTCTCCATGAACCATGCGACATCTCTCTTCATACAGGGCCACCAATAATCCTTTTTTAGGTCCAAAAACATCTTAGTGGCCCCAGGATGGATCGAGAACCTCGACTTATGGGCCTCCTCCATCAAGATGGTACGCGCTCCGCCCACGAACGGTACCCAAATCCGGCCCTAAAAAGTCGTAAGTCCTCGACTAACGGTAACGAACTCCGATACCTGACCGATAACCCGCTCTCTCTTACGGTTCTCCGGTCTAATGGCCTCAGCCTGGGCCCCTCGAATGGTGTCCAACACCGGAGTCATCACTGTCAACATCATACAAACGTCTCATATCGGGGTGCTCTCCACCCTACGGCTCAACGCATCGGCTACCACATTAGCCTTGCCCGGGTGGTATAGGATCTCACAATCATAATCCTTTACCACATCCAACCATCTCCTCTGGCGCATATTCATGTTGTGCTGATCCATCAAGTACTTCAGACTGTTGTGGTCTGTGTATATGGTACACCGAACCCCATACAGATAGTGACGCCAGATCTTGAGGGCGAACACCACAGCCCCCAGCTCCAGGTTGTGGGTGGGATACCTCGACTCATGAGGCTTCAGCTGCCTCGAGGCATATGCTATCACATGCCCCCTCTGCATAAGCACTGCTCCCAACCCGAATATTGATGCATCACAGTACACCACAAAATCCTCCATCCCTTTCGGGAGTGCGAGCACCAGGGCTTCGCACAACTTCTGGCGAAGTGTCTCAAATGAGGTTTGCTGCTCCGGACCCCAAGAAAAATCGACACCCTTCCGGGTCATCTTAGTAATTGGCACGACGATCTTGGAGAAATCCTTAATAAATCTTCGATAATAGCCAGCCAATCCCAGAAAGCTCCTGATCTCGGTGGGCGATCTCGGCACCTCCCACCTCATGACTGCCTCAATCTTGGCTGGGTCGACCAATATCCCATTCTGGTTGATGAGATGTCCCAAGAACTGAACCTCTCGTAACCAGAAATCACACTTGGAGAATTTGGCATAAAGCCTCTCCGTCCTCAATACCCCGAGAATCTCTCTCAGATGCTCCTCGTGCTGCTCTCTAGATCTCAAATACACCAAAATATCATCAATGAATACGACCACCGACCAATCCAGCATCGGCTTGCACACCAGGTTCATGAGATCCATGAACGCAGCTGGTGCATTGGTGAGCCCAAAAGGCATCACCACGAACTCGTAATGCCCATAACGAGTTCTGAACGCTGTCTTTTGGATATCTTCATCCCGAACCCTCATCTGATGATAACCCGACCTCAAGTCTATCTTGGAGAACCAAGACTCCCCCTGCAACTAATCGAACAGATCATCGATCCTCGGCAACGGATAACGGTTCTTGACCGTCAACTTGTTCAACTCCTGGTAATCAATGCACATCCGGTGTGAACCATCCTTTGTCTTGACAAAAAGGATCGGAGCTCCCCAAGGCGAGCTACTCGGTCGAATAAACACCTTTCCTAGTAGCTCCTGAAGTTGCGAGGATAATTTTGGATTAGTGTCTAAGCCTGTAACCATATTTGGTAAAGTACTTGACCCGATTGTGCATGGTCCTTTTGGGTTGCCTTCACCAAAGCAACTTGACTGGAGAAATAATAGAGAGAGAGGTTATTGTGATTAATTAATATGTTATAAGAATAATATATTAAAGGGTAAATCATATATGTTTAATTAATATTGGTCAATAATTAATTAGGAATTAATTTTGTGATCAAGTGTAATTAATTAAACTAGAGGGGCTGAATTGTAATTATGTGATAGTTACAAAGTAGGGTAAGGATTATCCTAAATATGGGTGGACGAAATCTAAAGGATATGGATCCTTGAAATCGTCCAAAGATATGGGCTTTCAAGGCTTATCTTATTGTTACTTGGTGGGCAAGCAACTAGATAAGGATAAGGACTGAAACCCTAATCTCAACCCTATATAAAGACCCCTAAGCCTCATGAGTTCGTACACTTGATTCTAAGAGATCATAGGGCTGATTTCTACCTCCCTCTTCTCTCTATATCTTCTCCGATTGCTTGTGGTGTTTGTGAGCCATTGGAGGCACTACACTTGTGGTGCTTGCTTTCAAGACTTAGGGTTTGAAGATTTAAGTTGTTATTACAATATTGTTGGATAAGGTGTCTAAGTCCATAACTATTTCGGGCTTGTACTTGACCCGACCCTGCATGGTCCATTTGGGTTGCATGGCACCATGCAATTGGATAGACTAAATGAGAGAAATAACACTTGGAGATTATTAATATATTATAAGTTCTAATATATTAATAATATTATTTGATTAGTTGATCAAAGAATTAATTTGGAATTAATTAAGTGATCAAAGGATAACTAATTAAATATATGGGTTGATTATGTAAATCATCCATATCTTGTATAGTGGGCTAAGAGGCTCCATGGATTATCAAGTTGGGTTCTACCCATAGGATACTCCATGGATGCTCCATGGGAGTTACAAACCCATGGGTCATGGAAATGAAGAGTCATGACACATTAGGGTTTACATGGTGTAACCCTAGAAGTGTCAACGCTATATAAGAAGCATATTCTCCACCAAAATTGGCTAGACAAAAGAAACTAGAGGGCTTGGCCGATTTTGAGAAGTGTGTATTATCTCAAGAGTCTTTCCAAGAGCATTTGGTGTTGTGTGAAGCATTTGAGGCATCACACTTGGGGTGCTAGGCTCACAAGGTTTCAAGGAACATAAGCAACAACAAGGTAAGTTATTCTATCTTTCATTCAAGTAAAATTGTTCCCCATGTATGCTAGATAGGAATATAACCTTGGAAATTCAACTTTGCATGATAATTAGACAAACATAGATCCAAGGTTATTAGGGTTGCATGTACACTTAGGAAGTGTTAGAATGCTCAAAACCCATCAGTGGTATCAGAGCCTAGGTTTGTTTGTTTGATACTTGATGCAAAATAGTTGGAAAAGTCGAAAATAATTATAAAAAAAAAAAAAACGGAATTTCGACTTTCGTTGCTGGAAATGGATTGGAAACATTATTCTAAACTGTTTTGGTACTTGAAAACTTGTTTTAGATGGAGTAATGTTTTTGCTAATTCATTTACAACAACTAGTTATCAAAATTACAAAGTTTTATGTGATTTTGATTCTTGAAAGTGTTCATATTCATATTCTTGTTCTTATGATGTTTAGATGATCATAGGAATTATTTGTAACCTATGTGGTAATTTAATTCTTGATCATAATGTGTTTTAATGGAGTCCATAACTTGTCCTCAAGTTATGGAAAACCAAAAGTCTCTTGGATTAAAAACCATTAAAAGAACATAAGAGTTAGAAAAATGAAGAGTCTTCATTTTATTACTCTATTAAACTCATAAGTTACAAGAAATGAAAAGTTTTGAAAGTTTACAAAACTTGCCCTCAAGTTTTGGAACAAGTAAAGTCAAGTTAAAACTTTAGTTCCAACCCTTAGAATTTTAAAAGTTAAAATTCAACCCTTATACTTATATTATTATGATTTAATAATTATATATATATATATATATATATATATATATATATATATATGTATAAGAACAAAGTCGTCTTACCGCTAGTACGCCTCATTCACGAAGCCGGTCTATAAGGTGGGTATAAGGTTGTTGCCTATAAAATGGTGACTTAATGGGTGTCCACTCTCACCCACCGCTTGCTTGATCGGTGGAGGGTCGTTAGCCGAACGGGTAAGACAAGGACTTATTAATTCTCATTCAAAGTATGATGAATATTATAAAGTAACTAAATGTTTTATTAAATTCCCAATCTTAGTTACTTTAGGAAAAAATGTGAATAAGGTGCTATTCCATGAAATTACACTTTACACTTTGACTAAGTCGTTGGTGGAGCGTGTGTGGTTAACCGGCACACTAACTTGGACTTAACAAGGTAGGTAAAGGGTGACTTAGGGTTTATTATAGTATCGATGGAGCGTGTGTGGTTAACCGGCACATCGATTGAGTGATAAACTTTAAGGGTACCAAGTGATTTGCATGGTTACTTCACACCTCGTTTTGTGATCCTCGGTATCCCAGTCACAAAACTTGGAGGGCACACTCGAGATTGAAACATGCCTTTGAAAAGTTCATTGAATCTCAAAAGAATCTAGGAATTTCTAAGAACCAATCAAAAACCTAATATTTAATCATTTCGGTTTTCGTGGTGGAAATTGGTGAATCGTCATTCACCTACCTTTCAAATATGGTATAGCTTAGATTACGGCATACCTCTTCTAAGTTATATTATATTGTGATTGGATCCTAGCCTTAATATTACATTTGGGTGTTTTATTAAGGACTCTCTTATATCTAAACTAATCTTGTTCTCTTCTCTTCAGATGTCTTCCAACAATGCTTCTGGCTCTAATCCTAATGGCTCCTTTACCCTTATGAACTTGTGTGGGAAAGTCACCTTTGATGGATCCAACTTCAATGAGTGGATCAGAAACATCAGGATGATTACCCGCTACGAGGACAAAGAATATGTCCTTGACAAGGAGCTTAAGGAGATTGATGAGTCCACTGCAACTCCTCAGGAGATCGCTGAATTTCGGGCACATGAAAGGGATGCTACGAAAGTGGCTTGCATCATGATGGCCACGATGACAGCGGAACTCCAAAAGTCTTATGAGGATTTCTACCCTTATGAAATGCACCAAGATTTGATGGAAAGATACCATCAAAGTGCAAGACAAGAGAGGTATGAAATCATCTGCTCCATGATAACAACCATGATGAAGGACGGGGAATCCGTCACGAGCCACATGCAGAAAATGCAAAGGTATGTGGATCGTTTGCTGAAGCTTAATGTGAACTTCCCGGAGGATCTTGCAATAGATATTATTTTGCAT
Organism: Lactuca sativa; assembly: GCF_002870075.4. Lineage (NCBI taxonomy): Eukaryota > Viridiplantae > Streptophyta > Magnoliopsida > Asterales > Asteraceae > Lactuca > Lactuca sativa. The sequence goes on from NC_056623.2 coordinate 34,993,098, forward strand.
TCCTTACCATCGTGCTATGATCAATTCCGCATGACATATCACATGAACAAGGAAGAAGTCACCTTCAGCAAACTTCAGGGACTTCTCAAGACCGCAGAAACAGGTCTTAAGGGGAAGTCGGTTGCTATCACTCCTACTCAAAACTCTACTCCGGTTTTGGCAATCGGGAAAAGTCGAGGGAGGAAGAGAAAGAGCTCTTCTAAGGGTACCAAGGTTCGGACCCTTGATGGCTCTTCTTCAAGTGGAACCAAGAAAGGTTTCATTACTCCTTCTTCTGACCCAAAAGAGGCTGAATGCTTCTATTGCCATGAAAAAGCTCATTGGAAGCGGAACTGCCCAAAATACCAGCAAGATGTGAAGGATGGGAAAGTTAAACCCAACCATGCAGGTATTTACACTATCATTTCTAATAACTCACCCCATTCTAATTCTTGGGTCCTTGATACCGGGTGTGGTATTCACATTTGTTGTGACTTGCAGGGACTAAGAAGAAGTGAGGATGTGGAGCAAGGAAGAATAAACTTGATCTTGGGGAATAGGAAAGCTATACCTGTTACCAAGATTGGAGTTTATACTTTATCGCTAAGTAGTGGGTTTAGTTTAGATTTGAATAAGTGTTGTTATTCGCCAGGAATGGCAAGAAATATTATTTCCTTTCATGCTTTGTACAAACAAGGGTTTACCTTTTCATTTAATAATGAAGTTGGTTCTATAGATGTTTTCTATAATAATGTCTTTTATTTTAAAGCATTACCTTGTGATGGTGTGTATGAAGCTGTATCTGTTGTAGATAACTTGGGAAATAATGTTTTGTGTATTGATTCTACTAATAATAACTTGGATAAAGCATCTTTATGGCATTGTCGTCTTGGACATATAAGCAAGAAACGCATAGGCCAACTCCAAAAAGATGGAGTCTTGGAGTCGTTTGACCTAAAGTCAGGTGATAGTTGCGAATCATGCTTACTTGGAAAAATGACAAAGTCACCCTTCACAGGTTCATGTGAGAGGGGTGAAGGTTTGTTGGACCTTATACACACGGATGTGTGTGGACCATTCAAACATGCCACAAGGGATGCTAATCGTTATTATTTGACTTTTACTGATGATTATAGTAGATATGGATATGTCTACTTGATCAAGCATAAGTCAGAGACTTTCGAGAGGTTTAAGGAATTTAAACAGGAAGTCGAGAATCAATTGGGCAGGAATATTAAGATGCTTCGATCCGATCGTGGTGGTGAGTATCTTAGTTCAGAGTTCCTCGACTATCTAAGGGAATGTGGGATAGTCTCACAATTGACACCTCCCAGGACACCACAGTTGAATGGTGTGGCTGAGAGGCGTAATCGAACCTTGTTGGATATGGTTCGTTCCATGATGAGTCGAGCTTCGCTACCAATCTCATTCTGGGGGTATGCCTTAGAGACTGCCGCCCATATTCTTAATCTAGTCCCTACAAAGAAAGTTGCCAAAACTCCTCACGAGATGTGGACTGGTAAAGTACCTAAACTAGACCACATCAAGATTTGGGGTTGCGAGGCTTTCGTGAGACGCGAGACTCATGATAAGCTCGAACCTCGAAGCGAGAGGTGTATTTTCATCGGTTACCCACAGCGATCCTTTGGTTACCTCTTCTACAGACCTAGTGACAATGTGGTCTTTGTAGCAAGAAGAGGAGTCTTTCGAGAAAGAGAGTTTATAAGCCAAGGAGACAGTGGGAGGCAAATTGATCTTGAAGAAATTCAAGAATCAAGCGGTGAAGGAACTTCAAACTCTAGCCCTCAACTTGAGGAGGAAACTCCTGTTGAGCCAATTGACAAATCTGTACCTCTAAGACGTTCCACGAGAGTTAGGAGTGCACCTGAGCATTACTATGGATTCCATATTACTGCAGAAGGCGAGACACTTATTAGTGATGAAACACTAGTAAGTCAAGATGACCCTAACAGCTACGAGGAAGCCATGGCAGGCCCCGAGTCTGCTAAATGGAAAGAGGCTATGGATAGCGAGATACAATCCATGTATGACAATCAAGTTTGGAACTTGGTTGAAAATGTACCAGGTCGTAAGACAGTAGGGTGCAAATGGGTCTTCAAGAAGAAGACTGACATGGATGGTAAAGTACACACTTATAAGGCTAGACTGGTTGCAAAGGGCTTCTCTCAAATTCCTGGAGTGGATTATGATGAGACCTTTTCTCCGGTAGCCAAGATTAAGTCTATTCGGGTTCTGTTAGCCATAGCTGCATTTCATGACTATGAAATATGGCAGATGGATGTCAAAACCGCTTTCCTTAATGGAAAGTTGGCTGAAGATGTTTACATGAGTCAGCCAGAGGGTTTTGTCAGCAACGAGTACCCTAATAGAGTGTGTAAGCTTGAGAAATCCATTTATGGATTGAAGCAAGCACCTCGCAGATGGAATCTTTGCTTTGATGAAAAGGTCAAGGAATTTGGCTTTTCTAGGAGTGAAGATGAATCTTGTGTGTATGTCAAGGCTAGTGGGAGTATAGTTAGCTTTTTGGTATTGTATGTGGATGACATACTACTCATAGGAAACGACATTCCAACCCTGCAGGAAGTAAAGTCCTGGCTTGGGAAGTGTTTCGCTATGAAGGACCTTGGTGAAGCTGCCTATATTCTAGGGATAAGGATCTTGAGAGATCGGAGTAAAAGACTAATTGGACTTAGTCAGAGTACCTACTTGGATAAAGTGCTGAAGCGATTCAGCATGCAGGATTCCAAGAAAGGAGAGTTACCCATCCAGAGTAACACCAGATTGAGTAAGACACAAAGCCCTAGCACTGAGGCTGAGATAGCAGAAATGAGTCGAACACCTTACGCTTTGGCTGTAGGATCGATCATGTATGCTATGACGTGTACTCGACCCGATGTTGCTTTTGCTTTGAGCATGGTTAGCAGGTATCAGGCGAACCCTGGCAAGGCACACTGGACTGCGGTAAAGAATATCCTCAAGTACCTACGGAGGACTAAGGACTGGGTTCTTACCCTCGGTGGGAGTGATGACTTGAGAGTTGTAGGGTATAGTGATGCTAGCTTCCAGACTGATAGGGATAATTTCCGCTCTCAGTCGGGCTGGGTCTTTACCCTAAACGGAGGAGCAATTTCTTGGAAGAGTTCCAAGCAAGAGACAGTGGCAGATTCTACTTGTGAATCAGAGTATATTGCAGCTAGCGAGGCAGCAAAGGAGGCGATATGGCTGAAGAACTTCATTGGAGACCTTGGAGTTGTACCAGCCATTAAAGAGCCAATGGAAATTTTCTGTGATAGTGAAAGTGCTGTTGCCTTAGCCAAGGAACCAAGGGATCACGGGAGATCCAGACACATCGACATAAAATACCATTTCATTAGACATCGGATCGAAGAAGGACACCTCGTGGCAAAGAGGGTATCATCGGATGAGAATCCGGCAGATCCCCTCACAAAGGGACTGACTCGGGTTAAGCATCTCCAGCATGCTCGGAGCATAGGGCTGAAGGATGATATTAGATTTAGTAGTTAGATAACCCGGAAATTTGTAAAGTGTAATTGACATTTGATGATGAATAAAAGGTGTTTTATTTATGAGTAAAGTGTTGCTATCTCTTGTCGATCGTTTACTATATTTCTTTTGCATGTTTTAACTTCCAGAATAATTTTGTTTGGTATAACATATTATTCAAACCTCCACAGTCGGTCATATGTCGGAAGTAGGTATGAATCAAGACTGTCATGATGGGTTGTAGAGGTCTAAGGTGTTGGACAAGGCTACAACAATCATGAGTGCTCATAAGTTCTGAGCATTGGACGCAACCCACGCTCACTGGAATCACTTCATGGAATTCTATCTCGAGTGATCGTGAGACGGTAATATCATATAAGTCTTCAAACCTAGAGATATGATTTGTTACTTACGAGTTGGTTATGCATTGATCGTACGAAAACGCATTGGTAACTCGATGTTATAAAACGTGCTTTTGTGTGTAATTCAATGAGTGGTAGAACAAACATATGAGTCGAAGTTTATCTGTTCCTTCTTGGATTAGAAGCTGATATCTGGGCCCCTCGATGATTTTGTTTTGACCCATGTACCGGGCCCGGTCAGAACTAAGTTGATGTGTTCAATTAAGTTCTATGTCAAACAAATCGGAAATCGGGAAACAAATGCTGGACAATAAGCAAGACAATGTTCCATGTATTTGTCCGGCTGATATCTAGAACGGAGGATTATATGATCACTTATCTTAAATGGCGTACCATCATCTTCTCAGTTCCGAGAGACCTTGAAAGAGCTACGATTGCCGGTCGGTTCCTGAAGTACTAGAGATATAGTTATTAGACTTATCCAAGTGGGAGACTGTTGGATAAGGTGTCTAAGTCCATAACTATTTCGGGCTTGTACTTGACCCGACCCGGCATGGTCCATTTGGGTTGCATGGCACCATGCAATTGGATAGACTAAATGAGAGAAATAACACTTGGAGATTATTAATATATTATAAGTTCTAATATATTAATAATATTATTTGATTAGTTGATCAAAGAATTAATTTGGAATTAATTAAGTGATCAAAGGATAACTAATTAAATATATGGGTTGATTATGTAATTCATCCATATCTTGTATAGTGGGCTAAGAGGCTCCATGGATTATCAAGTTGGGTTCTACCCATAGGATACTCCATGGATGCTCCATGGGAGTTACAAACCCATGGGTCATGGAAATGAAGAGTCATGACACATTAGGGTTTACATGGTGTAACCCTAGAAGTGTCAACGCTATATAAGAAGCATATTCTCCACCAAAATTGGCTAGACAAAAGAAACTAGAGGGCTTGGCCGATTCTGAGAAGTGTGTATTATCTCAAGAGTCTTTCCAAGAGCATTTGGTGTTGTGTGAAGCATTTGAGGCATCACACTTGGGGTGCTAGGCTCATAAGGTTTCAAGGAACATAAGCAACAACAAGGTAAGTTATTCTATCTTTCATTCAAGTAAAATTGTTCCCCATGTATGCTAGATAGGAATATAACCTTGGAAATTCAACTTTGCATGATAATTAGACAAACATAGATCCAAGGTTATTAGGGTTGCATGTACACTTAGGAAGTGTTAGAATGCTCAAAACCCATCAAATATAACTACAAAAGGTATGTAATCTAATCTTCATGGTGAATTTCGATAATAGTAATCATCATTAGGGTTTTATTATGTGTTCATAATGTTGTGTATCTAATAGTGAAAACATAGATCCAATTCTAGGGTTGCATGCACACATAAGATTGTTTGTATTAAACCCATTAGTGGTATTAGAGCCATTGGTTAGCTTGTTTTCAATTAGTATTATTCAATTGTATGAACTTGACATATTAGGGTTTATAGCCAACAAACCCTAGGAGGCTAGGATTTTCGAGATTAGGGTTTCCAAACCCTAATTTGCAAAAGCTTGAAAAAGATTTTCAAATCCTTTCCTTAAACCTTTAGATTTCGAAATCTAGGGTTTGTCATAACCCCTTGATTTTCGAAATTGGCCTCCTCCCCAAGATAATATCCTAAATTTTAGGGATTTTGATTATCCCATATCTTGTAATTATCCTTTAATAGTTTAATATGGTAATTAAGGATTTTGGAATATCCCATCCCTTATTTTCGAAATCTATGAAGATTTTTAAGGGATTAGGATATCTTAAATGTATAAATGGTAATTATCCTCATGATTTAGATAATCCCTTATGATTTAATAATTAAATTAATAGTCTAATTCAAGATAATTATTAAATCAAGAGTTTTAATATTTAAAATTTTAATTTAAATGTCATAAATTCGAAAAATTTTAAGTGAGATTAAAACTTAATTGTTTTGAAAATTTTCAAAACCTGCCCTCAAGTTTTGGAATTTAAATTGTTGATTAAAAGTTTAATTTTGAAAGTCTAAATTCTAAAACCCTAATTTTGAAAAGTTCAAATTAAACCCTTATGGTTTTATTAAATTAATTAAGTGTATAATTAAAAGAGAGTTAATAAATCCATAATGATATTGGTTAATTAAAAGTGTAATTTAAACCACCTAGTATTTTAAAAGTGTAAAATACACCCTTATACTATGTATAACATTAAAAGTTTAATATTATATATGTATAACTAAAATGCTAGTCTTACCGTTAGTAGACCTCATTCACGAAGCCGATCTATAAGGGGGGAATAAGGTTATGGCCTATAAAATGGCCGTTTAATGGGTATCCACTCTTACCCACAACTTTCTTGATTGGTGGAGGGTCGTTAGCCGAACGGGTTGGATAGGACAATCCTATCTTCATTAATAAGTATAATGAATCTATGTAAAGTAACTAAACGCTTTTACAAATTCCTAATTCTAGTTACTTTAGGAAAAATTGAAATTGATGCAATCCCATGAAATTACACTTTGCACCCTTGCTAAGAAGTTGGTGGAGCGTGTGTGGTTAACCGACACACTAATTGGTTCTAAGCAAAGGTGGCAAAGGGTGACTCAATGTTTGTTGTAGTTCGATGGAGCGTGTGTGGTTTACCGGCACATCGAATAGGTGACTGTAACAATTAGGGCACCATGTAGATTTGCATGGTTATTCACACCCACTTTGTGATCCTTGGCATCCCAGTCACAAACAAGAGGGGCATATTGAGATTTAAACATGTCATTGAATAGTTCAATGAATCTCAAAAGAAATCTAGGAATTCTTAATACATTTAAAACTTAAGCCTTTATGTTTTTCATGGTGAAGAATTAGTGAATCGTCATTCACTTACCTCTAAATTATTTGCATGTTGGATTACATCATCCCTCTTCTGATGTGTAAATAATGTTGTTCGATCCTAGCCTTAATGTCTCATTTGGGTGTTTCATTAAGGATTCATATCAACTAACTTGAAATTTCTCCCGTTTTGTAGATGTCTGACTCTAACCGTGGTCTTCCCGGATCCTAAGGAAAAGGTGTTCCTATTGAAAGTGATAGCTTGTTCCAAAGTGAAGGATCAATGTGGACTAGCTTGATCTCACTTCCTCCTCCTCCTCCCGTTGTTCTCCCCGACCCACAAGATCGAAGATTTGAAAAGTTCAAGATCACCGAGACCCTATTGGCAATGCGACATGAAGATGGTAAACCCGTGTGTGCTTACGTCCTAAGGATGAAATCACACATCGATAGGTTGATTATGTTGGGTGCGTCTTTCCCCAATAAGGTTGTTGTGTACTGGGTTCTTCAGTCACTGAATCATATGATAAGTTCATAAGAGAGTATTATATGATGAACATTGACATGACCCTTATTGACTTAACTTACATGCTTATTGCTTCTGAATCAGAAATGATTTGGCGAAGTAATGGAGCATATTTGTCTAGTGAATCAACCAACCATGCTTCTGTGGAAGTTCTAGGAGTAGCCACATGTTTCTTCTGCCAAGGGAAAGGGAAATGGATACGAAGCTGCCCAAAGGAACTGAAGAGTCTAAGAGATGGAAGAGTCAAGAAGTGTGGCTCTGCTTCAGGTACAAAATCCACTATCTAACTCCATTAAATTCCTATTCTTTATACATAATGTGATAAGATTACATTTGCATGTTTTGCAGGATCAAAGAAAAGAAAGGAAGGTTGATGGAACAACAAGATGAGTCTGATAACGAAGAAATGGATTACGATTGCATGGATTCGAAGATTAGATTTTGAGCTTAGGAAGTTATGATAGATTTGTTAGGAGTATTTGAATACATAGTTTTTCATTTGAATTTTGCGTTGTAAGGACATGTTTTTCGCTGCTTTGACGAATAAAATAAATTTTGGTTTTATATTATTTGTTTATCCTTACAATGGCATATATGAAAAAATTGATGTTTGTGTACTTCTAATATTAGCAAAATGGATTTGATTCTTAAGTAGGTTACTTGTGGAAGTGTCAAAAGTTTACCAAATAGGGAGAGTTTCTCATCGCCCAAGTTTCAAGTGGATAGGAACTTGGAATCGTGCAACAGGTATTGCATGATGAATGAAAACTATCACATTTAGGAAATTTAGACTAGTCTTTGACAAAGCGTGTAACGACCCAAAAATCACGACTAAAAATTTCTTTTAAAACATTACTAAAACCATATTTATAAAACTGTATCATAAGTCATAACTGTGACATCCCTAATTTCACGGCCAGAAAAGACCGATTTGTTTATGCTTTGTTTTATAAATCAGAGTATTCGTTTAAAGAAAACGGTTGCGGAATTTGTTCCCAAAATATGATAAAGATTTATCAAAGCATTTCTTTAAAGAAATGTATTTTTATTATATAACATTATCTCGGGATGTCATGTTCCGATACAGACACATAAGCATAAACAGAACTTACATTATTTACACTAAAGATTTACATCTCCTTTAATCTCTCAATGCAAAGCAGCTTCGTAACGATACCTGTGCTACAATTAAACTGAGTGGGTCAGGCTTGGGAGCCTGGTGAGCATATAGGGTTTTCGACCCACAATAATATAATTATTATATTCAACCATTAAACAATCAACCCAATTATCCATCACCATTATCTTCTTTATTTCTTAAGGTTTTACCCTATTAATCAACTATCCTTCCTTCATTCATTCCTAAGGATTGACCTAAGGAATTAGCACAAACTTCCATTTCTACATAAGGCGCATCTGCCAAGATTATCCTATAAGCGCCTCTGCCAGGATTACGTTATACACTATGAGGCGCGACTGCCAGGTTTATGACATTCTCTTTTAGGCGCATCTGCCGACATTATCTTATAAGCGCATCTGCCAAGATTATCCTATAAGCGCATCTGCCAAGATTACCCTATAAGCGCATCTACTATTGTTACGACAATATCTATTTGGCGCGTCTGCCAAGATCACGACATTTACTACTTGGTGCATCTACCGATATTATTCTCAAGCGCATCTGCTAGTTTTATGACATTCCTTAATTGGTGCATCTACCAATATCATTCTTAATCATCTTTCATACCTCGTCATTTTATCACATACCAACTATCTCATCTAACCATGTTCTACCCAACATATTTGTAGATATAAAATACATATACAGTTTAACTCATTTAAAAACTATATAAAACATTCATTCCATACTCATCTCAAATAAACAACAATATATAAACACATAGCACGTATTTTATAACAAATACTTCATATTTATGTGTTAGAAGAAAGTAACCACACACTCTCCCAAACATATACTTAATACATTCAAACAATACTTGTATTATACCCGTGTTTATGAAAGGGACTATACACCCACACGTATAAACAACTTTATATTATACACATAACACGTATTTTATAGAAAATACTTAATATTTATGTGTTAAAAGAAAGTAACTACACACTCACACATATAAACAACTATATATATTCACATAGCACGTATTTTATAAAATACTTCATATCTATGTGTAAGACGAAAGTGACTATACACTCACTTGATCAGAAGATGATCGGACAACACTACGGCTTGTAGAAGTAGTATCTCTCCGCAGATCTGGAAGATCTTCACAAAAATCGAACTTCTCGCGGGCAGAGCTTCGGCTCAGGAATCACGCTCTTCGGGATTCTCGGGGCTTCGGATCTTGCTTCGGGACTCGGGAATGATACCGGGGCTTCAGGGTACTTCTGGCACGCAAATCGAGGTAAAACGGGAGAGAGAAGAGAGAAAATAGCAACCCTAAACGTCTGGCCCTTCAAATTTATTTATAGGGCAAATTTGGCCCTTGCCACGTCGTGGCAACCTTTTTCCATGTCGTGGGCTTGGTCGTCACTGCATGCGTCATCCCAAGTTGCGTCTGGGGGCCTCCCGGAGGTGTCAGGAGACTTGCCACGTCGTGGCACTGCTTGCCACGTCGTGGTCTCTGACAGTTTTGGGGTTTCGCGCCCCGAACTTCAGAAATTCATAACTTTCGCATACGAACTTCGTTTTCGACGTTCTTTATATCGACGCGAAGGTGAGATTATGCTCTACAACTCTCGTTTAGACTCCATTGGCTAATTTTGACTTTATTTTTAATATATTATAAGTATATTACTTATATATTATCTTTAGTAGGCCGGGACAGGAAAACTCCGTTATAAACTCATAACTCCTTCATCTGAACTCCGTTTTCGTCTGTCTTTTTATCGCTGGACTACTATCGAAGAAATCTTCGACTCTCGTTTAGATCACTAAGGATAGATATCTATCTACCTTAAATTCACTATTTACGTCGCGCTAGGTCGTGCCGGTTCTGTCGCGAAACTTCGACAGGTCATAACTTCTTCGTTATAACTCGGATTTCGGCATTCTTTATATGCACGGAAACCTTGTGACATATACTACAATTTGGTTAAGATTAATCCTTCTAAATAATCTTCCATCAAAAAGTCATTTTTGATGCTTATCGTCTCTAAATTGACTAGCCCTAATCTACGGGCGTTACAATAACATAGTTTTCGAGTATTAATTCAAAAATATCATTATCAGAGTAGAACATTCCCAGGCTAACTGACTATGGTGTGTGCAATGCAATCTTCCCGAGCTCCTCTTTTAAAAAAAACTGAGTACCTGAAACCAAAACTGAAAACCGTAAGCACGAAGCTTAGTGAGCTCCCTCAAACTACCACATACCATACAATAACATATAAAGCACTTACTGGGCCTTGCCCACTGCATCGGATCGAAGTCCGGACTAACTGGGGCCTTGCCCCCTGCATCGGACCGAAGTCCGGAAACTAACTGGGACCTTGTCCCCTGCATCGGACCGAAGTCCGGACTAACTGGGGCTTTGCCCCCTGCATCGGACCGAAGTCCGGAAACTGACTGGGACCTTGTCCCCTGCATCGGACCGAAGTCCGGACTAACTGGGGCCTTGCCCCTGCATCGGACCGAAGTCCGGAAAGTGACTGGGACCTTGTTCCCTGCATCGGACGGAAGTCCGGACTAACTGGGGCCTTGCCCCCTGCATCGGACCGAAGTCCGGAACTAACTGATCATCACATAACATAAACATATCAACTAGCATGAACACACATATACTGCATACTGCATCGGGCCGTAGCCCGGAACACATAACACATAAATCTTGTCTGAGCCACGAAGGCATCAAACATACTAACTACTGCATCAGATCAAAATCCGGAAACTACTGCTAGCTAGACGGGCCGACATTGTGGCCTTAGACCCGTTCCTACTGGTAGGAAACTCACCTGAACTGCTGAGCTCTGCCGATAATCCTCTAGCTGCTAATCGATAATCCCCTGAGCCGCTGCTCCTCCAGCTCTCCGAGCTACCAATATCAATATGACACTTAGTCTGACAGTCCTCTAAAAGTCAACTAAGTCAACTCTGGTCAAAGTCAAAATCCTGGTCAAAGTCAACCTTCCAGGTCAACCCTACTCGCCGAGTCCACCTAATGACTCGCCGAGTTCATATGCTCAGGGTCTTTCTATTCGCGACTCGACTCACCGAGTCAGTCCATGACTCTCCGAGTCCAACTATTTCCGAGTCCTGACCTGTCCAACTCGCTGAGTCTCCACCCGACTCACTGATTCGAGTCTCGACTCGAAGGGTTTGGGGTTTCGCGACCTGACTCGCCGAGTCCAAGAATAGACTCGCCGAGCCCAAGGCAATCTTCAACCAACTCGTCGAGTTGTTCTTCCAACTCGTCGAGTTCATGCCTAACTTCATCCGACTCGACGAGTTGTTCATCCCACTCATCGAGTTCCTCCTCATCTTCATGCTACTCGCCGAGTCCACTCGAAGGACTCGTCGAGTCCATTCAGATCTACATACATGCAGAGGAATTTTGAGTCATGCATGGACTCCAAACTGTAGATCCACTCTTCTAAAGCCTATTCCTTACGTAAAGTGGCAAACTTTACGTGTGGCTAACGAGATCTAGGATCAAAGCACTATAAACTAGAGTTTGAGACAAAGGGGCTTAACAATCAACCCAAGGACTGATGCTTTATGATCCTCTAGGCCAAGATACACATAGATCTGAAGTAGCAACTTTAGATCTGGGCTTCTAACTCGAAATGGTTCATAAACTTGTCATAAAAGCCCCAAATCTCATGATAAAGGTTGATCTATATGCAAAAGAGGGAAGGTAGAGACTCATTACCTTCAAATGCTCTAGAAGACCTCACAAACTCTGGATCTACTGCCAATTCTTGAATCCCCAATGAGTGCCTTCTTCCTTCTTCCTTCAAATCACCCAAAATGGCAAGAAAGCTTGAATGAGCAACAATGGAGGCTTAGGGTTTCTGGTTCTGGACTATAGGGGCCGCAAATGAGCCCTAGGGAAGAGAATAAGATGCTTAAATAGGGTACCAAGTCTCAAAATTAGGGTTTCCCAACCCAGACCAGACTCGCCGAGTCCACTTGCCGACTTGCCGAGTCGGTCACTTACTTTACACCAAGATCCCGCTCCGACTCGCCGAGTTCCTCCCTGGACTCGACGATTCAACCCTCTTTAACTTAGGGTTTTTCCTTTCCTTTCTTGACCTTTCTGATTTCGGGTGTTACAAAGCGTCAAGTGAAGGACTATGAGATCAAGTACACAAAGTTGTGTGTTGATCAAGACCACCACAAGAGTGAAAAAGATATTCGTCATGATTTACTAAAGTTTAGTGAATATGGTTATACTTATAAGATTGAGTATAATTCTGGATTAGTTAAAAGAGTTTCAATCAATAGCAGAACGAATAAGAAGAACCAAGTAGGTCGAAAGATAAAAGTTTCTCTATTCTAAGAAGAAGGGAGAGTACCTTTTATTATGTTTTATGATAGGACTTAATGATTAAGAACCATATCTCAATTGATCCTCTAAGTGATTCTTAGTACAATTTGTATGTCTAAGAAGAGGAGACGAGAATTATGGAAATGGTTAAATCAAGAAGTCAATCATACTTCGTTCCAATGTCAAGTCTTAGAGTTATACTCCAAGATTGTGAATTAAGTGATAAGTCTTAAGAAGGTTTATAACTTTCGTCAAATGTGAAGTTTGGAATAAGGACTTTTCTTGTTCTTACACATTTGAAATTAGTAAATTGTGATGTCTTGGATAAGACAAAGACCAACTAGGACCAATTATGTGAAGAGTTTTGTCTTGATAAAAGCTGCACTAACTCTTGAATATTTGTTTGTCAAGAAATATTTCTTAACAAGGGAATCTTATATGTCAAGGAGTCAGTGGGAGTCTTAATGGTCTTGAAAGGTTTCAAGAACAAATCAATAATAGACCTTATCATTCATCACTAGCACACGACTTGAGGTTTACGACCTATCGTGTTAACACTATTTTGTTTCTGTGCCATTCCGAATTAAGTTAATTATGCAAGTGAGTTCTACGAGTTCTCAATGGATTGTATAGGGGCAAGGCACCTTATTCAATGGAAAGTACATTGAAATGAAGGGGTGAGCTGCTAAATAACTTGGAAGCAATGGTGGGACCCTTGATGGCAAGAAATTAAGAAGAACAAGTTCTATCCATAAGAGTTTGGATTTGTCACTAACATTATCTTGTGATTATGGTTATGACAAATTCACATTGATAAGAAAGAATACACCACAAAAGCTAAGTGTCATAAGGTTTCCTTCATTCATAAGAATGATTGTGAGGAAACGCTTTCACTAAGAAAGATTTTGAAGATAGCATTATATGATTTGGGTTTCTCAAATTCAACTTTGATTACGGCATACCTCTTCATAGTTCGAATTGTGGGAAATGGCAAATAGGTCTGAACATCTTAGACTTATTGATATGAGTCCTAGAATCGTTTAGACATATACATATGAGCTGTCTAAGTAAAGGTGTACGAGTTTAAGAAGCTCAGATAGAGTCTTATCGAAGCATCTATTATTAGAAATATGAACTTAAGAAATTGTTTTTCTTAAAGTTCGGCTGATTTCTGAATACATGTCAAAGCTAGTGGGAGCATAAGTGTTATGCTGGTAAAGAAATAATCATCATGTAAGTGGGAGCATGATTATTATGGTAAGTATTGCAAGTTAGCAATATTAATTATAGAAAACAAGTGTTGTACTTTGCAATGTCGTAAAGGTTGAAAAGTTGTTTTGCTATAATTAAGGGAGAGAATATTGTACTTCGTTTCATAATCTAAAGCTTAGATTGAGAAATTTTAATAAATTTAGTCAAAAGATACATAGTGAATTCTTAAATTTTGATTATGATTATGGCGTCCCTTTTCATAGATCGAATTGTAAGAACGTGACACATAAAATATTATGGTAGAAGATTGATAGAGTATCGTATCTTTATGTAAGACATTATGTATCGTGTCCCATACGCTTCGGGTATAGGACCGATTGCAAATGCCATAATATTTGACCATTCTAAATTTTTCCAAATGTCTAGCGCATTAAGAGGGAAAAAGGACAAGAATCGGTTTTGACTAAGATAATTAAACAACTGTCAAAGGACAATCCAAAGTTCGTTGAGGATTGGTCACATGTGAGTAGTTGGAAGTATGGCATTGAATGGACCATATCAACATTATTATGAATAGATAAGATTCTATTAAGAATGAGTTGTCATATGGTAAATATGGAAATGTTTCTATAATTGGGAGTTGGAAATTAAGAATTTATGTCTAGATTAGAAAATTTTATGCAAAAGGATGTTCAAGGAATGTACTTTGAGTGAGAGACATCAGATCTATAGAATTGTTCTATAACTATTTTGATAGAGTACCTTGTGATTTCGATGGCCGAGTCTTTGTGATTTTTGTGCCGTAACTTCACAAGAGGATTATTGCATAAAATATTAGAATTTGACATATTCTATAAGCGGCAAGAATTTGATATTCTTGTACTTATGATAAGAACTGTGAATTGTGAAATGAGTATGATTGAAAAATGTGTTCATTTGATCTATTTCACAAAGTATAGACCATAGGAAACCAAAGTGTGCATGCTTGGAGCATGGGACAATTGTGGTTATAATTCGAGTTATAAAGTTGATTATTTGAAACGTTAAACAATGGATAATGAGTAATCAATATGGTGATTAAATAAAGGTGTTTTATTTATACTCAAGGGTTTGGGACCATATAGGATTAGTATTACTTTTGTGTTTCACTTTGCATGTTTTGACTTCCAGAATAATTGAGTTTATTAAGAATAATCGAATTATTCAAACGGACCACAGTCGGTCATGCGTTGGAAGTAAGTATGAATGAAGACTGTCATGAATTGGTTGTAGATTGTCTAAAGCGTATCAGACATAGCAAAGGTTTGCTGCAACGTTCATGAGTGCTTATGAATATGATTTTGAGCATTGGATTAAACCCACACTCACTTGGATCGCTTCATGGATTTTATCACGAGCGATTGGTGAGACGATAATATCTTGTATTCTTGAAACTGAGATGTGTGAGTTGTATCTTGCGAATCGGTTACACATAGATAATATGTAAACACACCAGTAACTTGGTGTTATAAAACTTATTGTTGTGTGTGATTTGTTGAGTGAGTGCAAGCAAACATTGAGTCGAAGTTTATCCATTCCTTTTACCCAAAGTGGGATAAAAGCGATATATGTGGGCCCCTCGATGATTTAGTGATGACAAACGTAAATGCTCGGTCGGGCTAGGGCTAATTTGATTTGTTCAATTAGTCAGTCGTCGTAAATGGAAAATCGAGAAACAACACATAGACTGAGAGAATGATTTCAATCCATGTCTCGTGTCTATACGATATCTAGAATGGAGGAATATACGATCCCTTATCTAAAGGACAGGTTACTGATAAGATCAGAGTTCGACAATGTCTTTGATAGCTACGATTGCTAATTGAGTCGTACTTGATGGGTTTTAGCCATATGAACATTCCTATGTGCACATGCAACCCTAATGCTTGGATCTAGGTTTCTCTAATTAAACATGCTTTGAATCCAAGACTGCTAATGACTAATTAGGTATTAGAACAATACAAAATCAGATCTATAAGTTTACCTTTGAATCTCTTGTTTTGATCTTGTTGTCTTGGAGCTCTAGAGTCACAATTGTCACTCCTCTAATGGCTTACAAACACCAACTAGCAAGGAGGATGATTTGAGAGAGAGAAGATGGGCTAGAAATCGGCCAGGGTTTCTTTGCTTTTGCAGAGGTGCCGATTTCCCTTGCCCTAGGGGTCTATTTATACTTGTAAGGATCCTAGGGTTTCACCCTTAAACCCTAGTTGGATAATCCTTCCTTAAAGCAATCCAAATCCTTTCCATGATAAGCCTTGGACGAATTTGAGGCTATCCCAACCCCTAGAATTCGTCCATCCTCTATCCAAGAAGGATTTACAGCCCAAAGTGTAACTATCAAACAATTAACAGTTTATACCCTCTTATTTAATTAATCTCTTTAAGTCACCAAATTAATACTAATTAATCTATGACTTATATTAATCAAATAACAATATTATTATTCATTATATTACTCTCATAATATATCAATAATATTTATTCTCTCATAATAAATCATCCTATCAAGTTGCTATGGTGAAGGCAACCTAAAAGGACCATGCACAATCGGGTCAAATACTTGCCTAATATAGTTGCAGCCTTACACACTATTCCAACAGTACTTACATTTGTGGTTACTAGACTTATCCAAGTGGGAGACTGTTGGATTAGTGTCTAAGCCTGTAACCATATTTGGTAAAGTACTTGACCTGATTGTGCATGGTCCTTTTGGGTTGCCTTCACCAAAGCAACTTGACTAGAGAAATAATAGAGAGAGAGGTTATTATGATTTATTAATATGCTATAAGAATAATATATTAAAGGGTAAATCATATCTGTTTAATTAATATTGGTCAAAAATTAATTAGGAATTAATTTTGTGATCAAGTGTAATAAATTAAACTAGAGGGGCTGAATTGTAATTATGTGATAGTTACAAAGTAGGGTAAGGATTATCCTAAATATGGGTGGATGAAATCTAAAGGATATGGATCCTTGAAATCGTCCAAAGATATGGGTTTTCAAGGCTTATCTTATTGTTACTTGGTGGGCAAGTAACTAGATAAGGATAAGGACTGAAACCCTAATCTCAACCCTATATAAAGACCCCTAAGCCTCATGAGTTCGTACACTTGATTCTAAGAGATCATAGGGCCGATTTCTAGCTCCCTCTTCTCTCTATATATCTTCTCCAATTGCTTGTGGTGTTTTTTTAAAGAGCCTAAGCTCAACAAACTTTATTAATAAAAAATAAAAGAATACAACAAAAAAAACAAAAATACAAACACACCCTAACGAGACCAACCAATCCAGAACCAACTACCAAACCATTTCTTAATCTTCATAAAACTCCCAACTTTACCCCAAAAACCCTTACAAGTCCTAGAATTAGTCCAAAGACTTATTTGATGTGCGAAAAAAGGTAACATCAACCCCTTGCAACACCAAACCCACATCATACCAAAAAAGTTAATGCAAGGGGAAAGGCCCTTAAAAAAACCCACTGTCCAATAGACTAATCCTAGGACCCAACCCAACAACCAATACAAAACAGTTAAACTACCAAAAACACCAAATTTAACAAAGTTATAACTACACAACTCTCCATCGCTATGAATAAAGAGCAACCATAAAAACACACTCCAGCTGCTATTCCACTGCTTCCAGCAATCAGACCTCCATCTTTTACTTCTCAGCAACACAGTCCAAGACTTGCTCCTCCTCCCATAATCCATCATACTCTCCACACTAATCGACCACCCTTCCCAGGTCTGCACAGTCAGCAACAGAAACCTGTACAACACACTAAACCAAAAGGGAATAATCCACCAAAAGAACCAGTCAAGATTCGCAAACAGTTGCATACTGGACATGGCATCAATCACATGTCCAGGAATCATTAATTGAATATTCTCAACAAAGATCATATCCGAATAATAATTCCCAAAGGTACAAGTTACTAAATTCAGGAGCAAACTCCCAAACCAGTAACATAAACCGTCAATTCTAGTAGTAACACAGGAAAACTCCAATCTGTTACTCCAACCATGCAGCCATATCACCCAACACAACTAATTCCCATTCTTCCTAACTTTCACCCAATCAACCAACCCCACCCTGTTTCTAGACTTCATTATCCTTATTCCCATTATCAACATCATTATTTCTATCTATACCCCAACATCTCCACACTTTCTCCTTAATAACTTTTGATTCATACTTCAACCCCAATAACCTCAATTGAATTTCTTTCTCAATACAACAAGTAACAGAGAATGGGGATCTAAAATTATTTCTAAAGAATCTCATATTTCTTTCATGCCAAATATGCGATACACAACCTGCCAAAACCAGTTTCTTTATAAAACCCCCAATAGATTTGCCCTTCACCTGCTCACAAAACTTATAAATAAACTCCTTCCAATTACCATAACTCACCCTGATGTCAGCCTTATTAGAGAAATACTCCCAAATAAGCTTAGAGAAATCACACTTAAAAAATAAATGATCATGGGAATCATTAACCTTCAAACATAAAGGGCAAAATAGATTACCTTTAATTTCCCAGCTTAGCAGCCTGTCCTGAGTCTTTAATTTACCCAAAATTGCCATCCAAAGGATAAACGCATTCCTTGGAATGTTATTACTGAACCAAATTGTGTGAAACCGAGGAACCTTTGGGCCAAAAAAATTGACGTCCGACCACACTTGCTTGTAAGAAAATCTTTTACACTTTCCATTATTATCTCTCCAAATTATCTTATCTTCAGTTCCTTCATTATTAACAAACAAAGGCCAATCCATCAAACCAGGGTAATTTTCCAGCCAATCAGTCAGCTAACACAATTGGCCATTCACAAAAATATCCTTCACTTTTGACATATCATTGAAACCAGCCCTAATCCACTCATTCCTCGAGATTAACATACTCAAAATCCCAATCGGGTGCCACCAGTCATGCCATAAGGAAGTGTTCTCACCGAATCCAATACAAGAAACAATATGGGGACGAACAATGTTCCCAGCAATTAAAATCCTTTTCCAAGTCCAGCAGAAATTCTTTTTAACTTGAATATCCCAAAAATTCCTTTCTTTCAAGTAAAACTTATAGACCCACTTCACCCACAAAGACTTCTTATTATTAACAATATTCCACACATGTTTGGATAATAACACATCATTCCATCTTCTAAGGTCTTTCAATCCTAAGCCCCCATTCTCTTTTGGACTACACACCATTTTCCAATTAACTTTGGCTTTACCCTTCACAAGATCACCACCACTCCACAAATAACCCCTACAAATCTTCTCAATCTCAAAAATAGTGGCAACAGGAAGCTTAAAAATCGATGCCCAATAAACATGCAAAGCTGATAAGACAGAACCAATTAGTTGAAGTCTTCCGGCATAAGACAAACACTTGTGCTTCCAACTTAGGATGCGCATTCTAACTTTATCAACCAAAACTTTACAATCCCTTCTAAATAGTTTATTAATTGTTAACGGCACACCCAGGTACTTGAACGGAAACTTCCCAACATCAAAAGGAAGTATACTATTAATAGTACACCTCACAGCAGGATCAACACAGCTGAAAAAAAATCAGGCTCTTATTCATACTGGCACTCAATCTAGAAAGATCCTTGAAACAATCCAACGAATTCTTAATCACTCTAGTAGAACCACTATCACCATGACAAAACATCAACAAGTCATCTGCAAAACATAAGTGAGTGATTTTTTGGTATTTGCATCTACTATGGAATTTGAAATTAGGGCTATTTTCAATATTCTTTTTCAACAAAAGATTAAATATTTCCATGACAAGAGTAAACAGATAAGGAGATAAGGGATCACCCTGTCTCAAGCCTCTCTTCCCTTCAAAAAAACCATTGTCCTCTTCATTAATATCCACAGTAAACCAAGTTGAAGTAACACACATCATTATCCACTGGACCATAACTAGATGGAATCCAAACCCAATCAAAGCTTGCTTAAGGAATTTCCAATCAACGGTGTCATAAGCTTTTTGGATATCTATTTCCAGGGCACACTTAGGAGGGTCATCCTTCCTATTATATCTTGCCATCAAATCTTGAACAAGAAGAATGTTGTCCAAAATAGATCTCCCAGGAATGAAAGTCGATTGATTAAGATCAACTATCATCCCTAAGCAATTTCGAATCTGATTGACAATAACCATGCTAATGCATTTGTACAAGGTATTACAGCAAGCAATTGGTCTAAAATCAGTAACTTTCCGAGGGAAATCAACCTTAGGGACAAGTATAATTCTGGTAGCATTAACACACTTCGGAATCTTCCCAACCCATAACACCTCCCTGACAGCCCTGCAAACTTTAGGACCCACCACTTTCCAAGAAGCTTTAAAGAACTTAGAGGAAAATCCATCAGGACCCGGAGCTCGATTATCTTCAATTTCAAACATAGCTCTCATTATCTCATCATCCGACACAACTCTTATCATTTCAATGGCAACACTTGGATCTATTTTATTAACAAATAATTCACTATCCAAAATTCAATCCCCAGTACTACAATTCGAACCAAGAAATGCTTTATAATGACCAACAAATCTTTCAATCATATTTTTCCCACTCACCCATCTACCCTCTTCATCCATAATCATTGAAATTCGATTTTTATTTACACGGCTCTTGACAATTTTATGAAAAAAACTCGTATTTCTATCACCCTATTTCAACCATTTAACTTTAGCCCTTTGCGATAGAAACTTCTCCTCATTCTCACAAGCCATAATAGTCCATTAACAACTTGGCATGCTCACGCCTCAGAGACAAATTATGTGGATTATTATCAATATCAACTTGCAAATTATCTAATTTGTCTCTTAATAATTGTAACTTCTTTCCTGAAATATAAGAATTACAGAAAAGCCTTCGACAGGGTTTCTTTAAAAGCTTGAGCTTTTGCGTAACATTAAAGATGAATCCTCCAGCAACCTTTAATCTCCATACCTCCTCAACTATAGGAAGGAATTCATCATAATCAACAATGAAATTAACAAATTTAAACGAATGAGACCGCTTAGGTATACAACATGGAATAGATAAGATTGTTGGGCTATGATCAGAAATCCTATACGGCTTGAATATAGCATGAGACAACGAAAACTTCTCCAAAAACTTAAAATTTACCATGATACGATCAAGTTTTTTGAGTAACCCACATTCCCCAGAAGGAGATTTTGTCCAAGTAAATTGAAACCCTGTACCTTTAATATCCTCCACCTCAATAGCATTGATACACTCAATAAAGTCATCAACCCCTTCCAGACTTCTGGAAGTACTTTCAGAATATTCCGAAGGCTTAAGAGCAACATTAAAATCACCAAGCATCACCCAGGCCTTATTATACACCACAATTTTATGTTTCACAAGACTGCTCCACAGGAACCTCCTTTCCAAATAACTAGAAGCAGCATAAATGAACGAAACATAAAACTCTTCATTGGAATCCAAATGTCTCACCATACAGTGCATGACCTGATTAGATTGACCAAGCACCATAAGGTCAAACTTATTAACATTCCATCCAACTATAATTCTAGTACCCCTAATACAAGAATTACAATTAGAAACCCAATCCCATCTCTTGAATATTTTGTCACAAATTTTCTTCAGCTTCCAAACAGACACATGTGATTCCAAAATACCACACATATCTAAATTATTAACCTCCTTCTGCTTAACCACTTTATTTAGACCTCTTATATTCCAAGCTCCAAAATTCATCATTGGATAATTTTCATGATTTTGACAGCATCCCACAAATCTGCCTTTGATCCAGCCCCCTTATCAATTTTCTCATCTTTATTGGCATTCCTTTGGTCCAAGTTTGCACTCATCTTCAATTCTGATCCCCTTATATCCTTCCCAATATCAGGAGTCAATCCATCACCAGCATTAATATCAATCACATCAGAAACCCCCTGATTCATGTTCATAACATCTTCTTCCATACTTTCCACAATATCATCCACCAATGATCCTAAGACCTCAAATCTATTGACATTTTTAACTTTATTAACCCCTTTAGATGTTAATCCAACAGTACTCTTTTCCTTATCCTAAACTTCACCACCATCATGTTTTCCTTTTGCAGTAGAAGCTTCAAACGCTTGGTTTTTATCCCAATTCCAATGGCTTACGCTAGTATTCCCCCATTTCCCATTCCTCCCTTTCCCTACTCCCCCCTTATTACCTCCATTTCCTCTATTACTAGATCTTTTATAATTATTCCCATAATTGCCCTGGTAGTTTTGCTGCTGTCTACCCCCAATATTCCCAGCACCTCCAAAAGACTTAGATGAAGAAGCACCGATGTTACCTCCTTTTTTGACAACTTCAACAAATCCTTCACTATCCATCACTCCTTTACCTTTAGATCTTTGAGTATTCCCAGAATCATTCCCCTCTTTAATCTTATTGTCTTCATTAATCACCCATACATCCCTTATCAGTATGCCCAGACACTTTACAGTGATTACATCTTGAAGGATACCAAGCATACTCAACCAAAAACTCTTGATTAACAACACAATTCTTCACAAAATCCCATGTAGTAACTCCAATCTTCCTTTTCCACTCCTTATCAACAAACATCTCAACCAATATTCTAGCATAGGAATTCCTACCTTAATGCTGAAGACACATCTCCTCAGTAAAAGAATCAAAAACCAAAGGAATTCCCAATTTACTAGCTATAATGCAAAGGTTTTCCCCACTCCACACCTCCAAAGGAAGTTCATATATTTTAGCCCATACTGGTACTTTATCATGTCTAGCTTTAGAAAGGGATAGACCAGGTCTCCACCTTTGTAAGAATAAAGGAATATTGTTGAATATTAGCCAAGGGCTTCCATCTAACACTGCTTGCATTCCCTGTTCACTGGAAAATTTAAAGAAGATGAACCCATTACTGTTCATAAACATATCCTCAAGCCCTATATTCTTCCATAATCTTTTAACTTCTTTTTGAATAGCAGGAAAAGCAACTTTCTTATCAATCAAATACCCATACAAGGTATTAGCATAAGGTAAACTTGCTACTTTCAGATTTTCAATAGGAATAACAGTTGGTCCATCCTCTCTCCCATCACTAGTAGGAATATACTTCACCTCTAACTTCCCTTTATTCATAGTGCCCCTCAAAGCTCCAGCATAAGACATTTCAACTTTCCCTTTCCCATTATTATCATCTTCAGGTTTCGCCCTTCCTTTCCCATCAGGCCCCAGTAAAGTGGGATCCTTGTTAATACTATTAATAACAGTTCCCACAGAATTCAACCCCTTCACCTGTGGACCACTAACATCTCTATCAGCCATCTCATTTTTATATTCACTAATACCCTTCTTCATATTTATCAAATTCCCATTCTCATCCCAGTAAACACTAGGTTCAAGACTATTATCTCCATTATTATTCACCTCAGCTTCATTAGTATTCAAATTTTTATCCATCTCCAGTTGCTTCTTCTTAAGATCATTAAGAAAAGTAAATCCCACTTTCGGATCAAATTCCTTAAAAACATTGCTACAATTAGTATTATCCATCTGAGTTTTATCCTCCTTTCCATTAAAAGTAGTATCGGCAGTACACTCAACATTACTCACAGGGCCTGATCCAGTAACCTCACTAACCACAATCGATGGATTAACAATCTTCATTTGATTAGTAATTGCATTCATTTCAGAATTAGGGCTTAACAAATCTCCCCCAATTAAAGGATTCTCCCAATTTTTAGTCAATAAAGTTGTGTTACCTGAAGGTATCTGAATCACAGGACAGATAGATTGCTTTCCCCCAGCTAAATTCTGATTACCTTCAGCCTTTATATCCTCCTTATTGTGATACTCCTTATTGGCTATTAGTTGACTACTCGAGTCAGATTCCCATATCCCTTCACTCCCTGATTCCCACTCTGTTTCATCTTCTGTCTCAAATTCCTCAATATACCCTTCCGCATCCATTGGAGATGCACGATCCATAGCTTTCCTTGCCCGATTCTTAACTCTGAAAGCTTTACCCTCCATCTCTCATCCATCCTTCCCAATCCCAGTAGCAACAGCTCCCGTCACAGTTGGTTTATGTCGAGCTCTGTAAAGAGCTGCAGAAGTCTTCTCAATAACACCAGGAGGTACCATTTCATTCACATCGACATCCGATCTACTATACCGGACCACAACACTTTTTTCCGGAGGTTTCACCTTCACATCTTTCAATCGATCCGGTTTGGATGATGCTCCCATTGAGACTACGGAAATAGACGAGAAGAAACTTCAACAATGAGATTAACAGCTCACCAATGAAGAAACACCGACGAAATCACTCCGAGAACACTGCGTCAGTTAGAGAGAGCGAGTAGAGAGAGAAATAGAAGAGAGAGAAAGTGCAAACGGTTCCCCTTCCAATTGCTTGTGGTGTTTGTGAGCCATTAGAGGCACTACACTTGTGGTGCTTGCTTTCAAGACTTAGGGTTTGAAGATTTAAGTTGTTATTACAATATAACAACAAAAGGTATGTAATCTAATCTTCATGGTGAATTTCGATAATAGTAATCATCATTAGGGTTTTATTATGTGTTCATAATGTTGTGTATCTAATAGTGAAAACATAGATCCAATTCTAGGGTTGCATGCACACATAGGATTGTTTGTATTAAACCCATTAGATAACTCCTGTATCTCTAGCGGCGCGAGGCGATAAGGCGCCTTGGCGATAGGTGCTGCTCCCGGAACCAAATCGATACGAAACTCCACTTGCCTCTCGGGAGGCACACCCGACAATTCCTCGGGAAAAACATCCGGGAACTCGCACACTATCGGAACCTCATCAATCGACACTGGCCTCCCCGCGGCCATTCGCGTGTCCAACACATAGGCTACGAATGCACTGTTGCCTTGCCACAACTCTGTCTCGCCCTGGCAGCCGAGCAAAACGCTGACCCACATCGGGTTCCCTCGCCATACACCGTAAGCACTCCCCCACTGGGGTCTCGTATCGTCACCAACTGACATACGCAGTCTATAACAGCTCCAAATCGTCTCAACCAATCCATGCCCACTATAACACACACGTCCCCTATCGCAATCGGGACCAGATCTATCAGGAACTCCATACCGAAAATCTCCAGGATACATCCTCGAATCACATCCGTAGCATACACTGCTCGCTCATCAGCTATGGAAACTCGCAGAGGTCGACTCAATGCCTCTCGACGGATACTAATGTGCTGACTAAATGCCAAGGAAATAAATGACCGACTCGCACCCGAGTCAAATAACACTAAAGAAGGTACATAACTCATAAGAAAAGTACCTACGCATACCATCATATAAGCACAAGATCTCAAAAAGGAAAGATAAATACAAAATACATACCAGCCACGACATCGGGCGTTGCGCGGACCTCCTCCGTAGTCAACTGGAAAGCTCTCCTACGAGCCTTCGGAGCCTCGGCCTTCACCGGTCGAACCTCGGTAACCTTAGCAGCAGGTGCAGATCCCTGTGCTGATCCCTGATGCAACTGTGGACACTCGACCTTCCGATGGCCAGTCTGGTTGCAATGAAAGCAAACCATGAATCCCTTGGGGAAATCCTTGGCGATATGCCCCTCCTTGCCACATTTGTAGCAAGCACCCGATCGATAGGCACCCTCATGACCCTTACCGCACTTCCTGCAAGTGCGGCCCTTTTGGCCTCCAGTCCTCAAATCAGTGGACTTGGTCCGCTTGGCTGCCGAATGAGACTGAGCCGACCGCCGATCTATCCTCTGAGACTCGGCCTCCTCCCTGGCCTAAGTCTCCAACTCAATCTCCCTCTTCCGGGTATTTGCTTGGAGCTCAGCAAATGTCCAGTACGTCGAGTTCGACACAAACTCCCGAATCTCCCTCCTCAGAATGCCCAAATACCGGCTTATCCGTGCCTGCTCAGAAGACACCTGCTCAGGGCAGAACATCACCCTCTCATGAAACTTCCGGGTGACCACAGTAACCGAATCATTACCCTGCTTGAGGTTCAAGAACTCCTGAACCAACCGTTCCCTCTCCACCGGGGGAACATACTCGTCTCTGAACATGATGGTGAACCTCTCCCAGGTCACCGCTGAAATCTCTGCAAGAGTGAAGTTCGTTGTCACGAACTTCCACCAATCCTTCGCTCCCAAGCGAAGCTGGTTCAAAGTGAACCATACCCTCAGATGCTCCGGACATGAACACGTATAGAAGCATCCCTCAATATCAGCAATCCATCTCGTTGCAACGATCGGGTCCTGCGTCCCATCAAACTCGGGTGGCTTCGTGTTGCTAAACTCCCAGAACAACAACGAGTCACCTCCCTGAGGCCTAGAAGCAGCCACATCTATTGTAGCTGCAGCGACTGCAGCTTCAGTCACTGCGGTGTACCGCTCATCGAAAGTCTCAATCAGTGTGGTCTTGATAGACCCAAACATCTCCGGAATCTCGGCCCTAATCGCCGCAGCCACCTCATCGTGAATCATCTGACGAAGCTCCTCGTCACTCACACCGCTCGCCTCAGGTCTGTGGCGTGTCCCAACCATGATGTCTCTGAAATATAACACAACAATATCAAAGACTCATTCGAGCATGCCTGCATTCGATAATTCAACCCTACTTGATCCTTAGTATCCAAAGGATTCTTACCTAGAGTGTGCACTGCTCCGGTGTCTTTGGTAGTACGGGCCCTTATACTACCACCTACACCGCATCAGTATTCACC
Source organism: Lactuca sativa (assembly GCF_002870075.4). Lineage (NCBI taxonomy): Eukaryota > Viridiplantae > Streptophyta > Magnoliopsida > Asterales > Asteraceae > Lactuca > Lactuca sativa. The sequence goes on from NC_056623.2 coordinate 35,019,879, forward strand.
CTAAGTCCTCCTCCTTGGATCCCAGATCACAAGTACTCTATCTCTCACTGGCATAGGCTACCCTTGAGTAGACCTCTTATCAACCCCTTACTGCTACCTACTCACTCTCAAGCATCACATAGCAGCACAATCCTTCCTAGGCTAAGGCATCACAAAATCAGGCCACTCTTGTCCTAATATGAATACCTAGCCAACTTTAGCATGCATAATATAACATATCATATCTCATAACACATAACGTAAGGGCATTTTGGGGATTCACCGTTCGGGCGCTGGCTGACCGTACACACTGCTCCGCTCTGGTTGTCTCAAAACCTTTTGCTTTTTAGAAAAATTAATTTTTATCATTTGAAAATTTTCTCAAATCCTCGGTTTGAGTTCAGTTACGCCCGAAGGTGCATCCGAATCCCTCAAACGAAGGCTCTGATACCAACTTGTAACAATGTAAAATTTTAAACCAAATTTTCATTTCTTTGAAACATAATTTCATTCAAGACAAACCAAAAATCCAATGTAACATAGTCGTGATACAAAAACATATCAATCCCAAGATCAATCATATCCAAATCCGCCTGTGTGTGTACGAGTCATGTCGGCGCCTTCCCATGGTCCTCACTAGTACCTGAAACACATTACACATAACACTGTAAGCAAGAAGCTTAATGAGTTCCCCAAAATACCACTTACACACATACGCCTTTCCAGGCCATACTCCACACGACCTTCTGGTCCATATGTCTCAGGGGACTTCCGTCCCAACCCGGTAAACCTTCCAGTCCTACACATGTCGACCTTCCGGTCCATAATTTCCCTGACCTTACGGTCCACATCATAATGCCTTCCGGCCCATATCAAGCATAGCATACATATCACATAAATAGTGCATATAAACAGGCAACTCATAGCATACGATACATATATCTCATAGCATACCAGACCTTCTGGTCACACATAGGTACCCTTCCAGGTACAGTACGGTAAGAAGACTCACCTCAGGTGTCTCAGTAAATCTCTGACTCGGCAGAAATACGATCTAGCCTCCGCCTAATCACATAAAGTAAATACTCTCATAAATATATCTCGCGGGACTAGACTCAACCCTCTCTTGGTACCCTCAGAAGGGCAAAAGACCACTTTACCCCTCTTTTGACTCAAAGGCCACATTGCTGACCAAATCCTAAAAGTCAACAAAAGTCAACGGTCAAACTTTGACTTGACTCGTCGAGTGCACTTGGGCGACTCGGCGAGTCTACACGTGTCCACTGACTCTATAGTCTCGCTTGGCACGTCGAGTTCCTCCCCTTGCTCGACGAGTCACACTTGGCATGAATCGCGGGGCCACCCCGACTCAACTCGCCGAGTCTCAAGATCAACTCGGCGAGTTCCACTTTGAACTCCAGTCCTCTAATCCCCCCCCCCCCCCCGACTCACTGAGTTATTCCCCCAACTCGGCAAGTCCACTCTAGGGTTCTTTTCTCTCTCAAAGGTCAAGAATGGCTTCTTTTCTCTCTCAAAACGCTCCAGCACTCTAGGGTTTCTCTCAATGGACTGGTGGCCACAAATGAAGGCCATAAGGGCCTTTAAATAGGGTGCAAACCCTAGAAATTAGGGTTTCATTAAACAGCGTGGACTCGCCGAGTCCACTCATGGACTCACCGAGTCCACTCATTAATCGGACCACTCCAAATCGCGATCCAACTCGGCGAGTCGGGGCTCCTACTCGCCGAGTCTCTCTCCAAAATTCAATATAAAAGAATAAAATAATATACCTGGGAATCCGGATGTTACAAAACACACACCCACAGCCACCCTCGTGGTAGCAGGTGGTGGTAGAAGGTGACAGCCACCTCCTCACGGTGGTGGTGGCTTTCTCGTGAAGTCCGACCAAGCAATACTACCCACGACACACACACTAACAGCAGAACCACAAGCTTTGCCCGGAATAGGAACACCACCACCCACCTGGTGGCATACGACGACTACAACGACGGAACAAAAGCACTACGATCGGCGTTAGCGGCGGCGACGGACGATGGCGACTACGTCGTCGATGGGTGCAACGCAGCGGCGAGTCGTCACGAAGCTATGGACGAAGAAGAAGCAACGAAGGAGGGTAGAAAGCTGCTTGCGGCGATGCAATAGTGGAAGGAGATGGCGAAGAGTTGAACCGGAGTAGCAGCAATGACCACAACGGCAGATGAAGGGGGTTGCACCGACGGTTTGGCTTTGATTGGCGACACCGGTAGCTAGGAGGCGGCGGCCGGAAATAGTAGAAATGGGAGAGGCGACTAGAGGTGAAGGGAGGTATAAGGTGGCGGCTGCGAACGCTACTAGGGTTAGGGTTACGGGGAGTTGACGGGTTATATACCCCAACTCACATAAACTTCATCCCATAATGACGCAATTTGTCCCTCCTTCTCCTTTTTCTTTCAACTTAAGTCCGTAATTTACCCTTTTAGCCCCAATCTCTAAAAATCCTTTCATAACAAGCCTAATATTTTACCAAACAGCCCCTCCTCTACAAATTATTTTCAACTGAAGTCTGTATATTACCATTCAGCCCCTCAGCCTCCAAAATCTTTAAATTTATGTCCAATATTTACCAAACACCCCTTGACTTCTGAAAGTCTTTACAAAACCAGTCCGTACTTACACTTTTAATCCCCAATTCCAAAATTATTACTTTTAACTCTGCAAAGCCAACACATTGCTAAATTATTATTGATTTTGGCTACAGTAATATAAAATAGAATATAATTTACATCTAGAGGTTTTTGAATTCATTATTTATGTACTTATTTTATTTTAATTTCAAATGGAGTGTTACAGTATTAATGGTCGTATGTCCGAAGGTACACTTGTGTGTACTTGTTAGTCGCTTAACAACTATTTCTCGTTGATCAAAGGATCTATCAGTCATTCATCACAATACATGCTATTTTCTTAGAGTCTCAGTGTACTATAACACTTGGTGGTTGTCGAGGCCAACAAAATTAATAACCCTAAATCTTCTACACTGAAATAGTGTATAGTGATAGAGGGGTCGAATATACGAAGATTGGTTCAATTTTATAACTGTATGAAAAATCTTTTTGTAAAAATACTTGTTAAATAACAATAAAAATAAAAATGGGGGGTTTTGGTCTTTTGAAATACTTGAAATAAACTAAAAACTAAACTAAGATTTAAATGGACAATTTAACAAAAACAAGATTGTGATATAAAATCAATATGGAAAAGATGGTTGACTTAAGGTTTCCTCACTTTGACTTTTGATAAACACATCATTAGAATCCAATGGTGCAATACTTGTTTTAAATATCTAATTTGGCTATGGTAATCCAAGAAGCTTGAGATTACCTAGACTTTTCTTAGTTGTTAAAATGGTTAGAGAAGCACATAACAATTTTCTTAGTCAAAGTCACAATATCCATTAATAATGTAATTAGTGAAAATCAACTAGCATTATGAACCAAAAAATCACCAAATCCAAGAGGAGTCAAATGATTTCACTACCATGTTGGAGAAAATGTTTTGATGATTGTGTGAAGTAAAACTAATACAAAAATCACTTGTTGCTTGTTAATTTGAAGATCTTTTACTTAATCAAGAAATTAGCCAACTAATCACCACAAACACAATTAAAATCATGAATAAAAACATACAAATAGTGATAAGATGTTAAAACACAAAAAATTCTCATAAAGATTCAAACACAAGTTCATGGAATCTTCAACATTCAACCAAAAAGTCAAAGGATTTCACCAAAGTCAACCAAAATTTGTCTAGCCAAGCATGGCTAAACTTAAGAAAACAAAGTTATAAAAGATTGTACCCAAACATTTTACAAGAATTAAGAGATGAAAAGATGATGTTCTTGAGGTGTTCTTGGCCTTCAAAAGTCTTCTAAACTCCCGAGAGAATGTGTCAAAATCGGATGCCCAAGATAAGGCTAAAGAGGCACACCAACCTTCCCAATATAGAGCTCCAAACAAAATCCCGAAAATGCCCTTGCAGGAATCCATGTGGGCCACGTGGAAACCTTACGCAGGCCGCATGAGGGTTACGACTTTTCGACTTTCTTCAAGTCTTGGGCCTTCACAGCTTAGCCCATTTGCCCAGCTTGAGCCCAATCAGTTCCTAGCCCGTTTTTCTTCAAGATTTCTTCAATTTGAGCCCAATTTGCCTTCTCCAAATCACTCATAGCTTCCACAAACTCCCAATCATCGATCTCCACACATTCGAAAATTCTATCGTGCCTTGCAAATATAAAGTTCAAATCTTCTAAGCCTTCAAGTAATTGACAATCCCACTCCATGAATCACCTCCATATCCATCAAACCCAAAATCCTCGTTGTCCTCCAAGTCCAATCGCCTCCTAAAGATTTCTCTCCGCTAGTCTCCGAAAAATTTGTACTTATGCTCAGGAAACTAGAAAATACCCGAAATGATCATAAAATAACAATATATATATATATATATATATATATATATATATATATATATATATATATATGCATGAAAATTAATTAAAACGCGAATGAAATGTGCGAAAATAAACTATAAAAAAAGTAAATAAAATGAAACTATCAACACTATTGTGACGTCAATTCGTATCTTGATCGTTATTTTCTGTAGTTTGGTAATTGCACATAGGTCGGTACATACCTGACTCGGTATTTACTTAGTTCGGTATATACTTGGTTCGACATATACTTGGTTCGGCATGACGAGGGTATATTCATAGCCTCGAGCTAGGCTATACCCTATTACATGCCATAAACGGGGAAGATGACAATAGTGATCTGCGACATTCAACCAGAATGAGACATCCAGATTTCAAAAATTAACAGCTATGGTCCCTGGGGTTCAGTCTAATGGCAACTTATACCCTAAATTCGAAAAATCCATTCAAAATTGATTTTGGAAAAATGCACAAAACACCCCTGGACTTATACATTCTAATTAATTAAGTAAATTGATTTATTTAAATTGTTATTATTATTAATATACCTTATTTATTTAGTATTTTAATTAATTAACCATTATTTGTCAAAAATCTTAAAATATCATTTTAATTAATTAAAAATGCTAATAATTCCCTGTTTAAATATATTGAATTACTCTAACATTTATTTACATTTTTTTATAATAACTAAACGGAAGCAAGCATTACAATGGTGGTACCATAGATAACAATGAGTTCTAGGAGCATGGCTATTGGTTAGGTACACCTTAATAGTTGCCAAATGACGGACCCGAGTATATGTCAACATATAATGACTCATCAGATTTAAAAGTGATTCCCCGGGAATAATATAAAATGTCTGCAGCACCTCTTAGTCATTCTATACATGAAAAAGTTATATATATATATATATATATATATATATATATATATATATATATATATATATATATATATATGGTGTAAGTCCCCACTGATACAGATGAAGAAGAAATGTATTGCATGCCAACAACCAACATCGTTGGACAGTCTTTTAGGCCCTACCATTCACACTTTATAAAGAACGAGATGCTTCGTTGTTGTTTTCGCACCTATATATCACTGATATACCGACAATTGAGTTTTGGACACGCTTATATGGGGATAGTCACGCGGGCTAATTGGAATGCGATGTAAGTTATATAATTATGTGATCATTACATAATACTCTTCTAATAACAATACTTACTTTATTGTATACGTGATGATTGGCAACACATCATGATGTGGATCTCATTGTCAATAAAGGGTAGACCTGATGACGTCGATGGATGTTTGTGCCATCAACTTTTAGCATAGATTCATCTGACTGGATTCACATTGCTGATAGATCCATTTCCCAGCTTGGTCTGAGTGTGATGCGGTATAATTGTGTTTCGATTACATTACCAACATAAATAGTCATTTATAATAAAATGTTATTTGATGATTACTTAATTCCAACCTTTTGTGCAACTTTACATCCCTATCAATATACCACCATCTCACTGTTTTTTGGATTTTTTAGATTTGAAGACATTCAAAATACCTATATACGATAGTCACTAGGTGGACGATTATTTTGAAAAAAAAATAACTTCTTGGTTGACAGCGAGCTGTATCCACAAACTTTTAGTGGATATCAACTATTGAGGAACCAAACCCACTGATGTACTGACCTTACTCTTAGAGAGTTTCAAATTCACTCTTGAAAAAGGCACATACGTACCACAATAGTCAAACAATAAAGGGCATTATGGTGTGTTTTTGTGTTGGTTTATTGAGATGTTGATCGTGAAGAAATCATACAAGATGGAGCGTTCAACCGAAACCCGAGCCATATCATATCGCAAACGATTGACGATTTTTTTGAGCAATTAAGAAAAAATAGTGTTCCGTTTGAACGGTATAATATTTTTTAAAACATATCACACAAGGGCTATTTTTACTTTTATATAATTATTAGTTTTGGTATATTTAAAAAAAAAACTTAGTTTCGGAAGATTTATGTAATTATTATTTTTGGTAGATTTAAAACTTATCAAGCATGATTTTTTTTTTGTAATATATACCTTTTATAAAAAAACATAAATAAACACACAAAAAAAGTGACCGTTCCGGAATGTTATTCCGGTACCCCGGAGTTCTCGTCGGAATCCCCGGTCAAGTGTGGAAACAGGATTTTGCAGTAGGGGTATCACGGGAAAGTTAGTGGTTGTACGATGGTAAAAAAAATAAAAATTTCGAAAAATTTTCTACTGTATCCGGAAAAATCAGGAGTTGCTGTTGCCACTAGTGACCCACCCTAAAACCGCCCTTTCCCCTGTTCCGAACATAATGGTCATATTTAATATGTTTTAAATTATTGGTTATTTTTTTTAAAAAAAATGGGTTATATTACTCAATTTTCTAAAAAAAATCACTAGATATTAATGTTTATAGTTGAACTAGTGTGAATAAAATTTATGATTTCTTTTAGGTCAAACGAATAAAAGTGAATGAAAATTTTGTAGGTCCACACCCTCGCACAACACACAATTAAATAGTGAATAAAAATCACGTTTTCTGTTAAATAATCTGAATGAAAAATAACAAAAAAAAATTGGAGGTGAAATTATTGTGAAACCATTAACAATAATTTTTCAAGTAATCAATTCCAACAGGTTTCAAGTACAATTATGTTTTAATAATTTTTGTTGCTAGTAATTTCATGATACAACATGGACTCCTTACGAATGTTTTTATCTTATACAAATGTTAGGATTAGGGATGTTATTCGGGTCAGAACCGAACCGAACCGAACCGACCCGAACCCGAATAAACCGAAAACCGAATAAGGGTAATTGTATGAACCGAAAACCGAACCAAATAAGCAATACAGGTTCGGTTCGGTTCGGGTATTATTCGGTTCGGTTCGGTTCCGACCCGAATAACCCAAATAACATGTACAAGATGATTAAGGAGCCGAATAACCCAAATAACATTTACAATATGATTATACATATTGTATTTTGTATGAATTTTGTAGCTTATGATAAGCACGAATAACACGGATTAACTATTCTTGATATATAAAATGTAAAATCCAACCACCACAATCTTAAGATATAGTTATTAAGCAACATATTAAATACTAAACATTAAACATCCAAAACACCTAAAAAACTATCTATAAGTATATAAGTTAAACATTAAACATTACGTGGGTATTTTGGGTAATGATTGATAGAACACAAGACCGGATAAGCAATCGTGCAGGTGGAAAAAAAAATATATGACTTTTCATATTCGGTTCGGTCCATTTGGACCGAATAAGCCCTTATTCGGGTAACCCGGACCGAATAACCCGAAAACCGAATAAGACTTATTTAATTACCCGAAAACCGAATCGAATTGCTTATTCGGGTCTAATTCGGTTCGGTTCGATACGGTTTTCGGTTCGGTTCGGGTTTTCGGGCCAAATTCTCATCCCTAGTTAGGATGTTCATATCGCACAAGAATTACAAGATGATAACGTTGGGAAATATTGCTCAGAGATAATATTACAAATTAGTAATCATGTTTTAAGTTGCCATCTCAAACTTTTTTGAAGACTTAGGTAGTGTTAGTTTTTTTATCTGTAGATCAGCGTGACCTCTTCTGTCTGTGCCGCGTAGACCACATGCATACATTAACATTAGCAGACTGTTTGTTTTTTTTAAGACTGCAGACCTAAAAATGTCTGCGCGCCATCTTCTTGGCGCATATGTGGACGAGAGTCTTCTAATATTTTCAAACATCTAATATCTTCAAACATCTTCTAGCCTAAAAAAACACACACATATATATATATATATATATATATATATATATATATATATATATATATATATATATATATATATATATAGATATATATATATATATATATATATATGACAAAATTGCAAAAATGGTCCCTATGGTATGCAAATTTTTGGGGTTTTAGTCCAAACAGTGACTTTTTTGGTTTCGTAGTCCTTTTGGAGTGGTTTGTATGTGAAAATGGTCCCTCCGAAAATTAAAATGACTATAATACCCTTGGGTATTTATTTTTCATTTTTCTTTCATTATTCTTAAAATTTAATATTTATTTATTTATTTTAACAACTAAAAAAATAAAAAAGGTCCTCTCTCTCTCTCTCGCTCTCTCTCTCTCTCTCAAGAAAACCTGTTGAATTCTTTTCTTCCCGGTCCACTGTGGTTTACTCAAAAAGGTGAAGCATTTGTCTTTGTCTCTTTCTTTTGAACCCATCCACCACAACTCTACCTTATATCCCCGCCATTAAAATCCGTCAAGCAAGCTTCAAAACACCACCATTTACTGCCTTCCTCCGGTTTTGGGAGCTTGCCACCAAAACCCATCAAGAACTGTCGCTGCATCCATCAATAACCACCACTGATGACTTTGATCACCGTAAATCACCACCAAACAACATCAAATTTGGACATCAAATCTTGAAAATATTAAGGTAGTGACCGAGTACAACTCCTCCCTCTTGTTTTCAATTTCTTGCTGATCGTTAAACAATTAATCAATGTCGTTGATCCCAGGTCCAACCACAACTCGTTCAATCCCAAGTCCAACAGCTCACACTTCTTTTCATTTTATTTCGTATATATTCTTGGTGAAAAACATCCATATTGCACCATGAAAAATATCTTCTCTCTAACTGATATAGGAAAGGGGAAATTGTTTAGTATGTGGTCAGCACAATCCAATCCCGAGATACAAGAACCACACACCAATGAGGACATATGAACACCTATATCAGCAAGGGATGAAGCAGTTGGAAACTTGAAATACCCCATTGTTTATACCAAGAACAGAGTGTTGATTCACTTTCAATCTGGGTCATGACAGTGCAAAAGAGCCCTAGGATTTTCATTTAGGAATTATCGGGTAAGAAAGGGTTTGTGGTTTTGATTTTGAAATCAAAGATGAGAGACTTTAGGGTTTTCAGAATGAATTCACTTGTGTATCCTATATGCTCAATCGAGCTTTATCCCCCCTAACAACCATTTACAAACATCGATCGCTGAAGTTTCCCTTGGGTTTGGTTTTCCCCAGAACTTCATAAAGCAATTCCATAAAGCACTACTACTTATTGTCTTGTAAAACTTAGATTTGAAGATTGTTGTAAAAGTGTCCCAAAAATGGAAGAGAGGGAACGAGAGTAAATGCTAATTGCTACTGTAGATCTCCGACACCACCATATCCTTATACGATCTAGGTGGGTAAACTGGGAACTCACCGAATCTGCAACATGAACAAGTCTTGAATTCTGATCGTGGTGTTGGTAGTTGATTTTGGTGACTAGAAAGAGAGATGGTGGTGAGGAGTTAGGGTTTGAAAAAGACGAGGGTCATGAAGAAGATGATGGTGGGTTGTATCTTTGCGTATTGAAACTGGAGAGAGAGAGAGAGAGAGAGAGGTGGGACCTTTTTTATTTTTTTAATTGTTAAAATAAATAAATAAATATTAAATTTTAAGAATAATGAAAGAAAAATGAAAAATAAATACCCTAAGGGTATTATAGTCATTTCAAGTTTCGGAGGGACCATTTTCACATACAAACCACTCCAAAAGGACTACGAAACCAAAAAAGTCACTATTTGGACTAAAACCCCAAAAATTTGCATACCACAGGGACCATTTTTGCAATTTTCTCTCTCTCTTTCTCTCTCTCTCTCTCTCTCTCTCTATATATATATATATATATATATATATATATATATCTTTATTTTTTTAAAGTTTTTTTTTTAATTTATATTTTTTCCAACTCTATTAGTGATAAATAATTTGAAAAAAAAAATTACAAAACTTAAAAAAAATTCGACGATACAAACATAATATTTTTGATAAATTTATAAATAAAGATTTATTACAATAATAGTTGTTGAAGTTGTTTATATAAATATGAAAAGAATCATAATATATTCTTATATTTTTTGCCAAATTTTATAAAACATTAATTAATACAGTATCGTCAATTTCTCGAGAAAATATTTATGGTACTTTTTTAATGGATTTACTTGAAAAAAAAATCGAAGTTTATTTTCATCCATTTATATATCAAATTCTTTGATCACTAATTATAATGTTTAGTTGTAACTTTGCAACCAAAGTTGTTGGTTTTTATCAATTATATACGTTAATTCATGTCATTTTTATTTTTATTTTTTATACAATAATACATAAAAGTTGATCTAGATTCGTTAATTATTTATAACAAAGTCATAAAAATATTAAAAAGTCACTTTGAAGTTTAAAAGAATCAGTTTATTTAGATTTCAATTTATTTTAGTAGCCCACAGATGTTAAAAAAACAAATAGTCTTTTTTTTTTCAGACTGCAGACGTTTGGTCCACCTCTTCTACTGTAGAGATCTACAGATGTGGTCTGTAGATTGCAGACATTTTGCCTCAGAAAAAACAAACAGCACCTTAGGTGCTGTATTTTTTGTCTGCGGATCTTCTTAACCTATTTTGTACGTGCCGTGCAAACCACGCACAAACATTAAGTTTCGCAGACTGTTTGTTTTTTTGAAGATTGCAAATTTAAAAAGGTCTGCACGTCCTCTTCTTGGCGCAGATGTAGATTAGAGTCATCAAAGCTTCTGAGGCATATTCTAGCCCAAAAAACACATACAATTTAGTTTTATATATATATATATATATATATATATATATATATATATATATATATATATATATATATATATATATATATATAATTTTAAAAACTTAAATTTATTCTAACTTTATCTATAATAAACAATTTGGGAAAAAAAAAGTTGCAATACTTAAAGAAAAAATGTTCGACGCCACAATTATAACTTTTTGTAACAAATTTATAAATAAAAATTTAATTACAATAATGGTTATTAGAACGGTTTATATAGATATGAAAAAGAAATTGTAATAATATCTTATATTTTTTGTGCCAAATTTTATAAACATTATTTAATGATATATCATTCATTTCTTGGAATAAATATTTATGGCTAGTTTTTTAATTAATTTAATTGAAAAGTTAAAATAAAAAATTTGAAATTTTCATTTAAAATCAAAGTTTCTTTCCATCAATTTTACTGTGTTAAATTTTTTTATCCTTAATTACAATGTTTAGGTATATCTTTACGACCAAAGTTTGTTGATCTTTATCAAATATATACGTTAATTCGTACCAATTTATTCACTTTTTATACAATAATACATAAAAATCGATCTATATTTATTAATTATCTATAATAAAGTCATAAAATTATTAAGTTTTTTAAAAAATCAGTTTAATTAGATTTTAATTTATTCTAGCAGTCTGCAGATATTAAAAAACAAACAGTCTTCTTCTTTCAGACTGCAGACGTTTGGTCTACCTCTTCTACTGCAGAGTTCCGTAGATGTGGTCCGCAGACTGCATACATTTTGCATCAGAAAAAACAAACAGCACCTTAAACTCATGTATTAATGGACAAATGTGAGAAAAACTAAAATATACACAACTTAAAATAAACATAACTTTTGATCAGTATAGAGTTTTGAGGCATGCGATACATTGTCAGAACAATGCCCTCGTTTGACAAAACAAAATAGTTGAATGTTGTCTGTCGAGTTCCACCGTTTTAGGCCTCAAGTTTGGCTTATTTCCTTATTTTGTTTTATAATGTTTTTTAATAAATATTTGATTTCCTTAATTTTTGTATTTTTCACTAGTTTATTTTGGAGGTTAATTAGGAAAAATGGATGTTGATTTTAATGTTTAGAAATTTAGCAACATCAAGCCAAATTTAGCATAGAGTTCTATGTACGCTTTTATATATGCATCTTAAAAGTTATCAATACATTCCCTTCGAGTTTTCTAGAACAATTTTGGTGTTGTCTTTGATTGTCAACCTCTTGATTTTAAAGGGTCATTACTACATTCATGGGGCGTAGTTTTTCAACATATACAATTAAATTATCGACTACACACCATAAATCCTCAACCGTGGGACCCCCATGATTAGAGTTATAATCATGCAATTATAATACTTGCAGGTTTGACAGTTTGACTAGTCCATACTTATGAGGAAAACTATGTTCTTATGACAAGCAACGTAAGTTTATTTATGCTAAAGAAAACAAGCCAGAATAGTAATTTATAGGCTCAAAGTAAACCTTTGTATAAGTGAAAATTCTTATTACCAAAAAAAATCAAGCCAAAATACGGATTTTTACATGTAAGTGAACATGTTTAAAACTCTTTGCAGGGACTCTGTTTTTTTTCTAACCCTACCCATCATCAGCTTAATTAATCATCCTTGGGAATATCTTTCTTTGGCAGCTCCTTTGGTTTCGCCTTCTCTATTTCCCTATAAAACCGAAACAAATTTCCCCAAACTCAGTGGCTAAATGCAAGAAATAGCAATGTACTTTCAATTTGTTTTCTTACTAGAACATTGTACTTTAAAAAATCCAGCCCATTAGACAATATACCTTAAAGAACAGCTCATTACTTGAACCTCATAAGGCATGTAATTAAATACATTTACTTGTGATTTAAACAATTTGCTAATGAAATTATCAAAATTAACCTATTCCTGGGTTGATTTAAACAAGTATACACTTCATTTCTACCCTACCTCAAACTAGTCAGTAATAAACTGTCTTCTTGTTGTATGATTGCATAAGCTAGCTGTAGACAGTCTTGACATAGCAAATTTTTAGGTTATGAATTAGGAACATTTTGAGTAAATGAGGAATTGTTCAATCATACTTTCTCCATAATTTGTGAAGATTTCTGATAACTTGATAAGTATCACTCTGAGTAGGAAGCTCGAGGACGCTGTCTATGACTATGACTCCTATTTTGGAACCCTAACTTTCTACAAAATGGACTCTAATCGAGAAACGGGTGGAGAATTACGTATGTTCTACAGCACATCAATAGTTTAGGTTTATACAGAAAGTATAACACATGAGTCAATAAATCAAGGAACAATTTGTGAGTATTGAAAGAGTACTTAGCGGCGGATGCAGATTCTTCTTCGAGCCAGTGGCGAATTTGACGAACGTTGCGTTTGAAGATGGAGGCGGACTGTTTCACATCGCTCCTCATCAGTAGAACCACTGCGCTCACTCCCACCACGGTCAGTATGAAATTTGTTAACGCCATTCGTTCGATAGAACCCAATCTATGAAAAAAAAGGGTTGTCGCAAAAGATGAACACCAAACCGAAATCTTCGTGTTTGGTAGGTAATGAGATTGAAAGATAGCGCACGGCGGAAACGGCAGGTGGTCGCCGGAGATTGATTTGGGGTAGGGGTTTGAATGTCGTCAATACGATTGTCACGACGGCGGTCAAGTCCTAGAGGGATTCACAGAATACAAAAACGACAAAATGAATCCTTCAACTAGCAATTTGTTTCAACTAAGCCACTATTGTTATAAAAGCTTTACATGGGACAACTTACAAACTTTTAGAAATTTGATATAAAATATGAACAATTTTAAATAATTTATGGGTAAATTTAATACGGAAAAAACATTAAATAATTAAATATGAACAAAATTAGAAATTCATTTCCGTTTTAAATTATTATCCCTATAAAATTATTAACCCTATGCTTCTTAGTTATGTTTCATAAGCTAATCAATAAATATCATAAAGATTTTATATGAAACATTATTATTCTAATATTGTTATTTATATAGTCTCAATGATATCAGAATAAATATTTCAAAACTAGGATATATAGAATATTTAAGTATATTTTTTGAAAAATAATATTTATAATGACTAACATATTACTGTAAGTCTCTAATTACTTTTACTAAGAACGTCCGGTACACTGACAACGAACATGCTCGTTGTTGACGTGGCCACAGACCACGACAATGCACATTGTCCCGCCGGTCCGTGGTGGCTCGTTGTCGTGGTGATTTGTGGTGGCGAGTACAAAGACGGACGACCAATCCGTTTCTTCTTCACTCTCAGGCCTATGTCTTCTCTTTCTTCGTTCTTCTTTTCCGATCGTTATATGTACTCCGAAATGGGTTCGTGACTTGTGGTGACTGATCTAGAATCTCTCCACGACCGTTGTTGTGGAGAGTATTGTTGACGGTCTAAGATGATATGCAATATCGAAATTTTAAGAAACAATTACGAAGTTCCAACAACCAACATTTTGGTCTCGACGTGTCATCGTTGGATATCTATAGCAAGACATATGTACCTTCATCGATAATTTTTTTTCATAGTCAGTGCATAAGTATTTTGCGAAACCAGATTATTATGCTAGAAGTTTGTAAAACAATTGTATCCGGAACATAGATTTCAAATTATATTATTTACGTAAAACATTTATTATTATACGAGAGTACACCTCTTATTTTGGTATTTGTTTTACGTGATAATTATTTTGAAAACGTAATAAACTTTCAATTTTGTTCATATTTAGTCATTGATTTTATTTATGTTTGATTTATTAATGAATTATTTGAAATTGTTCATATTTTATTCTTTATGGTTGATTGTAGACTAAGGATAAATATGAACAATTTTAAATTATTAACAAGTAAATCAAGTACGAAAAAAATTTAATGATTAGATATAAATAAAACTAAAAGTTCGTTATCTTTTCAAATTATTATCTATAGAAATATTTAAGACGTTTTCAAAATACTGTAAATCATTTATCAATTTATTTATAGATTTCATAAGATATAAATTATATCTTTTCATTGTTTATAATTTCAAAATCACTAAAACCATTTGAAAATTCATAAATGCTGTTGAAGAAGTTATAATCGAAAAAAATCATAGACTGAACATTTGGTTGAAATTTTTAAACAATCAAATATAGTCGCACATAAAATAAAATATTAAAGGCAAAATTTTAAAAATAAATTTTTATATTTATAATTTTCTTTCACTAAATTACAAATCTGAACTTTACATTTAAAATTTAATTTTTAACACCTTTTTAATATGTTTTTTTTTTTAATTTTTTAATTTCTCAATTAGAAAACGCCCAGACCGCAGTGCCGCACTCTATTCCCTGTATCCTACAGCCACAGTCTCTACTCCGCCACCAGCCACCACAACACCGTTCCCGCTCAATACCCGTCGTCTTCATTCACCTCCTCCATCTTTCACCCACAGCAACTTACCAGCACTCCTCCGTCCTCCACTTCCTCAGCCCTTCAATTCCTCCACATCACAACCACTCACGATCCCTGCACAAAATTCTCCTGCGACAACGTTACTCGATTCCGCCACCTCATCTCCCTCCAACTCACCAGCACTCCTCCGTCCTCCACCTCCTCTCCCTCCATCTTTGATCCACAGCTTGGACCGCCCCTTCATGCATTTCAATCGATTTTGTCGACTAAACCCCCTAAAGTCTGCACTGTCAAGACATCATTTAGGTGGTTCTTGAATCACATTAATCATCATACTACTAATTCCAAAACCCTAAAGTTGCTAGCCTATTTGTGGCGATGGAAGCCCTTTTCAGTGTTTGCTCAAATTCGCTGTTTTCATCACTTCAAAACCATACAAATACAACATTAAAGTTGCAATGCCGAGTATCCATAAAACCCCACGATTTTCATAATTTTCCGCCATTTGTAGCATCAAGGAAGAGAGTATTAAAGTGTATAGATAGAAACGAACAATTAGAAACTAGTTTTGATGAAGGAGAGAGTTTGAAGAACGGTGTACGAAGGAAAAACCTTGCTGTCTTTGTCTCCGGTGGTGGTTCGAACTTCCAAGCTGTTATCAGGCGATTCTTATGGCAGATGTTCATGGACGCTTTGTTGTATTAGTCACCAACAAACATGGTAGATTCTAGCATCTTCTTTCTCTTATTTTACCTTCTTCGATTTCGCATGATTCATCTGTAATATGTGAATCAAAGCCAGTGGTTTTTCATGTCTAGATTTCCTTATTTTTCATTTTGTAAATGTATAGAGAGAGCAAACAAGATAAATTGCAGGTTTGAGAAATTTGTTAATGCATGATTAGTTCTTGAAGCTTTGGAGTGGAAAGAAATAACTGCGGAAGCAAGCAAAACAAGTTTATCATTTTCTGTGTGCATTTTTTATATTAGTGAAAAGAAATGAAAATATTGGTTAAGAATATGAGAAGTTTATCATTTTCTGTGTGCATTTTTTATATTAGTGAAAAGAAATGAAGATATTGATTAAGAATATAGTAGAAACTCGGTTAAAATTAAATTATCCAACAACGCAAGTTTAACATCTAATATTAGATTTCAAAGTTCATGGAAAGAAGAAACACAACAAAACATAAAGGATAGAAACCTAAATTATCCATCAAAGATGCAGGAACTGCCACAGAAAACCATTCTCATGGTAGCTCGTGCATCTTCTTCCATCTTAAAATAAAACAAAAGGAAAGATAATTCTAAAATATTCACAACACCTCAACAATTCGATCAGCTGCAATGCTAGCAGATACTTGATTTTGTTCTCTTGAAACCATCTTCTTAATCTTGATCAACCATTTGAACCACCAAACTCCATAATCATACAAGCTAAGAGCAATGTACATCCCGATCCCCCCAATAATCCCATTCGAAATCGAGTATGTTAAAGGCATGAGTAAAATGGTCACAAATGCGGGTACACCTTCTTTAATGTTATCCCACTCGATATCTTTGATCACCTTCATCATCAAAGCCCCGACCATGACTAAAGATGGACCAATGGCCCATGGTGGCACACTGCTAAATAATGGAATGAAAAATATTGATAAAAAGAAATAAAAGCCAACAAGGATTGCAGTTAATCCTGTTCTGCCACCTTCTCGAATCCCAGCTGAGGATTCGATGTAAGTGGCGATTGGAGAGACACCAAGCGTGGACCCCACGATTGAGGTCCCTGCATCGACCATGTATGCTACATATTCCCCTTGGAAACCGCCTTTTTCATTAGTAAAACCCCCGAGTTCTGCCATTGTATATAACGTACCCGTGGTGGCAAGTATGTCTACGTATAATAAAGTGAATAGGGCAACCCATACTTCACTTCGGTTAAAATTGACGAAGCTAATTGCACCTAGGGTGGACTCGATTTTGTGAAAATCTACCACATTTTTGAAGTAATTATATCTTGTGTCGCCTACAGGTGTGTCGGGAAAAACCGTCACAGACGTGTGCCTAATCCATGATATTAAGGTGACAAACAAGATACCATAAATCATGCTTCCTTTAATATCCTTCATTAACCCATAACATGTGATTAGGAACCCGACTAAGCCCAACCAAAATGTTGGGCTTTGCATGATTCCATCGGTACATGCCCCGGTAATCGAATTTTTACTAGTGCATGCTGCTAGGGTTACTAAGGTGTCAGGATCAGGACCTACAAGCCCAATACCTTGATTAGCTTGTAAGCCCACAAACGCTATAAAAAGCCCGATTCCGGCTGCGGAAGCTAACCGAACCGATCGGGGTACGAGTCGCGCTAGCTTGGCACGCAGACCAAAAGTTGCAATAATTAAAAAAACACAAGACTCAACCAATACAATGGCCATAGCTGTTTGATAAGAAATGGAACCCGACCCATGAAAGCCCACTAGGTTGTAAGCCAAGTAAGCGTTTGGGCCCATACCAGGAGCCAATGCCAAAGGCAAGTTGGCAAATATTCCCATGGCTAATGACCCAATCATCGATGACAAAGCAGTGGCGACAATAAGGTCGCTTTTTAGCTTTGAAAGACAATTTTCATAACCGATATTGGGTTTGAACATGCAATCTGGGGAAATAAATGTTGTTGTTTGGTTGGATGAAGGAGGAGGAGTGCAATCGGAAACAGAACACGTCCCACCGGAATCAGTCAGGATTGTGGCGTTGACTGTGATGATGTAGGCCATGGTGAGAAATGTCGCGGTTGCAGCCCGAAGTTCTTGTGTGAAACAAGTCTTTCGAGCTTGTAACTTGAAATATTTGCCAATCTTGCTATTTGAAATCGAATCATTCAATTTTTTTCCAAAATCTTCCCATAAATTCCCCATTTTTTCACAAACCCCATTTCCGTATCTTGAACACAACCCCCCTCCTCCCATATTTGAGTAACCTTTCTCTGAGAGGTTTGCCTAGTTTACTCTTATTATAAGACACACATCTCTCTTTTTATTGGCCGTAGTGTGTGTTATCTCTACTTGTGAATAATGCAATATGACTTGTATCTTGCTTTAAATGTAGGGAGAAAAAGGATCAATTTTAAATGATGGAAACCTAACTGGGTCTTTTCGAAGTTTGTGAAAGATTCTGTTTTTGTTCTAGGAATTTACTTGTTTTATTTGAGCTGTGTACAAAAACTTACTTTTTTCCTTTAAAAAATGCATCACATTGATAACATGAGATTTTAAAAAATATCAGCTGAAATGATTTTTAAGATTTTGTATTTTGAACTTTTTATTCATTCGTCATAAAACTAATTTATAACCCGTGGGAACCACGGTTAAAAAATTAGTTAAACTTTCTAAGGAAAAACTCAAAACTATTAATTAATAATTTTAAATAACTTATTAATTAAAAGATATTTTTTAGTTATATATAAAATTATAATCGTTGATTCAAATAAATACGTAAAATATATTATCTTATAATTTGTATAAATTATATTTTATTATAATTGGTATAAATTTTATTTTATTTTTATTCTAATATTATTAATTTAATGTAATTAAAATGTGATTTAAATTTTGAATTTTGAAATTTGAAATAGAGAATTATTAGATTGACAAGTCTCATGATATTAATTACAAGTGTCAATAGATTGACAAGTGTCATGATATTAATTACAATACCTAACATGGTGACACATGACAAAAAAACTACTCTTTTATTAGTATAGGGAGATAATTGGTATAAATTTTATTTTATTTTTATTTTAATATTATTAATTTAATGTAATTAAAATGTGATTTAAATTTTGAATTTTGAAATTTGAAATGGAGAATTATTAGATTGACAAGTGTCAATAGATTGACAAGTGTCATGATATTAATCACAATGCCTAATATTGTGACACATGACAAAAAAACTACTCTTTTATTATTATAGGGAGATATTACTAGATTATGACTCGCATTAAACGCGGAGAACACATAAATAAAATATAAATGTATATAGATATTGCAGAATAATTATAAAAAAATTAGGGTTATTGATATTATTGAAATGTATATAAAATACACTGAGGTTGGTAAATATATATAATCGTTGAAGGACCTCTTTGTAGACAACATTTTTTGTTTTATTAGTTGAACGACCTTCATCGCCACAAAGTATCTTCAAACCTTTTTTTACTTGTGACACCGGAAACAGCTACATATAGTTAACTATGCACAAAAACGGTTCTACGCAAGTATAATCCAACGTTTAACAAAGTACTTTCAAAAAACATTGTTATTTTATGGTTATATTTCGAAATAGAATTGTTTATTTTAAAAAATAGCAACTTATTTATGTTTATTTGAAATGAACCACATACCCCCCCCCCCCACCACCACCACCACACACACACACATACAATATTAAATATAAAAAAAACTCTAACAAAGAAATATAAAAACATTTATGCTTGCTCGATTTAGATATTGCCCATTACTCATTGAAAATGTCAAAATACATAATTGGCACACAACTTACTTGTTATTATGAGACGAATTAAACAATTTAAACAAATGATGATTTTTTTTTTATTTTATAACAATGATTCTTTCACATATAACTATTAAATGGTTATTCAAGATGAATTAAAAGTTCATTGCTATTTCTTGCCAATTTAGAAGTATGTTTCGACCACTTTTGCATCGGATAAAAAACATATAGGTTCTTTTAGTATTACTGCAATCCTACTTTCATATAAAGTTACTTTTTTCGCATCAGACCAAACTCGGTGTTTTTAAGCATTATTATCATCCTATATTATACATTCTTGATAGTTTTTAAAAGTCGTTGCAATTTCTCATTTCTTTTTGAAAGTTCGTTGTTTTTTCTTGTTGCTTTTAGAAATAAGTTTTAGACTATTTTTTTGTATCAAACCAAATTTGAAGGTTATTTTTGCATTATTACCATTGTATATGTTACATTTTATTTTTATTATTTGAATATAATTTTTGTAGTTCAAAACCGATACAAATATAAAAATAATGACTACATATTAACCGACTCTCTATAATGTATAATTAAAAATCAAGACACTATAATCATAATTTATTGATGTTAGTTAATATGTAATTTATTTGGGGATGAGGTTAGTTTTTGGTTACTTATTTGGGAAGTATAATATCTATTCTGCATTACAAGTGTTTATCTTTTAAATTTAGCATTCGTTACTTTAGAAATTTATTTTGGCTTGAAATAACCATGATCATCCCATATTTAATATTTTTCTCTTCTTGCACCTTTACTTCCTACTGACTTGCATTCACTAAAACAAGATTTAACATTTTTTTTTAAAAAACAAATATGAACAATAAACTATTAAACTCAATGGATATGCTAAAAGAGACATGAGACTTGCCTTTTGTGAGATCAATAATACCAAATTAGACCACTTTCTGCAAAATAATTTAAGAACCGAAGAAAACCTGATTGCCCAAATATCTAATATTATTATTTAAGTCATAACCTGTTATATTCCGACAAAATTGAAAATTTCAGCCAAAACTCTGTTACATGCCATCAAAGTTGAAAAAAATCTTTTAAAGTTAAATGATGATATTAATTTAAAAAATTATCTTTCACTTTTTGTTGGATGTATTTTTTTATGTCAAGAATAATTATCAGTCCAAACATAATCCATAAAAACCATCATGGCCAAATCATAGATCGTTTCATCAACAAAATAGAATACCACGGTCGTAGATGATAATCCAGTTAGAACATCTTTTTCTAAAAGATCAAGAAATGGACAATTTATTAGAATCTTATCACGTTGATAAAAGTCATAACAAAGTGACATAGATTGAATCGATAGTTTACAATAAATATAAAAAAATGAAGCCCTATCAGAGATAGAAAACCTGAGGATGAGACAAAAAAAACATGTAATACTACAAAGTTGGAAACATAAAAAACACATGATGCTAAAAATCTAGAAAAAAAACAAAATTTATATATGGTTGTGAGGTGAGCGTAGAGAACTTGTGTCAGATTCTTTGAGACATTTCGTCAAACACCTAAGGCGTTTGTTCTAATAACCCATATTTTGAATGTAACATGACAAAAAAAATCCAATGTTACAGGAAAGTATAGAAATGAACTAAATTAACATGTATTTAGATTATACAAAATATTTTGAACAATGTTCCTTCAAAAATATACTTATTGTTGTTTCATACCTACATACAATGTTTAATAAAAACAATGTTAATTGTAATTATGCAATTTGATTCTACAATCAAATAAAAAAAATTCTATAATACCATAAATATGATATTCAAGGAAATAAGATCATTCCTAGTTTAGATTCTAACTCCTTAGCCTACTTTTGATATGGTTTATATGTTAATATTTAGAGAAACCAGTAGAAAACGATGTTGATATTAAGTGTTGTATATTGTTGTTACCGATAAAAAACTAAGTTGTAGTTTTAATTAAAAGTTCTTTTTTCATGGTATGTATGTTGCTATAAATTGTAAAAAAAAATCACATAGGTATTGCAGTTTGTAGAGGTTGTTGAGTATCGAGTCCAAGTTAATAGGTTAAAAATTTAATATGAAAAATTATACATTTTTGTTTTGTTTGACTTAATCTAGACTGAATGATGTTAATCGATTTCATGTAAGTTATGACAAAGAATATCAAAATATAATATGAATATGTATATTTGATACGGGAACAAAAAATAATCGAAAAAAATATAAAAAAACGAAAGAAGGTACTGATCTTCTAGTGCACAACAATGAAGGCTTGAAGCAGATAGTAATGATGGAAGTGATAAACAATAAGAATGATGTTGTAGGAGAAGGTTTGAAGAAAAGTAATGATTGAAAATAAATGTGAGCCGCAAATTCAAGGATAAATCGTATATGTATGTGATAATTTGAATCTGATTTTTTTGTATTAATGGTTTCCTAATAAAAATGGATTTTATATTAATGGTTTGCTAATATAAACGGATTTATATTAATGGTTGATATTTAATGCCTTAATTGAAATGGTTTCCAATAATATGTTTTTAAAGTTGACTATTTTAAAACCTTTATAACCGGAAATTCAAGATTTAAAATAGGGAAAATTTATTAAAATTAAATACATTCTATTTCAATGAATTTAAGTTAATTCTGTTTGACAATTGGAAAGCATTTATTAAAATTAAATACACTCCATTTGGGGAAGATAATGTCACCAATTTGATCTAAAGGTGGAAAACATAAGATTGAAATGCAGTCAATGACCCAGATTGTTTCAGATGATATCATAAGATTTTTGTTTTAATATATATTAAAGATAACATAATTATTGATATGCTTATTTCTGAGTTTTTTTAAAAAGAAAAACTAATCAGGTTTAAATTTTGAAGCCAAAAACTATAAATAATTGAATTAAATTATGAACAATATTAATTAGGGTTAATGATGACATAGATCGTCAAAAGATGTCTTGAAGGAGATGCTTGCTTCAATTTGTAGAGATTTGTGTGAAGCCAAAGCAAAGGTATGATAATTGTAGATGCAAGGAAGAGACAATACGTAAATTCTAAGAATACATGAGAAAAAGGAACCACCTTATGGTGCTACATTCTGTTATGAATGCACAAAGCATCAACTGAAGCACAACCATTGGCATAAGGAAGAAGAGGATTAAAGAATTTTGGTTTAAGAGAAAAAATAGAGGAGAAAGATGAGGGCAGTTATTCATGTTTTTGGTTAGATTTATGGAGAAACTGATGTCTCATATATAAATAGAATGATATGCTTTAATTGATAACATAATTGTCGATTTTAAAGATTCTATAATTAAATGTAATTATGTCCGAATTGTGAAATATATTTTCTAAAGTATGAATAGATTCTATAATTAAATATGAATAGATTTTATAATTAAAGATTTTATAATTTAATATAATTGTGTTTGAAATGTAATTGGTAAATTTAAAGATTCTATAATTAAATGTTTGAATTCTATTTTTGAGAAGATGATGTCATCAATTTGATCTAATGGTTAAAATCATATGATTGAAATACAATCAAGAGTCTTGATTGTTTCATTGGTGAATTAAAGGTTCTCTTTTAATAATATTTAGAGATTTCAATGATCATTAAAATTAGGACAAATAAAACACTTAAGTTTGGTTGAAATACACTGATTTATTTTTTTGTGATAATTTAAATCAAATTTAAAGGGTTTTAATAAACAATGAAAAGAAAAAAAAATTTATGCCAAACATAAGAGCGTTAATGAACCATAAATACACAAATTATTAAAATTGAAAAAAAAAATTGCAAACTTCCTGCTTTTATAAATCTAAAATACGCAAAAGGCTAAATTTATAAAGTTTTATTAAATGTAAGTTCTTTTATATAATTTGCCCTTAAATTTATATCGATATAGTTCGTATTTACGAACGCTTAAATGTTTTTAATTTAATATGTTACATTGATTAGAGTTAGGTTACCTTTTGACCATTGTCGCTTACATACACACAAAAAAAATATATATATCTTATGTTTTGTTAGTTATATAAGCACTAAACTTTTATAAAGAAAACGAATCTTACAAATATCTAATATCATATAAGTCCCAGGTTGTTTTATTTAAATGTTCTGATAATTGCTAAATTATATTGTAAATTATATATTTTCCATGAAGGGTTTTATTATACAACTCTAAGCATTTAATTTTACAGATCTATCCTACTAAATGAAAATTTTATTGCCACTTGTCATTCTCTCATTTATTTGGCCACATATCATTTTGTCATAATTTTAAAATATATTTATTTTACACTTGTCAATTACTTTATTATTCATTTCCACTATATCATTAATTTAGTTTCCATAAATTAACCTACTATAATAACTATTAATTTCAAATTTGAAATTTCAATTTCAAATAAATTTACACTTTAAACATTTGTATTTAACATTTTATTATAATAACTCGTTTAGTACACGAGTTTAACAATTAAACACATAATTTTAATTAATTAATTTTTTGCATGTTTTTTTTTTCTTATAATTTTCACTTATTTCATATTTCAAATTCAAAATAAACTTTTCATCTTTTTTTTTTTTTAAACTGACAAATAAAATAAATAGATAAACAGACATCTAGCAAGTAACTAGAAGCTGCAGAATGAGTACAAGTAGAAGAATTAAAACTAACAGATTACAAACATGAAATAAACTTTTCATCTAATCGCTCCTGTTTAACATTATGTTTTAATTAACTCGTATAATATACGAGTTTCACAACTAGTATTTAATATCACGTAAACCGCAATTGTTTTGTACAAAAAATGGTCTATTTTTTTATTTATTGTGAAAAAATGGTCCTCGGTTCACATGTTCGCTTTCAACTTTGGGGCCAAACCCACTAAGCTGGGTAAAAGTGAGGTTAGTTGCCTATTTAGCCCCTGCATTTAAGGAACATCACAAATAAGTCTATAATATTTTTTTATATGGCTGTTTGGTCCTTTTTTTTTTTTTTATCAATTTAAGGTTGGTGATCTAAAGACTTAAATGATTTAAAGAATCTAATAATTTGGTTTACGAATGAGAATATTTTTTTTTTGATAAAATTACTAAGTGGATGTGTTAAATGAAAAAATTATTACTTTAACATTCTGAATAATTTTAATTCATTTAATAACAATTTCAATAATTTAACAAAAACCTATATAGAAAGAGAAACAAATATCAAATCGAACATAGTCTTTTATTCCATATTAAATTAAATCAAGAATCAAGAGAAACATGCACATTATGAAATCAAAATTTTCCGTGTCATCTATAGTAATTAATACACCATGAAAGACATTACTTTATTTCTAGTTGCTACTAATTTCTTCTTCCTCAAATCCCATTTGATATAGCGTAAAAGAAAAAAAAAACAATTAACACACAAATTATATCTAAATTAAGAGAAACATACACATTATAAGTTCAGCAAACAATTTAAAACCAGAATTGCATATGAACTCATTCAACAATAACATAGTAACTTTTGAAGCAAATGGTATTTCTATGGATATCCTTTGTTACAAAAAAAAAAAAAAAAAAAAAAAAAAAAAAAAAAAAAACTAAAAAGGATTTTGTATGAAAAATTATATAGGTTCAAAATTAGGGGAAAAAAGTGATTTTCGCAGTCGAAACCTAAAACACGATCGTATTGACAAATAAAAAATTGCAGCCTACCACGATTTTCACAAGTGACGGCCTACAGAAATTATGATTATTTGTACATTTTTTTGGCAATTTTTTGAGAAAAACAAAACTTTAAGAATATTAACTATTATGGGAAATTTCCAATTGAGTTGGTTACTTTCACGTTGTAATATTACGCGCGTGTTCAGTCTGAAGCGTTTGAGAGCTTCTAGCTTCAAACGTTTGACAAAACGTTCTGTTTTGAACATAAAACCTCGTTCGACACTACAAGCTTCTAGCATTTAGTTTAAACAAAACGCTTCAAATCCAAATGTAACTTCATGTAGCGTTTAACAAAATGATACAAACTAGAAACTACGCGCTATCAACTAATTTTATCGAACACACCCTACATATTTTTCTTCTATACTAAAACATATTACTATTTTGTCTAAAAATTTACATATATAATACTAAGGTTCTAAATGTCTCGAGGCGTAACATGATGGCAAAGTCAAAATTTAAGGTTTTATGAGTCATGACGTTTTTCAAAACGTAACTTAAGACGACATTTTTGTATACATAAAAAACGTGAAAATCACATAATTATAGATTGAGATTTCTAACATGTGCCTAAGGATAAAGATAAGAAAGATTAATTATGGAAATATTACAATAATTAAATATGAAATGCAATAATTATACAAAATATTTCTCAATGGAAAATATGAAATGCTTTAAATATAAAGAATATTCACAATAATTAATATATTTTACTATTGATAATAATATTTTCCATATTTAATGTTTCTTATAGGATACATGTTAGAAAATTCCTTATAGATTTATGTAATATTAAGATTTTGAAAAAAGTTATATCAACACTTAGTAAAAGAAAAGCTTAACAAATACTCAATGATTTCATTCTCGATTTGGAAAAGCCAAAAAGTAAAAGAAAAAAAAAAACGCCTTAAAAAAAAACTCGTGCAATAATGCGCCTTGACACGCGTCACACCTATCATCGCCGCCATGAAAGTTTTCGAGACGGCGTAGCCACGCCTTGGTGTGTGCCATGACACGCCTTTTATATGATAAATAATAATAATATAACAACACCTAAAAAAAAACCCTAATTATTATAGTATAAAAACAACATCGTTTTCCATAGATGTTATTTATATATGTGAATAATATGAAACATAAGCATCGGCTTCTTGTTTATGAAACCATGCATTTTATTTATATATGTGAATAATATGAAACATAAGCATCGGCTTCTTGTTTATGAAACCATGCATTTGCGTTTGAGATGGAATTATCATGTATTTGATGTTTTACTAACATCATAATCAATATAACACTTTATACCAAGAATAATATAAAACAGGATTTGATATATAGATGATCAGATGCCCAAAGGATATGATCAAGTTTTTTACCCATAGTAAACACTAGAAATAAGACGTTGATTTCTATCCACATATATAATTCATATATAAATAAATTTTAATCATATGCTTTTCTATCTCAATTATTAAAGCAATAATGGATTCATATACTTTTTTCATCTGTTTTGAAAATCTAAACTGAAAACTACAACTAAAACAAAATTATTTTCTGAATAATTTAATACGTAAATAGTATTGAAAATTGAAAATGTTATTTCATTCGTTTGACGACATACATCTCCTTTTCAAACTCTGCATTGTGTTATTGTGTTAATATAAAAGCTTTAAAGAATTCAAATTATATAAACCGTGGATGAGACTCAATTTTCTAAACGAAATTAAACAATATATAATAAATTACAATGTAAATCTATATATGGCAAAATATGTGGATCGTGCCGATTAAAAAACAAGTTAAATGGATAATTTTTATATGGGACATAGCAGTCGGGTTAGTTTTTTTAGTATTCTATGAATATATAAATATCTTAAACGTAATTATAAGATTTTATTATTGTAATACTAATTTAATACTTTTAAGTCAAACTACATGTTAAAATAAATAAAATAATAAGATTAAATTGACATGATTGAAAAACATTACAAAAAATATTATATTTTGGACGTGTTTTATAATTTGACTTGCTATGACCTAATATAACAGTTTAATCGATCATAGTATAAAATTATCAAAATTTAATGATTTTAGTGAAAAGTTTCTATAAAGCCCTTAAATTTTACCAAAAAAATTTTATTGGTCGATCAATCTAATCAATATACAAAAACTGTCAAATATGAATAATTTTTTTAATAAGAATAAAATATACTAATTAAATAACAAAAAAATAATCAAAGTATATTAACTTTTAAATATTTAACCTTACTATCACGTTTGTAACAATTTAGAAGTTAAATTGCTTTATTTTGAGTTTTAAAAATTATAAGTTTCTTTTGCTCAAAAGTGAAATCATGATGTTGAATTAATGATTAATCTATGCAGTTTGATAATGCGCATGCAAATGGGCTTTGATTAGGCCCATAAGGCTTTCATAGCTAAGCTTTATCGGGACATGTCCATTAAAAAATATTAATATTCAGTTATTGAGGGCTTTTCATTTTTATATAAACTCTGATGTTTTTAAGGCAAGGTTTCATTTATTTTTTTAATAAAACTTTTATTATATTGCATGCGTAAAGATACAATAGTAATTTTCTCAAAGTACGCAATTAGGGTTCTCCTTTTAAGAAATAGTTGAATATTTCTGCAATTTTAATTGTATTTATATTTGTATAAAAGTTTTAAAAGATTATATATTAATTTATAAAAATATAAAATTTTAGACGAAATATATAACCAAATATTATTTTTGGACCAAAATATGTAAGCGGTTAAAACATGATTAGATATTTGGACCAAAATATGTATACGGTTAAACATGATTATATATCTTGTTTATCTGTATTATTTGATTAAAAAAAGAATCATTGATATATAAATTGTTAAATAGATAAAAATAATTGTTTAAGTTGATAATTAAAAAAAAAGGTGCTATATAGATAAGCATTTAAACGGTATCAAGTTTATCACGGTATTAGTTGCATATTACATATTATGGTCTTGTGATTTTAGTTTTATTTATACAAATTTGTTGTTAGCGAGGGCCATCACATATAGTGGGTAACATGGGCAAAAGCCCAAGGCCCATATTTCCAAGGGGCTATAAGTTGGGCTTTTTGTAATAACACCTGAAAAAATATTTTATTTTTATTTTTCAAGCTTAAAATTCCTCGTGTACATGTAGTGTGTCTTTCACAGATCTCTTTCAAATTGTTTTTTATGAGATGTTTTTATATGTTTTAGCTTACAATCATTGAAAAAACTTACAAAGAAAAAGCTTGCTAATTAACAAGTAACTTGAAAACGCTTTGATTTAAAAAGTTTTATAGCTTTTTTTTTTTTTAATGTTTTTTGTTTGAAAAAACTTATATTATGAGTTCTCCTAAGTACTAAGATATCATAATATATCTTTTAAGTGTTTGAAATGGTAACAACCGGTATACCTCGATAATAATGTATGTTTTAACTTTTAACCTTAAATGAGTTCAGTTATTATTTCATAATCCATATCATGATAATTATATAATTTATTAACTTATGGTATCTTCATGAATTGTTGTAGGTATAATAAATTTCCGGCTTGTTATTTTTTAAAGGGGTGTTTGGAATAGGGTTTTAGCCTCAAAAGTGTTTTTACAAAAGTCGTTATTGGTATTTTGAAAAAAAATCCAAAAATCATTAACTATTTAAAAGCTTTATAATTTGTCTTGCCAAAAAACCAATTGAAAAATACTTTTAGGAATTAAGACTAAAGATTTTTTTTTAACTTATTGGCTTAAAAAAAACCAATAAATTAATAATTCCCAAACAACCACTAAACAATAAATTGTTACACATCTGTAAAATTTAGAAATATGTCTTTTAGTTGCAATTGAGTCCCACATCGCCCATTTCCATGAAACTCTTGGTTTGTTCGTGAAGTTACGATTTTTTTTTTTTTTTTTTTGAATAATGAAATATATAAACTTCGATTTGAAGAACAGATTTGCACAAATTGTATTGTTCAGAGTACATTATCGATCTGAAACGATCAAGGCTCAAGTGAGCTCGTCGACGATGAAGAAATATAAACAAATCGTGCAGCAAATCAGGAATCCGGTGTAAGCCACGAAGAGGAACGAATCGGGGTGAGTAATTACGAACAGTAGAAATATCAGCAGAAGATTTGCAGAAGAAAACAATTTATAATGGCGATTCAGTACCTCGTGAGCTCCAAGGTAAATGGCGGCAGCTAAGAGTAGTAACAAGAAGGGGCTCAGACTGATCTCCGACGACATTCCTGATCTCTATTCCCTACCCGATTTTGTCAGATGTTGTTTGCCCATTGACATTAAATTATAGATGTTGGTAATCTAACTCAACAGTTATTGATCAAACAATCACTTTGACAACGAAAGATATCAATTTCTTAACATCTAATTGTTTGTAGGTTAATTTTGTTCTTTCTTTGTTTGGAATTCAAGCAATAACTGGAAAAGCTGCAAAAGAATTTCAAAGAACCATCAACTTTCAACTGCATAATGCAATTTGGAGGAGACCGTTTCAAAGTTCAAATTGGGTTAAATAGTTTAAAAGTATTCTTAAATATACGTAGCATATTTGGTTCGTATGAGGCGGTTTAGTTCGGTTATTAATCAAATCAAACCATAATCATTATAAATGGTTAATGTATTTCGGTAACCATTGGGTATCGGTTAGTATTGGTGTTGGTTAATGGTTGATATTGGTTAAACATAATGATCCTAAATGGCATAAAAATAAAGAAAATCTCCATAAAAGTCCTAAAATTTTAATTTAATTTATGAAAAAGTCTCAAACTAAATTTTATTTATAGAAAAGTACAGAATACCGGTTAAAACTTCGAAAAAACTTTTTTCGGCCGTTTTCGCAAATTTTGTCGGTATTCTGTCCTTTTTCGTTAGTTTGTTCAAAATTTTGGGACTTTTCCAAAAATTACAAAATAACCAAAATATTTGGGCTTTTTGGAAAATTGTCATGAAATTAATGGATATTATTATTAACAAATCATTTACAAACATAAAAATTATTTTTATTATAAAAAAAGAAAATACATTTGTTGCTAATATCTAAGTACTTTATTGCTTTCTGACCACTCAAACTCTCTACGTTCTTCCCATGGTTTGTTGTGGGTATAATGGTGAGATAAACTTAGTTAGCATTTCTCTAATGTTGGTGTTCATTTTATGTTGTTTAACCTAACTATCAACCAACATTCATACCTTACATGTTAACAACCATCGGCTAACACACATTTATAAAATGTGAAAAGTAAACAGTCAAGATAATTTATATGGAAACAAGTGAAGGGTTATTATCTATTTAAATTGTCATTCAAAGTTTACTTTTCCCTCTCGATAGATGTGTGTAATTTTATGACTGTTACCGGGTAATGTTTGGAGGTTAGGTGGTAGTTAGGTTAAAAAACATAATGAAAGATCTATATGTTCGTGTAATGATATTTTCTGATAACACGTGATCATATAGCATCATGTCTAATAGCAAATAGACACTTATTGATTGTTTATTAATAAATATTATCAACTCTTGTATTAATCACGCCTAACAGAGTACTTCTCACAGGACACCCACATCGATACATAGAAAGAACATAGAGACTTTGAAGCGATCAACAAACAATAGATAAGCAAATAGTCGACCATTCTATTCCTAGAAATTACCAACAAATGTATTTCCTTTGTTTATAATAATTTTTTTTTATGTTTATAAATGATTTGTTAATAATAATATCCATTAATTCCACAACAATTTTCAAAAAAGTCTCAATATTTTGGTTATCGGGTAATTTTCAGAAAAGACCTAATATTTTGAGCGAACTAACGAAAAAGGACATAATACCGGCTAAATCTACGGAACCGGCCAAAAAGGATTTTTTTCGAAGTTTTAGCCGGTATTCTGTGTTTTTCTGTAAACAAAAAATAGTTCGGGACTTTTTCATAAATTAAATTAAAATTTTAGGACTTTCTGGAGATTTCCCTAAAAATAAAGAACAAATTACATGAATGGTCCCTATGGTTTGGGGTAATTTGCGAGCTTAGTCGCTAACTTATTTTTTTAACTCGGAAAGTCCCTACTATTTATTTTTGTTACATGTTTGGTCCTTACTGTTTGTTTTTGTTACGCGTTTGGTCCCTATCTTACCTAAAAAAACTATTATTTAAATAGGAAAAAATTGTGGGGTAGGTAAGGTAAGATGAGAGGGGTGGGGTTGGGGATGTGTTTATTTAAATAAATTAAAAAATCTATGCCAAAATAGATTTTTTAAGTAAGACAATGACCAAGCACGTAACAAAAACAAACAGTAGGGATCTTCCGAGTTAAAAAAAATAAGTTAAGGACCAAACACGCAAATTATCCTAAAACATAGGGACCATTCGTGTAGTTTACTAAAAAATAAATAGTACTTTGTTATAACAAGTGAAAAACATAAAGTACATTGCTATAAAACAAGTGAATGATTAAGTATGTATAATCTTTCTATCTAATAAAAGAATTCTTCATGTCCTACGTGTCAATTTCTCAACCCCCTTTCACACAAACTGAAATACCAAAAATGCCCCTGATTTAATTTAAAGTCACGGTGCAGTAATTTGAAACTTTACTCCCAAAATCAGGTCGCCTAAATTTTGGAAACTAGCTAGATATTAGTTCAAATTTTGAAATTCTCAAATTTTTCATCAAATGGAAACCTTTGATTCTGCCTCTAATAACTATTAATCAGCAAGACTTCTTTTGTTGATAAGGAGAAATCACAGCTTTTATGTGATCACAGTTTCAGCTCTTTGACTAATAACGATGGAACTGTTACCGGAAGTGGTTTATCCCTAAACTCGCCCCACGATGTTGCGAGTAAGATCTTCGATTTTTTTTCTGGTTTTTTTTGGATTTGTTGCTGTAATTTTCAATTTACAAATGTTTAATTTATTATTAGTGTTAACCAATTTCATTCAATTGTTTATAAAAACTGGTATTATGTTTTGGGTTTCATTTGTTAGCATTGATGTTAAGTTTGGTCGAGTTGGTTTTAGTTATCAGGTTTTCGATAAGGTTTGAGCATAGTTGTTTATTCTATTGTTTTCCTATTTAATCTTATATTATATCCATGACACACCACCTTCATTGCTTCTTCAAAATCGAAAGGTTATCCTCCTCCAAAGAAGAAATAAATTGATAGCCTTCATGTGTCGTGCCAATCCATCGGTGATGATGGTGATGATGTAAGTTTTTTTAAGTGCTTCTTCTTTGTATTACAAAAACTTGAACTGAGCCCTAATTCTCAAACACATGGTACGATTTTGATGGGTTTCTACAAATTGTGCAATGGAGTTTTTTAGAAATAGAAGATCGAGGTAAGGTTTAGTTCCAGTCGTTATAGTGGTGTTAAAACATAACTTATTTTCTTAATGCCAGATATTCAAATATCAAAAAATCTTTTTTTTCACTAATAGGTTTGGGTTCTTCTTGAAAGACGGAAAGAGTTAATGCTACATTAAAACTTTGGGATAATTCTCATGTAGTTCTTTGTGGAGATTTTAACTCTACCCCTAATGTATGTATCTTAACGATTCCATTGTACATATCTAAATCTTAAGTTCTGATTGTATTTATATCCCAATAACTCTTGCCTCTTTTTTTATTTCGGAGATCATTGTATAATTGCATATCAGATCAAAAGGTTAATTAACATTCCAAATACTAGAAGATGGTTAAGTTGTTATTCTTTGCTTAATTTACCTCTCGATGCAGTATGCAGAATGTATCTGAACTTCATAGAAATAAAATAAAAGGTCAAGATTCCGCTTAAATTCAACCCAAAAGATGGTTTATTTGGAAATTACAAAATGATGCTAAAAATAATTATCTTTTTTTTTTTGTAGAACTCAACCAAAGGATAATATAACTCACTCTCCTAATAACAAGGAAGTCCAACAGTTGTAAAATCCCAAAATCCAGGTAAAGCTATTATATCCTTCCATTTTGTCAAGTTGTCAAAATTGGTCCTTTGTAAGAGTTCTTGTAGTAAATGAGTATGCTGGGAGTACTGGGGAGTACGTTGCGCGTACTCATGCGCTTAATTTGGACGCGGACTCACCTGGGTACGCTGGGCGTAATGGGTCCAGATGCAAACCCTAATATTTGACTTGTGCACTATATAATGGATGTTAAGGCTCATTTCTCAGCCTCCATATCAGTGAGTAAAACCCTAAGAGAGCCTCCCAATCATCCTTAGCTTGAGAGTGAGTGTTTTGGAGCTAAAAGTGCTTTGGTGTGTTAGTGAAGAAGAAGGAGAGGAGCTTGTGGAGGCTAGAGCTTGAAGTGCAAGTTTGGATCTGAGATCTATAGAGGAAGGAGCTGCATTTGGAGGTATAAAGTTCAAAACTTTCCTCTTTATTTTGGTTTGATGTTTCATGGACCATTATAGGGTTAAAAGTCCAAAAGGTGGAGACTTTATGAGTGTAATGTGCTCCATGGACCTAGATCTGTCCCATTTCAATGGTATTTGTGTTATAAATCCATAAAGTTTCCATCTTGGTCGTGGATATGAGGTTATGCATGAGTATTAAGCTTTCTAGTGTTAGGAAGTGGAGTATTATGGGTGTTAGTGACTTGTCCAGCCATGCAAAGGCTTAAAGTCGCCGACTTTATGGATTAAGAGGGTTATAAATGGTCAGATCTAGAAGTTGGATGTGGGTCTTAACGAATTAAGACCCCAAAATGCTTAAGGTGGAGACTTTAAGAGTGTAATGTGCTCCATGGACCTAGATCTGTCCCATTTCAGTGGTATTTGTGTTATAAATCCCTAAAGTTTCCATCTTGGTCGTGGATATGAGGTTATGCATGAGTATTGAGCTTTCTAGTGTTACAAAATGGAGTATTATGGGTGTTAGTGACTTGTCCAGCCATGCAAAGGCTTAAAGTCGCCGACTTTATGGATCAAGAGGGTTATAAATGGTCAGATCTAGAAGTTGGACGTGGGTCTTAACGGATTAAGACCCCAAAATGCTTAGAGTCTGAAACTAGGAGTTACGCTGGGCTTAATCCCAGTACGCGCGACTTAAGGGGTCGCGCACCCCGCTTTCTGTGAAGACACCGAGTACGCCCAACGTACATGTGTGGTACGCGCAGCGTAACTCGGGGAGTCGACTTTTGTTGACTTTTAGGGTTTTGGTCAACTTTAGGGTCTTTGAGCCATGAGAGGGGTAAAATGGTCTTTTACCCTTCCGAGAGTACTAAGAGGAGGAATAGTCTAGCCTTGAGAGATTGTGACATCCCCAATTTCACGGCCAGAAAAGACAGATTTGTTTATGCTTTGTTTTATAAATCAGAGTGATCGTTTAAAGAAAACGGTTGCGGAATTTGTTCCCAAAATAAAATATGATAACCATTTATCAAAACATTTCTCGAAAAGAATGTATTTTCATTAAATAATAAAAACTCGGGATGTCATGTTCGTTACAGACAAAAAACATAAACAATATAAAATAGACCTTACAATAGTTATTCAACTACTGATCTATAATCCAAAATCTCTCGTCAAGTCCACCAACTTATACCCTTGTGCCATTACCTGTAATGAAAAGAAAACTGAGTGGGTCAGGCTTGGGAGCCTGGTGAGCATATAGGGTTTTCAACTCACAATAATATAATTATTATATGTAATCAGCAAACAATCAACCCAATTACCCATCCCCATTATCTTCTTAAGGTTTTACCCTAAGAACCAACTATCCTTCATTCATTTATTCATAAGGAATTTGGCACGAGTTCCATTGCTGCCAAAGCTTATTTATCAAGTACTAAATCCATAGTTATCTGGTGCTAACTCCATAGTCACCAAAGTTCACTTAACAAGCGCTAACTCCATAGTCGCCAAAGTTTACTCAACAAGCGCTAACTCCATAGTCGCCAAATTTTACTCAACATGCGCTGACTCCATAGTCGCCAAGGTTCATCAAATAGGCACGAAGTCACATCGTCGCCAAGGTTTATACAATAGGCGCTAACTCCATAGTCACCAACAATTCCATCTACCTATGTTCTACCCAACAATTTTGTAGATATAAATACTTACACGGTTTAAATCATTTAACACCTGTATAAAACTCCAATTTCCATGCCCATCTCAAATAGACAAATAACATATAAACACATAGCACGTATTTCATAGCAAATACTTCATATTTATGTGTTAGAAGAAAGTAACTACACACCCACCCATATAAACAACAATATACTTAATACACTCAAACCATACTTGTATTATTATCGTGTTTATGAAAGGTAGTATACACTCACTTGATCAGAAAATGATCGGACAGCACTACGACTTGCAGAAGTAGTATTCTGCGGTAGATCTGGAAGATCTCCACAAAAATCGAACTTCTCGCGGGCAGAGCTTCGGCTCGGGAACCGCATTTCTCGGGATCTTCGGGATCTCGGGACTTGCTTCGGGGCTCGAGAATAATATCGGGGCTTCGGGGTATTTCTGGCACGCAAATCGATGCAAAACGGGAGAGAGAAGAGGGAAAATGAACAAAAGAACCGGCTGCCCTCGCATCCTATTTATAGGAGGCTGGAGCCTCGGAGTACGCGGGGCGTACAGGCGTACGCGGGGCGTACGCGTCCGAATCCGTCACTGCATGCGTCATCCGAAGAACTCGAGTGCGAAGGTCGTCATGCTTCGCTGTACGCGGGGCGTACTTCGGATGAGTCCGATGACTCGCCTTCGGATAATACCGGGATTTAATAATTAAATTTAATTATTAATTCATTAATAAACTTCGAAAATTCATATCTTCTTCATACGAACTCCGTTTTCGACGTTCTTTATATCCACGCGTAGGTGAGACTACGCTCTACGACTTTCGTTTAGACTCCGTCGGCTAATTTTGACTTTTATTTTTATTATTTATTTTTAATACGTCGGGACAGAAAATTTCGTTATAAATTCATAACTTCTTCGTCTGACGTCCGTTTTCGCCTAACTTTTTATCGCTTCGATACCAACAACGAGATCTCCGATTCTCGTTTAGATTGCTAAGGCTAAATATCGCTCTAACGTAAATTCACTTTATACGTCGCGCTGTGTTATGCCGGTTCTGTCGCGAAACTTCGACAGATCATAACTTCTTTGTTATAACTCGGATTTTGGCGTTCTTTATATGCACGGAAACCTTGTAACATATACTACAACTTAGTTAGGATTATTCATCCTAAATAATCTTCTATCAAAAAGTCATTTTTGACGCTTATTATCTCTAAATTGACTAGCCCTGATCTACGGGCGTTACAATTATCTCCCCCTTAGGATGATTACGTCCCAGAATCATCAACGAAATAGGATTCGTATACTGACTCCATAAGTTATCTCTCCATTCTAAGTAATAACCTTGAGGGGTCGTGTCCCGATGACCTCTCATCGTAGTCGGACTCAATTGATATGACCCCTAGGGTCGGAATAACAACTATCTTACTAGACATTACCGAAACAATGGTAATGACATACTTGAATAAAATGGAATCAATTACTAGCTTCTTGATAACCTTGTGACTTCCCCTAATCCAAGCGTGAGTCCTGTGCTTCC
Source organism: Lactuca sativa (assembly GCF_002870075.4). NCBI lineage: Eukaryota > Viridiplantae > Streptophyta > Magnoliopsida > Asterales > Asteraceae > Lactuca > Lactuca sativa. The sequence continues at coordinate 35,057,405 of NC_056623.2, forward strand.
GGTAGTATAGAGCTCTACTACCATTCACACCTACTCATACTCGTCCCAAGTATTGTCTCACAGTTAACCAAGTCACCATACATAAATCATATAATCATTCAACACATCAGATAACAAAACCATGGTTTATATTAATTCTTGAAACTATTACACAAAAGTTCAAGTTCACCCTATACTATGCCTCTAACAGGCTATGCTTCCTGATACAGACTTTATATATTAATATGAAGTCTTCATCTTTTAATCCTCCCATCCTTTTCTGCTTCGTTGAGGAACATGTTGAATGCCATTGGCTGTGGAGGTGTGTTTTTCTGTGGGCAGTCTTTAGAAATATGACCTTCTTCGTTACACCTATAGCACACCTTTTTGAGGGGTGCGCACTTATTGGCGTAGTGCCCTGTCTTCCCACATTTGTAACAAGTCATCTCCTCGCTACATTTCCCGAAGTGTTTCTTCTTACACTTCTCACACCACTTAGCTTCATCTCTTCCCCCAGATTTCGAGAATTTACTTTCTTTGTCGATTATTGAAGATCCTTCACGCTCCCTTTTCTCTCCAACTTCAGCTCTTTCCAGACCCTTTTCCTTTATTTGGGTCTCAACATTCTTGGCTGCCCAGATGGCGGCTTTCAGAGTGGTTGCTTGCTTGACTATCGGACCAAAGTCCGCTGGTAATCCATTGGCAAACTTGTTGACCTTGGAAAGTTCAGTTGGAATTAGGTGTGGAATAAGCTTCATTTTCTCAGTAAAGCTCGTAGCGTATTCAGTAATGCTCAATTTTCCTTTCTTCAGATTCTGGAACTCATTGTTGATTTCCAGAAGATCTTGCTCAGAGCAGTATTGCAATGTCAGTTGCACCACGAATTCTTCCCAAGACATCTTGCTAGCTTCCCCCTTAGGCATCGAACCAGCCAGTAACTTCCACCAGCTCAATACTCCAGATTTTAACAGAGGGATTGCAAGAGCGGTCTTCTGTCTGTTGCTACACTCGCAACTTTCAAACATTGTCTCCATTTTGGAGATCCAGTCCATGACTTGCACCGGTGTCGGGCTCCCAGAAAGACATGGTGGTTTGGATGCCATGAAATCCTTGTACTTGCATCAACGTCCTTCATTTCCTCTATCCTGGTTGTTTTGGCGAACTATTGGTGGGTTGGCTTGACCAACGGTCCCACTGTAGTTTCCTCCTTCAGACTGACCTCCATTTACTTCGGGCTCTTCAACTTGAATTGACAATTCCTCGCGATTCTGCCTGATCAGACGTCTGGTTTCTTCCATCTGATTATTCAACATTGCCTGGATCATCACTTGAACTCCGGCCATTGTCATTGGTTCAGGCGCTGCTGCTACAACAGGTATTTGTTCAATTACTGGTATTTGATTCCTGTTTTCATTAGCATTTCCAACTCCACTCCTCGTTCTCACCATTTTTGATCTATACACCGAATAAGGTGAAATTAGATCCTTTGTCACGATAGATATTCAAATCATCCTTATCACTCCGAAACGTTTACATGTTAGTTCTAATATCGTAGATGCACGCTTAGAATCCTAAACACATAAGGTTTCCAGATCCGGTTGGCAACAGACCATAGATCCGAACAATTAACGTCATATATGGCAAACATATAACAATTAGCACATAATAGCATTTTAGGCAATTTTCCTAAAATAAAATAGTGCATGTGTCAATTTAGGTGTACTACCTAAAATATAATGGACACACTCAACTCACAATCATTGCTTTGCATTCTAAGTTTAAGTCTAGAAATAAATCCATATTCCTAGTTCGCTTAAACTCTCTGATACCAACTATGACATCCCCAATTTCACGGCCAGAAAAGACCGATTTGTTTATGCTTTGTTTTATAAATCAGAGTGATCGTTTAAAGAAAACGGTTGCGGAATTTGTTCCCAAAATAAAATATGATAACCATTTATCAAAACATTTCTCGAAAAGAATGTATTTTCATTAAATAATAAAAACTCGGGATGTCATGTTCGTTACAGACCAAAAACATAAACAATATAAAATAGACCTTACAATAGTTATTCAACTACTGATCTATAATCCAAAATCTCTCGTCAAGTCCACCAACTTATACCCTTGTGCCATTACCTGTAATGAAAAGAAAACTGAGTGGGTCAGGCTTGGGAGCCTGGTGAGCATATAGGGTTTTCAACTCACAATAATATAATTATTATATGTAATCAGCAAACAATCAACCCAATTACCCATCCCCATTATCTTCTTAAGGTTTTACCCTAAGAACCAACTATCCTTCATTCATTTATTCATAAGGAATTTGGCACGAGTTCCATTGCTGCCAAAGCTTATTTATCAAGTACTAAATCCATAGTTATCTGGTGCTAACTCCATAGTCACCAAAGCTCACTTAACAAGCGCTAACTCCATAGTCGCCAAAGTTTACTCAACAAGCGCTAACTCCATAGTCGCCAAATTTTACTCAACATGCGCTGACTCCATAGTCGCCAAGGTTCATCAAATAGGCACGAAGTCACATCGTCGCCAAGGTTTATACAATAGGCGCTAACTCCATAGTCACCAACAATTCCATCTACCTATGTTCTACCCAACAATTTTGTAGATATAAATACTTACACGGTTTAAATCATTTAACACCTGTATAAAACTCCAATTTCCATGCCCATCTCAAATAGACAAATAACATATAAACACATAGCACGTATTTCATAGCAAATACTTCATATTTATGTGTTAGAAGAAAGTAACTACACACCCACCCATATAAACAACAATATACTTAATACACTCAAACCATACTTGTATTATTATCGTGTTTATGAAAGGTAGTATACACTCACTTGATCAGAAAATGATCGGACAGCACTACGACTTGCAGAAGTAGTATTCTGCGGTAGATCTGGAAGATCTCCACAAAAATCGAACTTCTCGCGGGCAGAGCTTCGGCTCGGGAACCGCATTTCTCGGGATCTTCGGGATCTCGGGACTTGCTTCGGGGCTCGAGAATAATACCGGGGCTTCGGGGTATTTCTGGCACGCAAATCGATGCAAAACGGGAGAGAGAAGAGGGAAAATGAACAAAAGAACCGGATGCCCTCGCATCCTATTTATAGGAGGCTGGAGCCTCGGAGTACGCGGGGCGTACAGGCGTACGCGGGGCGTACGCGTCCGAATCCGTCACTGCATGCGTCATCCGAAGAACTCGAGTGCGAAGGTCGTCATGCTTCGCTGTACACGGGGCGTACACTCGTACGCGGGGCGTACTTCGGATGAGTCCGATGACTCGCCTTCGGATAATACCGGGATTTAATAATTAAATTTAATTATTAATTCATTAATAAACTTCGAAAATTCATATCTTCTTCATACGAACTTCGTTTTCGACGTTCTTTATATCCACGCGTAGGTGAGACTACGCTCTACGACTTTCGTTTAGACTCCGTCGGCTAATTTTGACTTTTATTTTTATTATTTATTTTTAATAGGTCGGGACAGAAAATTTCGTTATAAATTCATAACTTCTTCGTCTGACGTCCGTTTTCGCCTAACTTTTTATCGCTTCGATACCAACAACGAGATCTTCGATTTTCGTTTAGATTGCTAAGGCTAAATATCGCTCTAACGTAAATTCACTTTTTACGTCGCGCTGTGTCATGCCGGTTCTGTCGCGAAACTTCGACAGGTCATAACTTCTTTGTTATAACTCGGATTTTGGCGTTCTTTATATGCACGGAAACCTTGTAACATATACTACAACTTAGTTAGGATTATTCATCCTAAATAATCTTCTATCAAAAAGTCATTTTTGACGCTTATTGTCTCTAAATTAACTAGCCCTGATCTACGGGCGTTACAGAGATGCATTGATTTAGAGTGTTTATTTCATATGATTAGGCGGAGGCTAGATCGGATTTTACAGAGTTCGAGATTTTACCGAGTTACCCGAGGTGAGTCTTCTCACTATACTTTACCTAGAGTGGTAATTAGAGTTATGTGACAAAGTATTTTGTATGCTTTTGCATGATTTGATTTCTATGTGATTTATGCTATGTATGTGCCAGAGTTTTCAGAGTTAGGACCGTAAGGTCCACAGAGTTTGGGTCAGAGGGCCCACAAAGTTATGGGACTGGAGGGTCCCAATGAGACACATTGACCAGAGGGTCAAACAGAGTTATATCCTCGAGTGGCTAATATGTATTGTGTGTGATATTTTGGGAAACTCACTAAGCATTTATGCTTATAGGGTTGTGTTATTTGTTTCAGGCACTAGTGAGGATCGCGGGAAGGCGCCGACTTGATCAGTACACACACGAGGAGTTTTTATATTTTGGTCTTGGGATGTGATGTTATGTTTTGACTATGTGATGCAATGGTGTTTTTATAACAATTATGAATGAAAATGTGTTCTATAAAATGTGAAAAATTATTTTGAAAATTTGGGTGTTACAACAGTAAAATGTGGTGGTAGTAATAATCGACACTTTCTTTTGGGTCAAATTTCACCAAAAATCAAAGAAAGACAGAAGAACATTTTGTATTGGGTAAAAGGAGAATCTATTATGATCAAAATGACGGTGAAGCTTTAATTTGTAGTAACAATGAGGAGGAAGAAATTGATGAAGAAGAGGAAAAGAAGGAGCTTGTGGAGAAGTCTCAAGATTACATCATCCGGTTAGTAATTAAGTGATTTATTTTATAATTTCAGAATTACTATTCAACATCTTTGCTCATCCGATGCTGATTTGGTTTATTAGGTAGCAACTGTCCATAAAACCTTTTGAAATCACGGTAACAATTTCTCCACCTGACATTTGTTTTGTTTACATTGATCTCAAGTTTTTCTAGTACCTATAATTTGGTTCGATGTGGAGAATTCATTGCTATTTCTGGCATCTAATACTAATAAAATCAAGCTCAATGCAATGAATATTATATTTTTGTTTCATATACCTTTTTCCTAACAAGAATTGTGGTTGAAATTTAACTTTGTTTTCTAAATTGTTTGTGGAGAGTTTGAGAGTTCAAACTAAAACTCATGTTTCTATCTGATTGCGGTATAATATGTTAGGATCCAATCAATTTATTTATTAGTTTGTATGATTTAAATCTGAATAATTTATTTTTATTTTTCTATAATTCAATTTTTTTTTAATTTGAAGCGTTAAATGCAAATTTCAGGTCTGTAAATTGGTCCCCACTATCAAATATGTTTCCTATATAAAAACTTTTGAAAAATAGAATAACTTTGAAGATTTAGATAAACAAATAGTAATAATAAGAGTAAATTGCAAAAGAAAAAAAAACATTTTAATATCAATGATCTCACTATCGTAATAGTTGTCTTTTTGCTGTTTAGATTTTAACCTTATAAATAAATTTAAACATTGTTCTCTTGCCAAATTATTGTCATCGCTATTTTTCAATGTTTTATATTTGTATTTTTATCACATATTTATTATTAGGTAATAAGAATATATAATGAATATTTTTTTTTACCAAAAGATGACAAAATAACTTCAAATGGAAAACTATCTATCATGAATGTTGGTTTTTTTGGTGGGTATTGCAAAAAGTGAACTCTAACAGTATCCTACTTAATTAGCATATGATGTCAATTTCATGTGAGATTAAAAGCAAGCATGACATGTATCCTACTTAATTAGCATATGATGTCAATTTCATGTGAGACTAAAAGGAAGCATGATATGTGATCCTGGGTATTTCTTTCATTCAAGCTTTGGTTCTAAGAATATCTAGCCATGAGTTAAGCTTTCCGAATTGCTTTTTCGTAAAATTATATTTTTTTTAGAAATCATATTTACCCATGATCTTTCAATTTAATCTTAACTCACTAATTTTTTACTCCGTTATATAAGATCTAAAAGATAACCAAAATCACAAGGAAGTTATTAACCACAAATCACTAAAGGTGGAAAGGATCTTTATGAAAATAAACGTTGGTTTAATCGAATGAAAATAGGTTTTTCAATTGATAGAATCCATTTTGTTTATCCTCATTTAGTAAGAACGAATTCAAAAATATCAAATTAGAAATTTTTATGTAACTCGTCTTTTATTTAATTTTCTTTTTAATTTATAGAACCATATAGTATACAGGATATTATAACAAAATATAGTAAAATTTTATATTTTTTTACCCGTGGTTTCCACGGGTTGTAAACTAATATGTTAATATGATAAAAGATCAAGTATCTAATCTTATTTAAAATAATTAGCCTTTAAAATTTCAATTTCCAATATAATTACATACCATATACTTATTTAATATTACATTATATTAAAAACAATTAATATTACTGGTTCGGTTCGGTTCGATTTGTTTCAGTTTTAGATGAAAACCATAATCGAATCATATGAATTTGATTAATCAAAATTAAAAAACGCACCACCAATTTTAGTAATGGTTCTATTAAAATGTTTTGGTTATACCGGTTAATTTGGTTTTGGTTCGATTTTTTGATTAATGTGCTCAGCGATATATTAAATTTTTAAGTGACATTTTTGTTGATGAGTCACATTCGTTAAGAAAATTTGTTCGGCTCATATAATGAGGCTATAATTTCAAGTCGATTCATGATTTAAGAAATGACACTATACATAAAAGTTAAATCTTATTTGCCGGTTTAGCCGGTTGTGTGCATTTTTTTTAAATGATAGGTAAATCAAACCTACTACTAATTTCACCTTGTATCCCAGATGGGATTTGATCACTTGAATCACCCACCTCAAAAGAGAGGACAATATTTGATATCATTAGGATAGAAGTCATTTGGTACATGTTATACACATACAATACAAGCAAATGAAAAGTAATTTTAGAAAGTTAGATGTTATTTTAAAAATTAGATATGATGTTACGAGAAACAGTTTAACATTTATTGGACTAGAAAAAGAGTATGTCTGGCAATCGTGTCGTGTTCGGGCTAACAGGTTGCGGGTATACGGGTCAAAATATACCAACCCGAACATGACCCATTTAGCTATATAGGTCACAGGTTGGGGGGTTTGGAACATAAACTTATATTTGACCTGTTAACCCACTTATTTATATGGGTTCACATGTTGGTGGGTTCGTGGGTCAGATTCCATAAATGGTTGACGGGTCGTGTCGAGAATTTTCAGACCTAAAAAAGAGGTCATTGTAGAAGAAAAGAAATATAATGGTTAAACTATATAAAACAAGACCAAAATATAATTGTTTATATATATATATATATATATATATATATATATATATATATATATTGGTCCTTTAAGAAACATATTACTCATCTATTGTTGGGTCAAAATATGGTTTATACTTTACTTTTCTGGGCTATTGTATTTTTGTGTAATATTTTATGATTTTATGGCTTAGTTTACGGCTGAGTTTACGGCCGTAAACACCTTACGGCCGTAAACTCATTTACGGCCCATTTGTTTCCGGCCCGTGTTCTACAAGTTTAAATAGAGGTGTTAGGGTGAGGAGTAGAGATTGATGAACTAGAAGGAGTTTACAGCCAGAGAGAATAAGGAGAAATTTTGTGTGTGAATCTTTTGTATCCGGATCATAATTCATATCAATTCATACATAGATTCATCATATTCTTCTTCTTCTTCTCTTCTAGTTTATCTGACATCATCCGTTTGATTGGGATTCTGCACCATCAAACGGATCTGACTGATACACGGGCAAATTAGGGACTTACAATTGGTATCAGAGCCAAGTTGTATCAGTCAAAAGGATTTATTGTTTCATCCAAATATCGAATATTCTGTGTTTACGGTCCAAGCTTACGGTCGTAAACACCGAGTTCTTGGGCCGTAAACTCTATTTGGAGCAATATTTGATCTTATTTTCGAAATATTTTTGCGTTTTTGGATAGATCTTGCAAAAATAAGGGGGGTTTGTTCTTCGTGTTTTTCATAAAAAGGGGTTTTTGATCGAGTTTTGGAGCTTCAAAGTCGAAAAATCGCTGTTTTTCGCGTAATCTTGAAGGGTTTTCGGCCGGAGCTTACTGCCGGAAACAGTTCACGGCCGTAGTGTTTACGGCTAGGGTTTCCGGAGATCTCGGCTCGGCAGCGGCTTGCGACTAGGCGGCTTGCGGATCGAAGCAGTGGAGCGCGGCTTGGTGAATTGCGGCTCGGCTCTGTGGATTGCGGCTCCTGCAGGCGCTTCAATAAAAAAGGCGATCGGCTTTGAAGGCTGCAAGGATCGAACCCGGATCCATTCTACAATCAGTCACGCGTCTTGCCACTTGGGACAACATACCTCTAGGTTTATACCTTCCATTTTTTAACTATAACCACTTCCTGTCGCAGCAAGTTTTGCCAATTTAACACTTTTAACCCCTAAAATCAATTTCTGTCATTTTTAAAGTTCTTTTTAAACCAAAAATTTTAATTTTAATTTTTGAATTTTATTTTTGACTTTTTATTTCAAATTTTGACTTTGACTTTCAAGTTTGACCTGTGATTTTAAACTTTGACTTTTTCGTTTAATTTTTAAATTTTCAAATTTAGCTTTTCGGTTTGACTTTTAAGTTTGACTTTTAAGTTTGACTTTTCAAAGTTTGACTTTTGAGTTTGATTTTTTAAATTTGACTTTTAAGGTTGTTTTTTTTTTTTTTTTTTAAAAAAAAGGCATTTTAAATTTGACGTTTGCTTCTAGTTGTTTTTTAATTAATTGATTTTAAGGTCTACGAGGGGTCTGAAAACATGAAAGAAAGTCGTCAGGATATGTTAAGACAAAATTTCAACTTTTTCGATTATGTCCCTGGAGAAACGCTCGAAACTCAGTTGCAGCGATTTACTACACTCACTACTGAGATGAATATAGCCGGGATCTTCTTGACTAAGTCTGAGATCAACAAAAAGATGTTGAATTCACTTCCAAAATCGTGGGACATGGACGTGGCTGACATCAAGAAGACAAAAGATCTCAATCGTCTTAGTCTGGCTGATATAATTGAAGAACTTAACGCTTTGAATTGTCGAAAAACAATGAGTTCAGCAAACCTTCCGGTCAATGAAGTGTCGTGTTCTCATTCATGTGAAGTTTCATGTTCTCAATCATGTGAAGATACGATTAAATTTCTTCGAGAACAAATTGATATATTTAAAAGAGAAGTTGAGGACCTGAGATATGAATGATATCAACTCAGGAAAGGACAGAAACCCCTGAAGGCTGAGTTAGAAGCAAAAACCAAGGACTTTAGGAAACTTCAGGAAGAGTATAGCAACAAGTGTGAAAATTATGATTATGTTAAGAGTCAACTTGCTGCTGTAACTGAAGAACTTGACGCTTTAAAAATCAAGTGTGGAAAAACTGATGTTAGTTTCAAAAATTATACTGCGTCAAGTCAGACAGTCGAGTCCTTATATGAGACCCAGTTAAAATTCAAAGAAAATCAAAGCAAGGGTCTAGGGTATGATAGTGTACCTCCTCCTTACAATCATAACTACACATCCATCCCTATAAAACAAGAAGAAATTGACAGGGAGGCACATCTTAAATACGGAAAACCAGCTGGATTTGTGTCAAGAGGAGTTATTAATGTTGAAAATATTGATGTTTCTGTTACATGTGCAGGTAAAGTAGCAGAGGATGAGAACAAGGAGAGTTCTTCTGAACAAACCAATGACTCCTTGAACTCTAAATCTGTTGCTTCAAACTCGATTGCTTTTAACAAACATGCCGTTGAGAAATATAGGCCTCCAATTCCAGCGCAACAAAGTGTCTGTTGTAAGTGTGCATATGGAAACAACAAGAGACAAGGCAAGGATACGCCACCAGGGGCAGGAAGAGATAACTTCACAGTGAAGAAAAAGACTTGCTTTCACTGTGGAACACCTGGACACATTGCCAGAAATTGTCCTAATCGCGCATATGTTCCCTACTATGCACAAGGCTGGCAGAACGCGCCAAGAGGGAGATTTTTCAAAAGAAACCCCTCAAGGTCACGTTCAGACAATGCTGATTGGAACGCACAGAAGGCCAAGAATCAATCTTCTAAGGCCAAGAATCAAAATCCCAAGGGCAAGGAGGGAATGCCGACCAAGAAGTCCAATCCAAGAGATACCCCAACAAAACCAAGACCGGCTAGGTCAAAGTCATCTCGAAGATCGGCTTCAAGTTCCAAATCAAGTGCCGAGCCACCCATCGGATCGAAAAAGAAATGGGTTAAACCCAACTACCAATGGGTACCAAAGGTGAAAACTCCCAAATCGTCTAATGACTCTAATATTTCATCGTCTTCTGTTTGTGACAAGCAGGATATGTCATGGGAGAGGGTATTGTGCGTTGATGACAAAGGTCGACCCAATTTCAAAATGGACTGGGTTCCAAAGACCAACTAATCCCGCTCTGCGCTGGAGCAGCTATGGAGGCATATCATCAAACTTCGGTTTGTTGGTAGTGGCTGCTCCTGACACTTGATAGGAGACATCTCTCAACTGTACAACACTCAGAACATTGTTTGAGAGCATGTGTCCTTTTGCGGGAAAGGAAGAAAAGAAGGGATCACATGGGGTTAGTGCTTAATGAAATGAAGAATTTTCGGATCTGTTCTGAGATTATGCGTGTTGTTCTCAAACCTTCTGGATGCAGATTCAATCGGTGAATTACGGTTTGCGTTTTCTTCTCTATACTCCTAAGTTTTTCTTAACCTGATTCGCTTTAAAGACTAATTTTTGTTTTAGGATAGTTTAAATTTGCGGATTTACTTTCGTTTCTCTCATATGCACAAATTTAGGGGGAGAAATAAAAACAAAACAAAAATTATAAAATTTTCAAAAATCCAAAAACATCAGAAAATCAGAAAATAAAAAATATATTGGTTATGAAATGTGTTTGAGGGAGATGTTTTGGGAAGTGATATTATCAAGTGATAACAGGCAACCTGAGTCTGCGTAACGTACCCAAAGTTGAAGGGTTTATGCTCTGACTTGATGTGTCGGTAGGCACGAAAAATTTTAAATGGACTTGACTAGGGAGATTTGAACTTAGGAAATTTATAGACTTGACAAATCTTGACCTAGTTAGATACGTTCAGCCTGACAATACGACGCTCTGATAGGTTGAGCAAGGAGATATATATGGGAATCTACTCGTCACATTAAATGAGCCCGTACTTGGAATCGTGGTTTAACTTTTACTCGATGTTCGGATTTTGTCCTTAATTCCAGTTGGATGGAGCGACTGGTAAATTCCGATAAATTAGGTCTGTAGAATATCATTTTCTTTCTTTCCGTCTGTTAGTCATATGTTGTCTCCTTTGCGTGACTTCCAATCCGACCTGGTACACAACATATGCGACTCTATTTCTTTGTAGGATATATATATATATATATATATATATATATATATATATATATGTGTGTGTGTGTGTGTGTGTGTGTGAAATATATGTGTGAAATACTTCTCATCTGTTAGCCATATGTTGTCTCCTTTGCGCGACTTCCAATCCGACCTGGTACACAACATATGCAACCTTCTTCTTCTCAACCCCTCTGAAGTAGTTAGCAATAGAATTCTGAATCTCTTCTCTCTCTGAATGGTTGTCTGCTCACCCGGTGTAAGGAGTACTCTGGAAGTTCTTGATGGCTGGGGCATATCAGGAAGCGGGAAACACGTTCCAGTACACTTAAAATTGAACTCATACAGATTGTCTGTAGATCTCGCTGCTCAATTTAGGTGGACAACAATATCCCTGGTCGTCGTCAGATGAATGGTCCTTAAGATATAGTATCTAAGGAATTAGGATCAGATATAATTTTTAGGAACTTAAGTTCACCTTGTCTTGTAACAAATAGTATGTCCTAAATCTGTCACAAATTTTTCGTGTTTAAGTGGACCACAATACTGACGATCGACCAGACAAAGATGTGAATATGGAAGGTACCGACAAGTGGTTAAAAGCTGTCTAAAAACTTTGATCCCAAATCACTCTTAAAGTTAGATATCAATTTTATTTTTGTTAAATTTTGTCATAGTTTCTTCTAATTTAAATATTAGGGGAAAATTAAAAATTAAAAATAATGAAAAAAAAAACAAAAACAAAGAAAAATCAAAAAATTAAAAAAATCCAAAAATAGTGTTATTTCTGTTTTGTTTCTTGTTCAGAAAAATAAAAAAGTTCCAAAAATATTTTTGTTTCCGTTTTAATTTGTGTGCTAAGTTTTCTTTTAGTTTTGTTTTGTCTTGAATAGTGATTTCAGGTATAGGTAAAGCTCATGGAGTTTGTGTTGAAGATTTCTGAGCAAAAGCTTCGTCCGTGAGCATCGAAGAATTCTCATTCGAAGGAGCAAGAAATGAAGATTATTCTTTCAACATTCAATCATTTAACCCCAGAAGCAAGGTGAAGCTGCAATTGAAGATTATGTGACGGATTGCATTGAAGTCTCCTCAATCAGTCTGCTGCTATCTATGAATCTGCTGAAGTGATCCAGAAGATTATTTATCTCTAAAGTTCTCTCTGAAGATTCTCAAGCTGAAAGCACTATCTTTCAAGAATCAGTACGTAAAACCTCCTCACCCAACGTGCGTTCAATGCTAAATTCTGAAGAAATGCCCAACTGCTCAAGATGAAGTCATTCATGGAAGATTCATATGTTCATCCTGATGCTGTGAAGAATTTGAAGATTAATGCTGAAGTCAAGTTCCCAATGAAGATTATCAAGAAAGCCAACTACTTTTTAGGGGGAGCTTGTTGGGTCATTAAGAAAAGAAAGCTATAAACCAAGGGATAGATTGTTGGGTCAAAATATGGTTTATACTTTACTTTTCTGGGCTATTGTATTTTTGTGTAATATTTTATGATTTTATGGCTTAGTTTACGGCTGAGTTTACGGCCGTAAACTCATTTACGGCCCATTTGTTTTCGGCCCATGTTCTACAAGTATAAATAGAGGTGTTAGGGTGAGGAGTAGAGATTGATGAACTAGAAGGAGTTTACGGCCAGAGAGAATAAGGAGCATTTTGTGTGTGAATCTTTTGTATCCGGATCATAATTCATATCAATTCATACATAGATTCATCATATTCTTCTTCTTCTTCTTCTCTTCTAGTTTATCTGACATCATCCGTTTGATTAGGATTCCGCACCATCAAACGGATCTGACTGATACACAGGCAAATTAGGGACTTACATCTATAATTTCATAGCTTTTGGTCACAATCTTGATGAAATATTTCTATATTTCATAAGCTCTTCAAAATTGGTTTTGATGTATAAAATTGATTGAGAATATGTTTTACCAATGTAAAAAGTTTCGAGGATGTGAAATGCAATGTTAAAAAAGATCAAATGTAAGGGTTAAACTAGATTTTTGACATCTTAGTCAGTACGAGGAATACAAGATATGAAAGCCATGAATTCCAATACTAGGTGAGTGTATGTCGATGACATGGTACAAAGCTTCTAGAAGAGTTGGATCTTGTATCAGAAGATAATTCTATAATGCTACGTCATTTGTCATTCTTTGTAAACAATGCTACACTCCATGTTTTGGATATATTGAATGGTGTCATATATATAATCCACGACCATGACCTACACATCAAAAAGTACAGGGGTAAAAGTTAATAACCTAATTACACTCTTATTTATGTCACAAAAGTTACCAATTAGGATGGATTTTTCTTTAGACTCTGTTTTGAGATGCACCTTAGAATTTATTTGCCCTTTCTCATTTCTCTGCAACATCATATCATAATTGTATTATTATATAAAGTGAAATGAAAATTAAATAACAAGTAAAAGATGGAAGAAATATATGCGAAGTGATTTGAGCACCTTTGGTACAAATATACTATGAGATAGAAGATAGGGAGCAACATCAAAATCAATATTGATATAGCAAACTAGAAGATGTTGGTATACTTATGCAAACAAAACATATATAAGTAATCATCATTTCACATATATATGATGATAGGGCTTGTTTGATAGTTGTTGATTAAGTCATATCATTGAGTTAATGTGAGACTGAGTCAAACAAAACCCTGAATCTAACCGAGTAAGGGGCATATCAAAAGAATCACGACTGAGTCTGAGGCTTCTAAGTGTGATATCAAACATGACAGACTCAACCTCTTACCATACCCAGCAAGAGGCATATCAAACAGCCCCAAGTCATAATAAAATTCATATATTTAAAAAAAAGTGAATCTATTTACCTTGCATCCCCTAGAAAGGGGCTTAATGCGGCGTGGACAAGTATGTGCATCATAAAATTGGCGTAAAAATAGTTCTGCAAACAATTGGAATTCACAAACTCTCCTTCAATGTTATGACTTATATAGAGATATAATTTATAATTTATAAACATTAGAAGCTACCATGAAGTCGTGTTACATCCGAGAAAAAAAAAGGTATGTTTTGGAACCTTTGAATAAGAAATTTTGGCATAAATGGTCCCTTAGTACGCTGGGCGTACTTAAGTGTACGCTTAGCGTACTACGTCCCTTTCTGGTCGCGGGTGTTTTGGGGTACACTGGGCGTACCATGAGCTACACGGGGCGTACGCGCCAGAGAAGCAAAATCCTAATTCTCAGACTTGAGGCCTATATAAACGACTTTAAGCTCCTTGTAGTGAACCCTAGAGAGCCTCCACTGCCCTTAAACGTTATTACACCTCTGGAATCCTTGAGAGAGCACCTTTGAGCCTTATAAGTGTGTATGTGTGGTCTTTAGTGCCCATTTCAAGAGGAGAAGTTGGTGAAGAAAGCTTAGATCAAGTGGGTGCTTCTGGATCTTGCATCATAATCATCTTTCAGAGCTTTTGGAGGTAAAAAGCTTGCATCTTTCCTCTTATTTCTTTAGATCTTGCTAGGGTTTTTGTAGTTGGTCCCTTTGATGAGCCTTGGACCTCAATTGTTGGCTTGGTCATCCCCATTTGATTAGAAAGTCAAATCTAGGGTCCTTAAGCCATCTAGAAGCATAAAAATAGGATCGTGCTGGTAGTCTTGACCTTCAACATGAGTTAAAGACCTTAGGAAGGTCTTGATGATGGTTTTGGAGGTATAAGGAACATGAAAAGACATAAAGTTAGCAACTTTATGCCTTAGGACGTGTTAAAGAACTCAGATCTAGCTTTTGGACGTAAAAGAATGGGATATTAAGCACTTAATGGGGAAAGTGCTAAACTCAGGCGAACGTCGGGCGTACTCAGTGTACGCTACGCATAGCCTTTGAGAGTCCAGTACGCGACGCGTGCCAAAGAGGTACGTTGAGCGTACGCAAGGCAGATTGGTCCGTTTCTGTTTTGGGTCTGGCGACTTTTGGGCCTCATCTTGGTTATTGGGTTGACTGCATTCTGTGAAATATGGGCTATATCTTTGGATTTGGGTCATGGACTTTTGGGAGGGCCTTACTGGGCCAAGAGGCCCATTAGTAATTTTGGACTTGGACTTTGGGCCCATTTTCAAAGGAAGATTAATTGGGCCGCATGAATAGGGTTGGGCTTGGGTCTTTCCCTCCTGATTAATTTAAGGATCTAATATTATTTAATACTATTATCCAGCCCGAGAGATTCCGGATTATTAGGAGAGCAGCTTTGGTTTTCGGCAAACGGAGGTGAGTCTCCTCACCATACCCATGGGTCTAAGGCACCAAGGCCGACCCATTATATGAGATGTGATACGTGTTAGCCATTCTGTGAAACTAGGTGCTTTGTGATTATGTTGGTATGGAAGAGCTCGGGGGATTCCCGGGGCACTTAGGTATAAGACTTGGGAGGGTTTCATTGGCATCCTAGGTCGAAGACCTCGGGGGGGGGGGGGGGGGGGTTCCCGAGGCATTGGGCTAAGACCATGAGGGGGTTCCTATGGCACCCGGAGTAAGACCCTGGAGGGTTTTCAGGGCTTCCCTATGTGTTGGCTTGCATGGTTTATATGTTTGTATAGCTGATTAGCATGTATGATATATTTTGTGCTTGTGTGTGGGTGTGTCGTAGGGAACTCACTAAGCTTTCAAGCTTACCATTTGTGGATGTGTTTCAGGTACATCCGAGCCCAAAGGCAAGGGCAAAGCGTGATGGTGCGGCGTGCACTCTATCTCTCTTTTATTACTACCTTTTTGGGACACTCTGATGTTTTAAACAAATTGTAATAAAGGTGGATTTGAAAACAATTGTGATGAAATTTATGGTTAATGCAAGTATGTTTATTAATTAAAAATGAAAAAAAATATTGTCGAAAATTTGGGTTGTTACAAGTCGGCAAGACAAGACTCTATAATTAATTAAAATATTATTTTAAAACATAAAACTTTATAAAAAAATATATAGT
Source organism: Lactuca sativa (assembly GCF_002870075.4). NCBI lineage: Eukaryota > Viridiplantae > Streptophyta > Magnoliopsida > Asterales > Asteraceae > Lactuca > Lactuca sativa. The sequence continues at coordinate 35,073,702 of NC_056623.2, forward strand.
CATGAAATGTGATAGTATACAACCTCACATAAGTGAGAATTTCTTGCTGCAACTGTAGGATTGCACTTTGATTTTGGAACAACATAATTTATTACATAATCACAGTGCAATGCTCCACATAATTCTACCAAGCAATTGCCCTCACTCTGAAATTTAATTTAAAGAATATATATTATTTAAAATTTCCATAAAACATTATTATTATTATATATAAAAGTGGTGAAATTGATTTGATTGCACATACAAATTTAGAATATTGTAGTGCCTATTGTCAAAATGTTGGTCGAGAGTATCCATAACGCCATTTATTTACATCCATATGAATCTTATGATCTTCTTGATCTCTAAATATGTCATTTCAAGGATGAAGCTTACACTTATGTGACATTTGGGAATTCTCTTGTTCAACAAATGGAATCAAATACTGCATAATTTAAACAATACAAGGACATGTTGTTTCACATTTGTTTAGGGTTTAATGCCTAATAATTGGTGCTTAAAAATGTGACTATTGAGCATGAATGATGAACATCAATTGCTAATACCTCCTCAATAATATTGTATGCAACTCTACTTCTTTCTCTGGAACAATGAACTTCATGAGCATGTTCTTCTGAACTTTGGTGCAAAACCAATTGTTAGAAAATATATTGCGGTTTCTTTTTTTATGGAACACCAAACTTGGTGAAGCTATGATTTATGTTCTTTCTATCATATTCATAGATACCTAGAATCAACATCTTGATTCTTAAAGATGCCCAACGTTCACACATTTTAGATAGTTATCACCACAACAAAATAATCCACACACTCTCATTTCATTAAGTCTTTGTAATCGATACTTGACTGAACATAACCCTAACTGATCAGATTGGTACCTATGTTGATATTTCTAATTCTAATGAGGCAAAAAATTCAATAGCAGAAGTTCTTCATTCTTCCTGTTTTAAAATAACTGAATACTCTAGCAAAATTCTATTAACAACTAAAAAACAAAAGATCTCCCAATAATATGATCAAGAACATCAAATTGGGTTTGAATCTCAACACAAATACTATAATTATTTGACAAAACCAAGTTTAAAAGTGATCCGGCTTGCAATCTAACTTTAACCAAGCGACTTGAACTACAAATCTTCGACGCACACATTACTTGCACAGAATCGGTATTCATCAGCTATGATGACATATGTTTTTTTCATTATATTTGGAATACTTGTTCGTGTACTTCACATATATAAAACATCATAAAATGTAAAGATTTGGTAGAGAAATTCAACCTAGAACTTGAAATAGCGTAACCTAAACGTAATTTTGCGTTGAAATTCAGATACATAAACATATTTACTGGAAAACAGACGTGTAAATTTGTGAAGACTCGTATCATTGATTGCAAAGAAATCAATAAGACTATGAATCTACATGCCCTAACTTCTGGCCTCGCCGTCTCTTTGGTTAAAAAAGAATTCTCTCTTCTTCCCTTAGCTAGATTTTGGCAAATTGAGTTGGAGCTAAATCGGAAATGTTTTAGAAAGTTGAAGGTTAAAATGAAATGCCAAAGTTACAGTTAACTCTATATGTTTTGAAAATTAACTTTAAGGTCCTTAGAGTTGTAAGAATTCTTATAAACTCCTTTATCACATCAAGTTGCAAAGTGGCACGAATTCAAGGAGATAATTAGGTTTAATGTTACAAAATGCATTATTTACACAGTTAGTCGGTTACCATCTGGTTGACTCACCTGAGCGCTAATGTGTTAGTTTTATTGATGTTGGTTTCGACCAACTTGATGACGTGGATTGCAACACCATATCTTAAAAAAGGAAGTTGGTTTTGTTGATGTGAGTAGATCTTAAAGAACAAATAAAAAAGAAAGAAAGAAAGAAAAATGATGCTAAAGGAGATTGCACAATTCAAACTCATGATCTACCCCAAAGAGAACATGTGTGTTTTTCATTAAACCAATGCATCTTTATCTTTATAATCTTATAATAGAGGTCATCCAAATTTATATTGTTCATGATAATTATCATTCTTACATCATATTCATTTGAATTCTCTATAACTTTTCATATTTCAAGTAATTAATGATATTCACTTAAGAGTTCTTTTTAACATATATCTTATAATTATTAAGTATTCAATTTAATATTATATTTTATGAGTATCAAATATCTAGTAGCTGAATAGGTTTTTTATTATTATCATAAAAAAAGGTCGATCATTTGAGCAACACACAAATATAGATCACATACAAAGTGACGATTAAGAATAATGTAAAATTTTTAAAGTTTTTGTTAGTTTGAGTTTTTTGGCCACGTTTTAAATCACATACAAAATAAGAGAGAAAAACAATATAGAAAGAAAATTACCAAAACTTAAAGGTTTTTGTGTTTTTTGAATTGTTTTACCAGTTTTCGAGCAATGTTACAATGTTAAAGTTATAAGCTCATATGTTTGTATATATACATTATAGTGTAACTTAACATTTTTCGTCCTACAATTACTATGAAACAAATGTGTGAATTTCAGAATGAAGTTATTCTATTTAGTTATGTTTTGTAAGTTAAATCTAAACTTTTATACTTAGTTGATGATTTGGATTTTAATTTAATATTTTTTGTATTCTTAATTGATCAATTATAAATATCTATACAAGTTTCGATATTTTATTGTTACGTGTTATGTTTGAGATTTCAAAATAAAATCTTATTTATATATGTTTAAATTTTTATAAAAAACTTTATACACAATTAGTTACATAGATATTACTATATTTTAGTATTCAGATTTAACTAAATTATAGAAAAAAAAAATAAGAAAAAGAGGAAAAAAAATTTAAAACTTTATATATGTTTAAAAAAATTTTACAACTTTATGCACAATTAGTTACATAGATATTATTATATTTTAGTATTTACAATTAAACTAAAATTTAGAAAAAAGAAATTAAGAAAAAGAGAAAAATATTATTGGAAAAATAAAACATGTGGTTAAATATAAACAATATTTTTATATGTTAATTCTATTCTTTTAATTAAATAAATTTTTATATGTTAATTCTATTCTTTTAATTAAATAATGTATTTGATTGATTTAACATTTTGACTTTCAGATGAGCATTGGAACTGGCCTGGTCGGAACCGGCCCGGTAACCGAACTTGGTGGAAAATAGGAACCTAACAGGACCGTCAGTTCTACCGGTTCCGATTCCTATCGTTTCTTGCCGAGTCTTCAATGTTGGAACTGATTCTTGAGGAATAACAACATAATTTGAGAAATATTTCAGTTACGATTTCGGTTTTTGCCGGTTTCTGGTTCTAAAAATCCACAAGAATATTGTCCCGGTCTCAGTCCAATCGGTTTTATCCGGTTCCGGTTCCGGTACCGATTCCGGCCGATTCTCCGGTCCAAATGTTCATCCCTACTTTCAGTTATATACTAAATTATTAATTTAGTCATCCAAATTCCAAAGAAATCATTTCCAAAGTTAATATATGAAATTGTTTCAAAATTAAAAATTTTATAGGTCTTTATTCCAAATAAAATGTATTTAATTAACATGATTCAAAATAAATATTTACTTAAACAATATAAAAAATAACATTAATTATAATATATAAAACAAAAAACAAGCCTAATTATAATAAACTGTATATAACGAATATTGGTGTTGTACATAACATAATTATAATATAACCATGTAATCAAAATATTAACAAAAATACGTTTCAAATTAAACTATGTTTATAGATACCATACCAAATCACATCCCAAGGGCTGTAAACGAACCAAACGAATACGAATAATGCTTGTTCATGTTTGTTTGTTTAAGTTAACAGAACAAATAAATGAACACGAAAGGATAAACAAACAAGTTTTTTTTGTTCATGTTCTTTCGTTTAACAAATTACGTTGTTCAGTCTCGTTCGTTTATGTTCATGAACATGCTAAACGAACATAAACAAACGAACATAAATAAACAAGATAAAAAAAACATACTTGAACATATATGAACATATGATATATTAATATAATAAAACACAATTAAGTATATATGAACATAAAAAAAAGTTAGATGAACGAACATAAACGATCTTTAACAATAAAACATAAACGAATGTTCATGAACATAATTGAACGAACGAGATCATTGTTCGTGTTCGTGTTCGTTCGTTTAAACGAACATAAATGAACTTTCCGCCAAACGATTAAGCATAGTTAAATTTGAGTTCATTTACAACCCAACTCGTCTCTTTTAAAGAAAAATACAAGACATCAATTTCATCATTGAACACTCCTAAAATCCATAGCACATGCCTTGAGTGTTTAGATAACGATACGCTCCACATTTTAGCATAGCATAAACGGGCCCAGCACCAATTCCAGAATTCCATCGTAGCCACATTTCTAGCTAACCGATATTACCCAAAGTTCCAAACCTTCACTCATTCTCGCATGGCTCAAAATGGAATCAAGGAGTAACGCAAAAGGGTGACCACTTGAATCACGCACATATAATGAGCAAAACCCCTTTATTTTTTCCCATGTTCGTCCAGTTTCACGAATAATCTTGCGGGAAGTAGGAACCAAAGACACACTCACAGTATGCCTCTTGATTTCACAGAATTTCAAGAGAAGTTTTCTACTGGCTTTAGACCATGGCAACGCTCCTTCCAATTCTGGGCCCGAGCTGTGGATATCTACACTGGTTATAAGGTAAACGATTCGAGGAATCGTTAGAAGTAAGCCAGATAGTAATTGTTGCCCCAATTGAGGTTCTATTTTTGGTTTCTCGATGTTATATATATATATTTTTTCGGGTGTCTTGTGTTCTCTTAGCCATATTTTCGTAATTGAGGTCTTCTTGGCTTCTTGATGTTATCACTTTGGGGTTATATTGTGTTTTTTGGCCTTTGTTATCCCAATTTCAGTTCTTCTTTGTTTCTCGACGTTTTCTTTTTGTGGGTAAAAGTGTTTTCTTGCCATTATTGTCCCAATTTGAGGTATTCATGGTTTCTTGATGCTTTCATTTTATGGTGTGTTGCATTATCAGGTGTTTCAGCTTCGAGTTAATTTCGAGAAGGATGTGGAGAAGGCAGAAGCAATGTGGGAGAGACAACATGAACATGCAGCTGAAAAAGTTTATTCCATGTGTTCTGACATGGGTGGATTCTTTCTTAAGGTTAGTGTTTGATAAAAAAAATTGAATCTTTTTATGATGGGTATTGTTCTTCTGCCTTTTTATGGACTCTTAATTTGTAATTCTATATGGGTCGTAGTATTTTTGTTGTGTGATGAATTAGGTTGGGTAATCGGTAAATTTTCAGCTTATGTTCCCAACTTTCTGCATTAAGCAAAAAGAAAGATCCACATATAGCTTATGAGATTAAGTCCTCATTAAGTCCATTATCAAGATCTTTGATTGTAGGATTATAAATTTATAATACTTATATATATTATATAATAACTTTGTTAGATTGCTCAAATTCTTGGAAAACCGGACTTAGCACCAGCTGCATGGGTGAGGAGATTAGTTACTCTATGTGATCAAGCTCCTGCAACCCCATCAAACATGGTGCAACTTGTTCTTGAGAAGGAATTAGGTAAAAGTGTTGATGAAATGTTTGAAAGATTTGATTGGGATCCAATTGGCTCTGCTTCAATTGCACAGGTATCCTGTTTATCACAACCAAAAACTAAAAGTTGTTCAATTGAATGTTTTATATTATACCTCACATATGTTTCTTTCTGATTTAGGTTCATCGAGCTAGGTTAAAAGGTGATAGAAATGATATTGTTGTCAAGGTAAGGCCACAGAAAAAATCTATGATTACTCTGAGAGGGGAGAATTATTTAATTTAATTATATTTACAAAATCTAAATATCTTTTTCAATTATAATACATGGTATAGGTACAACATCCTGGTGTTCAAGATTTGATGATGACAGATATTAGGAATTTGCAAGCTTTTGCATTGTGCATACAAAAGACAGATGTCAAATTTGATTTCTTCTCCGTGTGTAAAGAAATGGAGAAACAGGTGAATAAAATACACCCAAGAATCACAATCAGATAATCGTTTTGAATAAAGCTAGGGACACTTAGGTAATTTTACGTTTGTTGTTTTGTAAATTGTAATATACTAATCTTGTTTTCATTCATGTCATTCAAGATAGGGTATGAATTCGATTTTACAAGAGAAGCTGATGCCATGGATAGAATTAGAGCTTTTCTACTTTCAGTTAACCGAAAGACACCTGTTAAAGTCCCACGGGTTGTACGCAATGCGGTCACCAGGTGAGTATTTGGCTGCTAGTAAAATGTCTAAAATACCCCCTTTTTGAAATTTTCTAAATTTGAATATTGAAAAATAGGAGGGTTTTGGCAATGGAGTATATAGATGGGATCCCGATTCTGAATCTTGGAGATGAAATTACAAAAAGGGGCATAAATCCGGATGGTAAGATGGCAGCAGCAGCAAAGCAGTAAGCCCCCACAGACTTAGAGAGTATGAAGAATTTCGTTTGCCACCTTATTCTTAAATAGTGTTATCTGGATAAATGAATAATTAAGAAAATGGAAGGAAAAAAGTAAACTAGGGCAAATTTGTAAAAAGTTTCTTTCTGCATTAAGTAAAAAAGAAACACTTACATAAGGTCTGTTTCTAAGTGAAGACCCTCTTCAAATGCAGGAACATCCTAAAAAGTCTTACACTTGCATATGGACAGATGATACTCAAGAGTGGATTCTTTCATGCGGATCCCCACCCTGGAAATATTCTCATCTGTAAAGGCTCGGAGGTAATTATGTGGCTTAATTTTCTTTTTCTTCTAAACAATGCTGTTTCATGCTTGAATTTATATTTTCTTTTTCCTTTTTTTGTTAAATTATCTTTTAGGTGGCGTTGCTCGATTATGGACAAGTGAAAGATCTTCCAAACACGTTGAGGCTCGGTTATGCCAATTTGGTTCTAGCTATAGCTGATAATGACCCCACAAGGGCGTCAGAGGGCTTTCGGTAAATACATTAAAAAATTATGTCCATTTAGACTAATAAATGTTAATTAATCGGTGTAATTATATTTATAAAGGGAACTTGGCATAGATACGTTAAGCATGTGTTCAGATGAAAAGACGGAATTGTTTAAGTTGGCTCAGGTAATGTTTGATACAAAATTACCACCCGGAGTGAAGGTGTTGCAGCCTTTCTCGGAAGATTCTTCAATTAAAAAAGTCGCAGTACGGGTATGTGTCTTTCACTTCTGATGGAATGGAATCGGTCATTCCATTACACTGATTGGATTACTTTGTTTAGTCTTTTCCGGAGGAATTGTTTTCTGTTCTTCGCACGGTGCAATTGTTGAGAGGGCTTAGTGTCGGTCTGGGAATCGACTGCTCATGTGCGGAGCAATGGAGGCCCATTGCTGAAGAAGCGTTATTTCTTGCTGGCAGACTAAAAGGTGCCTTGCCTTCCATCAACTCAATTTCAACAACTCTTTACATCTTGAAATTATTTATTACTATAATCGTAGAGTATCTATATATGTTTTATTATAATATTTTCAGTCGAGGATATGAGGACCAGAGAACGAAACCAACGTGGGTTTTTGAGAAGAATATTTTGGGGAAACAACCGTAATTGATATAGATGAAGCTTTATATATATAAATCTTGTTTATGGTAGAGTCAAATCGTTTGTTTATCAATTTAATTAGTACAGTGGTATACTATACCACTAGAAAAGTGTGAGTTTTAATTCTAATTTGAATCGAGCCCCTTGTTTGTCCGTATGCTATATGGGGTTTCTCTTGCATGATGCTCCTAACTTCCGTATGACCAATTGAAACATCTATAGCATGGGTAGTTTGAAATAGTCTTTTAAAAAAATTGTTTGAAAACTATTTGAGGTAAATTGTGCAGTGAACTTCCCTAACTATTTAAAATCTTTTGAGAATAAAATAAATTGTCAAAAAGGGTATGCAAGGGGATCGAAAATAATATAAGCAACCATAAAGTATAAAATACTATTTCAAACATCAATTTAATAATATATTGTAAATGTCCACAAGCTCTAAATCTTCCAACCACCGATTTAAGCATCAATATGAGAACATATGTTTGGAAAGCCTAATAAGCGTTACATGGGTTAGACATTTGCAGGGGAATATTGATGTTCACAAAATCCATATGTTTTACCCTGTAAAAACATTTAAACTCATTAGTCATTTAGAACTTTTATCTTGAGGGAAAGCATTGAAATAATAAACTACGTTGTTATAAATATCATAAAACTCAAATATGCAACATAAGCTAAAAACATTGTAAGTAAATGCAACGCTTGATGTAGAATTAATCCCAAATCCCAACTTATCTAACCTCACAACGCAAAAATCATAATCCAAGGGAAAAATGGAAACTCTAAGCATAGAAATGAGGTTAGCACGAAGCAAAATGCAAAATACATCTATAGCGACATGCCGACACACACACACACATCAAAGATTTAGAAGCAGATATCTCACACCAAAGTTATCAACTTGAGTTATTTATTACGCAATAAACAAATTTTTGGATGCTTTGGAATTTTCGAAATTCTACTCTACTCTTTTGGGTTGCATAAGTCACTAAAAGATGATCTTCTTGACAAAATTGTTTCTTGTTCGTATGTTTTTTTTTTGGTTATTTGTAGGAAGCCCAAACTCAAATTTAATTGGGTTCGTTGATTGCAATACCCCAAAAGAAGGAAGTTATTCAATTAACCAAACTGAATATAATAAAGAAAACAGTTCAGTTAATCTAAAGATCGATACAGTTTATCGAATTTTGGACGGTTTTTGAGTTTTAAATATTATTATTCTAAACATTCCTGACTCCTGAGTGCATTGTATGTAGCCCAACGGTAGTACTGGTATCCTCGAGTCCTCCACAAAACAGTGGCACGTGAGTTACTGGATGATCACCACGTGCCCCATGTTCTTGGGTTTGATATATATCTATATATGGACAAGCTTCTTGTTTTCGAATATATTCATTGCATTTGCATATGCATATGATATTATGGTCAGTTGCTTCGACTTGTATAAAATATATCCACTTTGTTTGCTAAATAACCAACATGGGCAGGAAGAAGAATAAAAAATCAAACTATGTTATGGTCAATTAGTCAACAAGAGTAGTGTCACGTTGATATTGTAACTTGTAAGCGTCAAATACATTTTAAACGACCTTTAACTCATTCCACGTATTTAACTTGTTTTGTCTTTAGCCATTTTCTATATTGAACAAATTAACGTCTTAATTATCAACAAAATTTTAACCAACATTAGTTAATTTATATGAATAAAGTTCAATGTTTGTATCCCCTATCAAAACTCCTAACATCAAATATCGATTTTTTTTAGCGCTAAGACAATAATTAATAATACTTTATATAGATTCTTTGGGAAACCATCATATTTTGAATCGAGCAAGTTACACATAAGACCAATGTGCTTTTTATTTTAGTTATAATAGATGAAATTAGGTATTGAAAATAATAATAAAAAAAATTGTCAATTGTTATAAAATTGATTATCAATACCTATTTTTGTGGCCAAAGTCACCTACACGAGTTGCAATCACAACCCAAATAAGCTCGTTTGCAAGTTTAATACGTGAAAAAAAAAAGGGAAAAGGAAAATTGTACATAGAAAAGAATTTGTCTTCTTATGTAATTTATAATCAACGTTTAAAAACATATGTTATAAGTTTATAATAAAATAAAATATCTTATGATCCAAAATAGAATCTAGCTTTTGATAACTTGATCATTTGTTTGATTATATGCAAATTTTCCCAATCAAATAAATGAAAACTTTGTTCTATACTTATTAACCAATTTACCATTTTTCAACGTAATATTGTAACAAAACACTACGATAAATCTATTAAAACTAAAAGTATATATTAAACTGCTATGAAATTACGAAACACATATGTATATATATTACAGTTTCAATGATTAAAATCTATATAATTGGATCATGGGCCACAGGCGATGCACGCTAGCAACAGAATGGCGGAAGACACACCATCGTCTTGAAGATGTGATGTGCTTCTCTTGAACTTGGTGGTGTTGACTTTGTTACATTGCATTATCATCTCTTTCTGAATCACCGACTGACGCTGCTGCTGGTGGTTGTGGTTGTGGTAGTGATTTTGACTTTTTTGTTGTTGACTATCCTTCGCTTGCTCCACCTTTGAAACCATCTTCTCAAACTCTTATAACTTTCTTCAAACTTGGGGGGGTTTGTGTGCATGGGAAATAAAGATCCAATTGGTTTATATAGCCAATGTGGCTGGCTGGCTAACTTTGCTTTGGGTGAAATTACTTTGATACCCTTTTGGACCGTTCTCATTTATATTTTTTGGTTTAGATCCGATGATGGATCATGTGCTTGGGACAGACCAATGCATCATTATTTAGCATTTTAATTCTTTATTCTTATCCTATGAATGTATGGATCATGATTTTTTTTATGTTTTTTTTTTTTTTATTTTTTTTTATTTTTTATTTTTTTTATTTTGGACTTTTGGGAATTCATCTCAAATCTTTGTCTAATTTTTTTACCCTTGGCAGGAGTCATAAGAATTATTATAGGATTACATTTTTAGTAAGTTAGATATGAAATTATAAGTTTTGATTTCATAGATTATTATGTGTTTCAGTTGAACAATTCAATAATCTTTATAACTAATCAAACTCATATGATGATTGTGAACCTTTTTGGTATTTTATTTATACTTTGATGTGATGATACATAAAATAACATGTATTTGGCAAAACTAGTTGTAAATTATAAACACTAACTTTTATTTGTATATTTATGTTCTATAAAAGTAGTTTGAAACTTTTGAAATATATAAAATTATATAAAAAATAACAAACATGATTAGGATAATATTAAATAAAGATAATCTAGTAGATTAGTTATAATAAAGAGGAGTCTTTCTTAAACATTACTTAAAGTAATTTTTGAATTCGAAGTTTTTATTTAACATCATAGTTTAACTCTATAAGGGACCAATATATGGGCCAGAATATTTGTTGTGTTGGAAAGGGACAAAAGGATGTATGTGAGGAGAGACATGAGACTATCATTCTCTATGCAACCCCTCCATTCTCTTAGAAAATGGGATGTTGGCCATTCCAAGGGCAGCCAATTTTATTAAGTTTGACCATTTATTACTTGATTACGACTTCTATGTCCCTACTTATCCCATTACAGTTTTACTCCTTTGTCACGAGAGAAATAGAAATTTTGATAATAAGTTCTTCGTGTTGTGTTAAATGCATATGTTTTAATAAAATAATTTATTAGTTATATACAAGGTTGTAGAACTCGTTACTCGGTACCTGTTCGGCCGACTACCGAATAGCGAGTACTCGGGGAGTACTCGGATTTGGAAATTTGTGTAGAAATATTTTTAAGACAAAACTTCAAAAATGGTCCCTGTTGTTTTCAAAAATATCAAGTTTAGTCCCTAAGTTCAAAAAACCTCACAGATGGTCCCTGTGGTTTCAAAACTTTTAACAAATGGTCCTTTTCGCTAACTCCGTTAACTTTTGACCGTTAAGTGAAGGGTATTTCAGTCATTTCACAACCACATGGACCATTTATGAAGTTTTGCCTTAATTTAAAAAAAAATATATATAATTATTTAATATTAAAGAACCTCTCTCTCTCTCTCTCTCTCTCTCTCTCTCTCTCTCTCTCTTTCCCTCCATCTTCCATTTTCTTCTTCAATTGACTGCAACACACTCGTGTCTGAGAAGCTCCATCCGAACGCCCCTGTTGTTGCTACTTTTCTGTTGAGAATTATTGTCGGAGACGAGGCAAAAGGACCGAGGAAGGCTCACCGGAAAAAGAAATCATCCCCACCACTTTACCTCCTTAGCTTCGTTGGAGCTCAACCCCAAACACCCCACCTCAATCATTGTTGCTGCAGTTGCTCCGATTCCCTTCCAAATCATTGCTATCGGTGACAAGGAAGAAACCACGATGAGGCTCGTTGGGGAGCAGCCTCGCCACCTCCTCCGGTCGTTCATCGCATTTCCCCCCCTTCGCACCTTTCCTCACCGGAGTTGCAGGCGCAGCTTACCCGTTTCCCTCGGATCTGCCTTCCTTCCTTCTCCTTCGCAGGTCAATGCTTAAGCAGCCCTTGCTGCTTCGGATCTTATTCCTCCTTCATCAGTCCGATTGAGCACCTGTGACACTCCCTTTGATTGGTGATTGCAGCTGCCTCCCTCCCATGTGTGTTTTGATGTCGGATCGGGAAAAGTAACAGTGAAAAAGGGCTCGTCGGAGATCGACGCCACCCCTCCTCATGATTGTCAGCCAGTGTCGGAGACTGCAATCGTCTGCCTCGCTCGTTTCTTTCCTTCCTGATCAGATGAAGGAAAAGACTAAGAATCAAAGATCCTTTTCCCCATTTTTATAGTTATTGATAATCAGCCTCTTGTTTTGCTCTTTGTGATCGATTGCCACCACCGAACTACCAATTCCCTGCCACGAGCGGCTATATTAACAGGTGAATCTGGTGGTGGTCGGCGGTGACCGGAGGAAGGAATCGAAGGATCTGGAAGAGTAAGCCCATATGAGCATTCAAACCTTTTTGTTTTTTATCAATCGGTGGTTTGGTTGGAGAGAGAGAGAGGGGCCCTTTAATATTAAATAATTATATTTATTTTTCTTTTAAAAAAAAATTAAGGCAAAACTTCATAAATGGTCCCTGTGGTTGTGAAATGACTGAAATACCCTTCACTTAACGGTCAAAAGTTAACGGAGTTAACGAAAATGACCATTTGTTAAAAGTTTTGAAACCACAGGGACCATCTGTGAGGTTTTTTGAACTTAGGGACTAAACTTGATATTTTTGAAAACCACAGGGACCATTTTTTTAAGTTTTGTCTATTTTTAATGAAATTATATATGTCAAAATCATAAGATAAAATCATAAGTTGATTGAAATATATAACAAAATTGGATACATGTGAATACACAAAAAATGAAAAACACATAATGGTCTCATTTCGTGAATAATTACTGAAAATTTAAGATATATATGTAGTAATAATCACATGTGTGTGTGTTAAATAATAAATCATTAAGTATATTATACATATTAATTACCAAGTTGACCGAATTTCACAATAATACTCAGTTCGTAAGGGGCCGATCGAGAATTACTCGGGATTATGTAACTCGCCTTGGCAAGGGGGGGAGTAGCGAGTACTCGGAGGAGTAATCGGCCAACTCGGCGAGTTTTACAACACTGGTTATATATTTATATACTAGTTTATAACCCGTGGGAACCACGGATTATAAAATTAATTAAACTTTCATAATAAAAATTTATAAATATTAATCAATTATTTTAAATAAATTATTAATTAAGAGATATATCAAGTTTTTAAAGTTATTATAACTCCAAATTTAACATATAATTAGAAAATGTAAATTTGAATTTCGAAATGAGTTGCCTAATATATGTACATGACACATGACATAATATTAATGAGGTGTTGTATTAGAGTGACACTTGGCAAAGGACATTAAAACTATTCATTTATTAGAATAGAGATTTATAATTATATTTACTTTATTTTTCATTTTATTTTTAATTTTGATCAAAATATATAACATGAATTGTGGAAAACTAAAGATTGACCATTTATGTAACACTCGTGTCAGGTACGAGTTATTATGTTAAAGTTTGAATTTCATTCTAGGGTGGCCACAACGTGGCGATTGTTTTCTTGGCCGCGAGGTTTAATGACCCGCCACGACATGACTATAAGGGTCGCGACGTGGCAGGTGATTTTAATGAAACCCTAGATTTATGGGTTGGACCCCTATTTAAAGGAATGAGGAGGCTAGGTTTTGCTCACCCTCAGCCTCCTAAAGCTATTAAAAACCCTAACCTCTTTCCTCCATTATTGAAGCCCCTTTTTGGTGTTCTTGGAAGTTTGGAAGAGAGAAGGAAGAAAAAGAAGTTAAGATCCAGCAAGCAAGTCTCAATTCTTCACCCTAACACTCTTTTGGACCTTTGTAAGTGTCAAAGACTCAATTTTTATCATGCTAGATTGCTAAATCTTGAGTTTTATCCCTTAATCCTCTTGTTCTTGAAAGTTGGAATGGTGAAACTTCATAAACGTTATAACTTTATGAATCTGTAACATCCCGACTTCCAAGTATATGATTTATTTCTTAAAAGGCAAAATCCCCTGGGAACTCATCGAGTTGATGGCCTCAACTCGACGTGTAGAAAGCTCTTGGGCCGCGGACTTTTTTGGACCAACTCGTCGAGTTAAGGAAGAACTCGACGAGTTGGCGGCTGGATAAGATACCCTAAATTTTAGGGTTTACACCCTATATAATCTCCTTAAGTCTTTGAGGCTGATCTCTTATCAGCCTCCCAAACCCTAATATCGACCTTGTGAGACCTAATCTTCACTTCTTCTCATATTGTGAGTTAGTGTTGCATTTTGGAGAAAAAAAGGAGAAGATTGTGTAAAAGAAGCAAGGATCTAGCAAGCAAAACCTTTGGTTTCCAGCTTGGCACTCTTGTGGAGTGTTGTGAGTATTCAAGACCCGATTTTTATCTTTATGTGTAGCTAGATCTCAAGTTTTTTTCCCTTTTCCCTCTTTATTCTTGGTTGTTGCATGCATGAGCTTCATAAAGGTTACAACTTTATGAATCTCTAGGGCCAGATGGCCTCATAATGCGTTAGATCTGGGTTTTTGTCAAGCTTTGATGCCATGCATGGATTTTAGGGCATGTTTTTCCCTTTTTGGCCTATTTTGGCTTCAAGACATGCATTGGACATGCATGTCTATAAAGCATCAATCTTTGGGACGTTTTTGAGGTGAGGACCTCTTTTGGAAAGGATGGGTTCTAGATCTTTATGGATTTGGGCTTAATGGTTTAAGCTTTTGAGTTTCAAGCCTTAGATAAGAGCCTTTGAGCATTTGGGGTAGTGGTAAAGGAAAAAGTTTGAAACTTTATCCTTTAAGACACATTTGGAGTTCAGATCTGAGCCTTAGAGTCCCTGGAATCGATGGATCAACTGAATGTGTTAAGCAAGAGGAAAACTCGTCGAGTTGTCCAGCCAACTCGACGAGTTGCTAAGTGCACTCGACAAGTTGGGTCAACACACACACACACACACACACATATATATATATATATATATATATATATATATAGGAGACGAAAAAAAAGATTGGACTTATAATCCGGAGTAGGAACTCCGGCATATGTAGTCCGGAACGAAGACCACAACTTCAGAATGCTATGTTCCGGAGCAAAAGAAATATTTGTTATTTTGTTTAAAATGATCGCTTATAAAGGTTAGATTACTCAATTTCTCAAAAATGTTTTAGGATAATATCGTTTTAAAAAATATAAGATGATATTGAAATTGTATATTTGTATTATGTTGGATTTGAAATCTTATTTTTATTAAATACTAGTGGTGAGACCCATTTATTACATGGGTTAATCTTTTTTTTTAAAGTTAAATATAAAGGTCAAAATATTTGAGAATTTTGAATTTAAAAGAAAATAAGAAAAAATAATGAATTATTATAATGAAAATGTTTTTTATCTTTTAAATTTATACAAATATTTTAAATAAATAAAAGAAACTAATAAGCTTTAATTTTGGAAATTTTGAAATTAAGAGGTAAGATCATTAATGAAAATGATATCAATTTATTACTACACTTATTGCAATTATGATATTAAGATGGAATTTAATAAAATAGAAAACTCATAAAATGACATGTGGGAAAAAAAATTAATTCAACATAACCATAAAATGATATTTAGCAAATTGAATGTGAGTGTGATAAGTGGTAAATAAATTTTCATTTATTAGAAAAGACAAGTAACCAAGAAATATTTTTTTCCTCATGAATCCGTGTCGTAAACTATCGTTTTTTAAGGTTGGGTTTCGTCTGTATACTACTAAATTGTAAATTGATGTTCGGTTTTGAAAACATAAACGATACAAAAACTCATTTTATTATTTTTCTCATTTATCTTGAAAATAAATAACAAAAAAAAAAAACGAAAATGGATACCTCAACATTATTGTTGTCGAGTGTCTCCTACATCACATGCATGATTGTTAGCGGATCACATGTTATATTGTATTAGTTCTATATATTTCTAGATAGCCCATTGTGTAAGCCTTGTATGTATTGGCCCAAGTGGCTTTGTGTTTATACGTATGTTTAATGTATAATTGAGTTATGGGAAAATCACAGTTTAGCATGGTATCAGAGACTTCTTCTCTCAAACCCTAGTCGGTCCCTTCTATCTTCTTCTTCTTAATTCTTCTTCTTCCCTCCTGTTTGCTATCTTTTCTTCCTTCTTTGCAATTCCAGGAGACAATAGCACCTCCTCTAAACCTCCTCACAAAGCATACGGAATAACCAACATCAGGACTTATGTTCCCTTGATTCTCGATCTCAATAGTCATAACTATGATCCTTAGAGTGACTTCTTTACTGCTCATTGCATTACTTACGACCTCCAAGACCACAACGATGATACTTATGATGCACCAAACAAGCCACCTACTGAAACATGATGGGAACGACTTGACAACCTCATCAAACTGTGCTTGTTCAACTCGATTTCCTAGAGTCTCATCACCACAGCCTCACCGATTCGTCTATATTCATCTATCATCATAGAGGTGAAAAAGCCTACCTGTTACTCTATGTGGATGATATTGTATTGACGACCTCCTTTACTTCTCTCCTCCAGTCTATCATTACTCAACCTAGCAGAGAGTTCACCATGACAGATCTTGGATCCCTTAAGTACTTTCTCGGCATTTCTGCTACTTGCTCCCCTCAAGGTCTCTTTCTGCCTCAGCAGAAATGTGCTTCTGAGATTCTTGGGAGAGCCAATATGCTTCAGTGTAATCCAACTTGTACCCCTACAGAGACTACTCATAAGCTAGACAATACTGGTACTCCTGTTGCGGATCCATCATTATATCGCAGTCTTGCCGGTTCTCTTCAATATCTCACGTTTACTCACCCGGACATCGCATTTGCAGTTCAGCGGATATGTTTATTCATGCATGATCCCCGGGAACCTCATATGAATGCACTCAAGCGTATATTGCGCTATGTTCGAGGGACTCTGGACCACGGCCTGCAGCTTCATGTTTCCCCATCTTCTGATCTTCCTGTATACTCAGATGTCGACTGGGGCGGATGTCCCGTCTCTCGCTGTTTGATCTCCGGGTTTTTTGTTTTTCTCCGTGATAATCTTATTTCCTGATCTTCTAAAAAGACAAGGGATCATCTCTTGATCAGAAGATAGTTTATATTTATATATACTTATTAAGGTCAGAAGATATTTATATATATTATTAATGAACTCTTTATATATATTTATTAATGTCAGAAGATAGTCTATCGAAAAACATTTAGGTGTTGTTTGTTTTTTCTGAGGTAAAATATCTGCAGTCTGCGGACCATATCTGTAAACCTCTACAGCAGAAGAGGTGGACCAAACGTCTGCAGTGTGAAAAAAGAAAACAATTTGTTTTTTTAACATCTACAGACTACTAAAATAAACTAAAATCTAAATAAACTGATTTTTTAAGACTAAAAGTGATTGTTTTAATATATTTATGACTTTGTTATAAATAATTAACAAATCTAAATCAACTTTTATGTATTATTGTATAAAAAGTGAAAAATAAAAATGATACAAATTAACGTATATATTTGATAAAAACTAATAATTTTGGTCGCAAAGTTATGTCTAATCATTGTAATTATGAATCAAAGAATTTGATATATAAATAAAGGGAAATAAACTTCGTTTTTTTCAATTAAATCAATTAAAAACGTGTCATAAATATTTTTTTCTTTTTCAATTAAATCAATTAAAAACGTGTCATAAATATTTTTTTCTAAGAAATTGACGATGCTTTATTAAATAATGTTTTATAAAATTTGGCACAAGAAATATAAGAATATATATATATATATATATATATATATATATATATATATATATATATATATATATATATATATATATATTCATATTTATATAAACAATTTCAACGATTATTATTGTAATAAACTTTTATTTATAAATTTGTCAAAATATCATGTTTATGTCGTTGAACTTTTTTTTAAGTACTATAACTTTTTTTTTCAAATTGTTTATCACTAATAAAGTTAGAAAAAATATAAATTAAAAAAAAAACTAAAAAAAAAAAAGTAAAGTATAAATGTTTTTTTAGGCTAGAAGATGTCTGCAGACGTTAAAAGACTCTAGTCCACTAATGTCTACGCGGCGCAGCGCAGACAGAAAAGACCAAAAAGATATGCGGAAAAATTACACACACCACCTTAGCTTTGTGGTTAACGCGCTACAGTCTCAGAGCCATTTTTTTTCATGCGTGACTTTTTTTTTTTGAAAAAAGAAAAACCACAACATGACATGTTGATTCTCATGTACTTAATGCAACTCGTTATATAACTCTCTTAAGAATCTTAAGAGTATAATATTTTGTTAAAGAAACTCGTTATTTTTTGACGTTAAAGTATATATCCTAATAATTCGTAAGTTAATTTCTTTTAATTTAAAAGATATATGATTATTTTTTTTCTAAAAGCAAGATAAGTAACTATGAAAAACAAAGCAGAATTAAAAAATAAATAAATAAAATTAAAAAGAAGAAGAAGAAGAGGGCTAAGTAACTAAAATAATGAAGATAAATAACTCAAAAAGTTTATAAAAAAAGAACGGAAATTGGTTTTCTTCAAACATATAAAGATAACATATATATATTTTTTCTTTTTTTCTTTTGTTTATTCAATCAAATACTTATAATGGATATCTAAAATTGTTGAAAAAAACGAATTACAAAATTACAAAAAATTTAAATATCCTGTCGTCATTACTAATATGAACTAAGTAAATTTATAAATAAATATTTATAAAAAGGTGTTGTAATTAGGGAACAATCCAAAATAAAATATAGAGAATATTATATTTTATCACAAAAAAAATATCAATTAAATTAAGAATCTTAATAAGTTGGTAAATAGGTTCATAATGGTTAGCTACTCATAGGACAACCATATGCACTAGGCAGTGGACTGGATCTTTGTCTTTCTATGTAAGTGTGTTTAGAGAAAGAGGTATTTCATAATGTTTTTTTTAAATACCCACAGTAAAAATTTAACTAATACCCACAGTAAAAAAGCTTTTTCATTTACTTTTTTTTTTCATATGATTTATCAAATATAGTTATATATGACTTAGCAAATATATTTATACTATATTAATTTTTTTTTTGATAAATTGATCATTTGTAATTGGTTAATTATCAACTTTTTTTCATAAAACCTTTAGTGAAAAACGTCCGGAGAGAATATTTTTCTTAGTTTTTTTTTTTAAGTGAAAACAGTTTAAAAACATATATATTGTGAATGCTTTAAAGTAGGAATTTTATAATAATAGCGTAATATTTATAAGTTAATTATCATTTGTATTTAGGGACGAAATTTTTTTAATATACAATTTCAAATTAAAACCGTTTTAACGGATTTATTAACTACAAAAATCACATATAAACGACCGCGTTTGGGAAGTTCAGTTTGCTTGCATGGTTGGCTTAATGATTGCCATTACGCTGGGAACTAATCCATGTTCCCAAGTTCGTCTCTAATATTTCTTATTATGCATTAATCAAAATGATTGGGGACATTAAAACAAAATTTTCAATCATTACTTAGATAAATCTTCCATGAAATAATTGTATCATATAAATATATGTAGCTTTTGTCTTCGGTATAAAGTGGCTTTCTATAACACTTCGAACAAAAAGGCCTTGTCGATATATACTCTTTTTTTATTCGGTATGATATTTTACATTAGGTTTCTCTTTTTCAATTTTTAAATGTTTGTAGTTTTTTAGCCACAAACTTCTTCTTTCACACTATTTAAAGTTGACCTTGAATTATTGTAATTATAGAAAAAATATGTAAAGTCATAGGTAAAATCAAACATAAGCCTAATTGCGTTAGCGGCTCATCTCCAACGTACTTGAATGAATATCATTTACCGAAGGAAAAACATATCGATGACAGGACAAGCATGATATGTAGCTCTGGAATCTATAATCACATATGTGAATTATAACCATTATTGACTGATAACGAATATCATTTACCGAAGGAGGATTCTTCATTAGGATTCACATGTCATGTGGTTTGAAAGAGAAACATAATTTGTTAGGATTGAACTTGAGATAACCTGTAAAACATGTTGTTCTATATTTGCTATTTCCAGGGGATTGTTGATATTATTATAAGTTGTAACGATAACTACTTGATTTGATTTGATTTGCTTTTTGATTTGTAACCACATGGATAACCATGCAACTTTTTGATTGTATGTCCTTGGAATTTTACAATGAGAACAACATGAAAAGTCTTTTCGTTGAATAGAAATTCGAGCTTTTTGTTGATTTGATATTACAAGAAATTTCATGGATTGCTGGACTTCATTAGACATAGCCTTTTGTTTCCCTTCTTGTGCAACTAGAGAGAAAAGACGATTGATCAACGGTATTAGATATATTAACATATTCATGAACTGACATGTGGTATGAGAGAATGAATCATTGTGACCAATCAATAAATTAATTACATGTTCCATTTGAAAATATTTTTCAATTTATTTGACTCTGTTACACTCATATTTCCACATGAATATTTAAGGACATGAATTGGATAGTTCTTAGCAAAGAGATTTGAGTTTTGTGAAGTAACTGTTGAAAATATTATGAATTAATATACAATCTTATATTTATTTTTATACGTGTATATATATATATATATATATATATATATATATATATATATATATATATATATATATATATATATATATATATATCTTGTATATAAGTGAATGCAGGTGTAAAGGTAAAAAGGCGCGGACCTAAAGCTGGGTCGGGTTAGATCCGTTTCAATGATATGAGATATAAAAGAAGAGAGAGAGTGGGAAGAGATCAGATCGTCAAGATATTTTCATCTCATTCTTCTCTCTTGATACAAGCTTCTTCTGTTAGGGTTTTCTTACAGATCAAATAGATCGAGTACTAGATCTGTTGTATTTTTTCTTGATCATTCTTTATATTCTGCTGTGTTATATCTTGTTCATTCATATCTGATAATCATTTTAGATTAGGGCTTGAGTGTTTTGTTACGAGAGTAGAATAGGGTTTTTGTAGTGAGGTTTTTATGTATGTTCTTGAAAACCTTCTGTTTCTTTGTCCTCAAATGATATAAGAAATGAAGATGTTGGGAAAAATGTGTTTGTAGTTTTTTAACAGTAACCACTAATTGTCTCATAATTTTTGTTTAGATTTACAATTTCTCTTATGATTCGAAAGATTCCAAGACCATTGATATGATGAAAATGATCCTTCACATTTATCCAAATGTAAACATCTCCTTTAAAATAGAGTTTAAAATCCAGGAGATTACAAGATTATTATTACGCATCTAGGAATTAAGCATCATCGTATCATAAATGTTTGGTTTAGGCAACAATCAATCAACAAAGTGGACTTGTTCTTGACAAATAAAGTAATAAATGCTTGACTCCAAAATAGATAGTTATCTCCAACAAGTGGTTGAGGCACAAGAAAAAAATCAGGATTGTCTAAGTGATAAAGAAAATATGTATGCAAACGATCATCAGGGTGAGATCATCGGATTTGAAATGGTTGAGACACGAGAAAAAAACAGGATTGACAGAAACGCTTGTTTATGTATTGTTTAATCAAACAAATGTCGTTTGAATTTAACAAAATACAAAACAATGTCAAACATGTTTATCACTTCAACTTTCAATAAAAAAAACTTGAATGGGTAATTATCATTCTATTTTTTAACACACATACGTAATTAAACAAATACATAAAATAACATAAATTTTAGTATTTTGTTTGGTTCCTTTCTTTTCGGTTTTCATTTAAAAGAAACCAAACTCAACCAGTAAAAAAAATTCATTAAACCATAAGTTTTCAAAATAGTTTGGTTTTCCTCCGCGATTGGAGTCTAACGGTTGAGGAGTGAAATTTTGTTGGGGTGTGAAATTTTGACAGAAAGCTATGTTGTTAAGAGAAATCTCTGTTGGTGAGAGAAAATTATGTTGGTGGCAGAAAGCTCTATTGATGAGTGAAAGCTCTATTTGATGGCAAAAAAACTATGTTGGTAAAAGAAATCTTTGTTGGTGGCAAAAAGCTCTATTTGTGAGAGAAAGCCCTATTTATTTGTGGTAGAAAGTTATGTTGGTGAATGAAAGTTGGAAAGTTGTGTTGGTAAATGAAAGCTCTATTTGGTGAGAGAAAGTTCTATTTGGTGGCATAAAGCTTTGTTTGTGGTAGAAAGCTTTGCTGGTGAGAAAAATCTCTGTCAGGAAGGAGGAAGTTGTTGTATGGTGTTCCGCTAAGATTTAGAGCATCTTTTTCATGGACTAATTATGATGGGTCTAGCCCATTAGATTTAGGGTTTCCCATATTTGCCTATAAATAGGCACACATCTCCATCATTATTTCATGCTAGTTTTTCATTAGTTCTTTCAAGAAAAAGATCATTGCGAGAGCACATTCTTTGGAGCAGTTTGTAAGCAAGAATGATTTTTTTTTTGTTTTGAGAGGTCAAGTAAGGTGCAACACTAAGTAATTGTAATAATTCCTGAAAATTTAGTAAAATCATCTCTCTCTCTCTCTCTCTCTATCTCTCTCTCTCTCTCTCTCTTCAGAAATTTTATTCCGCAAGTTTCACCAAAGCTTGTTTATCATTTGTATAGAGTAATTAACTTGCTTTGTTATTTACCCAACAAATTTCACACATGAAGTTTATGGTTCAAACCCTCATACACTTAAAATGTTGGTAGTGTTTGGT
This sequence comes from Lactuca sativa, assembly GCF_002870075.4. Lineage (NCBI taxonomy): Eukaryota > Viridiplantae > Streptophyta > Magnoliopsida > Asterales > Asteraceae > Lactuca > Lactuca sativa. The sequence goes on from NC_056623.2 coordinate 35,096,711, forward strand.
GATTAACCTCTCACGTGGCTTTAAGACGGGTTTGACGTGATCCGTTCATACGATGCGGTTTACCATTTTTTCCATAATGGTTTTGTTTTTCGGTTTTAAATTTTGTTTTTTTTTTGTTAGGTAGTTGGTAAGTTGTGATGTTTTTTTTTGCACAACCCTCTTAACTACGAACCTCATATTTCCTTCAATTAGTAGGCATCTCGTATATGTCATAAAGTAAAATTACAATAATTTCAAATTATATAGAAAATATTATCCATTGAGCAAAGACGGGTTGTAATTGGATAGCAGTATCTGAAAACATATATTGAGGACGCCCTAAAGCGCTCATGGTAAAAGACTATGATCCAACTACTCGATACAACGATCTATTAGATCGTGTTCTTAGGCATCGCGATGGAATCATATCACATCTCAACTGGGTATGTATATTTCAAAGTCAAAAACCAAAATTTTCAACTCGGTTTTGGATTTAGTCAAAAACCGAACCATTATTACATTAGTGGTAACACAAACAATGTTTCACGATCAGAATCGTTGCATTTATGTTTTTTTCACATCAACTTATTTCCGTTTTGTTACTTATTTTGCTTTGATGTTGTATTTTGTATAATAAATAAATAAATAAACTATTTAATTTGAATGACTTTTTTGAAATCTTTTAAACATATAAATAATTTTTTTCTGAAAAAAGTAAATAAGTTTATGGATTTTCATATAAGTTGTTGAAAATGTAGTACATTTTAAATATTAAAACACTGATATGCCATAGAAGTTATTAATAAAAATTAAAATGAATATTAAAAACTAACTACACATTAATTTAGAATATAGTTTATATTAAAGATCTCTGTAATTTATGTAAATTTATTTTTACTTCGCTAATTGTTTATTAGAGGGGAAAAAATCGTTTAGATATCGAAGTAGTACTTGTACTCCGGTGTGTTTTTAAAGCTATAGCTTAATATCATATGAATTTTTAAACTAATAATTTGTTAAATCTAATTACAGAATTATATTGTTATAACAATAAATCTGTTAATCTAACAAGTTTTCGCAAAATTAACTTATAATAATTAAACATTTCGATTCTCTGAAGAGCCCAATCAAAATCACAACGGGCTCAAAGGCCCAAAGATCTCTTTATTTTGACATTTGTTTCAACAGTCATCGGAGAGTCCGAGATTGTCCCTCCAACGGCTATTTTTTGTCATCTTCCTCGTACCGGCTACTTTTATCCTTCGTTTTCCTTCACCAATTGATCTGCGAACAGCCAACAGAGTCCAACAATCAACCATGGATTTCAACGGAAGTGAGTCAATTGGCCGTGAAGAAGAGAGAGAAAGCCTCATGATGAACACCTATGGCGGCGGAATATCGGCGGTGAAGATAGTGGAATACATGATCTCCTCAATGTCGATCGAGCTTCTCTGCAAGTTTCCCGACAACTCCGCTTTCGATTTCGACTATACCCAGAGCTCAATTTGGTCTCCGTTAGTCCCTCATCCTTCAAATCCATCGTCCCCAGCACCGGAGTTACAGAGGAAGCTTTCCTATGAAGATGACAACCACGGCGGCGATGATATGGTTTGTCACGGTAGCAGCGGCGGAGAAACCGTGAGGAAATTGAAGGAAAATGTAAAGAACAAGATTGCAGATTCGTGTGTGTTTAGTTGCTTCAAAATCCAGCACAATTTCAGCAATAAGAAGACGCCGATGAAGAGAAGGAGTGGTACTTTCAGAGGGTATAATCAATTGGGATCGATTTGTTCGAATTCATCCGGTGTGGTTGCAGATTCTTCAAGTTCTTCCCCAATTCAAAGCAAGGTGAAGATTACCTATAGATATTCTTGATTCAATTATGTAAATCTCTTTCAAAATTGGAGTAATTTTCTGAAAGTCTTGTGGGTTTTGATGAACATGAAACAGGGGTGGAAGAAGGTGTTGAAAGCGGCATCAAAGCAATTCAAGAAGACAATGAAGAAGAAAGAGTCCGTTGCTCATCTCAAGCTATCACATTATGATTATTATTATTGATTATTTCTAACTTATTAATTTTTTTTTATTGGAAGAAATTAGATTTATTTATGGTAAAACTCTTTTTCACAAGAACAACTTGTATTTCATGCAGAAAGTTGTGTAATAATGCTATGAGTTTAACGGGTATATTGGAATAAAAATATGAGTAAATTACATGAACGGCCCTCTTGATTTAGGGTAATATGCATGTTTGGTCCTTATATTTTTTTAACTTGCACAATCTCTATGGTATGTTTTTGTTGCTTGGTACTTGAATGATATAAAAAGATTGTTTTGCCCTTAATAATTTATTTATTTCATACATATATATATATATATATATATATATATATATATATATATATATATATATATATATATATATATATATATATAATCTAATTGGTCCTGCACTCCCGCCCACCATATTATACTCCGGCTACAATGTTCCTCCGGCTAAAATGAAGTAGATTCTGACATTCAACAAAATCGTTAAAACTTGAACTAGAAAGGACCCTAAAGCAAACCATAATATCAACTTGAAAACTTAATGAAAATCGATGTACTTGAAATTAAAATCGAGACTGAAATTGAAATCAAATATGAAATTAAACTTGAAACTGAAATTAGACTTGAAAGTGAAATGAAACTGGAACCTGAAACTTAAAATAGATCATGAAACTCAAAATGTAACTTGGAACTGAAAATCAAACCTAATTGGTGTTGTAGAGTTGGTTTAGACGTTGGCAATGGTAAAAGGGTGGCGGTGAACTACGCTCCTACCAATGATGGTGGCATCAAAGACGTTGAAATGAAGGAGAATTGAGCATGTCGTCATTATGCTTCAAGAATCGTCCTCCTTTGAGAAAAAAAATCATGCATAAATCGATGAAACTTGAAACTAAAATCGAGACTGAAACTGAAATCAAATATGAAAACCAAAATCAAATCTAAATTCGAACCTGAAACTGGAATTAGACTTGAAAATGAAATGAAATTGAAACCTGAAACTAAAAACTGAACATGAAACTCAAAATTCAACTTGAAACTGAAAATTGAACCTAAATCAAACATAACTGTTGGAAAAGATCGTTTGGATTTAAGAAAAGTTCGCTTAGATTTATCCATGGTTTGGTTAGTTTATTTCTTATCCCTAAAATCATATTTCAACCGTATCTTTAATTAGAATGAATAAATCTGTCAGTTCAAGAAATCTCTCTTCTGATTCAAAATCGTGGTGTAACGTGTCGAAATGGAATGACCTTTTTATTTATTATTTATCGTAAATGAGTGAAGCATTACACATAGTATGCCCGCCCCCCATCAGCGTATTTTTTTTACACCCCATAACTCTTCCTCATCCATGATGGGGCATAATAGCAGAGCAAGTACAAGTATTAGTAGCATAACAAAAAAGCGTTCCTCGTCGTTAATATGTTTGCTCGCGGCAATTGTAGCCTCTCGAGAGAATCGATGACTACATCTTTGTAGGGTTGGTTTGGACGTTAACAATGGTAAAAGGGCAGTGGTGAACTATGCTTCTGTCAATGATGGCGGCATGAAAGACATTGAAATGGAGGAGAATCGAGCATGTCGTCGGTATGCTTTGGGACTCGTCCTCCTTTGAGCAAAAATTATGCATGAATCGAGCCATTGTTAGATGGAGTAGAAATAGAATGGTCAAGGATGGTGCGGAAATCGAGCGATGGTGGATAGGAGGTAACGAGCAACGATGACGGTGGTGATTCAACATAAGAGAGGGTGACGACTTAATGTTTAGTGATTTAGGGTCTAGTAAGTATATTACAGAATATATATATATATATATATATATATATATATATATATATATATATATATATAGCTAGAGATTGTATATGTGTTTTAGTTTAGCGGGTACGAGTTGGGCTTATTGTCTTTTTTTAGTTTAAAATATAAATAAAAGGGTAGAAAATAAAAAATGAAATACATAAAGGTATAATAGTCATTTTATTGTTGAGATGAACAAAGCTTGCAACAAAACCAAATCATATTGCCATCCCGGGTAAAAAAAGAGTTTAGGAACCGAACACATAGAATGAACACGAACGAGGTTTGTTCATGTTCGTTCGTTAGGTGAACAAATAAACGAACACGAACGGATAAACGAACGAGTTTTCTTGTTCATGTTCGTTCGTTTAACAAATTACATTGTTCATCTTTGTTCGTTTATGGTCGTGAACATGCTAAACGAACATAAATGAACAAAGTTAGAAAAAAAATATAATTGAAGATATATGAACATAAATGAATATATATAATACACAAATGTAATCAAACACAATCAAGCATATGTGAACATAAAATGAACTTATATGAACGAACATAAACGAACGTAAACAAACAGTATAAACGAACGTCCATGAACATAATTGAACGAACGAGACCATTGTTCATGTTCATTCGTTTAACTAAACGAACGATAATTTGTATTCATGTTTGTTCGCTTATTAAATAAACGAACTTTCTGCCGAACGGTTCACAAATAGTTCGTTGAACGTTCAGTTCATTTACAACCCTACATAGATTACCCCAAATCATATGGACATTCATGTACTATACTCTAAAGATAAATACAATTAGCTGAGAATTTTTGTTGTTAGGTTTCTTCATTTCTAGTCACTTTGACGTTGTAAATCATGATCCCGATCGTGTTGCGTATATAAAAAGGTTTTGTTAAAGGTTTTATGCTCATTTCATCAAGTATACAATATGCTAACATACTTAAAATCGTTTTCCACCTTGAGTACACTTAGTTCAACGTTAATACCTTCTCTTTCAGTGTTAAATGTTTTCAAATGGAATTTGCAATGAGTATTATCAAGAAAACCCTTATGTTTTTGAAGTTTTTACTTTTTTAATTTTTCCCATTTTTCTAGTTTTATCACACTTTTTTTATTACTCAAGATTGACTTCTTTTATCGTGTATGTGACCCAATTGATGATGTCACAATTATGATTTATCATCTCGCTTCTCCATAGATTAAGAAACACCTATTGTTCATGTCACTGTTCCAGAAAGTAAATTTTATGTCGTAGTATCCCTTTCATCACCATGAGAGCACCCTCTATGACCTTCACCTAATCATCTTCACCATAGTACTTGAATCCAAGTTTGGCTAAAGTTCCAAGAGAAATCAAATTTATTCTTAAAATTAGGAACATACAAACTATCTAGATTCAAACCATACTATCATGCATTTTAATCTGCATCGTGCCAATGCCCTTGATACGTCGTATCCCATCATCATCCAAATTTATTATACTAATCAGTTCTTTGAAAGAAGCGAATATACTATGTGAGAACGTAATATGATGAGATTTTCATGTGTATACGATTCAAGCATCAACATCACCAACCGTACATACAGTTAAAACCTCACATATGCCTCATTCATTAAAAATGTCTTGACCACAACATCACTGCCAATATCTCTTTGTGACATCCCCATTTTCACGGCCAGAAAACACCGATTTGTTTATATTTATTTAAAAATCAGAGTATCATTTTTGAAGAAAAATATTGCGGAATTTGTTCCAAGAAAAAGATAATAATGATATTATCAAAACATTTCCGAAAAAATGTATTTTATATATATGAAAACATTGGGATGTCATTATCAACATATAAACATAAGCATAAACAGACCTTACATTAATTTACACTAATGGTCTACATCTCCTTGAATCCCTCAGCAGAATATATCTTTAATATCACTACCTGTGATACAATAAACTGAGTGGGTCAGGTTGGAAAACTTGGTGAGTACATATGGTTTTCAGTCCACAATAATATAATTAATGTGTTTAATCATCAAGCAATTAACCCAATTTCTCATCCCCGTTATCTTCTTTGTTCTTAAGGATCTTCCCTAAGAATCATCTATTCTTCATTTATTTATTCTTAAAGATTGTCCTAAGGAATAGGCACGAAGTCTACCGCTGCCAGGGTTTATCTAAAAGGCACCAAGTACATAGTTGCCGATGTTATCTATTAGGCACACCAACCAATGTCATCTATTAGGCACAGCCGCCAATATTATCCATTAAGCACAACTGCCAGGATTTATAGAGTACATCTGGTGAACACGTAGTTCAAAAATACCTACAGGTTGCGAGCCTACTAGCGTTCCACTAGATTGTCTAGAATAGTCTGTGGTTGTCATCTATAATCTGCTAGATGAATGGATCAACGCTAAAGTTAAGGCTTCTCTTCATCTTGCACCTATCAACATCTATATCATCTTTCATCTCTCATTGTCCATATCATCTTTCATCTACCCATCTTTACTCAATATATGTATAGGTATAAAAATACATGTACAGTTTAAATCAAGTCAAACATGTATAAATCGTTCATCTAGCATAGATATTAGGAACACAGATAACAAGCACATATAGCATGTATTGATATTAAATACTTCATATCTATGTGTAAGATTAAAGTGACTATGCGCTCACTTGTTAAAGTGACGACTTGAAATTCGGGCAGCGCTTCGCTTCTAGCAACTATCTTTTCCTTTGACGTAACCTAGTATTATTATTATCACTAAGTTTTAGTCTAATATTTTATTGCGACTAATTATTAGTCTAGATTCATCCTTAATTCAAAGTCTACTTCAAGATCTATTGTAACACCATAAATTTCAAAACAAATTTTCACATTTTATAGAAACATAATTCATTTAATATTCATAAAAACATCAATGTTTGAAACTCAATCCATGACATATAAAAATCCCAAGATCTCATAACATAAAAATCCTGTGTGTATACTGATCAAGTCGGCACCTTCCCACGGTCATCACTAGTACCTGAAACAAATAACACCAAACATTGTAAGCACAAAGCTTACACATAGCACATATTAGCCACTCGAGGCTATAACTCTGTGGGTCTGTGGACCCTACTCTGTGAACCCTCTGGTTCTAACTCTGTGAACCTTCCGATTCCAACTCTATAAGCATGCACATCATAAATCACATAGAAATAATGCAGTACAACACATAACATACATATAGCATACAAATACTCTGTCACATAACTCTGATTACCTACTCAAGGTAAAGTATAGTGAGAAGACTCACCTCGCGTATCTCGATAACTCGCAAATCCCTGAAATCACTAGCGCTCGATCTCCCGAGCTATAGTCCTCCTATAACACAGTATATCTCTAATTAACACTTTCACAACTAAGTTTGACTAACCCTATCAAGTCAACACTGGTCAACTCTGGTCAATGGTCAACGGTCAACTTTGACCGGACTCGGCGAGTGCACTAGAGCGACTCGGCGAGTCTATATGTGTTCACTGACTCCCTCGGGTCCTCTCTTGACACGTCGAGTACTTCCCTAACTCAACGAGTTCCACCTGGAATGAATCGCGGGGCCACCACGACTCAACTCGCCGAGTCTCAAGAACAACTCGGTGAGTTCCGGCTTGACTCAGCCCCCCTTTGACTCTCCCTGACTCACTGGGTCATCCCCCAACCCGACGAGTCTACTCGCTGAACAATTTACGTGAAACCCAAACCCTACTCGCCGAGTTCATGCCATGCACAAACTCTATTGACCTCCTGAGGTCAGATCTGTTTCCCTAAACCATAGATCTGGCCTTCCCAAGCATGAATGTCACGTAAAGTTCGAAACTTGATGCTTGTATAACCATAACAAGGCATCAAAAGGAGATTTGGTCCCAAAAATGACAACCTAAGTCCAATAACTCCATACTAACCCAAAAAGCTCCAAGGGTTAAGGTCTCTGGACCTCTTTGAGTCCAGATCCAAGGAACAAACTCGAAGAGGGACCATTTGCTTCACATAATCACTCTCCAAAGGGGTTAGAAAACCCTAACTCTAAAGATCAACCCTAAAACTGAAGGAGGTTCGAACTATTACCTCAAAATGAAGCCTCTGGACTCTGGATCTGCTTGAATCTCACCTCCTCCCTGCTCTTGTCACCCCTTCTTGCTAAACAAAGGATACAAGGATCCAAAAGTGTAACGCCCGTAGATCAGGGCTAATCAATTTAGAGATAATAAGCGTCAAAAATGACTTTTTGATAGAAGATTGTTTAGGATGAATAATCTTTACTAAGTTTTAGTATATGTTACAAGGATTTCGTACATATAAAGAACGCCAAAATTCGAGTTATAACGAAGAAGTTATGACCTGTCGAAGTTTCGCGACAGAACCGGCACGACACAGCGCGACGTAAATAGTGAATTTACGTTAGAGAGATATTTAGCCTTAGAGATCTAAACTAAATTCGTAGAGTTCGTTAAACCGTGAGCGTGCATAAAAAGAACGTCCAAATCTGACTTCGTATGAGGAAGTTATAAATTTTCTAAGTTTCGACTTAGCGGTATGCAGCCCGAATACTCGATTTGAGACCGAGCGGTTTTTAGCCGAAACAATCTAAATGAGAATCGAAGATCTCGTTAATTGTAGTGAAACGATGAAAAGATAGGCGAAAACGGACGTCAAATGAAGAAGTTATGAATTTATAACGGAGTTTTCCTGTCTCGGCCTACTAAAAATAATATAAAAGTAATATATTTATAATATATTAAAATTTAAGTCAAAATTAGCCAACGGAGTCTAAACGAGAGTTGTATATCATAATCTCACCTTCGCGTGGATATAAAGAACGTCGAAAACGGAGTTCGTATGCGAAAGTTATGAATTTCTGAAGTTCGGGGCGCGAAATCCCAAAACTGTCAGAGTTCACGACGTGAGTACAGTGTTCACGACGTGAACTCAGTATTTATGACTTCTGGAGCCTGACAGACGCAACTTGCGATGACGCATGCAGTGACGACTGAACTCACGACGTGAATATTTGAGATTCACGACGTGAGACCTGAAAATGGCCTTATAAATAGGAATCGAGGGTCAGCCAAGTTTGGGTTGCTCCAGCTCCTCTCTCTCACTCCCGATACCCTTTATAGCCATCCCGAAGTACCCCTGAAGCCCCGGTTTCATCCCGAGACCCGAATCAATTCCCGAAGCCCAAAGATCCTGAGAAATGAGATTCCCGAGCCGAAGCTCTGCCCGAGAGAAATTCGATTTTTGTGAAGATCTTCCAAATCTGCTGAGGATTACTACTTCTGCAAGTCGTAATGTTGTCCGATCATCTTCTGATCAAGTGAGTGTGTAGTTACTTTCTTCTAACACATAAATATTAAGTATTTTCTATAAAATACGTGCTATGTGTATAATATAAAGTTGTTTATATGTGTGGGTGTATATTCCCTTTCATAAACACGGGTATAATACAAGTATTGTTTGAATGTATTAAGTATATGTTTGGGAGAGTGTGTGGTTACTTTCTTCTAACACATAAATATGAAGTATTTGTTATAAAATACGTGTTATGTGTTTATATATTGTTGTTTATTTGAGATGAGTATGGAATGAATGTTTTATATAGTTTTTAAATGAGTTAAACTGTATGTGTATTCTATATTTACAAATATGTTGGGTAGAACATGGGTAGAAGAGATAGTTGGTATGTGATAAAATGATGAGGTATGAAAGATGATTAAGAATGATATTGGTAGATGCATTAATTAAAGAATGTCATAAAACTAGCAGATGCGCTGGAGAATAATATCGGTAGATGCATCAAGTAGTGAATGTCGTAATCCTGGCAGATGCGCTTATAGGATAATGTCGGCAGATGCGCCAAATAGAGAATGTCATAATACTAGCAGATGCGCTTATAGGATAATCTTGGCAGATGCGCTTATAAGATAATGTCGGCAGATGCGCCTAAAAGAGAATGTCATAAACCTGGCAGTCGCGCCTCATAGTGTATGACGTAATCCTGGCAGAGGCGCTTAAAGGATGATGTTGGTAGATGCGCCTTATGTAGCAATAGATTTTGTGCTAATTCCTTAGGTCAATCCTAGGAATGGATGGATGACGGGTAGTTGAATTCTTAGGGTGAAATCCTAAGAAATAAAGAAGATAATGGGGATGGGTAATTGGGTTGATTGTTTGATGGTTGAATATAATAATTATATTATTGTGGGTTGAAAACCCTATATGCTCACCAGGCTCCCAAGCCTGACCCACTCAGTTTTCTTTGTATCACAGGTATCGATACGAAGATATATTTCACGGAGAGATTAAAGGAGATGTAAAATCTTTAGTGTAAATAATGTAAGTTATGTTTATGCTTATGTGTCTGTATCGGAACATGACATCCCAAGATTTTGTTATATAATAAAAATACATTTCTCTAAAGAAATGCTTTGATAAATCTTTATCATATTTTGGGAACAAATTCCGCAATTGTTTTCTTTAAAAGATTACTCTGATTTTAAAAACCAAGCATAAACAAATCGATCTTTTCTGGCCGAGAAATTGGGGATGTCACAAAAAGTGACTTCTTCTCTCTCAAAGCGATTTAGCTCTCTTAGGGTTCTCTCAAGGGACTGGTAGCCGCAATGGGAGGCTATAAGTGCCCTTAAATAGGCTTCAAACCCGGGGAATTAGGGTTTCATTAAACAGTGTGGACTCACCGAGTCCATTTTTGGACTCGCCAAGTCCAGATGCGAACCCGCACCCATAACCGCGATCATACTCGGCGAGTTTGGGCTCCAACTCGCCGAGTCTCCTCACAAATCACCAAAAATACAATAATAAATAATACCTGGGAATTCGGGATGTTACAATTCTCCCCCACTAGAACTAGACTTCGCCCTCGAAGTCTCGCTCCGCAAATAACTCCGGATGCTGCTCACGCATCTCACGCTCCGGCTCCCAAGTCATCTCGGACCCCTTCCGATGTTGCCACTGAACCAAAACCAAGGGTACCTCCTTGTTCCTCAAAACCTTGATTTTCTGATCTCTGATTGTCACCGATCTCTCAGCATAATTCAGGCTCGCATCCACCTGAATATCCTCTAATGGAACCACTGCCGACTCATGGGCTATACACTTCCGCAATTGCGACACGTGGAAAGTGTCGTGAATCTGACCCAACTCTGCTGGCAACTCCAAGCGATAGGCTACCCTACCTACCCTCACGACCACCCCGAATGGACCAATATATCGGGGCCCCAACTTGCCCCTCTTCCTGAATCGAATCACTCCTTTCCAAGGAGATACCTTCAGGAGCACAAAGTCGCCGACCTAAAACTCAAGCTCGGACCGGCGTCTGTCCGCATAACTCTTCTGACGACTCTGAGCGGTCAACAACCTCTGTCTGACCTGCTGGATCTGCTCTGTCGTCTGAAGCACGATCTTTGTACTGCCCATAACACGTTGTCCGACCTCTCTCCAGCAAATGGGGGTCCAACACCTCCTCCCATACAACAGCTCAAAGGGTGGCATACCAATTCTCGAATGATGGCTGTTGTTGTAGGAAAACTTTGCCAAGGGAAAATACGTATCCCAACTCCCCCCGAAATCCAACACACATGCCAGGAGCATGTCCTCGAGCGTCTAGATCGTCCGCTCACTCTGTCCGTCTGTCTGGGGGTGATATGCGGTACTAAAATGCAACCTAGTACCCAACTCCTCGTGAAACTTCTTCCAGAATCTGGAAGTGAAACGTACATCCCGATCTGAGACAATCGAGATCGGCACCCCATGCCGAGATACCACTTCCCTCATGTACATCTCTTCTAACTTCTCTGCGGAGGAGCTCTTACTGATAGCAAGGAAGTGGGCGCTCTTTGTCAACCTGTCCACAATCACCCAAATTGCATCGACTCCCCTAGCAGTCCTTGGCAATTTGGTGATAAAATACGTGGTAATTTGTTCCCACTTCCATTCGGGAACCTCCAACGACTGCAACTTACCATGCGGTCTCTGGTGCTCGGCCTTAACCCTACGGCAGGTTAAGCACCTCTCAACAAACCACGCAACATCCCTCTTCATACAGGGCCACCAATACTCTCTCCTCAGGTCCAAATACATCTTAGTGGCCCCAAGATGGATCGAGAATTTCGACCGATGAGCCTCTTCCATCAAAATGGTACGCGTCCCTCCCACAAATGGTACCCATATACGCCCTTGAAATGTCATAAGCCCCCGACCATCGGTAACGAACTCCGATACCAACCCAACAACTCGCTCTCTCTTCTGGTTCTCCAATCTCACGGCCTTAGCCTGTGCTCCACGAATGGTGTCCAACACTGGAGCCATCATGGTCAATCGCAAACATACATCTCGCAATGGGGCGCTCTCCGCCCTGCGACTCAGGGCGTCGGCTACCACATTAGCCTTGCCCGGATGGTACAGGATCTCACAATCATAATCCTTGACCACATCCAACCACCTCATGCCGCATATTTAGGTTGGGCTGATCCATCAAATACTTCAGACTCTTATGGTCCGTGTATATCGTACACCGAACCCCATACAGATAGTGACGCCAAATTTTGAGGGCGAACACCACTGCCCCCAACTCTAGATCATGGGTGGGATACCTCGTCTCTTGAGGCTTCAGCTGCCTCGATGCGTATGCTATCACATGCCCTCTCTGCATCAGCACCGCTCCCAACCCTAAGATCGACGCATCACAGTATACCACAAAGTCCTCCATCCCCTCCGGGAGGGCTAACACCGGGGCTTCGCATAACCTTTGGTGAAGCGTATCAAAGGAGGCCTGCTGCTCGGGGCCCCATGAAAAAGCGACACCCTTCCGGGTCAACCTGGTGAGTGGCACTGCGATCTTAGAGAAATCCTTGATAAATCTCCGATAATAACTTGCCAACCCTAAGAAACTCCTGATCTCAGAGGGTGACCTCGGCACCTCCCAACTCATCACTGCCTCAACTTTGGCCGGGTCGACCAATATCCCTTTCTGGTTAACGAGATGCCCTAAGAACTGGACCTCTCGCAACAAAAAAATCACACTTGGAGAATTTGGCATAAAGCCTCTCCGATCTCAGAACTCCGAGGATCTCCCTCAAATGCTCCTCATGCTGCTCTCTAGATCTCGAATATACCAAAATGTCGTCGATGAATACAATCACCGACCGATCCAACATCGACCTACACACTCGGTTCATGAGATCCATGAACACTGTCGGGGAATTGGTGAGCCCAAAAGGCATCACCACAAACTCGTAATGCCCATAACGTGTCCTGAACGCTGTCTTCTGGATGTCCTCATCTCGCACTATAACGTCCGCAGATCCGGGCTAGTCAATTAGAGGCAATAGGAGTCGAAAACGACTTTTCGACAAAAGATTATTTAGAATAAATAATCTTAACCAAGTTGTAGAATATTTCACAAGGTTTCCGTACATATAAAGAACGCCGAAATACGAGTTATAACGAAGAAGTTATGACCCGTCGAAGTTTCGCGACAGAACCGGTACGGCACCGGGAAGCGTAAATAGTGAATTTACAATAGAGCAAGATTTAGCCTTAGAGATCTAAACGAAAGTCGTAGAATACGTTAAACTAAGAACATCGATAAAAATAACACCCAAATCTGACTTCGTATGAAGAAGTTATGATTTTTCGAAGTTTCGGATTAGCAGTGTACAGCCCGAAATTCGAATGTTAGATCGAGCGGTTTTTGGCCGACACGACCTAAACGAGAATCAAAGATCTCGTTAAGAGTAGCGTAACGAGAAAAAGATGGGTGAAAATGGACGTCGGATGAAGAAGTTATGAGGATTTAACGGACCAATCCTGTCCTGGCCTGTTAATAATATAAAATTTAAAATCGATTCAAAATTAGCCGACAAAGTCTAAACGAAAGTTGTAGAGTACGTTCCCACCTTCGCATGGATATAAAGAACGTCAAAAACGGAGATCGTATGCGAAAGATACGAATTTTTAAAGTTTATGATCGAATATGCGAAATCTGTTGCGAGGGTGATGACGTGGCGCAATCTAGACCGTCCATCGCTGAAGAAAGCCTCGCTTCGGATGATGACACCTGGTGCGAGGGTTACACCCAGCGTAGCCGAGGAGCGCCTCACGTACAAGGTACGCCCAGCGTGCGAAGAGGGAACGCCGCACGTAGTCAATCTGCTTGGTCCGAGAAGAAGCCACGTCGCCCCACCGAGGTCTCGCCATCTGGCACCCTTATCCGAAGTTACGCCCCGCGTCCGAGGACCTGTACGCCCAGCGTACGTCCGAGGACCAGCCTATGAAAGGGCTGCGAGGGCTGCCATATTTTCTCACCAATTCACTCCAAGTTTCTCTCTCTACTTTCTCTCACTACCCCTAACCCTCCCCTAAGCCTAGGTGATCCCCTAGCACCCGAAGGAAGCCCCGAGGCTCCTGGAGTCCCGAGAAAAAGGAGTTTTTCGGTTTCAAACCGCTGCTCCAATTAAGTTCCGGTTTTCGATAAAATTCGTTGTAAGTGTGCTACGCTTACGCAATTTTTAATATAGCTTTCAAATAATTATAGGAATGTTATTAGGTCCTTAAAATAATTATTTGGGCTATTATTATGAGTTATATCGAGTATTATTAACACTTAATAATACTCAGACTAATTAATTTGTCGTGGTTATCGTTAGACTAAACCCTAGTGGTATTGGTACTAGGTTTTATCGAAGGAATATCGTTTTGAGAGTATCGAAGCGCTGTCCGAGTGCTGAGTCACCACCTTTCAAGTGAGTGCATAGTTACTTTCAGCTTACACATAAATATGAAGTATTTTATATAAATTAAGTACTATGTGTGCATATTATCTGCATACTTGCTATCTATGTTGGATGAATGTTTTATACATGTTTTCAATGATTTAAACTGTATATGTATTTTATATCTACAAAATGTGTTGGGTAAAACATGAGTAGATGTAATAGTTGCTGTGTGACAAAATAAAATAATGAGAGGCCTCGTTATAGCTGTTCTTGATGATCTAGTCATCTAGCGGAGTATAGATGACGACCACGGACTATTCTAGACAGTCCAGTGGAACACTAGCAGGCTCGCAACCTGTAGGTGTTTATTCGAACTGTGTGTTCATTCGAACTATGTGTTTATTCGAACTGTGTGTTTATTCGAACTGTGTGAACTGTGTGCTCACCAGTTATACTCTATCCCAATGATAGTCCTTTGACTAGGTCCCTTGTGTTAGATGTTCTAGGGACGTAATGTGAGGATAACGGGAATGGGTAATCGGGTTGATTGTTTGATGTTTAAAAATAATAATTATATTATTGTGGGTTGAAAACCCTATGTGCTCACCAGGTTTCCCAACCTGAACCACTCAGTTTATTTATATCACAGGTGTTGATATGAAGTGACATTACACTGAGAGATTTAAAGAGATGTAGATCACTAGTGTAAATAATTGTAAGTTCTGTTTATGCTTATGTTTCTGTATTAACGATGACATCCCAGACGTTATAAAATGAAATAAATACGTTTCTTCGAAAATGTTTTAATAACGTATTTACCATGTTTTTCTGGGAACAAATTCCGCAACATTTTTATAAAATGAAGTACTCTGATTTTTATAAAGCATAAACAAAATCGGTCTTTTCTGGCCGTGATTTTGGGGATGTCACACGCACCCTCACCTGATGATATCCAGACCTCAAATCGATCTTGGAGAACCAAGATGCTCCCTGTAACTGATCGAACAAATCGTCAATCCTCGGCAACGGGTAACGGTTCTTGACCGTCAGCTTGTTCAACTCTCGGTAATCAATGCACATCCGGTGTGAACCATCCTTCTTCTTAACAAAAAGGATAGGCGCTCCCCACGGTGAGCTGCTCGGCCGAATAAACCCCTTTCCCAGCAGCTCCTGAAGCTGCGAGGATAACTCTTGCATCTCTGGAGGTGCAAGGCGATAAGGCACCTTGGCGATAGGCGCAGCCCCCGGAACCAAATCGATACTAAACTCCACTTGCCTCACGGGAGGCACACCCGACAACTCCTCTGGAAATACATCCGGGAACTCAACACCGAAAATTTCGAATACGCACCCACGGATAACCTCCGTGGCATATATCACCCTCTCGTCAGCTATGGAAACTCTCAGAGGCCGACTCAACGCCTCACGACTAACACTGAGATGCTGACTAAAAGCCAAAGATACAAAAGACCGACTTGCACCCGAGTCAAATAACACCAAGGCATGTACAGAATTCACAAGAAAAGTACCTACGCATAACATAATATAAGCATAATATATCAACATCAAAATAAATACACGAAACAATACATACCAGCCACGACATCGGGCGTTGCGCGGACCTCCTCCGCGGTCAACTGAAAGGCTCTCCCTCGTGCCCTCGGCGCCTCGGCCTTCACTGGCTGACTCTCGGTAGCTCTGATGGCGGCAGGGGCAGATCCCTGAGGTGCTCCCTGAGCTGATCCCTGCAACTGCGGACACTCTGCCTTCTGGTGTCCGGTCTGGTTGCAGTGGAAACACACTGCAAACCCCTTGGGGCAGTCCTTGGCCATATGCCCCTCCTTGCCACACTTGTAGCAAGATCCAGCTCTACAAAGTCCATCATGACCCTTGCCGCACTTCCCACAAGTGCGGCCCTTCTGGCTCCCTAATTTGGGATCAACGGGCTTGGCCCGCTTGGCTGCCGACTGGGACTATGCCGGTCGCCGATCCCTCCCCTGAGACTCCGCCTCCTCCCTAGCCTGAGGCTCTAGCTCAATCTCCCTCTTCCGGGCATTTGCCTGAAGCTCGGCAAATGTCCGGTACGAGGAGTTCGCCACGAACTCCCGAATGTCTCGCCTCAAGATACTCAAATATCGGCTCATACGTGCCTCCTCATTGGACACGTGCACAGGGCAGAACATCGCCCTCTCGTGGAACATCCTGGTAATAACCGTAACAAACTCAGTACCCTGCTTGAGGGTCAGAAACTCCTGGGCCAAATGCTCCCTCTCCACCTAGGGAACGTACTCATCTCGGAACATGGCAGTGAACCTCTCCCAGGTCACTGCCGCAAGCTCAGCAGGCGTAAAGTGCGCCATCACAAACTTCCACCAGTCCTTCGCTCCCAAGCGAAGCTGGTTCAGCGCGAACCGAACTCTCAAATGCTTAGGATATGAGAAAGTGAAGAAACACCCCTCTATGTCTGAAATCCATCTCATAGCCGCCACCAAGTCCTGGGTCCCATCAAACTCCGACGGTTTCGTGTTGCTGAACTCTCGGAACAGCAACGCATCACCACCCTGCGGCCTCAACTTGTAACACCGTAAATTTCAAAAACAATTTTTCACATTTTATAAAAACATAATTCATTTAATATTCATAAAAACATCAATGTTTGAAACTCAATCCATGACATATAAAAATCCCAAGATCTCATAACATAAAAATCCCTTGTGTATACTAATCAAGCCGGCGCCTTCCCACGGTCATCACTAGTACCTGAAACAAATAACACCAAACACTGTAAGCACAAAGCTTAGTGAGTTCCCCAAAATACCACACATAGCACATATTAGCCACTCGAGGCTATAAATCTGTGGGTCCGTGGACCCTACTCTGTGAACCCTCTGGTTCTAACTCTGTGAACCTTCCGGTTCCAACTCTATAAGCATGCACAGCATAAATCACATAGAAATAATGCAGTACAACACATAACATACATATAGCATACAAATACTCTGTCACATAACTCTGATTACCTACTCAAGGTAAAGTATAGTGAGAAGACTCACCTTGCGTATCTCGATAACTCGCAAATCCCTGAAATCACTAGCGCTCGATCTCCCAAGCTATAGTCCTCCTATAACACAATATATCTCTAATTAACACTTTCACAACTAAGGTTGACTAACCCTATCAAGTCAACACTGTTCAACTCTGGTTAATGGTCAACGGTCAACTTTGACCGGACTCGGCGAGTGCACTAGAGCGACTCGGCGAGTCTATACGTGTTCACTGACTCCCTCGGATCCTCTCTTGACACGTTGAGTACTTCCCTAACTCGACGAGTTCCACCTGGCATGAATCGCGGGGCCACCACGACTCAACTCGCCGAGTCTCAAGAACAACTCGGCGAGTTCCGGCTTGACTCAGCCCCCCTTTGACTCTCCCTGACTCACTGGGTCATCCCCCAACCCGGCGAGTCTACTCGCTGAACAATTTACATGAAACCCAAACCCTACTCGCCAAGTTCATGCCATGCACAAACTCTATTGACCTCCTGAGGTCAGATCTGTTTCCCCAAACCATAGATCTGGCCTTCCCAAGCATAAATGTCACGTAAAGTTCGAAACTTGATGCTTGTATAACCATAACAAGGCATCAAAAGGAGATTTGGTCCCAAAAATGACAACCTAAGTCCAATAACTCCATACTAACCCAAAAAGCTCCAAGGGTTAAGGTCTCTGGACCTCTTTAAGTCCATATCCAAGGCACAAACTCGAAGAGGGACCATTTGCTTCACATAATCACTCTCCAAAGGGGTTAGAAAACCCTAACTCTAAAGATCAACCCTAAAACTGAAGGAGGTTCGAACTATTACCTCAAAATGAAGCCTCTGGACTCTGGATCTGCTTGAATCTCACCTCCTCCTTGCTCTTGTCACCCTCTTCCTTCTAAACAAAGGATACAAGGATCCAAAAGTGACTTCTTCTCTCTCAAAGCGATTTAGCTCTCTTAGGGTTCTCTCAAGGGACTGGTAGCCGCAATGGGAGGCTATTAGTGCCCTTAAATAGGCTCCAAACCCGGGGAATTAGGGTTTCATTAAACAGCGTGGACTCGCCGAGTCCAGACGCGAACCCGCACCCATAACCGTGATCATACTTGGCGAGTTTGGGCTCCAACTCGCCGAGTCTCCTCACAAATCACCAAAAATACAATAATAAATAATACCTGGGAATTCTGGATGTTACATCTATCAAGTAAGGAATATCCAGGTAGGACGGTTAGGAGGCATGACCATTTCAGCGTATAGCTTTTCTGAAATCCAACAACCAAGCCAATGTGACCATTCAAGACACCTCTCCCGTAAGTAGATCAATTAATATAATGACTTTGAATTACTGATAAATCTTATTTATAGGTTCATTATAACGACTTAAGACTATAAATATAAGTTACACTGAAAACAGAATAGTGTACCTTAACTTACAGGGCTTTTAACGAAAACCAGGAATTGAGTAAGAAAATATGAAGAATTCATCATCTATTTATAGGGTTCTGATCATAGAGTATGCCCTAAGTTTCGTCTATATCTTCCGCGTACGAGCTCCATTTTCTACGTTCTTTATATTTACACATTGGTATTTACGAGTACTACAACTTTCATTTAGACCCCGTAGGCTAATTCTCATTTTATCTCAGATTTACAAATTTGTATTGAATTTGTCACGCTCGAAGAGTAGGGACTAAGTTTCGTCCATATTTTTCGCATATGAGCTCCGTTTTCGACTGTCTTTTTATCATTGAAATCCTATTAACGAGATCCTCAATTCTCGTTTAGATCATTTTGGCTAAAATTCGATCAATCTAAAATTTGATTTCTAAGCTATATATTGATATGCTGAATCTTAGAAAAATCATAACTTCCTCAAACAAAGTCAGATTTTGACGTTCTATCATAACTGGCATGTTCATTCTATGACAATAAACTTAGTCAAGATCCACAATTGAAGTACAAAACTATATGCTAAGTGATTCAAATAGTCAATAATGAGTTGAAACCCCTAAAAATCCCGGTTCAAGTTCTTTATGGACTAGGATTTCTTTATTGGGCCTAACAGACCAATGAGCATTCAATTCGACTATTTTGGGCCTAGAAACCCTAATTGGGTTCTAAATGGACCCACATTCATAAAAACTTAACATTTTGGGTCATATGGACCTAAAATGGATTGGTTTACCTCTAATGGGCCTTGTTGGGCCATAAATTAATCCATTTACCCTAATGGACCTTAAACCACCTAATGGACTTTCATTGAGCCGTGAACCATCCTAAGGGTCCAATGGGCTGATAAATATTATTGGGCCTAGGAAATTCGAACAAAGCCAAGAAATTGAGCCCAACACCATTTTTCCTTTCATTCCATTAGGCCCGGCCAAGGTAAAAAAAAGATTAATGAAGGATTATTTAACAATGACACCTAAGTATTATTTAGAGGTAATCTATGCATTACCTCTCATATTTCCATGTTAAACCCTACATGTAATGACCAAAGATCTCATTCTTTTCCTCTCTCTTTATCACTCTCGACCGAGAGCAACAAACACACACACACACACACACACACACACACATCTTCAAACTTTTCCTTCAAACTCTCTATCAAACACTCTCAAGAACATTCCTTCTTCCATAAAAATTCTTCAAGATTTGTGAAGTGCTTCAAGAGGATCCTTCACCAAGATCACCATCTTTGGTAAGTTTTTTTTTGCTTAAATCCATGGTTTAGCTTCTTGATTTTTTCAAAAATCTCCTCCTAATTCATACCATTTCGTGAATCATGCATCTTAGAGCCATCTAAGTTCTAAAGTTATTCAAGAAGCTTGCTAGGGCCGAAAATCACATCATCTTCTTTCCATTCTTCTTCAAAACCGAAACATCAAGCAAAGGTGAGTTCATACCCCCTTGTTTTCGGTTTTTACATGTTTTTGGGGGAGAATACAAGTATTTATGTGATAGATCTAAGTATTGTGCATGTTATGTGTGTTTATTGTGAAAATATGGCTAAACATTCTAGATCTCGAAAACTAAGACAAAAATGGTTGAGTTTGTTAACTAAAATACTCAAAACAACACTCTTTAAGGGTGAACATGTTAAACATGCATATTTGTTGAATAAAACTACAATAAACCATGTTTAAGGACTATATTTGTCAAATAAACAAAAATGTTGGGACTTTTTATGACATACATGGTTTTCATGAGGACAAAGAGAGTCATTATTTTTCAAAAATGAACTTTTATGTTATTTTGATATTAAAGGGACCATAAATGAAAATTTGTGTATAATGGGCCTTTAAATGGGCTTTACGGCTTTCTTGGGCCCAAAATGAAAAATATTGAATTTGGTGGACCAAAAATGCCATTATATGTAAACTTGAGTCTAAAATGAAAAACACGCGATTTTTTTTGGGTTGAAAATGACACATATTTCAAAATTGGACCAAAAATGTTAATTTTATAAAATTTGGGTCGAAAATGTCATTTTATTCAAATAAGGGCTGAAAATGTGAATATATATATATATATATATATATATATATATATATATATATATATATATATATTTGGGCCAAATCCGTCAATTATTAAACATTTGGGCCGAAAATATAATTTTTTTATAAATAATGGGCTAAAATGTTATTTTTAAGTAAAATAGACCACAAATGACATTTTATGTAAAAACAAGTCTTTAAATGTTCAGATTTGTTCTTAAGGGACCTAACATGAAATTTTTATGAGTTTAAATTATAAAATTTTGAAGTAAAATATGATTATAGCAAAACACTGGACTTTTTATAACATTATGGGTAAACGTTCCAACCAAAAGAACTATATTATAACAAACAAACGAAACACAATAATGGTAAGAATATTGGGCCTAATACTTACTATACATGCTTATTGGGCCTTTGTGATCCATTTGTGTGTTTATTGAGCCCAATATATTCATTACATATCTATTGGGCCTTAGTGACCCAATTACATGCTTAATGGGCCTAAATTAGTTTTACATGTTATTGAGCCTTAGTGGCTCATCTACATGCTAATTTAGCCTGGGAAAAATTCATCATATGCTTAATGAGTTTTAACGTGTCCATTAGCATAATATCAAGCCTGGAAATAACTTACATGTCTAATGGGCCACAACTGTCCTTTTTCATGTTTGTTGGATTGTATCTTTTCACATTCAAGTACCATCTGGTGTTTGTAAATCTAAATACGTATAACATTAAACATATTCATGTGACAATAATTGAGATCTAGTGAGACTTGTCGGTTGACACCATTGAGTGTATGGTCGTAGCCTGTAGTTATAATCAGATTCTCCTGGAGGGAGAGCGACAGTTTGTGTATAGATCTATACGGGGGTGACTCACTGACTCCTCACACCTGTGTTGTTCGCTACAGCTCGACTAGGCCAGTCTAGGGTGACAAAACCTTGATCAAAGCCGGCGTTTGGAAAAATGTCAACACAGGAAAATTAGTCATTATCATGCATGGCTATAACAACTCACATAGAGATCCATTACCATCGATAAATTACGGGGATCAAAGTGCTTAAATCATAATAATACGAAACAATTCATACGATAATACAAGGGCTACAACACTTTTATAAATCAAAAAATATTGGATTTTCTGGGGAAGTACTATTATAATTTACCTTCTACTTACAACATATACAATACAAGAAAATTTTTGGATCGCTTATTTATATATGTTTTTACAATTGAAATCACACATACATTTATATTTGATCATTACATCATTTTCATATAATTTACAGAAAATATCGGATTTTCTGGGTTATACAAACAATACAAAATCTTTTAGTCAAACATGTTTATGAACTCACCAACATTATATATGTTGACCATTTTCAAAAGAGAAATTAAATTACCTCTTACCTTTTATTCCTACAATTATTCCTACCCACTAAAATTATGACAAATCACCATTCAATTTTATTTTATTTTATATATTCCTAATATAGCCTTAATGATTTAGTTAAAAAAATATGGAAATATGACACTTGTAATAATTTTATTGGGTAGGAACATTTGTAGGCATAAAAAGTAGGAATCAATTTAATTTCTCTTTTCAAAATAACTTGTATTCTTAGGTAATCGTTAAGCTGAAGAATCTTCAAGCGTATTTTGGGAATTTCTTTTCATGGAATGTCAATCATCGTACAATTTATGTTTTGGAATATGTACTGTAAACAATGTATTTGATGTGAACAATATCAGCTGTACTATGTAATGTTTGGTGATGATTGTGTTATGTTTCATGTATATTCATTGTGATGATATTTTAATTTATAGTCACACGAGCCTTCGGACGTTTCCGTCGTCTGGTTCAAGGGTGTGACAGGTTCTCTATATGCACGCTCTCGGTTTAACGACTATTATGACTTTCGTTTAGATTATCAAGGCTAAAAAGTAATTTATTAAAAATTTACTTTTTACGATACGTAGAGTCGTGCCGATTTATTCGTGAAACTTCAATGGGTCATAACTTCTTCGTTATAAGTCGGATTTCAACGTTTTTTATATGTATGAAATCATTGTGACATATACTATAACTTTTGTTAAGAATAATTATCTTAAATAATCTTCTATAAAAAAATTCATTTTAAACGCTTATTATCTCTAAATTGACTAGCCCGAATTTTGCAGGCGTTACACACTTGGTTTTGCGTTACCGCTTCCATTCCTTTATTGTTGACAATGTCTTTCAATATGCACATATTTTTTAAACTAATAAAATTTAACCGTTATTTAAACTTTATAATTAAAATGTGACTTCCACTTGTTTCCAACCAACTATTTCTTGTGATCCCCACATGCCAATAAACAAACCTGAACTGGAACCATGTTAATTACTAGAAACCCTACGTTTCAGGTCCTTAGATAATAAGGAATTCTTCATGTAACGTCCCAAAAAATTAAGACCAAAAATTTCGATTTTTATATTAATAAAACCATTATCCAAAACAATATCATAAAAACCATTTCGAACTCAGAGTACGTTAATAAACATCCAAATACATCAAATTTATATAAAATGCGGAACAATGTGGTGTGTGCAATGTAGTCATCCCAAGCTTTTCCCTTTTGAAATCGAGGTACCTGAAACATAAACTGAAAACCATAAACACAAAGCTTAGTGAGTTCCCGAAAATACCACATACCATACATATAAAACATATAATGGGCCCTACTCGGTAAACAGACATGTCAGTCATCAGGTCCCACCTGGCATCGGCCCCGCTCGGTAAACATATAATCATACAAATACATACAATAATCACAAAGATAAATAGCATATAGGATAGTCATCGAGCCCCGCCCGGTAGACATATAATAAACACATAACATATGCAAGAGTCACGCAGACATCTAGCATCTTAAACATAAAAAACCATGAGCCGGCATTGGTGCCTTCGACCCACTAAACATAGTGAGGAATCTCTTAGATAGAATCTCGGTCTGTTGATCCGGAAAATCCCTGTGCGCTAGCACCATCAAATAACATCCAATTAATATTTGGATGTCGACCCATAATCAAGAATCTAAGCTTCTAGACCAATATCCAAGGTAAAAGACCATTTTACCCTTTTCCTTACTTGGCCTAAAACCAAGGCCCAACCCATCTACACAAAAGGCCTAAATTCCTTAAATGGCATCATAAGGCCCAATAAGGGCCAACTTCCAAATTGGGCCCAAAAATAATTATGGACCTAATCTCAAGAGAGTCTATTGTCTATCCATGGTCCAAAGTCAGAAGTCCAATGGCCTAACAAGGCCCAAATCCTAAAAGTCCAAAATATGGCCCAAACTCGAGGAAGCCAAATTGAAAGTCAATATGTTGATTACACGGAGCGTACTCAACTCGTACGCTTAGTGTACTCCTTCTGAGGCCAGTAGGGGTGCAAACGAGTCGAGCCGAGCTCGAGCCTGGCCAGGCTCGGCTCGGGCTCGTTTAAGTTATATGAGACTCGAGCTCGAGCTCGGCTCGATTCGAGCTTTCTTTTACTGAGCTCGGCTCGAGCTCGTAAAGAGTTATACAAGCTCAGCTCGGGCTCGGGCTCGACTCGTTTTTATCGGGAGTGCCTAAATAAGCTTAAGCTCGGTTCGAGCTCGTTAAAAAGCTCGTTTACTAATACCCGAAATTCATAACTCCCCTAATATGTTTTTATTTTAATATATATAAATAATAATAAATAATATTATATAAAGCCTCGTTTAGGCTCGCGAGCCTAATCGAGCTTTGTGACATAGGTTTGAGCTCGAGCTCGTTTAATAAACAAGCTTAATATTAAGCTCGAGCTCGGCTCGGGCTCGTTTAAAATCGGTTTCGATTCGAGCTTTTAACGATCCGATCTCGAGTAGCTCGCGAGTAGCTTGGCTCGTTTGCACCCCTAGAGGCCAGTACGCGCAACGTGCCAGCTGGGCACACCCAACGTACTCCCCAGATCGCCAGTCCACTCCATTAAGCACTTAATCGGTTAAGACCTCTAGCCAAACTCTCAGATATGATCCTAAAGGGTGACTTAATACGTAAAGTTGCCAACTTTACACCCATGCATAAATTAATGGGACCCAACCTTCAAAAAGAAGCTTAATAAGGCTCTTAACACTTGCATGGATCAATATCTTTCATAAAGTTTGCATTTTTATAAACAAGGGACCTCCATGGAGCTAACTTCTAACATCCATAGCTTCTGGAATAGATCAAAAGCTTAACTTTAGCTCAAAAGTAAATGCATAAACAAGGTCCCAAAACTAGATCCAGCATAATGAACCATCAAGTACATAACTTTATACCTCAAATGGCTTGCAAAGATGATGAATCTAGATCTACAAGCCCAGGCTACTCACAAGCAACCACCAATAGTTCTTCTTCTTCTTTTACTAAAACACCACCAAAACTCACTTTCAAGCCCAAAACTCACAAGAGGCACTTAGGATTTCGAGATCATAGGTTAAGAGGGACAGAGGCTGCAAATGGGGAGGGTTCTAAGAGTTAATGAGGCTTAAATAGGGTTCAAACCCTAAAATTTAGGGTTTACATCTGACCCATGTACGCCCAACATACACATGGTACACACAATGTAAAAGGGTGATGCCCCGCGATCATTTGAGCCTGGTACGCTCAGCTTACTCCTTGGACGCCCAACATACTCAGCTTTGCCCCAAATCCTTGTTAACTTCAAATGGCCATAACTCCTTCAATTTAATCCCGATTCTAATGATCCCTATATCCACGGAAAGGTAACGAGAAGCTCTACGCTTCTATTAACTCCCCCTTACTATAAAACATTCCAAACTAAAATCCAAAATTCATAAAAGGCTCGAACTGCCGCTTTACCGATATACCCTTAGACTCCAAAACTCAAACCGAACTCCCTGATCATCTAATCCACATTATCCACACTCAAAGGGTACTAAGTTTCTTTCCCAAAGGCCCTAAGCCTTATGAGATTTGGTCTTCGGGTCACAGCCCCAAATTATAAAACAAGTTGAAACAGGGTGTTACACTTCATGTTATTGACAATAGTTGTTGTCCTATTATAAAACAAGTTGAAAAGGGTGTTACACTTTATGTCATTGACAACAGTTGTTGTCCTACCATACAACATGTTATCAATTAAATTCTAATACAAATTCGATAGAGAACATAACAAAATAAGAGTTTGATCCTCATCTTCATTTTTAACGTCATTTCTTTATAGATCAATAATACAATGAAAATTATACAGATGATATTTTACCTAAGTAGTGTAACATCCCAGGTTTCAGGAATTCTCAAGTCCTTCCTTTGGTTTTTAAATATGTCATTTTTTGGGTCCTTGGATTATAAAGATGTAGCCCTTAGAAGCCCTAATGGAAAAATGGTAATTTTGTGAGCAGGAGTAGTATGTTGTGATGGGTTTTATACATAGCAAACAATCCTATGTGTGCTTGCAACCCTAATTTGAGGATCTATGTTTTCACTATTAGACTTACAAGCATTGAACACAAAAACTAGAAACCCTAGGAGGCACATGTAATTTTCGAAATTAACATATAATTAGGGTTAGGATACATACCTTTATTGTTATATTGTAATAACAATCAAATCCTTGAAGATCTTGAACTTTGGTAGCAAGCGTCACAAGTGTCGTGTCTCTAATAGCTCACAAACAAACCTAGCAACAAAGGATTACTATGGAGAGAGAGAGAGAGAGAGAAAGAGATAGATAGATAGATAGATAGATAGATAGAGAGAGAGAGAGAGAGAAATAGAGTAGAATTTTGGCCCTTAGTGTAACGACCCAATTTTCACGACCAAAAATTTCATTTTTGATTAAGTGATTTGCAAACATCTGTAACAAAATATCAACCGATCATATCATTTCATAAAAACATGTCTCATGTTTGAAAACCGAATCGTAAAAACATAATAATGTCAGAGTACACATCCCAGAATAAATCATAGTGCGGAAAGCAATGTGTGTATGATGTGCCGCTACCACGCCAGCTCCTTCCTCTTCGCTGAAAAGGTACCTGAAACCAAAACTGTAATTGTAAGCACGAAGCTTAGTGAGTTCCCCTATCGTACCACATACCATACATACTGCCAGGCAATTCTGGGGTGCCCGACCTTCCCGGTACGGCCATTATGGGGTGTCGACCTACCCATGTCAAGCCATTCTGGGGTGTTGACCTATCCATGTCAAGCCATTCTGGGGTGCTGACCTACCCGTCGGTCCTAACAACCGAACCTCGGGGACTATTCCACCCCTACAACTACTATCACATATAACATATCATGAACATACTATCAGACATATCTGGGGTGTCTGAACTACCCTTCGGTCCTAACAACCGAACTTGGGGACTATTCCCCTCCTACTACCACTATCACATATAACATATCGTGCCAGCATATAAACATATCATCACATACTGTCAGACATATTTGGGGTGCCTGACCTACCCTTCGGTCCTAACAGCCGAACTCTACTACTATCACATATAACATATCATGCCAGCATAAAACATATCAGGTAGTATCAAACCTATATGATATCACAAAGACAATCATCTAACATATAACTCCTACTGGTGGGCCGGCATTGTGGCTGTAGACCCACCGCTACTGGAAGGTAACTCACCTCGTAGTAGCAGCTGATCTGTGCGGGAATCCTCTGACTGCTGCCGTTGCTACTCCGGAAATCCTCCGGCTATAATTCCCACAAAACACTTAGTCAAACACTGCTAACTGTTCTTAGGGTAAAATAACCATTTTACCCCTGACCAAGTCAAAGTCAAAGTCAACTTCTAGTTGACCTGACTCGCCGAGTTGGCTTGCCAACTCGTCGAGTCCTTATCCTTCCATTTGTCCTTATACATGTCTCTACTCGTTGAGTTAGGTGATGACTCGATGAGTTTTCCTTCTAAATGAACATCGACTGAATCCTCATCCGACTCGCCGAGTTGTATGAACAACTCGTCGAGTTCATCTTCAAATGATACACAAGTCTTGTCCTTGACTCGCCGAGTTGTATGAAAAACTCGTAAAGTTCATCTTCATCCTTAGAAGATTGCCTTGGACTTGCCGAGTCCGGGACCCGACTCGTTGAGTCCACAGCTTAAACCCCGCGTCTCATCCCGCTTCTACTCAGCGAGTTGGTCCTTCGACTCACCGAGTCCAAGACCAAAATGAAAAAATATTAATAAAAGAATACTTACCAAAAACCAGATGCTACACTTAGACTTTCTTGGAGTGCATGGGACGAAATCCAACCCTATAGGGATTTATATAGGTGATAAGGAAGGTTTAGGATAAGGCAAGTGTATCGTAGATAACCCTAATCCCTTAACTTCCTCCCTAAGGCTTCCAAGGCACCCTTAGAGCCCAAGGAAACCCCATGATACTCTAGATTTCATTCCCCACCTGTAAGGGAGGTTCTAGAATGCTCAATGTTCAACTTTTGAACGTTGTCACCTTTAGTCCCTACAGTTTCAGTTAATTCTTTTAATCCTAAAATTAATTCCAAATTAATATCTTATTAAATATTAATTAAATAATATGATTTCTAATTAATATATTATATCCATAATACATTAATAAATCATGTATCTTGATTTCAAATTAATTTATTAACCAAGTAATAAATTAATAAATCATTCTTCTCTCTCCAACAATTATCCTATTCAATTGTTAGGTTTGAAGGCAACCTAAAAGGACATTGCGACTATCAATTCAAGTACATACCAATTATAGTTATGGGCTTAGACACTTAATCCAACACGTTGGGCGTACATGTGAGTACACTGGGCGTACTAATGTCCGGGTGAAACCCTAATTTTTAGGGTTTTAGGAGTATTTAAACACCTTTATGGATCATTTAGCCTCACCCTTTCAGCCTCCAAGCCCTCGAGTCGTTCATAGCAAACCCTAACCCCATAAGAGTGTGTTTTGAGCTTAAAGTGTGTTATTTTTGTGCTTAAAGGAGAAGGAAGTGCATCAAGGAGTCGAGAAGGGAAAGCAAGCTTGTGGATCTTGGATCATCATCTTCTTGGGAAGCTCCAGAAGGTAAAAAGTTTCTACCTTTATGCTTGGTTTTCTTAAATCTCATCTTAGTGCTTTATGGTGTTCTTTTGTCCCCAAAAGTCCCATTGTTGTGCATGTTTGGTGGTTGACGTTTTTGGTTGTCCTTTCAGACCTTAGGAAGTGTTCTAAGCCATAAAAATAAGGTCTCTTTAGCTAGTTTTGCTTCATGCTTCTTATGGAAGGTATTAATGGATTAAGACCATGTATTAAGGACTTTTTGGACGTCTAAGTTGGAGATTTTATGACTCTAAGGTGCATTTGGACCATGGATCTGAAGTTTGGGCTTAAGTGCTTAAGCCATTAAGCACTTATGGATATTTTGGACTCTACGAGGGTATGCCCCGCGTAAGGAGAAGTATACCCTGCGTACTCGGTCAGCCACCCCATTGTAGGTTAATGTGAGGCGGTGTACACTCGGCGTACCGAATGAGTACGCTCCGCATACACCTTCTGTTGGACTTCGGACTTTGGGCTTCAAGTTTTGGGCCACCTTTTGGGCTTAAATGCGTGGGACCTTATTGGTCTATCTAAATATGAGTGTTTTGGGCCAAGTAAAGAGTTGGACCTTAGGATAAGGCCGGAAAAAAGAGATTGGGCCCAATCTGGAAAATTGGGCCAATAATGGGCCTTGTATAATTTTGGGCTTTTTGGATCAAGAATTGGGCTTGGGTCTTGGCCCACTTATGGATAGGGTAAAGTGGCTATTTATCCTAAGTTTGGGTCATTCGTCAAGGGCGGTGATTCAATTAGTAATTGGATGTTTATTTGTTGTGATAGTTCGGGATTTTAGTGGGCCAACAGTTGAAAGTTTTTTGTGCGATTCATCACTGTGAGGTGAGTTTTTCCTCACTATACTTTCGAGTCGAAGGCACCAATGTCGGCTCTTGTATTGATATCATGTTGTGCATGTTATGCTATAGTGATCTGTTAGATCAATGTCCTAGTAGATAGGATGATGATATGCTTAGTAATTTGTAAGATATGTCTATTTATTTGTTAGTTGGTTAATAGTATGATTATCTATATTATGTGCACATGATTGGTTGGCGGTTGAAGCTTCACTGCTTTGTACGTAAGCCAACAAGACAGGGCATTCCAAGCTGATGGTTGAGGGCCTAGGGTATTCCATCCCGATGATGATTGGACCCATAGTATGTTGGCTATCCAACCCGATGGTTGAGGGGCATGGGGTATTCCAACCCGATGTTTAATTAGACTCATAGTATGCTGACATTCCAAACTGATAGTTGAGGGGCCTGGGATATTCCAACCTAATGGTTGATTGGGCTCATATGTAACGCCCGCAGATTCGGGCTAGTCAATTTAGAGACAATGAGCGTCAAAAATGACATTTTTGATATAAGATTATTTATAATAAATAATCTTGACCAAGTTATAGTATATGTCACAAGGGTTCCGTACATATAAAGAACGCTGAAATCTGAGTTATAACAAAGAAGTTATAACCCGTCGAAGTTTTACGGCTAAATCGGCACGACATCGGGAATCGTAAAAGTGAATTTACGATAAAATACTTTTTAGCTGTAACACCAAAAATCTGGAAGGCCAAGAAAGGAAAGAAAACCCTAATTTTTTAGGGGCGACTCGGCGAGTCCAAGGAGGAACTCGACGAGTCCGAGCAGGATCCGGGTCGAGGAGTAAGTGATCGACTCGGCGAGTCGGCCAAGGAGACTCGGCGATTCTGGTCTGTGCGAGGAAAACCATAATTCTAGGAGTTGTATCCTATATAAAGGGTGTTATGTCCCTCCCTCAGCCTCCATATCATCCTAGAGAACCTGTAAACCCTATATTTCGTGTGAGCTTCCATCATTTGAGAGAAATAGCTTTGGAGGAAGGAAATTTTGGAAAGGAACTTGAAGATCAAGAAGGTTGCTTCAAAGGAGAGGTGTATATCCGAGATCTACTTCAGTTTGTGTTCATATTGGAGGTATTAAGCTGCCATTTTCCCTTCTTTGCATCTAGATCTATTTTGTTATGAGATTTAGGGGTTTTATGGTTGATTGAGACCCAATTCGAGTTTAGGGGCTTAGATATGTTGTTGCCACTTCAGATCTAGTGTTAGGATGGTCCAATATGTCATAAAACATCAGAAGATGAGTAGTTGGTGAAGCCCTTTTGTCCTTAAACCAAACCCTAGTATGTTTTGAGCCTAGATCTCTTTAGTTATACGTAAAGTTTGCAACTTTACGTGGGGATTGAGATTTGGAAGTATGGATCTATGGTTTGGAGTCCCTGCATGACTCAAAAGTCCTCTGCATGTTTGGAGATCTGAATGGACTCGGCGAGTCCTTTGAGTGGACTCGGCGAGTAGCATGAAGATTTGGAGAAACTCGACGAGTGGGATGAACAACTCGTCGAGTCGGATGAAGTTGGGTAGGAACTCGGCGAGTTGGATGAACAACTCGGCGAGTCTATTGAAGGTTGTCTTGGACTCAGCGAGTCTGTTCTTGGACTCGGCGAGTCAGGTCGCGAAACCCCAAACCCTTCGAGCTGAGACTCGAATCAGTGAGTCGAATGGAGACTCGGTGAGTTGGACAGGTCAGGACTCGGTAATCGGTAGACTCGGCGAGTCATGGACTGACTCGGCGAGTCGAGTCGCGAATAGAAGGACTCTGAACATATGAACTCGGCGATTCAATAGGGTGACTCGGCGAGTAGGGTTGACCTGGGAGGTTGACTTTGACCAGGACTTTGACTTTGACCAGAGTTGACTTGGTTGTCTTTCGGGGGTCAGTTAGACTCAGTGTTGCATTGATATTGGTAGCTCGGGGAGCGAGTGGAGCAGGAGTTCAGAGAGTTGCCGGGCAACAGCTAGTGGGTTCATCAGCCAGTTCAGCCAGTGCAGGTGAGTTTCCCTTTGTATGAATGGGTCTACGGCCACAATGCCGGCCCATGTAGTTATGAGTAGGAGACCTGGGGGTTATCCCTAGGCACAGTATGCTAGTATGATATTCGGGACGAGGTCCAATGATAGAGGGCGGGTGCCCAAGGAATGGTTTATGTGATAGTTTATACTTGTTGTCTGTGTGATACTTGTTGTCTGTGTGATACTTGTATGTGCCTGGTAGGGAGGTGAGTGTGGGCGAGGTCCCGTATCTCACCAATAGCAGAGTGTGGATGGTGTTCCACATCTCAGTAGCAGCAGAACAGGGGCGAGGCCCAAGTTAGGGAAGGAGTGAGGGTGGGCTGGGCCCGTACCTCACTATCAGCAGGAGTATGGACGGGGTTCCATGACTCATCAGTAGCAGGACAAGGGCGGGGCCCAGAGATAGGCGAGGCCTTAGGACAGGATCAGTTACTATGTGTTTAGATTATGTGATGTGATGTGATATGCTTACGTGCTATTATATGTTAGTGGGCGAGGCCCTGTGACAGGCGAGGCCTAAGTGAAACATATCTTTATCCGAGCGGGGCTCGAAGCCAGGCGGGGCCTGGAGCGGCGGGGTCGTTGTAGCGGGCGAGGCCCGAGGTAGGGGTGGGCGAGGCCCAGGATAGCGGGCGTGGCCCAGAATGTGCAGTAGGTGGTCATGCATGGTATGTGGTAGGGTGGGGAACTCACTAAGCTTCGTGCTTACGGTTTTCAGTTTTGGTTTCAGGTACTTCCAGTAACGGAGGGAAGAGCTCGGGGTGATCGCATGGCACACACCATAGTTTAGACAGTCTGTGAATGTTTACTCTGATAACGAACATGTATTTTGGAAACTAATACTCTGTTTATGTTTTGAAATGATGAATTTGCTTAAAGTAATGTTTTATTAAAATAAATTTTTAGTCTTGAATTTTGGGACGTTACAAGTTGGTATCAGAGCCTTGGTTTGAGGGATTCGGACATGCTCTCGAGCGTGTCTGAATTCAAACTGAGGGATTGGTATAAAAGTTTTCAAAATGAAAAGACAGTTTTGTAAAAGAGAGTTTTGGGAAAGAAAACAGTTTTAGAAAAGCAAAAATAATTCAGAAAGGAAAGAACTTTGAAAAGAGAAAAAGGGTGTGGTGCATGCAATCAACCGAGCTCAAGTAAGTACCCCAAAATATCCATACAAGTTTATGTTATGATTATCAGTTGATAGAACAGCATGCTAGACTAGGACTAAGGATCTAGGGATGATGCCTTATGTGCCTATTATATGTGCTTTGAGTTGCATGATAGTGCTGATTAGACAGTAGTAGGATAGCCTGTTTAGGTTATGCCTGAGTTATGAGTTTGTGTTGCATGCTAGTTCAGATTTTTGCTATGTGTGTATGATTGCTTGAGTATGTTGTGGTTAGATTTTCCCCTTGTCTGAATGTTGCTTGCTTTGTGCATTGTGGGATTTTGAGTGATGGGAGTTAGCCATTAAGTGGATACGCCACGTCACATGTGATCATGGTTGAATAATCTCAGAGTGTTAGATTTGGCCCTATTGTGCAGCTCTCGTTTGAGTCTAACCGTTGTAGGGACGAGTCTTTTACCAAAGGATTATCTCAGCCTCGTCACATGTGATGGTATCCAGGTGATGATTAATTGGCATCGCGAGGAGGCCTTCAGCAGCTGAGGACTGTTTGAGTTGAGTCAGAGGTTTCCCTAGGGTCAGCCTAGGATGAGGTAGTGCTGGGAGCAGAGGTAGTAGAAAGGGACCTGGTGGAGTCAAGGCAGTTCTTGAGGAAAGTACGGATAGATGTGGAAGGTAGTATGGGCCCGTACTACTGAAAGCAGAGGATCCGTACTCGATTCGGGAAAGGCCGAGACAAGACTGGGAACCTGGTAGTGCGTGTGTTTGGTCTCGCAGCAGTGATAAGTATTCTGATAGTGATTGTGTTATATTTTCAGCATGGTGACGTTGCGAGAGAGACCAGCGGGCGGATCAGGCGCCGAAGAGGGATCAGGCTCGGGTTCAGGGGCCGAGCAGCTCGAGGAGCGAATGAGGGAGTTGATATCTGCCGAGGTTACGCGCAGTATTTTGAATCAGACTCCTGTGATCTTTGGCACGGTCAAGGAGGGTATATTGGAGATTTTGGATGAGAGGCTGGGAGCCTTCCGTGCTGAGATGATGGCTTTGATGGGAGCGCGTACCTTGACATTTCGGGAGTTCAGGGCTTGCGGGGCACCAGATTATCATGGGGCTAGGGACCCCATCGCTAGCAGCAGATGGTTGGCTGATGTTGCCAACGCATTCCATACGAGCCGGTGCCCTGAGGGGGACAAGGTCAGACTCGCTTCACATCTTCTGAAGGACAGAGCGAGGGATTGGTAGGAGGAGGTTGGTCATGCTTTGGGGGATGATGCCGCGTTGGACGCAATGACCTGGAGCAATTTCTCGGCCAGGTTCAGGGCGGAGTTTTCGCCGATTATTGAGGTGCAACAGTTGGCACGAGAGTTTCAGGATTTGACGCAGACCACTGAGACTGTGGCGGAGATCACCGCCAAGTTCAGGGAGAGGGCTCTTGTTGTACCGCAGTATGTCGCGGATGAGGAGATGAAGAAGGCCCGATACCATGAGATGTTGAGGGATGACATCAGGGAGTTCGTGAGCAGATCCAACTGTAAGACGTTGGAAGATATGATCTCTCGGGCTAGAGAGAGGGAAATCGATTTGGATCAGATCCGGAAGAGGAAGTCGGATGAGGTTCAGGTAGCTGCAGGTTTGGGCAAAAGGCCCAAAGGATCGGATTCGAGATCGAGGGATTATCAGGACCGCATTCGGTGCGGGAAGTGTGGCAGGGCGCACGGGGGCGCGTGCAAGAGTGGTAGCGGTGGTGAGTCTGGTTGTTTCAAGTGCGGTCGGACTGGTCATTTCAGCAGGGATTGTACTGTTACCACCACGCAGGGATCAGACTTGTTATGTTTTCACTGCAATCAGCGGGGCCACAAGAAGGCCCAGTGCCCCAGTTTGTTTTCAGCAGGATGGGTAATGGCACCTGCCCCTGCAACTTTGAGGATCACAGACGGTCGTCAGGGCCGTGCAGAGGCGTCTGTGGTAGGAGGCAGAGCTCTTCAGATGACTACCTTAGAGGCGCGATCAGCACCGGACGTTGCGGGTATGCGATTTCTGTTTTCAGTTCTTTTATTTGTGCATGATTATATTGTTATGGTTCTGCATCATTATCGGTATGAGTATCTTATTTTTGAGCGGTTGATTGTGATCGAGTTATATGCCATCTGCATACCTTGGATATTCGAATGGTAGTGAGGGGATGTGCCCTATTGGAGAAGGTTGCATAGGATGCAGTAACTATAGCATGCTTGGGAGGGAATTGGTATGTCTCGCTAGATTGGAGTTGTATAGTGATAGAAATGGATTGGTTAGATCCCTAGCTATGGTAAGCTTGAGTT
Organism: Lactuca sativa; assembly: GCF_002870075.4. NCBI lineage: Eukaryota > Viridiplantae > Streptophyta > Magnoliopsida > Asterales > Asteraceae > Lactuca > Lactuca sativa. The sequence goes on from NC_056623.2 coordinate 35,132,314, forward strand.
CCTCAGCAGATTGATTATGGAATGGTAGCAAGGATTTCTTTCGAGTATTGAGCAACAAGGGGTAAGCAGGATCGAAGTGGGGGAGAATCCTTCGAGTGTGCAAAGGTAGGAGCACGTAGACCCAGAATGAGTGTGCGACCTCCGAGAAGGAAAAGAAGTGGTTCAGCGTTTGATGGATTGAGGATTTTAGGGCTGGGAGTTTGAGAAACTCCCCATCAGCTAGTGCGTGTGATGGTAATGGTTGGTACGTGGTTGGGAATTCAGGTTGTGGATCGCCTGTAGGACTCGAGGGAGTCGGAATGAGGATCTTGAGAGATAATGGCACATGGGTGCCTTCATATTAGCAGTCAATGGTAGGAAGTGATGTAAGACTACGGGGCAGCTGTAGCATTCACTAGCAGGCAGTGGTAGAAAGTGATGTAACACTACGGGGCAGCCGTAGCATTCACTAGCAGTTAGTGGTGGAAGTGTTGTAAGGACTACGGGGCAGCCGTAGCATTCACTAGCAGTCAGCAATGGATGGTGATGTAAGACGGCGGGTAAGCCGTAGCATTCCTTAGTAGCTTCGATAGCGGAGTTGGGGCGAGGCCCTTACCTCCTAGTGATCGGTCAGGGATCAGGAATGGGTAGTGGATGAGAATGATAGGGAGTTTGCCTATATAGCCCAAGAGAGGTGAGACCTTGGGAGAGGCCGCTCCAGGATATGGTTGGGTGAGACCCGTGGGCGAGGCCCGAGCGAGAGTGATTAGACTAGTGGGACTAGAAGGATAGAGGCGGGTGGGACCCGTGGGCGAGGCCCGTGAGTTTTAGCAGCGCAGGTGGGATCTGGTAGGGACCTTAGTGTCAAGTTAGGGGATCGGGGATCCCAGGATTGTAGTGCCTGAGTGGCAGAATAGATTGAGCAGCTATAGGTGGTCGAAGTTTCTTCGGAAGTCGCTGGGAGCGACTAGTGGTGGTGTTAGGACTAGCTACCGGTGGGAGCTGGTAATCCATACATTAATAGGTTGGTAGGGACCAGGGTGGTCTCAGTTCATCCGAAAGGCAGACAAGGAATAACGGAATTTTCAGTCAGTAGTATTGCGGGTAAGCAGTGTATGGTGGAATTCAGTTAGTTGAATCGAGGGGTGCTCGACACCAAGTTTTGACAGAGAAGAGTGTCAGTGGTTACTGACGGTGATGACCCGTTCTGGAAATAGCGGGGGAGATGGATTGGTGAAGATAAGATCTTCACAGTGACAGGGGAAAGAGTTGGATATGGAGCATCGCCTTAGGGAGGCAAGGGAATCGCGTAAGGAAAGAAGGGGTCAACCCCTATGAGTTCAAGCGCAGTACTCGGAGAGTACCAGAAGGATTGTCGGTTGAGAAAGTTGTGTTTCTAAGTTGTTCAGGGTCAGGTTTGACCCGAGGTTTTATCCGCGAGGTTTATGTTAGTCAGAATGACCAGGTGGAAGACCAGCGAAGGTAGGCAGCTGGTGTTGGGATAATTGGTGGGTTTTGGAAGCAGATCGCAGGCGGTGGACCATGGCAAACTTCGAGGACAAAGTTTAGTTTAAGTGGGGGAGAGTTGTAACACCCAAAATCTGGAAGGCCAAGAAAGGAAAGAAAACCCTAATTTTAGGGGCGACTCGGCGAGTCCAAGGAGGAACTCGACGAGTCTGAGCGGGATCCGGGTCGAGGAGTAAGTGACCGACTCGGCGAGTCGGCCAAGGAGACTCGGCGAGTTTGGTCTGTGCGAGGAAAACCCTAATTCCGGGAGTTGTATCCTATATAAAGGGTGTTATGTCCCTCCCTCAGCCTCCATATCATCCTAGAGAACCTGTAAACCCTATATTTCGTGTGAGCTTCCATCATTTGAGAGAAATAGCTTTGGAGGAAGGAAATTTTGGAAAGGAACTTGAAGATCAAGAAGGTTGCTTCAAAGGAGAGGTGTATATCCGAGATCTACTTCAGTTTGTGTTCATATTGGAGGTATTAAGCTGCCATTTTCCCTTCTTTGCATCTAGATCTATTTTGTTATGAGATTTAGGGGTTTTATGGTTGATTGAGACCCAATTCGAGTTTAGGGGCTTAGATATGTTGTTGCCACTTCAGATCTAGTGTTAGGATGGTCCAATATGTCATAAAGCATCAGAAGATAAGTAGTTGGTGAAGCCCTTTTGTCCTTAAACCAAACCCTAGTATGTTTTGAGCCTAGATCTCTTTAGTTATACGTAAAGTTTGAAACTTTACGTGGGGATTGAGATTTGGAAGTATGGATCTATGGTTTGGAGTCCCTGCATGACTCAAAAGTCCTCTGCATGTTTGGAGATCTGAATGGACTCGACGAGTCCTTTGAGTGGACTCGACGAGTAGCATGAAGATTTGGAGAAACTCGACGAGTGGGATGAACAACTCGTCGAGTCGGATGAAGTTAGGTAGGAACTCGGCGAGTTGGATGAACAACTCGGCGAGTCTATTGAAGGTTGTCTTGGACTCAGCGAGTCTGTTCTTGGACTCGGCGAGTCAGGTCGCGAAACCCCAAACCCTTCGAGTTGAGACTCGAATCAGTGAGTCGAATGGAGACTCGGTGAGTTGGACAGGTCAGGACTCGGTAATCGGTAGACTCGGCGAGTCATGGACTGACTCGGCGAGTCGAGTCGCGAATAGAAGGACTCTGAACATATGAACTCGACGATTCAATAGGGTGACTCGGCGAGTAGGGTTGACCTGGGAGGTTGACTTTGACCAGGACTTTGACTTTGACCAGAGTTGACTTGGTTGTCTTTCGGGGGTCAGTTAGACTCAGTGTTGACTTTGACCTGGGAGGTTGACTTTGACCAGGACTTTGACTTTGACCAGAGTTGACTTGGTTGTCTTTCGGGGGTCAGTTAGACTCAGTGTTGCATTGATATTGGTAGCTCGGGGAGCGAGTGGAGTAGGAGTTCAGAGAGTTGCCGGGCAGCAGCTAGTGGGTTCATCAGCCAGTTCAGCCAGTGCAGGTGAGTTTCCCTTTGTATGAATGGGTCTATGGCCACAATGCCGGCCCATGTAGTTATGAGTAGGAGACCCGGGGGTTAGCCCTAGGCACAGTATGCTAGTATGATATTCGGGACGAGGTCCAATGATAGAGGGCGGGTACCCAAGGAATGGTTTATGTGATAGTTTATACTTGTTGTCTGTGTGATACTTGTATGTGCCTGGTAGGGAGGTGAGTGTGGGCGAGGTCTCGTATCTCACCAATAGCAGAGTGTGGATGGTGTTCCACATCTCAGTAGCAGCAGAACAGGGGCGAGGCCCAAGTTAGGGAAGGAGTGAGGGTGGGCTGGGCCCGTACCTCACTATCAGCAGGAGTATGGACGGGGTTCCATGACTCATCAGTAGTAGGACAAGGGCGGGGCCCAGAGATAGGCGAGGCTTTAGGACAGGATCAGTTAGTATGTGTTTAGATTATGTGATGTGATGTGATATGCTTACGTGCTATTATATGTTAGTGGGCGAGGCCCTGTGACAGGCGAGGCCTAAGTGAAACAGATCTGTATCTGAGCGGGGCTCGAAGCCAGGCGGGGCCGTTGTAGCGGGCGAGGCCCGAGGTAGGGGTGGGCGAGGCCCAGGATAGCGGGCATGGACCAGAATGTGCAGTATGTGGTCATGCATGGTATGTGGTAGGGTGGGGAACTCACTAAGCTTCGTGCTTACGGTTTTCAGTTTTGGTTTCAGGTACTTCCAGTAGAGGAGGGAAGAGCTCGGGGTGATCGCATGGCACACACCATAGTTTAGACAGCCTGGGAATGTTTACTCTGATAACGAACATGTATTTTGGAAACTAATACTCTGTTTATGTTTTGAAATGATGAATTTGCTTAAAGTAATGTTTGATTAAAAGAAATTTTTAGTCTTGAATTTTGGGACGTTACATTAGCCTTAGCGATCTAAACGAAAGTCGTAGTATATGTTAAACCGAGAGTGTGCATAAAAAGAACGTCCAAATCTGACTTCGTATGAGGAAGATATGATTTTTCTAAGATTTGGCATAGCGGTGCACAGCCTGAAATTTGAATTTTAGATCGGTCGATTTTTAGCCAAAATAATCTAAACAAGAAATTAAGATATTGTTAATAGGAGTTAAACGATAAAAAGACAGTCGAAAATGGAGCTCGTATGCGAAAGATATGGACGAAGCTTAGTCCATACTCTTCGAGCATGACGAATTCGATACAGTTTTGTAAATATAAGATAGAGTGAGAATTAGCTGACGGGATCTAAATGAAAGTTGTAGTACTCATAAATACCAATGTGTGGATATAAAGAACGTCGATAATAGAGCTCATATGCGAAAGATATGGATGAAACTTAGTCCCTGCTCTTTGAGCGCAATAAATTCGATACAGTTTTGCAAATCGGAGATAGAATGAGAATTAGCTGACGAGATCTAAATGAAAGTTATAGTACTCATAAATACCAATGTGTGGATATAAAGAACGTAGAAAACAGATCTCGTACGCGGAAGATACGGACGAAGCTTAGGGGCTACTCTACGAGAAAACCCCTATAAATAAGAGATGAACTCTTCATGTTTTCTTCACACCATAAGCCTTTCTTTCTCTCTCTAACTTCTCTTTAGACTCCCTAAACCCCTCCCAAGTCTAGGGAACCTCCCTAGCACAAGAAGGAAGCCCCGAAGCACTCGACGACTCCGAGAAGAAAAGCTTTCGGCTCGAAAACGTTGCTCCAACGAAGCCTAATTTTTTTTTTAATAAAAATCCGTTGTAAGTGAGCTACGTCTACGTTATTTTTAATATAGCTTCTAATTAATAGTAACATTATTAGGACCTTAAAATAATTATTTAGGCTATTACTATGAGTTATATAAGAGTGTTGTTTAATGCTTATATAATAGTAATAATAGCTAGACTATTAATTAGTCACGGTTAACGTTAGACTAAACCCTAGCGGTATTGATACTAGGTTTTGTCGAAGGAAATTGTTTTAAGAGTAACGAAGCGCTCTCTAAGTTCTGAATCACCACCTTACCAAGTGAGTGCATAGTTACTTTCATCTTACACATAGATATGAAATATTTTATGTAAATTACGTGCTATGTGTGTATATTGTCTGAATACTTGCTATCTATGTTGGATGAAACGTTTTATACATGTTTTTTAAATGATCTAAACTGTATATGTATTTTATATCTACAAAATGTGTTGGGTAAAACATGAGTAGATTAGAGGTGAGATAAATGATGAACGATGAAAGATGAGATAAATGATGAGCGATGAAAAATGATATGTATGATGAGTGATGATATATGAGTGATAAAATATGGTGCAAAGCAATGAACTAAGCGATGAACCAAAGCGATGAGCCAAAACGATGAGTCAAACAATGACCCAAGCGATGGCCCCGTCATCTAGCAAAGTATGGATGACAACCACGGACTATTCTAGACAGTCTAGTGGAACACTAGTAGGCTCGCAACTTGTAGGTGCTGTGAACGATGTGTTCACCCGGTGTACTCTAAAAACCCATTGACATGTATTGCAAGTGGACTCTCGAAAACGATATTGTCAATAAACGAGATAAACCCTGGCGACTATGCATACTTAGTGTTGATTCCTTAGGATACTCCTTAGGAATGAACGAACGAAGAATAGTTGAATCTTAGGGTAGATCCTTAAGAGTAAAGAAGATAATGGGGATGGGTAATTGGGTTGATTGCTTGATGTTTAACATATTAATTATATTATTGTGGGTTGAAAACTTTATGTACTCACCAGGTTTCCCAACCTGACCCACTCAGTTTATTTATATCACAGGTGTTAATATAAAGTCACATTACCCTGAGAGATTAAGGAGATACAAATCACTAGTGATAATGAATGTAAGTTATGTTTATGCTTATGTTACTGTATTGACGATGACATCCCAAATATTTTAAAATGAATAAAAATACTTTTCTTCAGAAATGCATTGATAACGTATTTATCATGTTTTACCGGGAACAAATTCCGCAACATTTTTATTAAAAGAGGTACTCTGATTTTTATAAAACATAAACAAAATATGTCTTTTTTGGCCGTGAAAATGGGGATGTCACACCATAGTATGTTGTTATTATGCTTGTGTTATTTGCTATGTATTGGTATTTTGGGGGAACTCACTAAGATTTAGGCTTACAATTATTTATTACGTTTCAGGTACCTCAGAGGATCGCGGGAAGACGAAAGCATGATCGTGCACCTCCTCATGTTTTGTTTTATGATTTTGGAATTACTCTGATATTGAACTCATTTTGAAAACGATTTATAAACAATGATGGTTTGTGGGTTTGTCAAAAAGTTTAAAATTTTCATTAATTTTATGTATGTTACAAGTAGTTTCTCTCAACAATAATGCATAATACAACTGATTTGTAAGAGAGTTATTATGATACATGTCACAAGGTAGTTTCTCTCAACAATAATGCATAATACAAGTAGTTCATTAAAAAGTTTAAAATTTTCAAAAAGTTTAAAATTTTCATTAATTTTATGTATAATACAACTGATTTGTAAGAGAGTTATTATGATACATGTCACAAGGTTTATCCCATAACCCAACATCAATCATTTGATCAACAACCTCTCAGAACACTTCGTTGGTTAGGCATAACATAATCACGCTATGCAATTTTTCCAGAATATTAGCTTTCACGTCCGTTGTCATCTCGTTTGGCAGTTTTGCATCTCATTCTAATGTCGTCGTACAACCATATTGAACCAGAGAGCCTTCATTTTCACCTTCCACAACATGAAGTCATTCGAACTATTAAACTTCTCCAAATTAAACTTGTAAGACGACATATCTTCGATCAAAAAATAGTCGTTCGAATTACTGCAACTCTGATACCACTTGTTACGCAAGCAAAAAGAAACGACATAGTAAATTAATGTTGTTCAATCAATATGACATATATCCATGGGTAAGACTGAAGAACTCTTATATTACTCTTAATTGTTTTCAAAGTGATTACATTAAAATATCTAACTCTGAATACTTATAACCATAAATAGTAACAAATGTTCAACAAAGCCCCATAACTAAATAACTAAATAGGTTCTGAATTGGATTTCGGCTTAACTCGAAACCTAATAGACTTATATTTGTAGTAAGGGATTAGTCGGTGCGTGAAAGCTGACCCGAAAATTTTTGTTAGTAAAATTCCCTATAAAAAAACCTAGCAGCTCAATCTACTACAAAAACTTAATCTTTTTTAAATTACTTTGTTAGGAACCAAAGTATTCATTTAAATAACCAAAAATCCAAGTAATACTCTAGAATAACTAATTTAGAATGCTTTATTTGATCCGAAGCCGATAAAAAGAAACATGAACCTATCAACCCATTGGCCACCGCCACACCATCACAAATCCTTTCTAATAAATAAATAACTTTTTGTCACATGTCATACTCTCATTGATTTGACCACATATCATTTTGTGGTTATTTTCAATTAATTATTTTCCACGTGACATTTTGTTGTTTTTTTTTTCATTTTATTAATTTCCACATAATATTTAAATGTAATAATTGAAATAAATGTAATAATAAATGCATATCAATTTCATTAATTGACTTTCTGTTAATTTCAAATTTATTAAATTAAAATTTTATTAGTTTCTTTTGTTTATTTATCTAAATTATTTGTTTTATTTAAAAGAAAAACAAACAATTTAATTTTAATAATTCAATATTTTTCTTATAAATTCAAACTTCTCAAATGTAGAATTTTATATATTTTTTTAAAATAAACTCATACAATACATGAGTCATTTATTTTGTTCACAATAAATGGTAACAACTAATAATATTACATGTATGTTGCCTTTCCGTTAGGGCATGTGATAGTGCACCTTTTTTTCATGATTTTGTTCTAAGTTTTGTTTATCATTCTAAAACATTATGAATAGTTTTATTTTAGCTATCTGAAAAAAATACAGTTTTACCTTTGCTTTCTAAAAAATAGTGCATATTATTTGTTAAATCTTATTTTATTATTGTGTGTTCATTATCTAATATTATTTGTTAAACCAAAAAGTACACACCAACCCAAAATAGGGCTTTAAAAGCCGTATAATTTCCTTTCAAGAGCTTCGAGAGTTACAATATTTTTCAAATTTAAATTATTATTCAGAATCCTCACGTAATCCGCCCAATTTGAAATCTTCTTCATTTCAATCAAACCCTTGCTCGTGACAACTTCATCTGCATTTCCGTGTGAGTTAGCTTGGAATTTGATACTGTTAATGTCGACTTTCATTGTTTGCTTGTGAAATTTGTGATCCGATGGCTACATCGGCATTTAAGTCGACGACGAAAAGAGATCCGATTGGAACTTCATCGCCCTCAACTGACGACTCGCCGACCTCTTCGGCGTCTAAGGCTCACAGACGTTCTCGAAGTCTTAGTAGATTCTCACGGGCGATTCCAGCGGAGATTGATTCAGGTGTTCTTCCTACTCCGAGGCGCAAGTTTGTTAACACCGTGAGAGGTTCAGATTTCCCGGAAATTAGTCTTGATGATCTAGCAATTGAGTTTTTCTCGGGGAAGGATAACAGCTCTGAGGTAGATGATGAGAGTGGAAGCAGTAGAAGCAGCCGGCCTGTTCGTGTGAAGTCTGAGATTAGTCCTGTACTGGGTTCGTCTCAAAGGCGTGGGAGGTCTGTGTCAAGGCGTAACGATGATACTGCTTCTAATGCTGGTGGTACAATTAGAGCTGTGCCACATGCTGAGATTAGTTCTGTAACACCTTCGTCTCAAAGGCGTGGGAGGTCTGTGTCCAGGCGTAACGATGGTACTCCATCTAATGCTGGCGGTATTACTAGGGCTGTTCCAAATGCTGATTCAAGGAGGAGGCGGTCTGTATCAGTTGCACGGTATCAGATTAGTGATTCTGAGGTATATTTTAATTTCGACTTGATTGTATACTGTTATGTGTATGCTGAGTATCTTAGATGGAATCTCACCTAAATAAGAGTAAAGTAGAATTCTCAATGAAATCTATGGCTAATTGATACTGTTATGGGAAATATGTTTAAATATATTCTCAAATCTTCACATAACCTTTTATAGCTGATCAAATTTACTTATCTGATTGACAGAGTGATATAGATCTTTCCCGGAGTTCTACCAATCAACCCAAATCTAGGAGCATCAATAATGGCAATGGCAATGGCAATGGCAATAGTCGGGTTGCTTCTTTTCAAAGACCCACTGCTTCAAGTCATCGAAAACTAAGCAGGTCTATGAGTCAAACACCTCAATGGAGGTCACACGATGGCTACTCGGTAAAGCCAACACGTCTTCAAGTATTATTTAATGTTTATTTTGATATTTGTCATTCTTTTAGCTTGAAAAGCTGTATGAAACTATGAATAAATCTTGCACAAGTCTTAATGGTGTACACTGTCTATGGTAATCTCAGAGCCAGTCTTCAGCATTGACTGATGATGATTCAAGAGATGCCCGTTACGGGAAAAATGAAATTGAGAAGACTATTCGAGCTGTTTATGCACAAAAAAAGGTGTTTTTTTTTTTTTTTTTTCTATTTTTTTCTATAGTGGAAGTGTGTGGGGGGGTTTATGATTGTGTCTGGACTTATACTGTTTTCATCTTCAAATTTAATCATCCAGTCTTATGTTGTAGATTGACCACCCCACTGGGGATAATGTTGACCATGGACTTTATCAAGCAATGAGAAAAGAGCTTCGATCTGCTGTGAATGAAATCATGATAGGACTTGAACAGGTTTATCTGTATTTAAAAATATTAAATGTCATGAGCATGATGCTTCAAAATATATTTGTTGACTCCTGCATTTTTTCTGTAAAAAAAAATCCAGACTATGGAAAGAAAGCCTTCTGCATTGTCTGTCCATGATCGCTTGCATTCAAGCAAATCCGATGCTCTTCAAAACAAGACTGTGACTACAACAAGAAAGAACTACCCAACAAAGTCAAAAGAGGTAATAAGGTTTAATCTAGTATACAATTTAGTAACAGTTGGATTCATGGTTAAAAGTTGGAACCTTAAATGATCTTTTTTTTTTAGCATCAGGGCGAAGATGGGTACAAGATTGTTAGGGAGGTGCTTCCCGAGTCAAAGAACAATGCTAATGCACAGAAAGCTTCATACTCCAGAAAGGTATAGTTGTATAAGACTACCTTTAGGGGGAGGGCATTTATGTCTATTACAGCAGTGAGAAATGAAGAGAAATTTAAGTAATGGTATTGAACTTGCAGAGGAGCAATGATAGGAGCAGAATGTCTAAAAGATTAAACGAAGAAGCAGAGAGGTATCTTGAAGATTTCATATCAAATATTGAAGATACAGATTTTTCTTCTTTTGATGGTGAAAGAAGTGACACGAGTTCAACCTTAGTTGGAGCTACAAAACCAATCCAAAATGGAATGAAGTCTGTTCCTGTTGAAATGGAAGGCGTTAATCTACCTTGGTTGAAATGGGATGACACTGATGCTGTTCCTTCAACTCCAATAATACAGACTCCTACAACCCCAAAACCAAAACTGTGGGACCCATCTCAGGTAATTAAAATTTTCATATGATCTCTGGTTAGTTTGTGCAACGCCCTTTTTTCAACTGTGGGACCCAGTGAATTTTCAACTTTGGATTGTATTATGGTACAGGATTTGGAATTGATCCAAGAACAAGGCGGCAGCAGCAGCAGCAGCCATGGAAGTTGGGACCCACCTCTACATGATAAAAGTGCTGCTTCATCGAATAGAAGAGAAAGCAAAAGCAAAAGCCATGATGGATGTTTGGACATGAACAAGTATTTGGAGCTTGAGAAGAATGAGCAGCTCATGTTTGATAGGTGGAGGGAAAGAAATGTGATTCGGTCTGGTGGTCTGTTGCTTTCTGGTGTACTAGTCAAATCTTTTTTACATTTCTAGCTTTAATTTTATTAATCTTAATCTTCTTGCCTTTTAATTTATTTAACACGTGTTTCGGGTAGGTTCTTAGGTTTCAGAATTAAAAGACATTTGAGATCTATCTATTCATTATTTGAAATACAAAAACAAAATCATGTACAAAACATAAGAGATTGCTATTTCATGTAAAAACTCAGAGAGCACAGTAAAAAAAAAAAACTTGCATTTGTTGCAAGTGAACATACCCTCTCGGGCTCAGTAGTTGCTACAAAGAAAGAATTCCAATAAACCAACGCCAAAAGAAATACAGTCCAATCCGTTATCATTATATATATATATATGCACTTTGCTTTGTTTCCATGGCAAAAATAAAAACTCACATCCATCCTCTTTGAAAGAAAAATCTATCTTATCCTCTGTCTGGCTGTATGAATGAAGAAAGTGTCAAAGTCAGTCAATCTCTCCTTCCTCTGGATCATCTACTTGTGTAGGTGGAGCAAGTTCATCATCTTCCTCTTCGTCTTCATCATCATCTTTCATGTATAAACCAAGCTGCTCTAATGGATTACGTTTTCCATCAAAGTTGAAGGCACTACCACTCCCTCCTCCTCCTCCTCCTAAACCTAAAGGAAGAGGGCTCGGGTCCACCAGACCAAGACCACAATCTGCACTAGTTTCGTCTATCAAGCTTTCTAAAGGCTGTGCAGGTGCTACACTTAGCATTTCCAAATCATCCAGAAACCCAGAATTGTCATTTATATCAACCATCTTTTCCATCTGTCACATCACATCACATCACCACTTATATTTTATTCCACAGCAAACAGACCATCTTATAATTAAAATACCTTCTGTATGGCCTGACGTGCGGCTTCCCTTTCAAGTTCCCTCTTCCTTTTGGCTTCTAATTCAGCATTTCTCTGCGCCTCCTCTGCAGCCTTTGCTTCTGCTTCCAATCGAGCTTTTTCTATACCATAATAACAAATACCAAACTTCAGTAACATCCACAACATATATGTTGTTACAGAAAAAACAAAAAACAAGAAACCTTGTTTTCTTCTCTTTTCTACTTCCTCCTTCTCAAGCCTCAACCTCTCCCTATCCTGCTCCTCAACCTGAACCACATCCACAAATATGTCAGTCGGTGTCTGGAATGGAATGGAGTAAGAGCCAAGAGGGGTAATTTAGACCTTTCCGGTGGTTTTTTCTTGGGCTTTGAGTATGGTGTCAGCAAAACGGCTTCTCAGTAGTGCTGCACGGTATAGCTTATCAGGAGAGACTTGCCTCTCTCTCTCTTTCTCTTTCTCTGATGCAGCAGAAGCAGGAGCATCACTCTCCCCTAAAATAATGTAGCCAGCATAGCATTAGAGATGACATCTCCCAAAGGCCAAAACCAACACTTTCTTCCTTATTTTCATTGCTTACCCTCTTGATGCCCTTCACTTTCACCCGCATCACACTTTTGCTCCCCATCTACACAATCTAAAAAATTTCAACCCACATGATTGATTGATTGTAAACAATTTTAAAAGGACACTCATTTTTACATTAACCTCACAATTACCTTTTGCATCATCAGGAACAGGTATTTGCTCCGTATTATTAACTTCACTGCCCATTGTCATTGTGTCCTAAATATGAAACCAATCATCATCATCACCACTTATTATAATGTAAAGAGAATGAATACCTTAGCATTGTTGACAATGGTCGGAGCCTTTGCATCATCTGATTCACTGCCTGAAGAACTCCCTGAATCTGATTCTGCACAAACATGCAGTGGGAAACGGAATCTTGTTCATGAATAACCATGTGAAGAATAACATCATAAGAGATTTATTTGGTATATTTTGACTAGTCCAGAATGAGAGAATTCAAAAGCTTCAAAGTAACACAAACCACTAGATGCTGATCCGGAGCCACTACTGGAGCTACTTGAACTACTGCTTTTGCTGTTCCTCACAGCTGTGTCTCTCTCTATCTCTACTGGAGGGAAGCTTGAAATAGGTATCTCATCTCCACCAATGTCCACATCCTCTTCATTACCTTCATTAGCTGAAACTAACAACAAAATTAAAACCAACCACCAAAACAACCATATTTCAGCTTCCATGGAAATAAATATATAAAATAAACCTTTGCATGCTTGCATAGATGAGTTGCTGAACCCTGACTCATTGTGAAGCTGCAATAACACATACAGAATCAAGACAATCGCCCAAAACTGCTTGGCAAACAGGGATTTTTGTAAGAAATCTGTACCTCAATTTCACAAGTTTCAGCTTTAACCATGTTTTTCTGTTTCTCCAAGAAATGATCATCCAAAAGCTTCCTCAATTTGAATAGAGTATCATCACTAAGGGTATCAATATCAATCTCAATTTCATCCTCCACTGTGGCATTCCCATGTGAACTGCTCTCTTTAAGGAAATCAATAATTCTTTCAGGTAAATCCGATATTGAAGACTCCAATTCAATGCTAAGTTTACGCTTTTCAGCATCTGACATTGTCCTCTTAACAGCTTCTTGCTTTGTTTCATTACCAAAAGATGTCGTCTTCTTTTTCTTGTAGGGGGGCATGGAAACAGGAGTTTCAGTTTCAGGTTCTACAACATTCTGTCTCATAGGAACCACTGCCTCTGTGGCAACTGACAGCTTCTTCTCGATTGGTTTCCATCTGACTTCAAAATACTTGCTCAATGTTTCAGCCATTATATGCACATCATTCCCACGTGGATTGTATGTCATTGCATTTGAAAAAGTCAGCCTAACATCACCTGCAAATGCCCATGGATCCATATATCTGCCTGACATTAACTTTGTTTTCACTGTCCCCAAATCCATTGGATGCTGAATAACAGTGTAATAGTCTGGAATCTTTAGAGCTACTACATCAACAGGAGTATTAAACACCCAACCAAAATTATGCCCCATTAACCGAGTCAATAGTGCCTCACATTGCTTCATCAACATGGCATTCCCAGTCCCAGAAGTTGGAGGTAATGCCTTCTTTGTAGATTCCACACGGGCTGATCCACTCTTCTTTGACCGGGACCCACCACTCCGGCCAGGTGGACCTTTTCTCTTGGGCATCGGTAGGGACATAGATCTAGAATATTCAGGAATGGGTCTCCTTTGTCCAGCACTACAACTATGAACATCAGATGGTGACAAAACACCTACATTTGAGTTTGCGCTCACCATTCCAATGTTTTTCTGTAATGTTCTAACTTGTTCAAGCTCATGTTTCAATCTCAATCCTAATTCTTTCCTCTCAACACTTGACAGCTTTGATAAAGACAACACTTGAATTGGAACACCAAAGTGTTGGGAAGAATCAGGATTCAAGTTAAGAGACTTCCTGTTTGGGGCACAAGAATCTTCTGAAGCGGTCATTTCAGTGTCAAGACGCCCTGAGCTACCAAATCCTTCAGAGTTGGCCATGGTGTCAACTGCATGGCGGTAGTTTGGAACAAACCCATGCGAGTAGCCTTTAGAAACTTTCCTTGTTTTACCCATTTGAGTGAAATTGTTTTGTGATGATAACTTCTTTGAAACTCTTTGTCCAGCAAACTCTACAGGAAAAGTAGGTGCCATAAAACTCAATCCCCAAGAGCTGAAAGCATCAACTCCCGGTGTTCATAAATACCCATAACTTGCAAACTTATTCAAAACTCATATATACAGATAGAGATGCCAGGTAAGAATCTTGAGAAGTATGAATGTATCAAACAAACTCAAATGTTTCCGATTCAGAATTGTCAAAAGCTTATATCAGATATCTAACCAATTAACACGGAATCTACGAATCGGGTTTCAAAATTGATTGCAAAACAAATCTAACCATTCACGTATTAACCGCAAGCGACGTTAAGATGAATTCAGCAATTGATCCAGATCGACAACATTCAAAACGAATGCCACGAAACACAAGCGGAAAGAATGAAATCAATAACCTAATATACCCTCTAAACCCCGGATGGAACACCAAACGTAACGAGGCCAAACGAATTAATAAACCCTAGAGTAACTTTTTTTTTTCTTTTCAAAATTGGAACCCTGGATTAACGGTACCAAAGAGAAAGAGTCGAACACAAAACGTGGCTCTTTGAGGCAAAGAAAACAAAATCGCAATTGGATAGAGAGGGTAAGGTGTGTTTGGAAACCCTAGAAAAACCCTCGCTCGTTGGAGAATCGACAAAACGTGCGAGATTAAGAGAGATTTATAGAGAGAGAGCGAAAGGAAGATTGGGTAAAAAAGATTGAAGAGAGAGAGAGAGAGAGAGAGCGGTGGTGGTTGGGTTATGGAGTTATCGGTCTCCAGTTAAAAAGCGAAGGGTGATGGCTTGGCTGGTGGCTGAGGGTGTGAGTCGCCTCTTTGCGCGCCGCTCTTTTAGCAAATCTTGGCCGTTCATCTTTTGGCTTCATAATTCATCTTGTGGTCCATATTTCTAGACGATTTTCTGCATTTTGAATTTATATATTTTTTACCATCTTTATGACTTCCAAATTCAGATCATTATACATGCTTATAGATTGTGTTCGGCATAGCTGTAGTTGTTAGTTTTTTATTTTGAAACGTTTTGTTGAAAGTTAATTCATATAGTTTTTGATTTTGAAGTGTTTTGTGTAGGCTAAAAGGTAAAGGTTCTCGTCGCAGAACGAGACTTTTTCTTTTTTACTAGCGTTTTTTTAAAATCTAGAAGTCAGAAGCTTCCAAAAATTGTGTGTCGAACATGTCTTATGAGTAAATTATAAATGCTCCATATCATTTGATGTTACCTTTGTGTTTATAATTTTCTTTTATTTATAATTTAGACAGTATTGTATTTTTTTTTATTTTGTCTCTCAGGCAAAATAGAATGAAATTATTTTTTATTCACTTGTTTTTCTAATTAATTATTTATTTATTTAAATAGTAAAAATCCTAAAACATTAACCTCAAATGAGACTCACCCTAACAAAATAAAAGCGCATTCATCTACTAATGTATATCCTTGTTATCCAATTTCATAACATTATCGGTAAGTTCTTGTAAAGATAACACTTCATCACCTACAAAACAACAAAAAGACTGTAAAGTTATTTAAAAAAAAATTAATAACATAAATTCAAATTTTCAGCAAGTAAAAACGCAAATACATTTAATTCCAAACAACCAATATTTTGTACAAATTAGAGCCTCAACAATTTCGTGTTTCAAAGAACTTCGATATTGATTAAGAACACAACCACCATTACTAAAGGCAGATTTAAATGTTGCAGTGGAGACAGTGATGCTTAAAATATCTCGAGCCATGGGATCAAGCTCCGGATAACGATATTGTTGTGCTTTCCTGTAACGTCCTATTTTCACAACAAAAAAAAATCATTTATTTAAATAAATATTCCCACTTATAAATCTGTTATGGAGAAAACTGTTTATTCCAAATACATTTATAAAAATCAGAGTAATATTAAAGCGTTGAATCTTCATTGTTGTTATTGAATGTGTACAGTCACGCCTTCATTTTCCCATGATGATCGATGATACCTGAAAAATAAACAATTGGGTAAGCATAAAGCTTAGTGATTTTCCCCCAAAATACCCCATACAATAAACATTCAAGCATGCATAATGACCGCTCTTCAGGCCTGTGGCCTAACTGGACACCTTCGCAGGCCTTTAGTCTATTCGGGTCGGAATACCAGGGTTTGTTGGCCTACCACCTCAACCAAACCGCTCCTCCCGAGCCTCCGTGCCTTCAGCTTACAGCCGACCCGCACCGGGTATCTTTGCCTACAACACAAACCAGGACCGCCTCAACCCACTACTACCATATGTCGACATATACCTAATCAGGATCAAGTAGGCACATAATACAAGCAAACATCAATCATACAACTCACTACCGCCTACTAGTCCTCACACTACACACTTTCCCGCTACTAGCTATCCTCCATGAAATGTGTAACCATAAGTAACCAGATGTGAGTTAGCCACCTGAACAGATAATCCTATTCTAGAGTTACAACCAAACAAGGAACATGCAATAAAGCATAGATCAAAAGTTCTCAGGCTATCCTACATGACCACATACAGTCCCTATGGTACTCCACTAGATGATAACCGGCAAGTACATGTAAACATACAAATCTACATATCACTACCGCATAGCAACATCCTAAATACTAGGATACATATCTAACAAATCACTACAACATAGCAACGTACCAACTACCAGGATACATATATAACAGGTCACTACAACATAGCAACATACCAACTACCATTATACACATCTAACATGTCACTACAACATAACAACATACTAGATACCAACAATCCAAGGGATGCATAACCATATATACTCAAAGATGAGATAGACACACAGACAGGTGATCCTACTCTAGAGCTACAACCAAACAAAGAAAACAGGAAAGAAAGCCTAGATCAAGAGTCCTCAGTCTATCCTACATGACTATATATAGTCCCTAAGGCATCCATCTAATAACATATAACCAAAACTAGTGGTTTGGCATTGGTGCTTTCGACCTACGTGTACAATGAGGCAAAACTCACCTGAAATGAAGAAACCCGAGAACATTGTGACACACTCCCTGCTACACGGCTTGCGCCCGCGGATCCACTAACATCAGAACCATATAAAATCTTAATCACCAATCAAAACCCTCAAGTTTGACCTAAATTCAAAATTGGTAAAAAAGTCAATGGTCTACGAAGTCAACAAAAGTCAAAGTCCAAGGTTGGTTGAGTACGCCCTATGTACGCAACTTACTCCCTGCATACATGGGATGGCTTAGTACCCCCAGCGTACGAAAATTACGCCCAACGTACTAGAGTTGGTTCCATCCTTTCCATTAAGCACTTATTCCTTTAAGGACTTTTCACCCAAACTCAGATCTAGCCTCAAAACATTGTCTTAAGTCATAAAGTTTCCACCTTTATGACTTTCCATGGCTAGGGAAGGTCCAAAAGCTGAAACCCTGACTTATTAGTCTATTAAAACATCACAACTCTTGCATGGAAGGGATGGAAGGACCAAGATCACATTTTTATGGTTCCCAATAGCTCCATAATGGATAAAGTTTCCAACTTTATCCATTATAATGGTCCCAACAAACAAGATCTGGTCTTTAAGTCTCAAAGGGACCAAAAGTGCATCTTTTTCAACTTAATCCATTAAGTCCAAGCCTCCAACCTTCAGATCTGAATCAATATGATGTTTAGGGGGATAAAGTTTCCAATTTTATCCATAACAAGGTCACAAACTTTCAAGATCTAAAATTTATGCACATAAAGTGACCAAAAGCTCATAACACCCAAAACTAGCTAGATCTAACAATTTCATCATCAAGATTCAAACTTTATACCTCTAGAAGAAAGATCAAGGTGAACAAGATCTGGATATACAATCTCCAATGCAACCAACACTTCTTCAATGAGTTCTTTATTCTCCAAGGTGCACCAAGAACACTTCAAAGCACTTAAAGACACCTTCTTTTTGCTTTCAAGGATCAAACTATGGCTAGGGCTTTAAGAGAGTGTGTTGAAGAGATGGAGGTTGAGAATGGAGTGGGTTTGGGGAAGTTAAGGAGCTTAAATAGGGTTCAAACCACAAAAATAGGGTTTGGGCACTGATCACGTACATCCCACGTACTCCCCGTACGCCCAATGTACACGACTAACGCAAAAATCACCATAACTTCAAATGGTCGTATCTTATTTGTTCCAACACCGTTTTCAATGTTCTTTATATCCACGGAAAGGTATTGAAGAGCTCTACAATATTATCTAAATATATTGGGATAAAAATTTCTCGAACAAAAATCCATATTTCATGCAAGAACCCGGCCTATGACTTTTCCCTTTTTACCCTTCAGCCCAAAACACAATTCAAGGATTAGATCTTTCAACCATCATTACCTCCTTCCACAAGGTCTAATATTTACCTCCTTAAGGCCCAAAGTTTTTACACAATCGATTTCCAGCCCACGACCCTGAAAATAATAAATGTTGATAAACAAAATCTTACAAATTTCCCCCCACTTGAATTAGATTTCTTCCTCCAAATCAGCTTTCGCTTCTACTTCCTGATGCAACCCCTGACATAAACCAAACTAACCAAAAAACCGCATATTTGATTGGATCGAAACCTCCTCGTCCAAACATCGTCATGCTAATCTCATACATAAGTGCACCATCGCGACGATAACCAACTAGTCACATACCAAACTAGTCCATGCTCCTACTTGGATCCGACAACCCTGCTTAGCTATCTATTGAAAACACTCTCAGTCCTAATCTTGGTCCACTAACCGACAACGACACTCTGGCCTACCCTCGATCCACTAACCACAACAACACCTGGGCCAACAAAAATTAACTGATCCTACCAGGTCTTTGGGTCATGACTCAGACCTCCAAGCCCCAATCAAACAAGAACATACAAGTAAGCCCTCATCATACCCCTCATCCTGGGATCCTAACACCCTAGAATCTAAAGCACAATCACGCCTTAAATATGATGCCACAACTAAAACTTATACGACTTGAAGGGAAATCCAACATCTGACGATGATCTTGACGCAAAACCTAAAGATTCAGCAGTTGCACGAAAGTCTTGAACTCAGAGAAATCTAACTAAGAACCGAACCTTGGCACAAGGTCTTCCTGCTACGAGGTTCCACTCTCCCCTACTTGAAATATACAAGAATTTGACAACTTCACAGTCCTCTGGTTCCCTACTACTTGATCCCAACCTTTGATACCCACATACACAGAGGAATCTAAACCCTCACAACATTCACAAATTCCATCATGCATACAAACAGAGCGAACAAGGCAATTTCATTCAATTAATCATCCACAGTTACACTGTCACACCCCAAACCTGAACAGCGGAAACGTTCGAGGGCAGAGGACTTCATGTGCAGTATCATAACAATTGAATAGTAAAGAAATTAAACACAACCATCATATACATAATTGAAAAAGTTACATCATTGTAAGCGTTTACATGTTTCAAAAGTCAATTACAATATGATGTCAAAAGTTTTGTTTAACACCCTAGCGTCAAATCTTCAAAAGTTTTTGATAACCTGTTTTACTGGTTACCTGAGAATACAAGTTATTTGAGAAAAAATGTCAACATTTAAGTTGGTGAGTTCATAAGCATTTGTATGGATCAATATATGTCATTCATTGAGATGAAATCGCGTTTGTTTTCAGAAAATCATATATTTTCTATAAAATCAGTTGTAATTTGTTTGTTTATAAAATGAGAGTGTTTATCCCATAAAATCTTATATTTTCCATAAAGTTGAATTGTAAATTGTTTGTTTGTAAGGTAATCGTATTTATCTCGGAAAATCCTATATTTTCCCTAAACTGAATTGTAGTCTTATACATTCCAAGACCTAAAAGTGCAAGTATATATACCATACTTAGTTCAGTAGTATGTAGATTTATTCGTAAATAAAACTGTTTCAAGAGATATGTATTTACGTAACATAAGCATATTATCGATTTCACGTAAAAATAACGTATTGTCGTTTATAATGTGAGTTTTCTTAACCGTGCTGAAAATGAATTGCCTACCTCGACGTTCTTTAGACGTCGAAAAAGATATGACATTTTTCACCCATAACCTGTTGGTCGTGCTGTAGCTAACAGCCAGGGTGCGAGATCATCAGTCCTGTATAGATCTATACAGGACTTCCATGGATGGATACCTTTGGTAGGTACGATGAAGACAAGTGACTCACAAAATTCCAACAAGATACGTGTTTTGAAAAGAAAATATTCATGCATGAAATTGTTACCCATTTCATCATATTTAATAAGTACATAAAAATAATAGTATTTTTATATAATCGTTTCTTTGCCCTGAAGGGTAAAATAATGTGAATATTTCTCAAATTATACGTATTATAGTTTAAAAGGTATTGTTTCGTTGAAAATGATAACCGTCTCGTTTTAACGTGTTTTGCATATAACCGTTTGTAATTTGGTAATAACGTTATGTCGCATGTTTGATATTCTTGCGTAAAAGATATTTGAACGTAATAAAACATAAAATAATGGTTTGTATATCAAAAAAAGTTCTTGTGTTTTACTTGTACCCCCCCCCTAAAACATGGAACAAGTTATGAAAATGTAGGGGTATGAATTCACCTTAAATATGATAGCGGTTTTGAATACGGAATAGAAACGGTGACATTCGGGTTAGTTTACGGGCAGGATATCGTGATCCTAATGATTTTAAACACATAATCATGTGCAATTAAGTTGATATAAGTAATATATATATATATATATATATATATATATATATATATATATATATATATATATATATATATGTTGTATAACATAAGTTTTGTGAATGAAACGTACCAAAACTTATAACTTGTAAAGAAGAATGTCTCCTGTAAGTATGATCTTCTAACTTTGAGAATGAAAAGAAATGTGGTTTGCTATTTGAGAGAGAACTGAGATGATTTCGTATACTGGATGTGTGAAAATGAAGAAATGATCTTATCCGAGACTTATATATAAAGTAAATATGAGGAGGTGAGGTGATGTTTACGTTGGTAAACACAATTATCTTCTTAGAAATCTAACCTACTCAATC
Organism: Lactuca sativa; assembly: GCF_002870075.4. Taxonomy (NCBI): domain Eukaryota; kingdom Viridiplantae; phylum Streptophyta; class Magnoliopsida; order Asterales; family Asteraceae; genus Lactuca; species Lactuca sativa. Next base: position 35,153,861 of record NC_056623.2, read on the forward strand.
AAGTGGCACCACATGGCCATAATTAAGGGTAAATTTGGTCTCAAGGAGTAGAATTCAGCCATACATGACCAAATTCCCTTGAATTCATTCCATGAGGAGGGAATTTGGTCATAGGAGAAAAGAGAAAAAGGAATTCGGCCTTAAAGTCAAACAGAGAAGGAAATTCGGTCAAGGCCTTCTAGAAGAAGGTGATTTCGGTTTTTGCTTTTATTCCAAAGAGTGAATTTGGTTTTGAGTTTGGGATAAGATTCCCCAAACCATAATTCTATATATACATATGATATATTATGATTTTAAGTTAAGTATTATATATATTATTTTAATTAGTGTTAACTTATTTGAGTTCTTAATGTTTTGTTAACTTGTATTAGCTTATAATAACTTAAACTAACATGGTTAATTATCACACATACTTAAATCAAACCCATAACTCCTTGAGTATGGCTCATGAAAGTCATATTTCTATTTCATCCAATTACATTGTAAATCAGTTGGTACATGGTTGGAGTTTTAGACTTGAATTATTCTAGGAAAATTCCAGTTGTGACATACACCCGACCTTCCAAACATAAACATTAATTTAAGATAAATACCAATACCACAAAAATTGTTAAATAGAAGAACTGACAAATCAAATCTCGGTCTCTAAGACTCCGACCATCCCAAGACGACCGTCTGGTAACCGCCAAGCTAGGGTGAGGGATCCAAAACCTCACCGAAAATGAGAAAAGGACAATGAACTTCGATGTGGCCTTCCTAGCCGCAATGGAAACAAACTTGCGCACTTCGCCTGCAATCTCTACCAAAATGGCCCTCCTCTCCACACCTGTGACATACAAAATATCTGCACCTCCCTTTAGTTAATCTCGAACTCTCGTCGGCGGACTTGAACCGCTTTGCTGTAGGTTGGGACTAAATCGTAGCCTGACGTTGCTTGCTTTCATGGGTCTCTATCTCAATCTCTCGCCTCCTCACGGCATCCCGAGGCTCAGTAAGGGCACTGTATTGTTAGGTATACACAAACTGTCAAACATCTATCTTGAGCATATTTAAGTACCGAGTCATTTGAGCCTGCTCAAAGGCAGCAAACTCAGGGCAGAAGAGAGCCCTCTCCATAAACATCTTGGCGATCTTCGTCACTGTCTCATTAGTCTGTCTCAAATCCAAATACTCTTGATCCAACCCCCCTCTCTCTCTCCCCACCAAGGGAGCATACATTGCATGAGACTTTGAAACATCCCAAAAATACGGTCCTAAATTCAATTTTTAAATCGTTAATTAAACTAGAATTACTAAAAATCATTTATCAAAACATGAACCATAATATCTCAAGTATCAAAATAGTGTATCCATATTAATCACATGTCAAGTAAATCAGAGTAAAACATCCCAGGCTAAACACAAACGGTGTATGTCATGCAATCATTCCGAGCTCTTCCCCTTGCTACCGAAAGTACCTGAAACCAAAACTGAAAACTATAAGCACAAAGCTTAGTGATTCTCCCCAAACTACCACATACCATATATATAATCACATAATAACATACATTGGGCCATGCCCGCTACATCAGGCCCCGCCCGGCATCGGACGAATCCGACATCTGGCCCCGCCCGACATCGGACCAAAATCCGGTATACATATAAACATATCAACATATAACATAAACATAACTTGGGCCTAGCCCACTACATCGAGCCCCACCCGACATCAAACCGAAGTCCGGCATCGGGCCTTTGCCCGACATTGAACCGAAATTCGGCATCGGGCCCCGCCCGACATCGAGCAAAGATCGATATACATAAGTATATCAACAAATACATATAAACATAAGCACATAGCATAAACATATAAACATTCCTCGGGCCCCGCCCAACTTCGAACTGAAGTCCGAAAACATATAAACACTCCTCGAGCTTGCCCCGACATCAGACTGAAGTCCGAAAACATACAAATAGACACATGCAAGAATCACAAAGACATCAAGCATACAAACATTCCTCGGGCTTGCCCCGAAATTAGACCGAAGTCTGGAAACATATAAACCTACATCGGGTACAACCCGACATCGAACCTTAGTCTGGCATATGCTAACATACATAAACAGGCCGGCATTGGTGCCTTCTACCCGTTCCTACTGGAGGAAACTCACCTCACACTGATGAAGTCCCGCGGACAAAACTATAGCTGCTGGATGACAAATTCTCGCACTGTCAACATCAAAATAACACACAATTAATAATTGGGTTCCAACACATAACCATAAGTCTATGCTTGGGGTAAAAGAGTACTTTACCCCCAACATAGCTTGATTCAAGCCCAAGGCCCCAATCCAAAGGCCCAAAAGTCAAACAATGAACCAAAGCCCAACATATGGCCCGATTTTCCAAATTGGGCCCAAACCCCTCACATTATCTTACCTTAAGGCCCAACCATTAATTCTGGTCCAAACCCTTGGCATTCCAATGGTCCAATATCTCATAATCATCAAGGCATAATTATGGCCCATCTATGGCCCAATCTCCAAATTGGGTCCAAGCTAATCCAGTGGGCCTTATCCTAAAGCCTAATTCAATATTCTAGTCCATATACTTGTTCTTGGATGGCCCATCTGTAACATCCATAACAATCATGCCAATTTAAAACTTTTTCAACCATTCAAAACCATTAGTTATTACAAAGTGTTTTCAAATTAGTTTAGACATCAGAGTATCCCATAAATCAAGATCATAAAAATGAGAAGAGGTGCACAATCACGCCTTCGACTTCCCGCAATCCTCTGATGTACCTGAAACATAATCCATAATTGTAAGCCCAAAGCTTAGTAAGTTCCCTCAAAATACTAATACACAAACAAATAACACAATATAATAATGTCACACCCCAAAACCAAGAACGGCGGAAACGTTTAGGGGTGGAAGACGTCATGTGAAGTATCATAACAGTGTAATGTAGTAAACAAGCAACAACATCATCCATTGCATTAAAAGTAAAGTTTTAATACATGTGTGTTCTTTCATTGTAATAAGACACCAAAATATGTAATCAAAATAAAAGACGAATCTTGTCTGTGCTCCGTCTTCTCAAAACCTGGCCATCGTACCTGTCTACTGGTGACCTGAGAATACAAGTTATTTTGAAAGCGAGTATCAGCATAAAGCTGGTGAATTCATAAGTATTTAAGTGTCATTGCCTTGTTTTGGAAAGCTGTTATGAATGCCATGTAAATCTTTAAATGAAACGTTTGATATAAGTATGAAAACCATAGAAAATCCCATATTTCCTATTAGTATAAGAGTAGTCTTCTACCAAGACCCAAATGCTTTGAAAGTAGTCTTCTACCAAGACCTGTATGTTTTGAAAGTAGTCTTCTACGAAGACTTGTATGTTTTTCTATAACAAAGATAGTTTTTCCTCTTTTTGACTACTACTAACAATACCTAGTCTACCTCATCGTTTATGTGAATGCATCACAAAATAAAGTAATATGAAAAATATAGCCATGTAAGTGTTATCCTTTTGTATTAGGATCAACTCGACATCGCAACTGCCGAAATGTATTAACCTTGAACATTCGTAGATTGTTCATTTTCCTCTATAGCTGGCAGCAGGTTTAAGGAATGGTTAGTCCCGTAAAGGTACCCCTAATATAAGTATTAACCGTAGGCATCCGTAGATGTTCATTACCTCTGTTGCTAACAGGTGGGTGCCGGAATGGTTAGTCCCGTCTAGTTATCCTTTAGCACTAGGATAGGCAGAACAAGTTTACACGTATAGTGTGTACTAGTAACTCATCATATAGAATCTAGGTACAAGTATCCATGTAAGTGTATACAAGTAAATGTATTTATGTAAATGTATTCATGTAAGCGTATAGATGTAGACGTATTCATGTAACATGTAATGTATAGTATAGACTCATGAATGAACTGACTCTGGTGTAATTCCTTGTACTAGGAATAATGTTTTGTATCTCCTAACTATCCCTATAATAGTTTACTGGAAGGTAATTGATGTCCAAGAAGGTTTATACACCCTTGCTACACAAGAGTGTGGGAACTGAATGAAGGATGAAAGATATCATATCAATACATATATATAAGAACATAAGTGTATAGATATAGTTTTGATCAAGAGGAGAAAAATGGTTTTGTAAGACGTTTAAGAGTTTTGAACAATAACTAACAATGACTTGATGTCATTTTAATAAACATTTCAAAAGTAATACATTTGATAACAAAGTATTTTTAAGATAGAAAACCATTTCATGCATCACATTTTGAAGTATGTGAAAATCTACTGGATGAAAACACAGTTATAAATCACATATGATTGATTCATTAACATGTTGTTTTCTACTTGTATTCCCCCCCCCATTAAAGCATTTAAAATCATTTAAAACATTGATTAAGGGGTATGAACTCACCTGTAGATGGTGGTTTGGATGAACTAAACGATGTAGGATTGCTAAGTGTCAGGTGAAAACTTGTACACACCCAAAGATCCTAGTTAACATATAATCACACATATATGTACCCAATTAGTCTTAAACTACTAATTGAAAATGTTAAGACATCCTAGAACATGCTAAACACCTTATATAAGTGTTATAAGCCCTAAGGATTGCATCTAAGTTGTTGTAGGACAAGGCTAATGGGTTTAGGGTTCCAAAGAACCCCATTCTTGAGTTTACTCTCCAAGACCATAACTAAATGAGTTTACGGTCGTAAACCCTTGAGTTTACGGTCGTAATCTCCTAAGCCTTAGTTCATTTGATTTTTTGAAGCCTTACATGTCCCTTAGAAGTATTTCTACTTGATGGCTTAGTCCTTGGAAGAGATTAGGGCACCTTTCAACTCCTTTGAGGAGTTCACAGCCCTAGGACCAAATCCCTTAGAGATTGTGGCCGTAATCTCTCATGGAAAAGGTGTTTTTGTGTTTTCAAGTCCTACATACATTAGGGTACGAGTCTAGGCTAGTTTCACAATGAAAGGAAGGGACTAGGGTACACTTTTGGCCCTTAAAGAAGGGTTTACGGTCCAAGGTGTTCTTGGGCCGTAAACTCTTTGAGCTTGTTGTTTTCTTATGATTTTTTTGGCTATTAGACACATAACAAGCCTTGTTATACTCTTAGATAGAAGTACTCACGATTTGGGACGAAAGGCCGAAGATCCGTGAGAGAGAATTTGGTTTTTCTCTAGTTGGAAATGGAACAAATGAATAAATATGGCTAAGGACCATATATATACCCCTGGGGTTTTGGACCACAAACTCCATGTTTGGGTCGTAAATTTCCAATTTCTTGTAGTATGAAAGTTTATTGTTGCACAATAACCCTAAGAGCATCCCCTCTCCTGGCATCTCCTAAAGTGTTAATCATAAAATGTTCAAACTTATCCCAAATCGTCTGTAAATTAACAGTAACTGTTCTGACTTCTATTGACTTGATATGCTGTACAAAATGGAAATTTCGGGTTTTCACAAATAACAACATGCAATGGGTCCATAGCTAATAGACTGGATTACCCCTGAGCCCACAGCATAAGTCTGACTTGCGCTTGGCCTACAACTTATGTCTGGCTTGCTCCCTAGCCTGATCAGTCCTCGGATTGAATACCACTAAGCTCTCAATACGAATCTGGCATGCCCTTCCCGGCCCTCAGCTCATATCTGGAATGCTCACGAGCCCTCAATATGAGTCTGGCATGCCTTACCCGGCCCTCAGCTCATATATGGTATGCTCTAGGGTTTGTTGGCTACAACACGAAGCAGTACAACCTCAACCTAACCTACACAATATGTCGACATATAACATATAATATCATAAACAGATAAACAGACGTTATCATAAGTAGTCCTACAGATCTACCAGACTAACATATCAAAAATAGAATGCATATATATATATATATATATATATATATATATATATACACACAATCAACATATCAACAATATCATGTTATTAAACCAATGGGTTGGACTTGGTGCCTTTAACCCGAAAGTATAGTGAGGAATACTCACCTCACAAGCAACACATAACTGATAAATTCCGACTCCGAATATCATCTCCCAACTCAAATGCCTATAACCATCAAATGACCAATTCCATAAAAATCCCAACAATATCCAAAATACCCTCAAAGTCAAACTTGGTCGTCAAAGTCAACGATCAAGGTCAACAGTCCATGTTGACCCAACACGTCATGTTTACTAGCAAACACATCGTGTTTAGATAACATCCACATGATCAGGAAAACTCCAGCCAACACGTTGTGTTGGCTTTGCAAACACGTCGTGTTTGCCCGAGTTCCAACAACTTAATGCATTCAGTTGTTTTCTTCGATTCTAGGGATTCCAAGGCTCAGATCTAGACCCAAATGCTATCAAGCAGGATAAAGCTTCCAACTTTATCCTTTAGAACTACTCCAAAGGTCCCAATACCCAACCACAAGGCTTGAAGTTTCAAAGGCTTAACCAAGAAGCACTAAGTCCTTGAGGTTTGAAACCCATCCTTTCCATAATTGATTCTAGCACCAAAACCATCCAAGACCCTACAAGGTCACATAGACCTGGAGATTCATAAAGTTGATAACTTTATGAGATCCAACCATTCCATTACTCAAGAACAACAAGAAAAAGGGACAAAACTCAAGATCTAGCAACATAGAGGAATAAAAATCGGATCTTAGACAATTACAAAGGTCCAGAAGAGCGGAAACTGAAAGATGAGGGCTTGCTTGCTGGATCCTAACTTCCTTCGTCCAACTTCTTCCTTATTTGGCTCCAAAAACACCACACTAGCTCACAAATAAGAGGGAAAGATGATTAGGGTTCTTAAGGGTCGATATGGGGAGTTGGAGGTGTTGGATTAGGTGTCTAAGCCCATAACTATAACTGGTTTGTACTTAATTTGATAGTAGCATGGTCCTTTTGGGTTGCCCTCACCATAACAACTTGACAGGATGACCTTTGGAGAGAGAGGTTATTTAACGATTTATTAATATATTATAAGAATAATATATTAATTAGAAATCATATTATTTAATTAGCATTTAATCACAAATTAATTTGGTAATAATTTTGGGATTAAAGAAACTGATTAAAAGTACGGGGGTATGTTTTGCAAATCATTGATAGTTGCAAACTGGGTTGTTGGACTCCCTTGGAATGGGGTGGACGATTTTCTATAGGGAGGCCCTATAGAAATCGTCCAAGGCCTTCCAGAAGGGATGTCCATGGGCTGCTTGGAGCCTAAGCAAGGAATTAGGGCTTCACCTGGAAACCCTAGCATCCACATGTAACGCCCCATTTCTGGTATGTGATTTAAATAAAGTAATTTTCAATTCTAGAGGGGTACTCAACGAGTCTATAGCCCAACTCGTCGAGTAGAGATGGGTTCTGCACGCGTTTTAAGCTGGCTACTCGACGAGTCTGCTAGTCTGGATGAAACCCTAATTCCAAGGGTTTGCACCCTATTTAAACATTATTATGCGCCCCAAACTAGCCTCCATCACCCTCAGAACGTCCCTTACTAAACCCTAGCCTTCCTTTAAGCATTCTTGGAGTATTTCTCATTTTGTGGAGGATTTTTGTGCATTTTGAAGTTAGAAGATGAAGAGAGAAGAGGGGTTCTCAAGAGAAGCAACGAAGATCTGAGTTTATTGTGTCATTCCAGCTTCCATTAAGGTATAAAGCTTGAATCTTGGCTTGTCATTATGTAGATCTCCTTAAAAGCGTGCTATGGTTATTTTTGAGCCTTTTCTAGACTTTGAAGTTGATTTATGGGTGGTAAAGACGACTGGGTTTCAGATCTAAGCATTTCGGGACTCCTTAATGTAACATCCGGATTTCCAGGTACATTATTTATTCATTCATTTTCGGAGATTTTGGAGGGACTCGGCGAGTTGATGCTTAGACTCGCCGAGTAGTGTCACGATTTTCCATCCGGGTTAATGATCGGACTCGGCGAGTCGACTAATGGACTCGGCGAGTCCACGCTGTTTAATGAAACCCTAATTTATGGGGTTTGAGACCTATTTAAAGTCCCTTATGACCTTCATTTGCGGCTACCAGTTAATAGAGAGAGACCCCAAAGTGTGTGAACGTTTTGAGAGAGAAAGGAAGCCATTTTTTATCCTTGTGTGGGTGATTTTGCAAGAAGAAGGTGACCAAGGCAAGAGGAAACTGAAGAGGGTGCTAATCTGTGGATTTCAGAGCTTAGGGACTTCATCTTGAGCTATATATTCGATCCCCTTTTCCGTTTTGGTGTAAGTTTTGAGAGTTAGGGTTTCGAGCCCCTTTTGAGTATGATTTGTGAAGCAATTGGTCCCTTCTTGTGTCGAGGCTTCAAATCAGGATCCAAAGAGGTCCATAGACCTTAACTTCTTGATCTTTATGGGTGTCATGGAGAGTTATGAGCTTATGGTTGCATATTGAGGCCATTTCTTCAAATAGAGCCATTGGGTCTTTGCATGGGCATCAAGTGATGGGTTTTGAGCATTCTAACACTTCCTAAGTGTACATGCAACCCTAATAACCTTGGATCTATGTTTGTCTAATTATCATGCAAAGTTGAATTCCAAGGTTATATTCCTATCTAGCATACATGGGGAACAAATTTAACTTGAATCATAGATAGAATAACTTACCTTGTTGTTGCTTGTATTCCTTGAAACCTTGTGAGCCTAGCACCCCAAGTGTGATGCCTCAAATGCTTCACACAACACCAAATGCTCTTGGAAAGACTCTTGAGATAACACACTTCACAAAAATCGGCCAAGCCCTCTTGTTCCTTAGTAGTAGTAGTAGTAGTAGTAGTAGTGCCGATTTTGGTGGAGAATATGCTTCTTATATAGTGTTGACACATCTAGGGTTACACCATGTAAACCCTAATGTGTCATGACTCTTCATTTCCATGACCCATGGGTTTGTAACTCCCATGGAGCATCCATGGAGCATCCTATGGGTAGAACCCAACTTGATAATCCATGGAGCCTCTTAGCCCACTATACAAGATATGGATGATTTACACAATCAACCCATATATTTAATTAGTTATCCTTTGATCACTTAATTAATTCCAAATTAATTCTTTGATCAACTAATCAAATAATATTATTAATATATTAGAACTTATAATATATTAATAATCTCCAAGTGTTATCTCTCTCATTTAGTCTATCCAATTGCATGGTGCCATGCAACCCAAATGGACCATGCCGGGTCGGGTCAAGTACAAGCCCGAAATAGTTATGGACTTAGACACCTTATCCAACAGTCTCCCACTTGGATAAGTCTAATAACTATATCTCTAGTACTTCAGGAACCGACCGGCAATCGTAGCTCTTTACAAGGTTTCTCGAAACTTGAGAAGATGATGGTACGCCATTTAAGATAAGTGATCATATAATCCTCCGTTCTAGATATCAGCCGGACAAATACATGGAACATTGTCTTACTTCTTGTCCAGCATTTGTTTCTCGATTTCCGATTTGTTTGACATAGAACTTAATTGAACACATCAACTTAGTTCTGACCGGGCCCGGTACATGGGTCAAAACAAAATCATCGAGGGGCCCAGATATCAGCTTCTAATCCAAGAAGGAACAGATAAACTTCGACTCATATGTTTGTTCTACCACTCATTGAATTACACACAAAAGTACGTTTTATAACATCGAGTTACCAATGCGGTTTCGTACAGTCAATGCATAACCAACTTGTAAGTAACAAATCATATCTCTAGGTTTGAAGACTTATATGATATTACCGTCTCACGATCACTCGAGATAGAATTCCATGAAGTGATTCCAGTGAGCGTGGGTTGAGTCCAATGCTCAGAACTTATGAGCACTCATGATTGTTGTAGCCTTGTCCAACACCTTAGACCTCTACAACCCATCATGACAGTCTTTATTCATACCTACTTCCGACATATGACCGACTGTGGAGGTTTGAATAATATGTTACACCAAACAAAATTATTCTGGAAGTCAAAACATGCAAAAGAAATATAGTAAACGATTGACAAGAGATAGCAACACTTTACTCATAAATAAAACACCTTTTATTCATCATCAAATGTCAATTACACTTTACAAATTTCTGAGTTATCTAACTACTAAAACTTATATCATCCTTCAGCCCTATGCTCCGAGCATGCTGGAGATGCTTAACCCTACTCAGTCCCTTCGTGAGGGGATCTGCTGGGTTCTCATCCGATGATACCCTCTTTGCCACGAGGAGTCCTTCTTCGATCCGATGTCTAATGAAATGGTATTTTCTGTCGATGTGTCTGGATCTCCCATGATCCCTTGGTTCCTTGGCTAAGGCAACAACACTTTCACTATCACAGAAAATTTCCATTGGCTCTTTAATAGCTGGTACAACTCCAAGGTCTCCAATGAAGTTCTTCAGCCATATCGCTTCCTTTGCTGCTTCACTAGCTGCAATATACTCTGATTCACAAGTAGAATCAGCCACTGTCTCTTGCTTGGAACTCTTCCAAGAAATTGCTCCTCCATTTAGGGTAAAGACCCAGCCCGACTGAGAGCGGAAATTATCCCTATCAGTCTGAAAGCTAGCATCACTATACCCTACAACTCTCAAGTCATCACTCCCACCAAGGGTAAGGACCCAGTCCTTAGTCCTTCGTAGGTACTTGAGGATATTCTTTACCGCAGTCCAGTGTGCCTTGCCAGGGTTCGCCTGATACCTGCTAACCATGCTCAAGGCAAAAGCTACATCGGGTCGAGTACACGTCATAGCATACATGATCGATCCTACAGCCGAAGCGTAAGGTGTTCGACTCATTTCTGCTATCTCAGCCTCAGTGCTAGGGCTTTGTGTCTTACTCAATCTGGTGTTACTCTGGATGGGTAACTCTCCTTTCTTGGAGTCCTGCATGCTGAATCTCTTCAGCACCTTATCCAAGTAGGTACTCTGACTAAGTCCAATTAGTCTTTTACTCCGATCTCTCAAGATTCTTATCCCTAGAATATAGGCAGCTTCACCAAGGTCCTTCATAGCGAAACACTTCCCAAGCCAGGACTTTACTTCCTGCAGGGTTGGAATGTCGTTTCCTATGAGTAGTATGTCATCCACATACAATACCAAAAAGCTAACTATACTCCCACTAGCCTTGACATACACACAAGATTCATCTTCACTCCTAGAAAAGCCAAATTCCTTGACCTTTTCATCAAAGCAAAGATTCCATCTGCGAGGTGCTTGCTTCAATCCATAAATGGATTTCTCAAGCTTACACACTCTATTAGGGTACTCGTTGCTGACAAAACCCTCTGGCTGACTCATGTAAACATCTTCAGCCAGCTTCCCATTAAGGAAAGCGGTTTTGACATCCATCTGCCATATTTCATAATCATGAAACGCAGCTATGGCTAATAGAACCCGAATAGACTTAATCTTGGCTACCGGAGAAAAGGTCTCATCATAGTCCACTCCAGGAATTTGAGAGAAGCCCTTTGCAACCAGTCTAGCCTTATAAGTGTGTACTTTACCATCCATGTCGGTCTTCTTCTTGAAGACCCATTTGCACCCTACTGTCTTACGACCTGGTACATTCTCAACCAAGTTCCAAACTTGATTGTCATACATGGATTGTATCTCGCTATCCATAGCCTCTTTCCATTTAGCAGACTCGGGGCCTGCCATGGCTTCCTCGTAGCTGTTAGGGTCATCTTGACTTACTAGTGTTTCATCACTAATAAGTGTCTCACCTTCTGCAGTAATATGGAATCCATAGTAATGCTCAGGTGCACTCCTAACTCTCGTGGAACGTCTCAGAGGTACAGATTTGTCAATTGGCTCAACAGGAGTTTCCTCCTCAAGTTGAGGGCTAGAGTTTGAAGTTCCTTCACCGCTTGACTCTTGAATTTCTTCAAGATCAATTTGCCTCCCACTGTCTCCTTGGCTTATAAACTCTCTTTCTCGAAAGACTCCTCTTCTTGCTACAAAGACCACATTGTCACTAGGTCTGTAGAAGAGGTAACCAAAGGAATGCTGTGGGTAGCCGATGAAAATACACCTCTCGCTTCGAGGTTCGAGCTTATCATGAGTCTCGCGTCTCACGAAAGCCTCGCAACCCCAAATCTTGATGTGGTCTAGTTTAGGTACTTTACCAGTCCACATCTCGTGAGGAGTTTTGGCAACTTTCTTTGTAGGGACTAGATTGAGGAGATGGGCGGCAGTCTCTAAGGCATACCCCCAGAATGAGATTGGTAGCGTAGCTCGACTCATCATGGAACGAACCATATCTAACAAGGTTCGATTACGCCTCTCAGCCACACCATTCAGTTGTGGTGTCCTGGGAGGTGTCAATTGTGAGACTATCCCACATTCCCTTAGATAGTCGAGGAACTCTGAACTAAGATACTCACCACCACGATCGGATCGAAGCATCTTAATGTTCCTGCCCAATTGATTCTCGACTTCCTGTTTAAATTCCTTAAACCTCTCGAAAGTCTCTGACTTATGCTTGATCAAGTAGACATATCCATATCTACTATAATCATCAGTAAAAGTCAAATAATAACGATTAGCATCCCTTGTGGCATGTTTGAATGGTCCACACACATCCGTGTGTATAAGGTCCAACAAACCTTCACCCCTCTCACACGAACCTGTGAAGGGTGACTTTGTCATTTTTCCAAGTAAGCATGATTCGCAACTATCATCTGACTTTAGGTCAAACGACTCCAAGACTCCATCCTTTTGGAGTTGGCCTATGCGTTTCTTGCTTATATGTCCAAGACGACAATGCCATAATGATGCTTTATCCAAGTTATTATTGGTAGAATCAATACACAAAACATTATTTCCCAAGTTATCTACAACAGATACAGCTTCATACACACCATCACAAGGTAATGCTTTAAAATAAAAGACATTATTATAGAACACATCTATAGAACCAACTTCATTATTTAATGAAAAGGTAAACCCTTGTTTGTACAAAGCATGAAAGGAAATAATATTTCTTGCCATTCCTGGCGAATAACAACACTTATTCAAATCTAAACTAAACCCACTACTTAGCGATAAAGTATAAACTCCAATCTTGGTAACAGGTATAACTTTCCTATTCCCCATGATCAAGTTTATCCTTCCTTGCTCCACATCCTCACTTCTTCTTAGTCCCTGTAAGTCACAACAAATGTGAATACCACAACCGGTATCAAGGACCCAAGAATTAGAATGGGGTGAGTTATTAGAAATGATAGTGTAAATACCTGCATGGTTGGGTTTAACTTTCCCATCCTTCACATCTTGCTGGTATTTTGGGCAGTTCCGCTTCCAATGAGCTTTTTCATGGCAATAGAAGCATTCAGCCTCTTTTGGGTCAGAAGAAGGAGTAACGAAACCTTTCTTGGTTCGACTTGAAGAAGAGCCATCAAGGGTCCGAGCCTTGGTACCCTTAGAAGAGCTCTTTCTCTTCCTCCCTCGATTCTTCCCGATTGCCAAAACCGGAGTAGAGTTTTGAGTAGGAGTGATAGCAACCGACTTCCCCTTAAGACCTGTTTCTGCGGTCTTGAGAAGTCCCTGAAGTTTGCTGAGGGTGACTTCTTCCTTGTTCATGTGATATGTCATGCGGAATTGATCATAGCACGATGGTAAGGAATGCAAAATAATATCTATTGCAAGATCCTCCGGGAAGTTCACATTAAGCTTCAGCAAACGATCCACATACCTTTGCATTTTCTGCATGTGGCTCGTGACGGATTCCCCGTCCTTCATCATGGTTGTTATCATGGAGCAGATGATCTCATACCTCTCTTGTCTTGCACTTTGATGGTATCTTTCCATCAAATCTTGGTGCATGTCATAAGGGTAGAAATCTTCATAAGACTTTTGGAGTTCCGCTGTCATCGTGGCCGTCATGATGCAAGCCACTTTCGTAGCATCCCTTTCATGCGCCCGAAACTCAGCGATCTCCTGAGGAGTTGCAGTGAACTCATTAATCTCCTTAAGCTCCTTGTCAAGGACATATTCTTTGTCCTCGTAGCGGGTAATCATCCTGATGTTTCTGATCCACTCATTGAAGTTGGATCCATCAAAGGTGACTTTCCCACACAAGTTCATAAGGGAAAAGGAGCCATTAGGATTAGAGCCAGAAGCATTGTTGAAAGACATCTGAAGGAAGGAGGACAAGATTAGTTTAGATATAGGAGAGTCCTTAATAAAACACCCAAATGTAATATTAAGGCTAGGATCCAATCACAATATAATATAACTTAGAAGAGGTATGCCGTAATCTAAGCTATATCATATTTGAAAGGTAGGTGAATGACGATTCACCAATTTCCACCACGAAAACCGCAATATTTTAGTATTAGGTTTTTGAATGGTTCTTAGAAATTCCTAGATTCTTTGAGATTCAATGAACTTTTCAAAGGCATGTTTCAATCTCGAGTGTGCCCTCCAAGTTTTGTGACTGGGATACCGAGGATCACAAAACGAGGTGTGAAGTAACCATGCAAATCACTTGGTACCCTTAAAGTTTATCACTCAATCGATGTGCCGGTTAACCACACACGCTCCATCGATACTATAATAAACCCTAAGTCACCCTTTACCTACCTTGTTAAGTCCAAGTTAGTGTGCCGGTTAACCACACACGCTCCACCAACGACTTAATCAAAGTGTAAAGTGTAATTTCATGGAATAGCACCTTATTCACATTTTTCCTAAAGTAACTAAGATTGGGAATTTAATAAAACATTTAGTTACTTTATAATATTCATCATACTTTGAATGAGGATTAATAAGTCCTTGTCTTACCCGTTCGGCTAACGACCCTCCACCGATCAAGCAAGCGGTGGGTGAGAGTGGACACCCATTAAGTCACCATTTTATAGGCAACAACCTTATACCCACCTTATAGACCGGCTTCGTGAATGAGGCGTACTAGCGGTAAGACGACTTTGTTCTTATACATATATATAATTATTAAATCATAATAATATAAGTATAAGGGTTGAATTTTAACTTTTAAAATTCTAGGAGTTGGAACTAAAGTTTTAACTTAACTTTACTTGTTCCAAAACTTGAGGGCAAGTTTTGTAAACTTTCAAAACTTTTCATTTCTTGTAACTTATGAGTTTAATAGAGTAATAAAATGAGAACTTTTCATTTTTTTAACTCTTGTGTTCTTTTAATGGTTTTTTTTTTAATCCAAGAGACTTTTGGTTTTCCATAACTTGAGGACAAGTTATGGACTCCATTAAAACACATTATGATCATGAATTAATCTACCACATAGGTTACAAATAATTCCTATGATCATCTAAACATCATAAGAACAAGAACATGAATATGAACACTTTCAAGAATCAAAATCACATTTAATCTTTGTAATTTTGATAACTAGTTGTTGTAAATGAGTTAGAAAAGACATTACACCTTCTAAAATAAGTTTTCAAGTACCAAAACATTTTAGGGTAATGATTCTAATCCATTTCCAGCAACACAAGTCGAAATTCTGCACTCTGTCGACCCTACTCGCCGAGTGCATAAACCTACTCGCCGAGTAGGTTGAAGATACACATGAACTCGTCGAGTCCTCCCCATGGACTCGCCGAGTCCATCAGTCAGACAGCAAGATTTTCGACTTTCTTCAACTTTTAAGCACAAATAACAAACAAACAAGCCTAGGCTCTGATACCACTGATGGATTTTGAGCATTCTAACACTTCCTAAGTGTACATGCAACCCTAATAACCTTGGATCTATGTTTGTCTAATTATCATGCAAAGTTGAATTCCAAGGTTATATTCCTATCTAGCATACATGGGGAACAAATTTAACTTGAATCATAGATAGAATAACTTACCTTGTTGTTGCTTGTATTCCTTGAAACCTTGTGAGCCTAGCACCCCAAGTGTGATGCCTCAAATGCTTCACACAACACCAAATGCTCTTGGAAAGACTCTTGAGATAACACACTTCACAAAAATCGGCCAAGCCCTCTTGTTCCTTAGTAGTAGTAGTAGTAGTAGTAGTAGTGCCGATTTTGGTGGAGAATATGCTTCTTATATAGTGTTGACACATCTAGGGTTACACCATGTAAACCCTAATGTGTCATGACTCTTCATTTCCATGACCCATGGGTTTGTAACTCCCATGGAGCATCCATGGAGCATCCTATGCGTAGAACCCAACTTGATAATCCATGGAGCCTCTTAGCCCACTATACAAGATATGGATGATTTACACAATCAACCCATATATTTAATTAGTTATCCTTTGATCACTTAATTAATTCCAAATTAATTCTTTGATCAACTAATCAAATAATATTATTAATATATTAGAACTTATAATATATTAATAATCTCCAAGTGTTATCTCTCTCATTTAGTCTATCCAATTGCATGGTGCCATGCAACCCAAATGGACCATGCCGGGTCGGGTCAAGTACAAGCCCGAAATAGTTATGGACTTAGACACCTTATCCAACATCAAGATCTAAACTTTACGTATTTATTTTGCTTAAGGAGGCCATATCTATGAGCTAGAGGAACGAATCTGACCTCAGGAGCTCATTTGAGCTCGACATGAACTCGTCGAGTACCATGAGCAGACTCGGCGAGTAGGGTTAGGGTTTCCCCATGGTTCACTCAGCGAGTATTTGCCAAGTTGGGGGAATGACTTAGTGAGTCCGAAGGAATTAGAGGACTGGAGTTCAAGGCGGAACTCGCCGAGTTCATATTGGGACTCGGCGAGTTGATTCGGGGTGGCCCCGTGACTCATTCCAGGTGTGACCCGTCGAGCAGGGGAAAGACTCGACGTGTCATGCGGGACTAGAGGGATACTGGACACGCGTAGACTCGCCGAGTCACCTAAGTGAACTCGGCGAGTCAGGTCAGAGTCTGACCGTTGAATTTGTTGGCTTTGAGGATTGGTCAACAATGGAGTCTTCGTGTCAAGAGAGGGTTGGGTCTAGTCTCTATAGTTATATTTATGAGATCATTTTACTTTATGTGATTAGGCGGAGGCTAGATCGTATTGCTACAGAGTCATAGATTTACCGAGACATCTGAGGTGAGTCTTCTCACTATACTTTACCTTGAGTGGTAAGTAGGGTTATGTGACAGAGTATCTTGTATGCTATGTATGTGATGTGTTGCACTGCATTATTTCTATGTGATTTATGCTGTGTGTATTCCAGAGTTTACAGAGTTAGGACCGGAAGGTCCACAGAGTTAGGACCAGAGGGTCCACAGAGTTAGGGCCAGTGGGCCCACAGAGTTATAGCCTCGAGTGGCTAACATGTGTTATATGTGGTATTTTGGGGAACTCACTAAGCTTTATGCTTACAGTGTTATGTGTTATGTGTTTCAGGTACCAGTGATGATCGCGGAAAGGCGCCGACATGATTCGTACACACACATGGGAATTTATGTATTTCGATCTTGGGAAATGTTTTTATGAAACAAAGATATGATACAATGAGATTTTGTTAATAAATGTGTTTGGAAAATGTGTTTGAAAATTAAAAATTGTTTCAATTTTTACGGTGTTACAAGTTGGTATCAGAGCCTTGGTTTGAGGGATTCGGATGCATCTTCGGGTGATGGAACCTTGTCCCCAATAAGACCTTGCTTCTGCTTCACGGATAAACTCTTCTTGGTTACTTGGTTATCACTGCAAGATCACAGAGAACAAGAGCCGTCAGCCGCTTTCCGGGAGGGGATCCCAGAAGAACGCTCTGACGGTCAAGTTAGGAGACGATTTACGGTTTGTGTATGCGTTCTCTAGAAGGTCCAGAGAACTTACCTCGCTAGTCTGAGAATGCATCCTTTTATACCTCGCGCTCCTGCCTGGTCCGTACCAGACATGATCGCTTTTTGGGGAGACAGGATCAGAGGCGCTGATTCGAGGGTCGTGTGCCCTCAACCGCTAGAGTGCTCTCATTGGCTCCGACGGTAATGCTCTGATCCTACTGTTTGTATCCTAACCGTACCTTTTGTCTTGGAGCAAGGAGCGTCACTTGGCGGGCGCGAGCCTTCCGCCTGGGCATTTCGCTCCCGGGAGCGCCAGCGGGCGCTAAGCCTGCTAGGTTGGGCCTGGCTGGTGTGCCCAGCTCTAGGGCTTGGACGCGGCTTTGCTGTGCTGCCCTAGGCACACCATCAAGTCCCCCAGTCCAGTAGCCGTAGCATTGCAACGCTAGTTACGGTGTTCTCGACTTAATTGATTGACGCGTGTTCGTTTTCCTCTACCCGCCACTCCGTTTTTAATTGCGACGTGACTGCTAATGATTGTTGGCAGTTACATCATTACGATAGATATTTAAATGTCCCGCCTCTTCCCCTTCTTTAAGAGGGTAGTTGCACAGTTTCTTTCGCTTCATCTGTTCTTCCCTTTCTCTTCGTGCTCATTCTTCTTTCCCTTTCATGGCTAACCTTCCCGGAATCGTCCCTTCTGCTGCCGAGTATCGACAATTGGAGGCCACGTATGGCTTATCTTCCTTAGAAGGTGTGGAATTTCCTTCCCCTGGCTCTAGCATCTCTTCCCCTCCTCCTGGAAAAATTGGGGTTTTCCTGAAAACCCTGGACGCCGGTATATGATTTCTCCTGACGGACTTTTAGGAGGAAGTCCTTCAGAAGGATGGTTGTAGTCTTCAGATGTTGACCCTCAATGCTGTCAACAAAGTGGTTGCCTTCGAGATGATCTGTAGGGCAAACGGGTACCTTCCCGACTACTTTGTCTTCAAGTTCTTCTTTCGATTCTACATCACCGGAGATAAATGTACCTTCTCAGTTCGGAGAGGGGGACACGCCTTAGTTCCCGATGGGCGTACCCCCAAGAACTAGCAGGACAAGTGGTTATGGGTGAATCAGGAGCTGGTTGGAAGTGGCCGCTACCGTGCCAATGCATTTGCTGATACCATTCCTAATCTTTTCCCCCACAACCAGGGTGTTGCCGATTATCTGAAGAGTGTGCAGGTATCCGTCGAGGATTACTCTGCGGCGCTTCTTTCTAGTGTGGGGATGAGTCCTTCTTGGAGGCGGCGTGGCAAGATGGTGGTGTTCTTCTCCGTCGTTGATGGTCAGTGCAGTATCTTCCCCCTTTTCTTTTCTTGTTTCTCCTTGTTGCTTCCGTGTTTTTAATATCTCCATTCTGTTTTCACCCAGGCACTGAGTCTTCTTTGTCAATGGATGAGGTGTTGCGTAAGCGCTATTGGGGCAAACTGGAGTTTCGTGAGGTAGACCTGGTCGATAGCCTTCCCCCTCCTCGCCGGGCAGACCGACTTGCTCTGACCACTGCTCCTCCTGTTCCTCCAGTAAGCTCATCGGCGTCCAAGGAGGATCCGATGCGTTCTCGCCCCATCTCCTCTGTCATGCCCCTGGGCGGCGCTCCATCTTCCTCCCTGGAAGACAGTGAAGATAGCAAAGAAGGTATCATTGCTGATGTTCGGCGGATGCAGGCGAAACGGAAAGCTATGCAAGCCATGGGCAAGCCGGTTACTGGTGCTCCCCCTGCCACCAAGAGAGTGCATACTAGGCGCAGCTTTTCTCGCCTGTTGAGTTCGATGAGTTCCACACCAGTGAGTTCCACATCCACTGGTGTAACATCCCGAGTTCAGGAGTGCAAGTTCAGGGTTCAAAGTGTAAATGTGGAAGGGCAACTCGGCGAGTCCATGGGTGAACTCGGCGAGTAGGGTCGCGACTCTGGTCGCGTGTTAAGTGGCCAAATCGGCGAGTCGGCGGCTGGACTCGGCGAGTTGGTGCTGAGTGGAAAAACCCTAATTTCGGAGGATGAGCCCTATTTAAAGGACATTATACCCTCTCCCCAGCCTCTTTACCCTCTCTTGAAGTCCAGAAAACCCTAAGGCGCGTTTGTGAGTGGTTTAAGAGCTTTTGAACCTTGGAGAAGAGATTTTGGAAGAGTTTCTGGAAAGCTAAGAGGCTTGGAGTAAGGGGCTTTGCAAGGATTTGGATTTCTCTTTTGTTGGAGCTTCCCTTTGAGTGTTTTGGTGTTGGCTAGTGGTGGAGATCATGTCAGTGGTCGGAGCAGCTTGGTCTTATCTCTTCAGTCGGCAATTGCGAGGTGAGTTATCCTTACTATATCGACAGGGTCTACGGCATCAAGGCCGGCTCTCAGATTGTAATCCGGGTATCGTTGTTATGTTATTGCTTTGCTATGTTTGCATCCTGGTAGTTAGGATGGTATATGTTAGAGACCTGGCTAAGGTCGGTATCCTGGTATATAGGATGATGCTATGCTAGTGACCGGTTAGGTCGGTATCCTGGTTAGGATGACGTTATGCTATGTGATCTGCTAGATCGGTTTGATTGGATGTGAATTGTTATATGATTGAATGTTTATGTGCACATGGTTGTTGGACTGGGGTCGGGTTGAGGCGGGTCCTACTTTGTGTTGTAGGCCAACATACCCAGGGCGGACCGGTTATCCCGAAGGCCCAGCGAGCGGTCTGGATAGGCTATAGTCCACAAGAGGGCGGACCAGACGTGCCGAGGCTCAGCGAGTGGACCAGGCCGACTGAAGGCCCAGTACGGGCGGACCAGTCATACTGTAGACTCAGAGAGTGGATCAGGTGGATTGAAGGCCCGGTGTGGGGGGGGGGGGCAATCACACCATAGACTCGATTTATATGGCTAGACTTGGAGGGTGGACCAGGTGGACTGAAGGTCGGTGCGGCGGACCAGTCACACAGTAGACCCGAAATGCATGGTTGTTTTGTGTTCTGTTATGATATGGCATGTTGTGCGTGTATGGTATATGTGGTTGGTATTTTGGGGGTATCTCACTAAGCTTTCGGGCTTACAGTTGTGGTTTAATGTTTTTCAGGTTCTTCAGCAGACCGTGGCAAGGCAAAGGCGTGATCGTACCGCTCCACATGATTTTGTTTTATGATGTGGTTCTGGGAAGACTATGATAATAATTGTATTGAAAACCTTTTTGTAATAACTTTATGAAACTGGGTTGTTTTCGAAAAGTTTAAATTGGTTGAAATTTTTAGAGTGTTAAAAGTTGGTATTAGAGCCTTGGTTTGAGTGAATTGGAGGAACATTCGTATGAATCCAGTCTCAAATCAAGGAGAGTTTTCAAAAGAGAATTTAAAATGCTTTTCAAAATGAATAAAGGAGGACGCGGAGGTACGATCAGCCAGAGCCAGTAAGTAACCCCAAAATACCATACATGATATTTGTTTTTGAGCTTTGATAGAACCGCATGCTAGTACTAGGCTAGGGATCTACAAGATTTCATGATAATGTTGCCTGGTTTATGATGCCTGCTAGCCTAGGGTTCCTCTGTGGGAGATTCCCAGTGTTCCTCTAGGAGTGAGGATTGAGTGCTTGTTATGTATGTTCTTCGCTAGGGTGTTGTGGTGATAATTGATATAAATATGGGTAGGTGTGGAAGATAGTATGGGCCCGTACTACTGAAAGCACAGGACCCATACGTGTATCAAAGAAGCCATAACCTCTAGGGTTGGGTTGGGGGTTGGTTCCCGGGTTAGTGGGAAGTATCTGAGATCTTGTGATGTTTTTCAGTATGGTGGTTACGAGGCATGCTGAGAGTGGATCCGAGTCAGGATTGGGAGCAGAAGACGGCGGTCAGGGTGGGTCAGTACCGCCCGAGGTTATTGGTCAGACGAGCACAGGCGAGTTGGATGCTAGGATTCGTGAGATCCTGCATGACGAGGTTGCTGCGTTGTTCTGGGCCGAGTTGTCGGAACTGTTTGGGTCGATCAAGACCGCCATGGTTGAGTATTTTGATGAGCGCTATGCAGCTCTTACAGAGACGGCTACCATCGCGGCTACAGCGGCTGTAGCGGCGGCAGGGGGAGGACCCGGTAGAGGTTTTCATTATCGGGACTTCGATAATACGAAGCCCCTACCTTCGATGGAGTTCAGGACCCGATTGTTGCTATGAGATGGTTGTCAGGCGTGGAGGGGTGTTTCTTCACGTGTTCATGTCCTGCTGATCAGAGGGTGAGGTGTGCTCTGAACCTGTTGAGGCTCGGGGAGAAGGATTGGTGGAGATTGACCACGGGGTCATCTTCAGATGTGCAGAGGGCTGTGGTTTCTTGGGATCAGTTCCGAGAGATGTTTAGCACTCGTTATGTTCCGCGGGTTGAGAGTGAGAGGTTGGCTCAGGAGTCCCTGGAGCTGAAGCAGGATTCAGAGTCGGCGACGGATATCACCAGGATGTTCACTGAGAGGGCGATGTTTTGCCCTGAGTTTGCTTCGGAGCAGGCTTAGATGTCTCGATATCTGAGTATTCTCAAGAGGGATATCAGGCAGTTTGTGTCTACGCAGAGGTGCGAGACCTTGTTGGAGTTGTAGGAGGCCGCCAGGCAGCGTGAGTTGGAGATTGAGTTGTAGTTGAGAGAGCAGAGACAGGCCCCGACACAGTCGCAGCAGGTGACGAAACGGTCCAAGACCGTTGATTCTGGATTGGGAGATCAGAGCAGCCGCACTTGTGAAAGGTGTAGGAAAGGTCACACTGGAGTTTGTAGGTCCGGTGGTGCATGCCGCAAGTGCTGAAAGGAGGGGTACTATGCGAGAGATTGTCGGCAGACAGCCCCGGTTTGGGATTTGAGGATTTGTTATCATTGCCATCAGGTTGGACACTTGAGGGCCAACTGTCCATAGCTTGCTGCAGGACCGGTGCAGGCTTCAGCACCGGCTACTTTGAGGATTACGGGTGGAGCGGATCCCCCAAGGGCTCAGGGTCGTGCTTTTCAGCTTACAGCAGAGGAGGTCAGGGCAGTGCTGGATGCAACTGCGGGTATGTTTCTTTCTTGATGTCTTGTTATTTGGTGATTATTGTGGAGTATTGTTTATCTGCTAGTCTCGTTGTGTGATTTTTGGTATTGTATTCGTTGTTCCTTGAGGGTTGTGGTATGGTTATGGGTTTGGTGTTGAGAATTTCGTTGGTTATCATTCATGAGGATTATTAGTGGGAATCTGGCTTTTGGTCTGAATGTCGGGTAGCATTTGCAGTCTGAGGAGTGGTTAGCTGAAGATCGGGTTTCTTTCGAGCCCGGGATGATCAGTGTTGTTATGTAAATTTGTGAAGACTGCTCGTTCTGGTGGGAATCAGTTCGCTTGTAAGGGTTGTGTTGTGTAGGGTTGTCGAGGGAGGTCGGTGATGGCGACCGGTGGTTGATAGTCAGTGCTCTAAGTGGGGGAGAATTGGAGAATTCTCCGGAAGATCGATAAGCATGAGAGGTTGTTTAGCTGTTGGGATTCAACAGTGATTCTGTCAGCCGAGCGTAGGCTGGTATGAGCAAGTGTCAGACAGGAGGGGCGGGATGCAGACCAAGGGTGATTGATTATGGAAGGCCTGGGATCAGGCCGGGTTTGAGTATGTAGGGTGGAGATAGAGTTCGGAACCCCTAGAGGGCTAGAACAATATGCATGAGAGAGTTTTCTGGAGGGATAACACGGGATGATGAATGCTAGTTGAGCGGTCCGGATAGACTGAAGGCCGGTGGGCGTACCATTCAGTACGAAGGCTTGGAGAACGGTCCAGACAGGTTGAAGGCCCTGGAGGGCGGTCCAGACCCGTTGAAGGTTCTGAGAGTGGTCCAGATCGGCTGAAGGCCTGGTAAGGCGGTCCAGTCTGCATGTGTTGATAGATCTGTATGAGGATATGGAATGAGTATGTTGCGATGTGATAGCATCAGAAGGTCTGGCCCCGGATATTGATCATGATTAGTGGAGGTAGTGCATGGACTCGAGAGTACTTGCAAGCGGATTCAAAGCATGTGTAGGCATGAGATAACGGTTATGCTATAAGGGAATGGTATAGTATTGGGTGAGCACCGTGGCACTTGTGGTAGTGTCAAGGCAGCCAAGTGGATTTCCTTGGTAAGGAAAAGGAAAGGAATGTAGCTCCGAGAGGGATTGTAAGTTCTCGGAAGTGAAAGCAGTAGTGCGGAGGTATGATTGGAGTGTTCCAATTATGGTTATTGCGCAGTGTGTGCGGCGGTGGTATGGAATCACATCCGGGTTGGATGTCTGTTGAGGTCACAGAAGGAATTCCGCGGGTATAGGGCCAAGAGGCTCGAAAGGGATGCACGGATGGAGTCTTGGATTCCCAGCTTGATTTTGATCAAGGAATTGTGTATGTAGTAGTAATTCATCCTGGGGGGTGTTTGGAGGTGTCGTCAGTGTATCAGGTCTTCCAAACCCGAGGATGCTAGAGCCAGTTCAGCATGTGTATGTGATTGCGGAGGAGAACTCATGGGAGTTGCTCTGAAGCTGAAGGATGTGTCATCCTGTCAGCATGGAGTGGATAAAGTTGGGCTCAGATCGGGATTCCGGTGGTTCAGGGTTATTTCTGGCTCGTATGAGTTAAGTGAATGTTGTGATATGGAACGAGTGAAGTATCATGGAGTGGTACTTGGCTGTTAAGTGTGGTTATCTGAGGATGAGGCTGGTGGCCGGCTTAAGGCGGTGGTCAGAACGCCGCAGGGGAAGATTTAGGTTTCGGTGATTGTGTTTTGAGGAACCTGGTCTGGTTAATGCCAGGAGGTGCATTGCGAGAGTAATTCTAGAGTTGTGTTGTCGCAGGCTTCGAAGATGAAGCCTAATTTAAGTGGGGGAGAATTGTAACATCCCGAGTTCAGGAGTACAAGTTCAGGGTTCAAAGTGTAAATATGGAAGGGCAACTCGGCGAGTCCATGGGTGAACTCGGCGAGTAGGGTCGCGACTCTGGTCGCGTGTTAAGTGGCCAACTCGGCGAGTCGGCGGCTGGACTCGGCGAGTTGGTGCTGAGTGGAGAAAACCCTAATTTCGGAGGATGAGTCATATTTAAAGGACATTATACCCTCTCCCCAGCCTCTTTACCCTCTCTTGAAGTCCAGAAAACCCTAAGGCGCGTTTGTGAGTGGTTTAAGAGCTTTTGAACCTTGGAGAAGAGATTTTGGAAGAGATTCTGGAAAGCTAAGAGGCTTGGAGTAAGGGGCTTTGCAAGGATTTGGATTTCTCTTTTGTTGGAGCTTCCCTTTGAGTGTTTTGGTGTTGGCTAGTGGTGGAGATCATGTCAGTGGTCGGAGTAGCTTGGTCTTATCTCTTCAGTCGACAGTTGCGAGGTGAGTTATCCTCACTATATCGACAGGGTCTACGACACCAAGGCCGGCTCTCATATTGTAATCTGGGTATCGTTGTTATGTTATTGCTTTGATATGTTTGCATCCTGGTAGTTAGGATGGTATATGTTAGAGACCTGGCTAAGGTCGGTATCCTGGTATATAGGATGATGCTATGCTAGTGACCGGTTAGGTCGGTATCCTGGTTAGGATGATGTTATGCTATGTGATCTGCTAGATCGGTTTGATTGGATGTGAATTGTTATATGATTGAATGTTTATGTGCACATGGTTGTTGGACTGGGGTTGGGTTGAGGCGGGTCCTACTTTGTGTTGTAGGCCAATATACCCAGGGTGGACCGGTTATCCTGAAGGCCCAGCGAGCGGTCCGGATAGGCTGTAGTCCACAAGAGGGCGGACCAGACGTGCCGAGGCTCGGGGAGTGGACCAGGCCGACTGAAGGCCCAGTGAGGGCGGACCAGTCATACTGTAGACTCAGAGAGTGGACCAGGTGGATTAAAGGCCCGGTGCGGGTGGACCAATCACACCGTAGACTCGATGTATATGGCTAGACTTGGAGGGTGGACTGAAGGTCGGTATGGCGGACCAGTCACACAGTAGACCCGAAATGCATGGTTGTTCTGTGTTCTGTTATGATATGGCATGTTGTGTGTGTATGGTATATGTGGTTGGTATTTTGGGGGTATCTCACTAAGCTTTCGGGCTTACAGTTGTGGTTTAATGTTTTTCAGGTTCTTCAGGAGACCGTGGCAAGGCAAAGGCGTGATCGTACCGCTCCTCATGATTTTGTTTTATGATGTGGTTCTGGGAAGACTATGATAATAATTGTATTGAAAACCTTTTTGTAATAACTTTATGAAACTGGGTTGTTTTCAAAAAGTTTAAATTGGTTGAAATTTTTAGAGTGTTACAAGTGGCGTGGTTGTGATTCCCGATGATGACGCACAACAGTCTGAGGGAATCAACAGGGCGACTGAACAGCCCGTTATTTCAGATTTTTCTTCCATTCCTTCTCCAACTATTTTGTTTGATCCCTCCAAGCTTTCCCCGACGAAGGGCTTTGGCCCCTATGGGCCGGTTGCAGTTTCCAAAGACGGTGGCCCTGGTGATGGTGCTTCTGGATCTACAGTTTTTGTGCCATTTTGGGATCTTCGCGATGATTCTTGCCTCTCTGTTCGTGCCAATGCTTTGGAATTCTCGCGCCACGCCTTCCCTCCAACTGCAGTTGAGGATATGGAGGCGATGGGTAATCCTGCCCTTGCTCACAATATGGCTTACGCTGCTGCACAGGCCATGTTTTATCTTGTTGCAGGTTCCCGGCATATCCATACCCTTGGCGAGGTGGAGGCCACACATGCCACCTGTGGATCGTGTGTGGCTAGTTTGGAGCGTCGTCTGAATGAGCTTGGTGATGATCTTCGCTCTTCTGAGAAGAAATGTGTGTTGCTAGCATCCGAGAAGAACATTCTTGACGAGGCTAGGGCTACATTGGAAACCAAGGTTGACTCTCTCACACAAATGAATGAAGGCTTAATGATCCTGGTTAAAAGTCTTGAGCGTGATGCTGTCGATCGCGACAAGCTTGTATCGTCACTGCAGTCAGATGTGGATGCTGTTCGGCGAGACTTGGATTGGTTGTTGCACATCGGCATTGTTCGTATTGTTGATAAACTGATAGAGCACCCTGACTTTACCAACGCCATCAGTCTTATCCGCCATGCTGCGTACATGGCTGGGGTTGAGTCTGTTCAGAAGACTTCAGGTGGCGGTGGGAGCGGGGGGCGGTTGTTGGTGCGTGGTCTGTTGGTCCCATGGTTAGTGTAAATGATGCTCTTTTTTCCTTCGCTAGTATGGATCATGCGAGTCTGTTAGGTTTGGGGGAGGTGGGTATTGAAGGTTTGCGGGAGTTATGCTCCTTTGGTGGTTCAGAGGGTACACCTGAGAGTATTGTGGGTCACGAGATGGTGTTGGTGACGGGCGCTGACATGGGAGGTGATGGTAAGGATCATGGGTCTGGTGGTGGTGGTGAGCATGATTTTGGGGCAAGTGTTGGTGATGGCAATGTTAGTGAAGTAGTTGTGGGTGATGTGGGAGGCGATGGTAGGGCGGTTGGGGAAAATGCTGGAAAGAGTGTTTGGGGGGAGGTTGTGGAAGGTGAGAAGGATGTTCGTGGGGATGGTCTGGAGTCATAAGGTTTCTTTCTTTCTGTTGGTTTAGTATGTGATGTTTTGACGTGTAATTTTTGAACTTCTAAAACAGTATTTCGCTTTCTTGGATGTACGTTTGGCCTGTTTTATGCATTATCTATTGCCTACTTGTTTTGTTTTGTTTTTGGTTTGCTAATTTACTGCGCACTATTCAGGATATACAACGCCTTGATGCGTCAGACACTTTGCTTTGCCCTTACTACTATTGACACACTAAGTGTCCATATTGGACGCACTTAGCATCCATGATTGGATTTCGCATGTGATCATTCAATCATTAGACTAATACGCTAAGTATATAAAAATCAGCAATTGCATTATCATTTCATTAACCGCGGGGTTTTTTTAATACACTAAGTGTTGAACTCATGACGCTTGGCATGGTATTTTTAAATACATTAAGTATTGGACTCATGTCTCTTAGCATGGAATTATATATACATTAAGTATTGAACTCATGTCTCTTAGCATGAAATTTTAAATACACTAAGTATCAAGTTCATGTCTCTTAGCATGGAATTTTAAATACACTAAGTATTGAACTCATGTCTCTTAGCATGAACAAATATACTCTAAGTATTCGGGGTGCGATACACTCAATGAGACGTCAACCAGCAGGGTTTCCTCCCTTTCCTTCCTTTCCTTGCCTTAGAAAAAATATTTCTTTAAGTTCCAAGCATTCCATGTTCTTGGAATGGGCCTTCCTTCCATTGTCTCTAACAAGTATGCACCACTCCTATTTGCCTCCGTGACTCTATATGGGCCTTCCCATGTTGGGCCCAACTTTCCTTGAGGTTGGGCTCGGCTTGCCTCATTTTTCCTCAAAACATATTCGCCGACTTTGAAGGCCTTCTCCTTTACCCTTTGGTTGTAATATCTTTCTGTTGCATGTTTATACGCGGCTTGGCGTACACCCGATTCTTCACGCTTCTCCTCTAGGATATCTAGGTTTATCCTTAGGTCTTTTACGTTGCTTTCCTCATCCTTATTGGCCACCCTCAGTGTATTCACTGCCACCTCCATGGGAAGCATGGCTTCGGTTCCATACGTCAAGCTGAAAGGGGTTTCCTTTTTGCTTTTCCGTGGTGTAGTTCTGTATGACCACAACACCATTGGTATCTCTTCTGCCCAATTCCCCTTTGCTTTGCCCAACCTCTTCTTAATCCCATTGACAATGGTTCGGTTAGACACCTCCGTTTGGCCGTTCGCTTGAGTGCGTGCCACCGATGTGAAGCGTTGGCTTATCCCTTTGGCGGTGCACCATTCTCTGAACGAGTTCTCAGCAAACTGCAAGCCATTGTTGCTGATGAGAACCTTAGGTGTTCCGAATCTTGTCATGATGTTTTTCCATACAAATTTTATCATGTGCCTCCCAGATATGCACGCCAGAGGCTCAGCTTTAATCCACTTTGTGAAGTAGTCCACAACTACCACCATATACTTTAGTTTCCCTGGTGCTTTTGGGAATGGATCCACTATATCTATGCCCCACTGGTAGAAAGGCCATGGGCTGGATATGTTGCTTAGCGGGGCCAAGGGGTTCGCCTGGACTGGGGTGTAAGACTGACATTCCTCACATTTCCTGGTTACTTCTATCGCATCCTGCTGTATCGTTGGCCAGTATATCCCCATCCGTAACACTTTGCCTATCAAGGCTCTCGCCCCTTTGTGTGCACCCACCTGTCCTGAGTGTGCCTCTTGCAATATCTCTACCCCCTTGGCCTGATCCACACATTTAAACCATGGAGACGTGAACCCCTTCTTGTACAATTCTCCATTCACCATTGCGTATGAAGGCACCTTTATACATATTTTCCTGGCCTCATCATGATCGTCCGGAAACACTCCTCTTTGGAGGTATTCCCGGAACGGTGTCATCCACGTGGGTCCAGCGGGGGTTAGGGTGTTCACTTGTTGTGTAACGCCCGTAGATCAGGGCTAGTCAATTTAGAGACAATAAGCATCAAAAATGACTTTTTTGATGGAAGATTATTTAGAAGGATTAATCTTAACCAACTTGTATTATATGTCACAAGGTTTCCGTTCATATAAAGAACGCCAAAATCCGAGTTATAACGAAGAAGTTATTACCTGTCGAAGTTTCGCGACAGAACCGGCACGACCTAGCGCGACCCAGTGCGACGTAAATAGTGAATTTAAGGTAGATAGATATATATCCTTAGTGATCTAAATGATAATTGAAGATCTCATCGATAGTAGTGCAACGACGGAAAGACGGACGAAAACGGACGTCAGACGAAGGAGTTATGAGTTTATAACAGAGTTTTCCTGTCCCGGCCTACTAAAAATAATATATAAGTAATATAATTATAATATATTAAAAATAAAGTCAAAATTAGCCAATGGAGTCTAATCAAGAGTTGTAGAGCATAATCTCACCTTCGCGTCGATATAAGGAACATCGAAAGCAGAGTTCGTATGCGAAAGTTATGAATTTCTGAAGTTCGGGGCGCGAAACCCCAAAACTGTCAGATACCACGACGTGGCAAGTAGTTCCACAACGTGGCAAGTCTTCTGACACCTCCGGGAGTCCCCCCAGATGCAACTTGCGATGACGTATGCAGTGACGACCAAGCCCACGACGTGGAAAAAGGTGCCACGACGTGGCAAGGGCCAGTTTTGCCCTATAAATAGATTTGAAGGGCCAGCCGAGTTTGGTTGAGAGATTAAAGGAGATGTAAATCACTAGAGTAAATGAATGTATGTTCTGTTTATGCTTATGTGTCTGTATCGGAACATGACATCCCGAGGTTTTATTATTAAATGAAAATACATTCTCTTTTAGAAATGTTTTGATAAGTTATTAACATATCTTGTTTTGGGAACAAATTTCGCAACCGTTTTCTTTAAACGATCACTCTGATTTATAAAACAAAGCATAAACAAATCGGTCTTTTATGGCCGTGAAATTGGGGATGTCACATGTTGCTCATCTATACTCCTTTCTCGAAGTACCTCTACTAAAACTTTCTTTGATAGGTGGTCAAAGCATGTGGACGCCAGCTTACTCAAAGCGTTTGCCCTCTTGTTTTCGCTTCTGGGTATCTGCTTGATTGTAAACCGGTCGAATGATCCTACTAGCTGTTTCACCATCTTTACATATTTTCCCATTCTTTGATCTCTTACCTCGAAACTTCCATTGACTTGGTTTGTTGCTAACCTTGAGTCGGTTAAGGCTGTTACAGCTTTCGTACCCATCTGCTTAGCTAACCGTAATCCTGCAAGAAGTGCTTCGTACTCCGCTTCGTTGTTTGACGTATGGAAGTCGAAGCGGAGGGCATAGGTTACATCCTATCCTTCTGGGCTAGTCAGGATCAGCCCCGCCTCCGAGCCTTCCCTGCTGGATGCTCCATCCGTATACAGGGTCCATGAACCATGGTCAGCCGGGGCCTCTTCAACTACCCACACCTTCTCTTTCGCCGGGTTCCCTCCGTCTGGAATCTCCAGTAAGAAGTCAGCCAGCGCCTGCCCTTTGATGCTTGTTCTTGGGCGGTAGTTTATGTCGTGTTCTCCCAGCTCAATTGCCCACTTGGCCAGCCGACCTGACGTCTCTGGCTTGAGCAAGATCTGTTTAATGGGGTAGCTCGTGAGTACCTCGATTTGATGTGCCTGGAAGTATCGCCTTAGTCGTCTCGCGACGTAGATGAGTTCTAATACCAACTTTTCCAGCATGGGATAGTTGAGTTCTGGTCCTTGCAGCGCTCTACTAACAAAGTACACCGGCCTCTGTTCCCCCTCCCTTTCCACAGCCAATACCAAGGATATCGCTTCGCCTGATGTTGAAAGATACACTTGTAACGTTTCTCCAGGGATAGGGGTGGCCAGAGTTGGCAACTCGTGTAGCGCTTCCTTGATTTTCTAAAGCGCCTTTTCTTCCTCATTCGTCCACTGGAAGTTGTTCTTCTTGATGCACCCATTTAAGGTGTGGAACAATGACAAGGCCTTGTCAGCGGATTTCGAAATGAACCTGCTTAGAGCTGTAAGCTTCCCGTTCAAACCTTGTGCATCTCGGAGGGAGTTTGGGGTTGGCGTCTCGATGAACTCATCGACCTTGGTCGGGCTGGGCTGGACGCCTTGTCTGGTGACATAGTATCCCAGGAATTGCCCCTCTTCCACTCCAAATGTGCACTTGGCTGGGTTTAGCTTCATCTTGACTGCTTCTAATGTATGGAAAGTTTCCTCAATGTCTTGCAGCATCTTTTCCTCATTCGAGCTTTTAATTACCATATCTTCCACGTACACCTCGATGTTCCTTCCAATTTGCTTAGCGAATATCGAGTCAATCAGACGTTGATATGTTGCCCCTGCGTTCTTTAATCCGAAAGGCATCTTAGTGTAGCAGAAAGTGCCATGATATGTATAGAAGGCTGTTTTCTCTTCGTCTTCCTTGCTCATCAAAATCTGGTGATACCCTTTATATGCGTCCAAAAAACATTTCAGCTTAAATCCCTGTAGCGATTCTACTTTCTAATCGATCTCCGGGAGCGGGTAGCAATCCTTAGGGCACGCCTTGTTTAGATTGGAAAAGTCTATGCACATACGCCACGATCCATCCTGTTTGCGAACCATAATTGGGTTTGTAATCTACGTCGGGAATATTGCCTCCCTCAATATCCCGGCCTCCGTCAGCTTAGTCACTTCTGCATTAATCGGCCTATTACGGTCTCCCCCCTGGACCCTTTTCTGATGGGTTTTAGTCATAAGACATCCTATGTGCTCATACAAACCCTAATGCTTGGATCTAGGTTTCTCTATTGTACATGCTTTGAATCCAAGACTATAAACCCTAATTCTAGCATATGGAAATCAATATTAACATATAATTAGGTTTAAGATATTACCTTGATTGTTATGTAGCAATAACAATCTCAATTCCTCCTTGAATTGACTTTGGAAGGCTTAGAGTCACAAGTGTCACTCCTCTAATGGTTCACAAACACCATAAGCAAGTGGAGAAGGTATAAAGAGAGAGGAGAGAGGTAGGAATTCGTCCTTAGGACTTCTTGGGAAGGCTTAGACGAATTCATGAGCCTTAGGGGGTTTATATAGGTGTAAAGATTAGAGTTTTAGTCCTTATCCTTATCTAGTTGCTTGCCCACCAAGCAACCATAAGATAAGTCTTAGAAACCCTTATCCTAGTCGAATTCTAAGGCATTATCTCCTTAAATTCGTTCACCCTATATTTAAGATAATCCTTACCTTATTTTGTAACTATCACATAATTACAATTCAGCCCCTCTAGTTTAATTAATTACACTTGATCACAAAATTAATTCTTAATTAATTATTGACCAATATTAATTAAACAAATATAATTTCTCCTTTAATATATTATTCTTATAACATATTAATAAATCATAATAACCTCTCTCTCTATTTATTTCTCCAATCAAGTTGCTTTGGTGAAGGCAACCCAAAAGGACCATGCACCATCGGGTCAAGTACATACCAAAATAGTTATGGACTTAGACACTAATCCAACATTTTCTTATGCTTAACTTCTTTTACTCCTGGCCTGATCATCAGTTTATGTTCAATGACCTTCCTTTCTACTCCCACCATGTCTGTAGGAGTCCATGCGAACACATGTTTGTAGCGTTTGAGCAAGTCGACCAGCGCTCTTCTCGTGTGATCTGGGAGGTCACATCCAACGCTGACCGGATGATCAGGGTATCTTTCATTGATTACTTCCTTCCCCTTTATGGGACTGCCCCTGGGTCTTTTGGACCCTTTGGTTATTTCTGCTGGCTTCATGACTGTATAGCATTGCAATTCTTTGGGTGGAGTGGCCAGTATCATGGCCTCGCCTTTCAGTGTGTCGAATTTCATGATCCCATGCGTGGTTGATGGTACCGCCCCTAGCTTCAAGAGGGCTGTCCTTCCTAGGATGATATTGTGTTCTGCTGAATGTCGGATGCCCACAAAGTCTATCAGGGCAGTTTTCTTTCACTGCTCGTCATCGCTAGTGATTGTCAGGGGGAGATGGATTGTGCCCAGTGGCCACATGCTATGGCCGGTGAATCCCACCAGCCTACCACTCGTAGGTCGCAAGTTGTCTTTCCAGCGATCTGGGAGGAGCCGGAAACAATGCTCATAGATGATGTCTGCTGAACTCCCGGTGTCGACATAGACCCTATGGATAGTCACGTCTTTGATAGATGCTTGTATTATTAGCGGGTTGTCACCTTTCCAACCATCCGGCCGGGGATCCTGAATGGAGAACGTGAGCGCGCGTGCTGAAGGTTTAATGGTCGTTTGCTCTCCCCGTTGTTCCTCCCTACTTCTTTTGAATCATGAATATCTCCCTGGGCTAAACCCCTTCGCGGGGTGGGCCCTTGGCATTCTCATCATCAAATTTGGTGCGCAGGCTTCGCGCCACCTCCACCAGATCTCCTTTGAGTTGTTTCTCCTCCATCTCCTTCTTTAGTACCGAACAGTTAATCGTATCATGTGTCTTACTTTTATGGTATTCACAGTACCGACTCTTGGGTGACTTGGCTGGTTGCTGTTTCTCCGACACCGTGTACACTTCTGGGCGACGACCCCATCTGTCGTCTTTAACAAATGGTCGAAAACGCGTCGGTGGTCTTCTTGCCTGGCCATAGTGTATTCCTCCCCCTCGGAAGTTCGTATGACTCGGGTGGTGAAGCCTGGTCGTCATGACATTCAAGTAGGCTTGCTTAGCTGCTTCACCATCCTCCTGCCGTAGATATCGCTCTACCCTTTCTTTCAACTCGACTCGTGTTAAGGGCTTCTTTCCCATAAGTTTTTGTGACAAAGGGACTGGCAGGAGTCCCCATGTGAAGGCTCTGGCTATAAGGCCTTTGTCATGCCCTGGTACATCCAGTGTGGCATTTGTGAATCTTGTAAAGTATTCTCGCACGGTTTCCCCCTCTCTTTGTTTACAACCTATAATGGAATGAGAGTCCCCCTTGTATTTGCATAACTGCATGAAGTTGGTGAGGAAAAGGTACTTGAGTTGAGCAAAGTTTGAAATGTTGCCCGACTGTAACGTTTTGAACCACGTGCCGGCGTTGCCCTCGAGTGTCGTCGGGAAGTATGTGCACCAGAACTTCTCGTTAAGCTTTAGCGACGTCATCGTCCATTCATATGTGTCGATGTGACTGTCCGGGTCGGTGGTTCCATTGTACGTTTTGAGTGTCGGGAGCTTTGCGGTATTTGGTATCTCATATGTGTGTCTAATCAATTCAGACTAATTGCCAAATCTCACAATTCGAATCATGGAAAGGGATACCGTAACCATAATCGAATTCGAGAATCCAATTTTCACAGTCACTATCTTTTTAAAATCTCTCTTAGTGAAAACATTTCCTCACAGTCATTTTCATGAAGGCGGGAATCTTATGACATTTAGATTTTAATGGTGTATGTGCTCCTATCCATGTGAATTTGTCAAAACCAAAGTTTACGACAAATTCAAACTCATATGGACCGAATTTTCTTAATCTTGACTTCTTGCCTTATGGTAACACAGCTGCCCACCATGTCTTCCAAGTAGTTAAGCAGCTCACCCTTTCCTATCAATGTACTTTCCATTGATCAAGGTGCCTGCCTTTTATGCGTTCAAATGAGAACTCATAGAACTCACATGCATAATTAACTCAATTGGAATGGCACAGAAACAAAATAGTGTCAACACGATAGGTTGTAAACCTCAACTCGTGTGCTAGTGATGATCGATAAGGTTTATTTTGATTTGTTCTTGAAACCTTTCAAGACCATTAAGACTCCCACTAACTCCTTGACATATAAGATTCTCTTGTCAATAAACATTTCTTGACAAACAAATATTCAAGAGTTAGTGTAGTTTTTATCAAAACACTTCATAAATTGGTCCTAGTTGGTCTTTGTCTTATCCAAGACATCACAACTTTCCACATTTGATGAATCTTATAAACCTTCTTAATACTTATCACTCAATTTCACAATCTTAACTCTAAGACTTGTTTTGGAACGAAGTATGATTGACTTCTTGATTTAACCATTTCTTCAATTATTGATTCCTCTTCTTAGACATACAATTGTACTAAGACTCACTTAGAGGATCAATTGATATATGGTTCTTAATCAATAAGACCTATCATAAAGCGTAAAATGTACTCTTCCTTCTTCTTAGAATGGAGAAACTTTTATCTTTCTGCCTACTTTATTCTTCTTATTCGTTCTGCTATTGATTTAAACCTTTTCAATCAATTCAGAATTACACTTAATCTTATAAGTATAATCATATTTACTAAACCTTTAGTAAATCATGACGAATATCTTTGTTACTCTTATGGTGGACTTTGATCAACACACAACTTTGCGTACTCGATCTCCTAGTCCTTCACTTGACACTTTGTCAACGAAGTAGTCTAATTTCCAAATATGAAATTTCTCATTCATCATGCAACCAAGTTGCATGATTCCAAATTTCTGTCCAACTGAAACTTGGGCGATGAGAAACTCTCCTTATTTGGTAAATTTTCGACATTCCCATAATTAAGAATCAAATCCATAGAAACATTCAAACATCAGTTTTTCATGCATGCCATTGCAAGGATAAATAAATAATATAAAATCAAAATTTATTTTATTGCGGAAAAAAACTTGTCCTTACAATGCAATTCATTAAAAAACTATGCTTATACATATTTCTTAGCAATCTTATTCTAACTCGAAGTAGTAGCTCAAGAATCTAATCTTCAAGTAATGCGATCGAAATCCATTCCTTCACGGTTAGATTTTGCTCACTTCTTCCCTTAAGTTTCCTTTCTTTTCTTCGATCCTACAAAACATCAATTGTAATCTTATCACATTATGTATTAAGAATCTAGAATAGAAGCTTAAAAGAGTTAGTCAATGGATTTTTTTTACCTAAAGCAGAGCCATACGTTTTGACTCTCCCATCTCTTAGGTAAATAGGGAAGCTTCGTCTCCAATGCCCCTTCTCTTGGCAATAAAAGCAAATCGACTCTTTTGGAACAGGACATGGAACTACTTTAGACATTGCCTTTCTCTTATGATCAAACTTTTCGATCATAGCATGTCTTTCGTTGCCATTGTCTATATCCATAGAGGTCTTGAAGGCAGATTCACCAATCAACTTTGCTTTTCTATTGCGCCAAATCATTGCTGATTCAGCAGCAATAAGCATATATGTGAGATCTATAAGGGTCACGTCGCAGTTCATCATATAGTACTCTATTACGAACTCACTATATGAGTTAGGAAGTGACTGAAGAACCCAGTCAACAGCCGTCTCCTCACAGACAACGGATCCCAACATTCTTAACCTATCAATGTGTGACTTCATCCCTAGGACGTGTGCACACACCGACTTTCCTTCTTTATGTTTACTTGCCAAAAGGGCTTGAGTGAGCTTGAACTTTTCAAGCCTTCGAACTTGTGGGTTAGGGAGAATAATTGGAGGAGGTGGAGGAAGAGAAGCATGATCTCTTGTTCCTCGATCGAATCGTGGAATATCATTTTCATGCGGAATGCTTGTTCCACGGGATTTGGGAAGACCATAGTTGTCATACTTTGACATCTACAAAACGGGAGAAAACGAATTCAAGTTAGTTGATTGATTAAATCCTTAATAAATCACCCAAATGAGATATTAAGGCTAGGACCCAACACAATACGCTACAACCTAGAAAAGGGATGCCGTAATCTAGTTGCAGAATATTTGAAGGTAAGTGAATGACGATTCACTAATTTCCACCATGAAAAACGAAAAAGAAATTTAAGTTTTTGTAACGACCCAAAAATCATGACTAAAAAAAATTCTTTTAAACATTACTAAAAATAGATTTATAACAACGTATCATAAGTCAAACATAACTTTTGAGTATTAAATTCAAAACATAATATCATTATCAGAGTCAAACATTCCCAGGCTAACTGACTATGGTGTGTGCTCTGCAATCTTCCCGAGCTCCTCTTTTGAAAACCGAGTACCTGAAACCAAAACTGAAAACCGTAAGCACGAAGCTTAGTGAGCTCCCCCAATCTACCACATACCACACAAAAACATATAAAGAACATATTGGGCCTTGCCCACTGCATCAGACCGAAGTCCGGACTAACTGGGGCCTTGCCCCCTGCATCGGACCGAAGTCCGGAAACTGACTGGGACCTTGTCCCCTGCATCGGACCGAAGTCCGGACTAACTGGGACCTTGTCCCCTGCATCGGACCGAAGTCCGGGCTAACTGGGGCCTTGCCCCCTGCATCGGAACGAAGTCCGGAAACTGACTGGGACCTTGTCCCCTGCATCGGACCGAAGTCCGGACTAACTGGGACCTTGTCCCCTGCATCGGACCGAAGTCCGGGCTAACTGAACAGAACATAACATAAACATATCAACTAGCATGAACACACGTATACTGCATACTACTTCGGGCCGTAGCCCGGAACACATAACACATAAATCCTGTCTGAGCCACGAAGGCATCAACATACTAACTACTATATCAGATCAACATCCGAAAACTACTGCTAGCTAAACGGGTCGGCATTGTGGCCTTAGACCCATTCCTACTGGAAGGAGACTCACCTGAACTGCTGAGCCCTGCTGATAAACCTCTGGCTGCTACTCGACAATCCCCTGAACCGCTGCTCCTCTAGCTCTCCGAGCTATCAATATACATATAACACTTAATCTGACAGTCAACTAAGTCAACTCTGGTTAAAGTCAACCTTCCAGGTCAACCTTACTCGCCGAGTCTTCCTAAAGACTCGCCGAGTTCATAAGCTCAGGGTCTTTCTTATTCGCGACCCGACTCGCCGAGTCAGTCCATGACTCGCCGAGTCCAACTAGTTCCAAGTCCTGACCTGTCCAACTCGCTGAGTCACCACTCGACTCATTGATTCGAGTCTCAACTCAAAGGGTTTAGGGTTTCGCGATCTGACTCGCCGAGTCCAAGAACAGACTCGCCGAGTCCTAGACAATCTTCAACCAACTCGTCGAGTTGTTCATCCAACTCGCCGAGTCCATGCCTAACTTCATCCGACTCGACGAGCTGTTCATCCTACTCGTCGAGTTCCTCCTCATCTTCAAGCTACTCGCCGAGTCCACTCGAAGGACTCGCCGAGTCTATCCAGTCCTCAATCCATGCAGTGGCTTTTCGAGCCAAACAGAGCTTCCAACTCATAGATCTATACTTCTAGGGCCTATTCCCCACGTAAAGTGGCAAACTTTACGTGTAGATTGAGAGATCTATGCTCAAAACACACTAAACTAGGGTTTATGGCAAACATGCCTCTTCAACATACCAAGGGCTGATACTTTAGGGGATTCATGACCAAAACCAACATGGATCTGAGGTAGCAACCTCAGATCTGAACCTCCAACTCGAAATGGTTACATATCATACCAATAATGACCAAAACTCACACATAAGAATAGATCTAGATGCAAAGGGAGTCCAAGCAACAGCTTATTACCTCCAATTGGTCTGAAATGACTCCTCAATTCCAGATCTACAGTCCCTTCTTGCACCTCCAAGGTCTTTCTTCCTCCTCCAAGCTTTAGTGCACTCTTCAAGGCAAGATCTAGCTCAAAAACGGATATGGCGGCTAGGGTTTGGTGTTCTGAGGTAGAAAGGCAGTAAGGGAACCCTAGGAA
Organism: Lactuca sativa; assembly: GCF_002870075.4. NCBI lineage: Eukaryota > Viridiplantae > Streptophyta > Magnoliopsida > Asterales > Asteraceae > Lactuca > Lactuca sativa. The sequence continues at coordinate 35,192,829 of NC_056623.2, forward strand.
AGAGAATGAGACGCTTAAATAGGCTCCAAGTCCCGGATTTAGGGTTTTCCTCGATCAGACCCAACTCGTCGAGTCTCCTTGGCCGACTCGCCGAGTCGGTCGCTTTCACCACAACCCGGATCCCGCTCGGACTCGCCGAGTCCCTCCATGGACTCGCCGAGTCTCCCCTAAACTTGAGGTTTTCTTTCTTTTCTTGGCTTTCCAAACTTTGGGGTGTTACAACTCTCCCCCACTTAAACTAAACTTCGTCCTCGAAGTTTGCTATGATCAACTGCCTGCGAACTGCCTCCAACTCTCTGTCTGGAAAATCTAACACCCTTTTGTCCGACACTCCAGCCACTCACCATGTCGATCATTACCGATGGAACATACTGGATCCTTCTCTTTTCCATAATTTCCTCAACGTTACATCCTCCGACTGAAAATCCTGCTGCCTCCCATCCGCCTACCGGATGCACTGAGACTATTCTGGTCTAACCAATCTCCCGATATCTGAGTTACCGGACTCCCACCGGTCACTACACTCCATCGCAAACTCCTAGTCTCTTCCAGCGACTCCTGAAGATACTTCGACTATCTATAACTGTTCTATCCATTTTGCCGCTCATACAGAAACGATGCTGCTGGAACCAGCTTGCTTTTATCCCACCTGATTACTCATCTCCTACTAACTCGAGCCTTCCCTCCTGAATGAAAAGCTACCTGCCTAGCTATCCTTACAGATCACTTATACTCGGCAAAAGGCTCAACTGATCCTGCTGAGAGGTACTTGCCATTTCCAAATCAACCAACTATACCGTCAGCACTTGCATTCCAACACAAATACACTACTGACCCACAACCCTGAACCTTCCAAACACTGAGCTGCCTGCAATAATGAACATGCCTGAAACACTAAACTGCTTGAAACGCTGAGCTGCCTGAAACACTGGACTGGCTGAAACACTGAGCTGCCTGAAACATTGAACTCCAACCCAACTGTGGAGTCAAGGGACTCCTCACTTAGTCGCTTCTACGACTTCTGAACAAAATCTTTCTCTGGAGCTAGTTTTCACTAGTTATCCTGTCACTGCGGCTCTAACAATCTTCCGATCCAATCGATCGGGTCCATACGTCACATCCTGACATCATCAATTCCACGACTAACACCATGATGGCTCCCAGACTGACGGTAGCCCTTAACATACCCGAACCCCAACGGTCCACTACTACTCTGATCTCATAACTGATGCAACGTTCTATAGCCAAAATTGCTGACTTAGCCATCACTGAACCATTTGGGAAATCCGAAATCTAACCCGTGGATTCCCATATCCTCACTGCTGCACTAGAACTGGTGGGTACTACTACTTTTCCGCGTCCAACACGCGCTCATGCCACCTACCAATCTGATAAAGGCTGCGACTACGCTCGCGGACTTACAACTCTCTAGTACTATATGGCTACTAGTGAATGCTACGGCTACCCCCGCAGACTTACAACACCACTACTACTACTCTATCCCGAGGACATCCTGACTATCCCTAGTTCCGCTAGTGATTCCTCATCCCGATTTTTCAAACCAGCCCTCAATCTTTGAATTCTGCATCATCCTTGACATCTTATATCCTTGATATACTTAGCGCTTCGTCGAGGAATTCTTCGGCTTGGTTCCCAAACCAACCGTCTATTAGTCCGGATACAAGAAGTTATTGTTGGGAAGTTTCCAACCTCCCAACTCCTGAATCTACGCAACCTGCATGCCGCCTCAGACACTGGCTACTAATACGAAAACATCTCTTGATACCCGTTCTCAGGATCCTCATTCCGACTCTCATGCGTCCGACAGGTGGTCCTCCATTCCTGGATTCCCAACCAGCTTCTAACCATCTCGATTACATGAACTAGCTGCTGGGAAAAGTTCTCGAACTCCCAATTCTGAACTTCTCAATCCATCCATCACTATGCTACTACCATTTCTTCTCGGAGGCTGCGCACTCATTCTGGGTCTACGTGTCTCTTATCCATGAATACTCGGAGGGTTCTCCCCCACTTCGATCCTACTTACCCCTTGCTGATTCACACTCAAAAGAGATCCTGATCTTCACTACCATTCCGGAACATCTACTAGGGAACCCAAGCCTGCCAGGTAGGAATTTAACCAATCCATCCCAATCACTAACCACTCCGAACTAGTGAAACGAACCAAATCTCTCTCAACCATGCTACAGTTACTGCATCCTCCGAAACCTTCTCCATAAGAGCACATCCCCTAACTACCAACCAATTATCCGAGGTATGCAAATGGCATATAACATAATCACAAGCAAGCCACACTATAACACAACACTTATACCACAATTTGATGCAGAACCATAACAATATAATCATGACATAAGCTGACAGAAAAACAAAAGTTACGTACCTTCATTACTCAGTGCTGCTCGAATCCCTGCAGAAATCTACCGGAAAACTCGGCTCTGAGCCGTAGGCACCCTTGCCCGGCCTCGACAACTGCTGGCGGTACTCGAAGTCCCAAGGGCAGGAGCTGGCACCTGCCCTGCTGGATACAAACTCGGACAGTGGGCCTTCTTGTGGCCCCTCTGACTGCAATGGAAACATAACGGATCAAGCCCCTGGGCGATGGTAACAACACAGTCTCTGCTAAAATGACCAATCTGGTCGCACTTGAAACACCCAGCATCGCCACCACTTCTATGCCTACACACACCCATGTGCGTCCTTCCGCACTTCCCGCATCGACTGCGGCTCTGATAGTTCCTCGTCCTCAAATCTGGACCCTTGGGCCTCTTACCCGAACCTGTGGCTACCTGAGTCTCATCAATTTTCCTTTTCCCTTCTGACTCCCTGCCCGACTCTCGCTCCTGCGTTACCCCAACGGCAACGCCTGCTAACTGAACAACAGATGTCTGATCCTGAAGCCTCGCTATCAATCTATCAGTGATCCTCACGACCATGTCGGGCAGATCCTCGCGAATGGCTCGCGAAACTTCCTCAACTATCCAACCATGCAATGGTCTCTCTTGGAGACAGAATTCCCCACTCACCCCTGCCCCCTGATGGCAGGAACTAGAAATGGGATCTCCCTCCCTGATGGATCCCTGAACTCCATAAGATTCGGGACCTAGACAAGCCCCAATCTGTCCTGAAACTAACCCGCCCTTAAAGGCCTCAAGATGACTGTCCATGAGCTCCACAATGGCCTCTCTAACCGAACCGAAAATCACTGGAGTCTGATCAATGATGTTGCGCGTAATCTCTGCGGAAATGAAATCCCTCATCTGATCATCAAGCTGCTCGGCTCTGAAGCCCGAGCCAGACCCCTCCTCGACACCTGAACTGCTAACTGGTATCTCGCGCAACGTCACCATGCTGAAAATATATAACAAAATCCTGATCAATTTACATACTACTGCTGAGGAATTTCTCGCATACTCTACTAGTTCCTTGATTTTGCCTCGGCCCCTCTTGAATCGAATACGGATCCTCTGCTTTCAGTAGTATGGGCCCCTACTACCTTCCACATCTATCCGTACTTTCCTCAAGAGTTACCTCAACTCCACCAAGTCCCCTTTACTCTTCAACTGATCTCTGCTACTCTCATCCTAGGCTTGCCCTAGGGAATCTCTGACTCTACTCAAACCAGTCCTCAGCTGCTGAAGGCCTCCTTGTTATGCCAATTAGCCACCACCTGAATACCATCACATGTAATGAGGCTCAGATAATCCTTCGAGTAAAAGTCTCGTCCCTACAACGGTTGGACTCAAACGAGAGCTGCGCAGTAGGGCCAAATCCAGCACTCTGAGATTATTCAACCCTGCTCACATGTGATGTGACGTATTCACCTAATGGCTAAATCCCACCACTCGGAGTCCCACAAAGCACAAAGCAAGCAGCATTCGGATAAAGGAGACATACTCAGGCAAAACTATTCTCATAACGAGAAACTACACTAGCATACAATGCTAAGCTCGTGCTACCAGGCATAACCTAAACAGGCTATCCTACTGCTGTCTACTCAATACTAGCATGCAATTCTTATAAAGCTGAACACATAAAGCAGGCACATAAGGCATCATCCTAGATCCTTAGTCCTATTCTAGCATGCTGTTCTACTGAAGCTGGAACTGAAACTGAAACTGAAACCGATACTGATAATCATAATATAACTTGTATGGGTAAATTGGGAGTACTTACTTGAGCTCGGCTGATTGCATGCACCACACCCTTTTCTCTTTTCAAAACTCTTTTTGCTTTCTCTAAAAATTGTTTTCTTTTCTCAAAATTCTTTTGTAACTACGATTTTTCTTTTGAAAACTATATTCCACTTCCTTAGTTTGAGTTCAAACACACTCAGGAGTGCGCCCGAATCCCTCAAACCAAGGCTCTGATACCAACTTGTAACGACCCAAAAATCATGACTAAAAAAAATTCTTTTAAACATTACTAAAAATAGATTTATAACAACGTATCATAAGTCAAACATAACTTTTGAGTATTAAATTCAAAACATAATATCATTATCAGAGTCAAACATTCCCAGGCTAACTGACTATGGTGTGTGCTCTGCAATCTTCCCGAGCTCCTCTTTTGAAAACCGAGTACCTGAAACCAAAACTGAAAACCGTAAGCACGAAGCTTAGTGAGCTCCCCCAATCTACCACATACCACACAAAAACATATAAAGAACATATTGGGCCTTGCCCACTGCATCAGACCGAAGTCCGGACTAACTGGGGCCTTGCCCCCTGCATCGGACCGAAGTCCGGAAACTGACTGGGACCTTGTCCCCTGCATCGGACCGAAGTCCAGACTAACTGGGACCTTGTCCCCTGCATCGGACCGAAGTCCGGGCTAACTGGGGCCTTGCCCCCTGCATCGGAACGAAGTCCGGAAACTGACTGGGACCTTGTCCCCTGCATCGGACCGAAGTCCGGACTAACTGGGACCTTGTCCCCTGCATCGGACCGAAGTCCGGGCTAACTGGGACCTTGTCCCCTGCATCGGACCGAAGTCCGGGCTAACTGAACAGAACATAACATAAACATATCAACTAGCATGAACACACGTATACTGCATACTACTTCGGGCCGTAGCCCGGAACACATAACACATAAATCCTGTCTGAGCCAAGAAGGCATCAACATACTAACTACTATATCAGATCAACATCCGAAAACTACTGCTAGCTAAACGGGCCGGCATTGTGGCCTTAGACCCATTCCTACTGGAAGGAGACTCACCTGAACTGCTGAGCCCTGCTGATAAACCTCTGGCTGCTACTCGACAATCCCCTGAACCGCTGCTCCTCTAGCTCTCCGAGCTATCAATATACATATAACACTTAATCTGACAGTCAACTAAGTCAACTCTGGTTAAAGTCAACCTTCCAGGTCAACCTTACTCGCCGAGTCTTCCTAAAGACTCGCCGAGTTCATAAGCTCAGGGTCTTTCTTATTCGCGACCCGACTCGCCGAGTCAGTCCATGACTCGCCGATTCCAACTAGTTCCAAGTCCTGACCTGTCCAACTCGCTGAGTCACCACTCGACTCATTGATTCGAGTCTCAACTCAAAGGGTTTAGGGTTTCGCGATCTGACTCGCCGAGTCCAAGAACAGACTCGCCGAGTCCTAGACAATCTTCAACCAACTCGTCGAGTTGTTCATCCAACTCGCCGAGTCCATGCCTAACTTCATCCGACTCGACGAGCTGTTCATCCTACTCGTCGAGTTCCTCCTCATCTTCAAGCTACTCGCCGAGTCCACTCGAAGGACTCGCCGAGTCTATCCAGTCCTCAATCCATGCAGTGGCTTTTCGAGCCAAACAGAGCTTCCAACTCATAGATCTATACTTCTAGGGCCTATTCCCCACGTAAAGTGGCAAACTTTACGTGTAGATTGAGAGATCTATGCTCAAAACACACTAAACTAGGGTTTATGGCAAACATGCCTCTTCAACATACCAAGGGCTGATACTTTAGGGGATTCATGACCAAAACCAACATGGATCTGAGGTAGCAACCTCAGATCTGAACCTCCAACTCGAAATGGTTACATATCATACCAATAATGACCAAAACTCACACATAAGAATAGATCTAGATGCAAAGGGAGTCCAAGCAACAGCTTATTACCTCCAATTGGTCTGAAATGACTCCTCAATTCCAGATCTACAGTCCCTTCTTGCACCTCCAAGGTCTTTCTTCCTCCTCCAAGCTTTAGTGCACTCTTCAAGGCAAGATCTAGCTCAAAAACGGATATGGCGGCTAGGGTTTGGTGTTCTGAGGTAGAAAGGCAGTAAGGGAACCCTAGGAAAGAGAATGAGACGCTTAAATAGGCTCCAAGTCCCGGATTTAGGGTTTTCCTCGATCAGACCCAACTCGTCGAGTCTCCTTGGCCGACTCGCCGAGTCGGTCGCTTTCACCACAACCCGGATCCCGCTCGGACTCGCCGAGTCCCTCCATGGACTCGCCGAGTCTCCCCTAAACTTGAGGTTTTCTTTCTTTTCTTGGCTTTCCAAACTTTGGGGTGTTACAACTCTCCCCCACTTAAACTAAACTTCGTCCTCAAAGTTTGCTATGATCAACTGCCTGCGAACTGCCTCCAACTCTCTGTCTGGAAAATCTAACACCCTTTTGTCCGACACTCCAGCCACTCACCATGTCAATCATTACCGATGGAACATACTGGATCCTTCTCTTTTCCATAATTTCCTCAACGTTACATCCTCCGACTGAAAATCCTGCTGCCTCCCATCCGCCTACCGGATGCACTGAGACTATTCTGGTCTAACCAATCTCCCGATATCTGAGTTACCGGACTCCCACCGGTCACTACACTCCATCGCAAACTCCTAGTCTCTTCCAGCGACTCCTGAAGATACTTCGACTATCTATAACTGTTCTATCCATTTTGCCGCTCATACAGAAACGATGCTGCTGGAACCAGCTTGCTTTTATCCCACCTGATTACTCATCTCCTACTAACTCGAGCCTTCCCTCCTGAATGAAAAGCTACCTGCCTAGCTATCCTTACAGATCACTTATACTCGGCAAAAGGCTCAACTGATCCTGCTGAGAGGTACTTGCCATTTCCAAATCAACCAACTATACCGTCAGCACTTGCATTCCAACACAAATACACTACTGACCCACAACCCTGAACCTTCCAAACACTGAGCTGCCTGCAATAATGAACATGCCTGAAACACTAAACTGCTTGAAACGCTGAGCTGCCTGAAACACTGGACTGGCTGAAACACTGAGCTGCCTGAAACATTGAACTCCAACCCAACTGTGGAGTCAAGGGACTCCTCACTTAGTCGCTTCTACGACTTCTGAACAAAATCTTTCTCTGGAGCTAGTTTTCACTAGTTATCCTGTCACTGCGGCTCTAACAATCTTCCGATCCAATCGATCGGGTCCATACGTCACATCCTGACATCATCAATTCCACGACTAACACCATGATGGCTCCCAGACTGACGGTAGCCCTTAACATACCCGAACCCCAACGGTCCACTACTACTCTGATCTCATAACTGATGCAACGTTCTATAGCCAAAATTGCTGACTTAGCCATCACTGAACCATTTGGGAAATCCGAAATCTAACCCGTGGATTCCCATATCCTCACTGCTGCACTAGAACTGGTGGGTACTACTACTTTTCCGCGTCCAACACGCGCTCATGCCACCTACCAATCTGATAAAGGCTGCGACTACGCTCGCGGACTTACAACTCTCTAGTACTATATGGCTACTAGTGAATGCTACGGCTACCCCCGCAGACTTACAACACCACTACTACTACTCTATCCCGAGGACATCCTGACTATCCCTAGTTCCGCTAGTGATTCCTCATCCCGATTTTTCAAACCAGCCCTCAATCTTTGAATTCTGCATCATCCTTGACATCTTATATCCTTGATATACTTAGCGCTTCGTCGAGGAATTCTTCGGCTTGGTTCCCAAACCAACCGTCTATTAGTCCGGATACAAGAAGTTATTGTTGGGAAGTTTCCAACCTCCCAACTCCTGAATCTACGCAACCTGCATGCCGCCTCAGACACTGGCTACTAATACGAAAACATCTCTTGATACCCGTTCTCAGGATCCTCATTCCGACTCTCATGCGTCCGACAGGTGGTCCTCCATTCCTGGATTCCCAACCAGCTTCTAACCATCTCGATTACATGAACTAGCTGCTGGGAAAAGTTCTCGAACTCCCAATTCTGAACTTCTCAATCCATCCATCACTATGCTACTACCATTTCTTCTCGGAGGCTGCGCACTCATTCTGGGTCTACGTGTCTCTTATCCATGAATACTCGGAGGGTTCTCCCCCACTTCGATCCTACTTACCCCTTGCTGATTCACACTCAAAAGAGATCCTGATCTTCACTACCATTCCGGAACATCTACTAGGGAACCCAAGCCTGCCAGGTAGGAATTTAACCAATCCATCCCAATCACTAACCACTCCGAACTAGTGAAACGAACCAAATCTCTCTCAACCATGCTACAGTTACTGCATCCTCCGAAACCTTCTCCATAAGAGCACATCCCCTAACTACCAACCAATTATCCGAGGTATGCAAATGGCATATAACATAATCACAAGCAAGCCACACTATAACACAACACTTATACCACAATTTGATGCAGAACCATAACAATATAATCATGACATAAGCTGACAGAAAAACAAAAGTTACGTACCTTCATTACTCAGTGCTGCTCGAATCCCTGCAGAAATCTACCGGAAAACTCGGCTCTGAGCCGTAGGCACCCTTGCCCGGCCTCGACAACTGCTGGCGGTACTCGAAGTCCCAAGGGCAGGAGCTGGCACCTGCCCTGCTGGATACAAACTCGGACAGTGGGCCTTCTTGTGGCCCCTCTGACTGCAATGGAAACATAACGGATCAAGCCCCTGGGCGATGGTAACAACACAGTCTTTGCTAAAATGACCAATCTGGTCGCACTTGAAACACCCAGCATCGCCACCACTTCTACGCCTACACACACCCATGTGCGTCCTTCCGCACTTCCCGCATCGACTGCGGCTCTGATAGTTCCTCGTCCTCAAATCTGGACCCTTGGGCCTCTTACCCGAACCTGTGGCTACCTGAGTCTCATCAATTTTCCTTTTCCCTTCTGACTCCCTGCCCGACTCTCGCTCCTGCGTTACCCCAACGGCAACGCCTGCTAACTGAACAACAGATGTCTGATCCTGAAGCCTCGCTATCAATCTATCAGTGATCCTCACGACCATGTCGGGCAGATCCTCGCGAATGGCTCGCGAAACTTCCTCAACTATCCAACCATGCAATGGTCTCTCTTGGAGACAGAATTCCCCACTCACCCCTGCCCCCTGATGGCAGGAACTAGAAATGGGATCTCCCTCCCTGATGGATCCCTGAACTCCATAAGATTCGGGACCTAGACGAGCCCCAATCTGTCCTGAAACTAACCCGCCCTTAAAGGCCTCAAGATGACTGTCCATGAGCTCCACAATGGCCTCTCTAACCGAACCGAAAATCACTGGAGTCTGATCAATGATGTTGCGCGTAATCTCTGCGGAAATGAAATCCCTCATCTGATCATCAAGCTGCCCGGCTCTAAAGCCCGAGCCAGACCCCTCCTCGACACCTGAACTGCTAACTGGTATCTCGCGCAACGTCACCATGCTGAAAATATATAACAAAATCCTGATCAATTTACATACTACTGCTGAGGAATTTCTCGCATACTCTACTGGTTCCTTGATTTTGCCTCGGCCCCTCTTGAATCGAATACGGATCCTCTGCTTTCAGTAGTATGGGCCCCTACTACCTTCCACATCTATCCGTACTTTCCTCAAGAGTTACCTCAACTCCACCAAGTCCCCTTTACTCTTCAACTGATCTCTGCTACTCTCATCCTAGGCTTGCCCTAGGGAATCTCTGACTCTACTCAAACCAGTCCTCAGCTGCTGAAGGCCTCCTTGTTATGCCAATTAGCCACCACCTGAATACCATCACATGTAATGAGGCTCGGATAATCCTTCGAGTAAAAGTCTCGTCCCTACAACGGTTGGACTCAAACGAGAGCTGCGCAGTAGGGCCAAATCCAGCACTCTGAGATTATTCAACCCTGCTCACATGTGATGTGACGTATTCACCTAATGGCTAAATCCCACCACTCGGAGTCCCACAAAGCACAAAGCAAGCAGCATTCGGATAAAGGAGACATACTCAGGCAAAACTATTCTCATAACGAGAAACTACACTAGCATACAATGCTAAGCTCGTGCTACCAGGCATAACCTAAACAGGCTATCCTACTGCTGTCTACTCAATACTAGCATGCAATTCTTATAAAGCTGAACACATAAAGCAGGCACATAAGGCATCATCCTAGATCCTTAGTCCTATTCTAGCATGCTGTTCTACTGAAGCTGGAACTGAAACTGAAACTGAAACCGATACTGATAATCATAATATAACTTGTATGGGTAAATTGGGAGTACTTACTTGAGCTCGGCTGATTGCATGCACCACACCCTTTTCTCTTTTCAAAACTCTTTTTGCTTTCTCTAAAAATTGTTTTCTTTTCTCAAAATTCTTTTGTAACTACGATTTTTCTTTTGAAAACTATATTCCACTTCCTTAGTTTGAGTTCAAACACACTCAGGAGTGCGCCCGAATCCCTCAAACCAAGGCTCTGATACCAACTTGTAACGACCCAAAAATCATGACTAAAAAAAATTCTTTTAAACATTACTAAAAATAGATTTATAACAACGTATCATAAGTCAAACATAACTTTTGAGTATTAAATTCAAAACATAATATCATTATCAGAGTCAAACATTCCCAGGCTAACTGACTATGGTGTGTGCTCTGCAATCTTCCCGAGCTCCTCTTTTGAAAACCGAGTACCTGAAACCAAAACTGAAAACCGTAAGCACGAAGCTTAGTGAGCTCCCCCAATCTACCACATACCACACAAAAACATATAAAGAACATATTGGGCCTTGCCCACTGCATCAGACCGAAGTCCGGACTAACTGGGGCCTTGCCCCCTGCATCGGACCGAAGTCCGGAAACTGACTGGGACCTTGTCCCCTGCATCGGACCGAAGTCCAGACTAACTGGGACCTTGTCCCCTGCATCGGACCGAAGTCCGGGCTAACTGGGGCCTTGCCCCCTGCATCGGAACGAAGTCCGGAAACTGACTGGGACCTTGTCCCCTGCATCGGACCGAAGTCCGGACTAACTGGGACCTTGTCCCCTGCATCGGACCGAAGTCCGGGCTAACTGGGACCTTGTCCCCTGCATCGGACCGAAGTCCGGGCTAACTGAACAGAACATAACATAAACATATCAACTAGCATGAACACACGTATACTGCATACTACTTCGGGCCGTAGCCCGGAACACATAACACATAAATCCTGTCTGAGCCAAGAAGGCATCAACATACTAACTACTATATCAGATCAACATCCGAAAACTACTGCTAGCTAAACGGGCCGGCATTGTGGCCTTAGACCCATTCCTACTGGAAGGAGACTCACCTGAACTGCTGAGCCCTGCTGATAAACCTCTGGCTGCTACTCGACAATCCCCTGAACCGCTGCTCCTCTAGCTCTCCGAGCTATCAATATACATATAACACTTAATCTGACAGTCAACTAAGTCAACTCTGGTTAAAGTCAACCTTCCAGGTCAACCTTACTCGCCGAGTCTTCCTAAAGACTCGCCGAGTTCATAAGCTCAGGGTCTTTCTTATTCGCGACCCGACTCGCCGAGTCAGTCCATGACTCGCCGATTCCAACTAGTTCCAAGTCCTGACCTGTCCAACTCGCTGAGTCACCACTCGACTCATTGATTCGAGTCTCAACTCAAAGGGTTTAGGGTTTCGCGATCTGACTCGCCGAGTCCAAGAACAGACTCGCCGAGTCCTAGACAATCTTCAACCAACTCGTCGAGTTGTTCATCCAACTCGCCGAGTCCATGCCTAACTTCATCCGACTCGACGAGCTGTTCATCCTACTCGTCGAGTTCCTCCTCATCTTCAAGCTACTCGCCGAGTCCACTCGAAGGACTCGCCGAGTCTATCCAGTCCTCAATCCATGCAGTGGCTTTTCGAGCCAAACAGAGCTTCCAACTCATAGATCTATACTTCTAGGGCCTATTCCCCACGTAAAGTGGCAAACTTTACGTGTAGATTGAGAGATCTATGCTCAAAACACACTAAACTAGGGTTTATGGCAAACATGCCTCTTCAACATACCAAGGGCTGATACTTTAGGGGATTCATGACCAAAACCAACATGGATCTGAGGTAGCAACCTCAGATCTGAACCTCCAACTCGAAATGGTTACATATCATACCAATAATGACCAAAACTCACACATAAGAATAGATCTAGATGCAAAGGGAGTCCAAGCAACAGCTTATTACCTCCAATTGGTCTGAAATGACTCCTCAATTCCAGATCTACAGTCCCTTCTTGCACCTCCAAGGTCTTTCTTCCTCCTCCAAGCTTTAGTGCACTCTTCAAGGCAAGATCTAGCTCAAAAACGGATATGGCGGCTAGGGTTTGGTGTTCTGAGGTAGAAAGGCAGTAAGGGAACCCTAGGAAAGAGAATGAGACGCTTAAATAGGCTCCAAGTCCCGGATTTAGGGTTTTCCTCGATCAGACCCAACTCGTCGAGTCTCCTTGGCCGACTCGCCGAGTCGGTCGCTTTCACCACAACCCGGATCCCGCTCGGACTCGCCGAGTCCCTCCATGGACTCGCCGAGTCTCCCCTAAACTTGAGGTTTTCTTTCTTTTCTTGGCTTTCCAAACTTTGGGGTGTTACAGTTTTAAATCTATGAAAACTCCTAGATCCTTTGAGATTCATTGAACATTTCAATGGCATGTTTAAATCTCGATATGCCCCTCTAGTTTGTGACTGGGATGCCGAGGATCACAAAGCGGGTGTGAATAACCATGCAAATTTACATGGTGCCCTCACATGTTACAGTCACCTATTCGATGTGCCGGTAAACCACACACGCTCCACCGAACTATGACAAACATCGAGTCACCCTTTGCTACCTTTTCTTAGAATCATTTAGTGTGCCGGTAAACCACATACGCTCCATTAACGTCTTCGCAAGGGTACAAAGTGTAATTTCATGGAATTGCATCAATTCACTTTTGCCTAAGTAACTAAGATTGAGAATTTGTAAAACATTTAGTTACTTTTGTACTTCATTATACTTATAATGGAAGGTTTTGTCCTATCCTACCCGTTCGGCTAACGACCCTCCACTAGTCAAGAGTGCGGTGGGTAAGAGTGGATACCCATTCAATCGCCATTTTATAGGCAATTTCCTTACACACCCCTTATAGACCAGCTTCGTGAAGGAGGCCTACTAACGGTAAGACTGACTTTTACTCATACATATATATAATGTTAAACTTTTAATGTTATATATAGTAGAAGGTGTATTTTACACTTTTAAAATACTAGGTGGGCTAATTTAACAATTATACTTTTAATTCAATTAAATTGTAAACCAAAACTTTTATGGATTTATTAAACCTCTTTTAATTATACACCTTAATTAATTAATAAAACCATAAGGGTGTGATTTGAACTTTTCAAAACAATACTAGGGTTTCAGAATTTAACATTCTTAATTAAACCTTTAATCAACTTTTAAATTCCAAAACTTGAGGGCAAGTTTTGAAACATTTCAAAACATCTAGGTTTAAGATTTAAATATACATCAAAATTAAACTTTTAATCAAAATTTAAATTTCAAAACGTGAGGGCAAGTTTTGAAACCTTTTCAAAACATTAGGGTTTCAACTATTTAAATTTCAAAACTAAACTTTTGAGTTCAAATTTAAACTATAAAACCTAAAGGGGAAAATTTGAAACTTTTCATAACACAAGGATCAAATAAAAAATAATATAAATTAAACAATTAATTTTGTCATTATCTATATTTGACCTAATTTCAATTTCTTGCAAAATAAGTTACCCAATTAATACAAATAATTCAATCTTTATCATATAAGGAAGTTATTATCTAATCAATTGGTAATTATTTTGTGTTTTGGCAAGGATATTCTTTAAGAAACAATAAAAATTGTATTTTATAGGTTTAAAACGAATATGGTAATTATCCTTAAGCAAAACAACAACGAAATCCTAAATTTCCTCTGTCTGACGCTCCGACTCGCCGAGTCACACTTTGGAACTCGCCGAGTCCAAGTAGTGACTCGCCGAGTCAGGTCGAACAGTAAGCCAGAATACGATTTTCAGCTACATAATGCATCAATACAATAGAAACCAATCAAGGCTCTGATACCACTGATGGGTTTTGGCTATAAGAACATCATATGTGCTCATACAAACCCTAATGCTTGGATCTAGGTTTCTCTATTGTACATGCAATTCATCCAAGACTATAAACCCTAGATCTAGGATCTGATAATCAATATAACATATGAATTAGGGTTTAGATCATACCTTGATTGTTATGTAGCAATAACAATCTCAAATCCTTCTTGTAATGACTTTAGAAAGCTTAGAGTCACAAATGGCAATCCTCTAATGGTTCACAAACACCAAGAGCAAGAGGATGAAGAAGAGAAGAGAAGGAGGCTCTCAAAAACGTGTGGAAACCCTAGAGAACAAGTTCACCACGTTTTTGAAGCATAAGGGTTCTATATATAGTAAGGCTATTAGGGTTATCTAACAAGGAAACCTTAATTTGGATGCTTAAGCCCTATGCTATTCATGGAATCCTTTCCTTAAAGGCATTGGACGATTTCTAATGGGTTTCCCTATAGAATTCGTCCAACCTTATAATATAAGGCAATCCATGGCCCAATTGCAATTATCTTATAATTACAATTCTAGTCCCTTAAGTTTAATTAATCTCTTTTAGTCACAAACTTAATTTTTATTAATTCTTGACTAATATTAATTAAACAATATGATTTCTCCTTTAATATATTATTCTCATAATATATTAATAAATCATATTTAATCCTTTCTCTTCATAATTCATCATATCAAGTTGCTTTGGTGAAGGCAACCCAAAAGGACCATGCACCATCGGGTCAAGTACATACCAAAATAGTTATTGACTTAGACACTAATCCAATACAAATTAGTCTTTTTAATTTGTCAAATCCTCTTTTAATTTGAATATGAATCAAATCCTCAAGCCAAAGGATCATTAATCTAATCTTTTCAAGTTTGGAACCAAAACCCATATATATATATATATATATATATATATATATATATATATATATATATATATATATATATATATATATATATATATATATATATATATATATATATATATATATATATATATATATATATATATAAACCACACACTATTTACAGTTTTATAAAAAAATATATATAACACATAACTTAAACATATGAGAAAGATTATGGATCTCACTTTAGAAAAAGATAAAAACTTTAGTAATTAACAAGGTGACTGATTTTGTTTCGCAAGGCATTTTTATGACCCAAAGTCTCGTTGAATTTCAATATATAACATTCAAATATAAGACCTAAACTCAAAATCATGGTGACCCCGTGGTGTTGTCAATTATGATACATAAGATCACTCAAACTTTCTTAATTGAACGATCATACAAGCGTGACAACGTCCCAAAATCTCGTCGATTATCTAGTAACTATTTTAATTAACCGGACATGTTAATTTTTAACGACCCAAACAAAGTGCAGCTTTAACGTCTAATCTCCATGCATATCCACCACCCATCCTCCACGCGTCACACGGCACCGTTAGGGTTGAAGAATTCGTACCACGCCGGCACGTGACCCTCACACTGCACGTGAACGCCGCCGGGTAAGGGTAACCCATACCCTCCTTCCTTACCAGAACCACCACCACCTCCTCGCCTCCAGCCATCTCCCTATACGCCTTGTTCGTCCACACCACCCTGTCTTCCCCGTCCGATATGAACCCCGGACATGTGTCACTCTCCATCTCCGTCCACCTTACCCACCCCTTGTCTACAAACGTCTCGGCCACCCATTCCACCTTCACGGACGACAGTACCGTTTGCTGTCTCTCCGGCGGTGTTTCATTGCTGTTCTTGAAGCTTAACCAGATCGGGGATGATATCTTCTTGACGGGGAGAATATTATCGAGGTTTTCACTCGACGTAGAGTTGGCCGGTGAATTCTCCTTCCGATCTGGCGTCTCCGGCATCAACGACAGCGTCACCATCGCGTCACCACCACTGGAAACTACTTCCCTGGGCTGAAACGATGACGTTGACACCTTTCTTTCTTTAACTTCATTATCCTTATTCCTGTTGTTTCCCTTCACCCTAACGTACTTCCTCTTCACTCCGCCACTTTTACCACCCTTCTCCATCGTGGAGTCACCGGAACCCGACCCAGAAGCCACCGGTTTTGGTGCAATTGGTCTGAACTTGAGCATCATCCTGTCCACCATCGATATGTCATACAACCCACCACCAACGTGCCTCGCAACACAACCACCACCACCACCACCACCGAAACCGCCGTGTCTGGTGTACCTCACATCCATATCCACACGTTAATCCAAAATCCTTTCTTTTTGAATATAATTAATCTCGGTGTCGTTTTTTGCTTATAACATAATTGAATGATTTTTCGGAGATGGGGGGTACAGTATATAAAGACATCTCCGGTGAATCGGCCGCGTGTGTGAGAGAAAAGCAACACGTGTGACGACACTGGTTGGAACAGCACAGATAGGTGATAGGTGATTGGAATTTAGCCGTTTAAGGGAAAGGGAAACGTAACAGGAAGTATCTTGTGGGGTCAGCGATCGGATGCAACCAATGCGGATCCGATACGTGCCTAACTCGGCCATTTGAAACAACCAATGAGGCTCAGGTACGTGCCCAGTTTTGGCAATGGAGGAGGGGCACGTAAGGCACTGCTCCCTCGATTTTCGTGTTGTAAGAACAGGGATTGTAGAGTGGGTGAAATGGGTTTAAGTTGGACACGTGGACGTCCCTCGACGTATTCAGTTCAAATGTTATTTCTTTTTGTTTTTAAATTAAAAACATTTTGATTTCGCCGGATTATTGCGACTTTATCACATATTATATTAGATTATATATGATCTACCTAAATCATTTGTTTCAAGGGATTGGTTTATATATGGTTTAAAATCTTAACCTTCAATTCAACATGAGGTGCCACCTTAAGTTTATCCCACAACATTAATTAATAGTAGAGTCATGCATGTCATTGGATAAAATTCAACAACTCAAATTAAATAAGTATATCTTTCCAATGATCAAGCTAGACAACCGACTATCGAATACCACGGATTCAATTCCAAAACCCTTCTTCGAACCAAAATGTTAATATTGATCAACCTAGCGAGGAATAATATTTAGAAATTCACTCAACTTCAAATACAACCACGCTCACAAATGTGACAAGTACAACAAAAAGAGTTTAAGGTCGATATTTGATTGGAAAAATGGAGGCTATCATCTGATAAATTGTTTTATTATTTATATTTGGTCTTTAAAACCTAATTATTTTGCTAAGATGATATTGATTATAGTACGTTAAACATTTATTCTATGATTGGATATTTGTGTTAAAATTTCTTAGTCTTTTTTATCATTCTTTTTATTTATACTATTTATCATAATTTTGAAATAGAGCAGCAACACGAACTAAACGATAATATTATAGTAATTAATTAGTGATTAAGATTTTGTGTGTCGTCATGATGTTTTGTAAGTTAAATTTTGACAATTGTATTAATTAAATTTAGGTATCGTTACATTTGTCGGTGGATAAAAATACAATATCGGTATGGCTGACTAACTCCAATATATAATCGAATAAACATGTATTATATGTGACTAAATTCATACAAACATACATAACAATAAACACGAAAATGTAAAGAACAGAAATTTATACGGACTCGTATATAAAAATAAGTAAATAAGAATTTTTTGTAAGTTAACGAACGGAAATTCAAATAATTTAAAACATATTACATGTATCTTGACTCATGCGTAGAAAGCATAAATAAAAATAAGTATGGAAATGTAAAATAAAAAAAATCCGTTAAAACGTAGACATACTCGAATACATACAGACGTGTACATGAAAAAATAAAGTTTTTTTTTAATTAATGAACGAAATTTCTAAATTTAAGACAAAATGTTGACCACCTCGAATATATATCGACAAATATATAGAAATAAGCACGTAAAAATTAGTTTTTTACGTTAACAAACAAAAGTTATTAAAGAAAATCAAATTATGCATACTACGTGAGATAAACATGAAAGTTCACAAAATGGACGGGTTGAAAGTATTATTTTACAAAGTTTTTTTTTTATAAATTATAAATAGATTAATAAAAAAACAGTGTTTAATACATATCGACGGAAGACAAACGAGCAACAAGCTGCGACGCTAGCCATTTCTGAATGAAAATATTATTTTACAAAATATTTTAAAAATTAGAGGGGTGACAAGTGTTAGTGGAAACATCCACATGTAACTTCCCAAATTTTCAACAAAATTTTTCTTTTTAAAATAAGATTTAAACAACCCAATACCATTTTCACAAAAAGGAACATAATATTCATTGTTTCAATCATCATAAAACATATTAACAAAGGTACAATAGCGAAAGTCTCAAAAACATGATCAACCAGATGCAAGTATAGTCACGTTGCTCCCTTTCATTTCTCACCAGAACAATATGAAAATATTTAACTTTAAACGTGAGCACAAAACTTAGTGAGTTCTCCAGTATACTAAATATTCCACTACATATACAATGCATACCCTTGCGAATGTTATAGTTCAAATATAGTCTCACAAAATACAAATGTTATAGTCTAAATATAATCACTCATACAAATGCTATACTCCAACTATAGTCTTCCATATGCATTCCTATAGTCTAACTATAGTCTTTTACACAATGTTATAATCTAATAATAGTCTTTCATACAATGTTATAGTCTAACTATAGTCTTTCATATAATGTTATGGTCTAACTATAGTCTTTCAATCACACTGACATCATACCACTCAATGGACATCTAATGTTACACATAACATAGTGAAAAAACTCACATTAAGCTAGAAGTCTGAGTCTCCCACATAGACTCCTCAAACGATCCAAATAGCGTGAACCACCTAAGTTCACCATACGAAGTGAAACACCTAGATTTCAAGTATTCGTTTTTACCCTTGAATTATGTTAATTTTGCAAGTTTAGTCCCTAATGGAAATTTTGTAAATTTGAAGACCTTAGGAGTACGCAGGGCGTACTCCGGAGCGCCTTAGAACGTTGAGCGTACGCAATCAGAGGGAAAACCCTAAAATTTAGATTTTGGACCCTATTTAAGCTCACTTATGGCCTCAAGCACCTTTTTACCTTTAGCTTCTCTCCTTATCTCGAAAACCCTAAGAGTGCCTGTGCTTGTGAAGCTTGTTTGAGCCATTTTGGTGCAATTTTGGAGCTCTTGGAGTAAAAGGAAGATCATTGAAGTGGTGGTGTTGTACTCAAGGCTTTGGATTCAGCAGTTAGCCCCCCTTGTGCAGCTTATGGAGGTAAAAAGCTTCAAACTTGATGATAAAACCTCTTTGATCTAGTTTTGCTCAAGTCGTTTCCTTTTTTATCCCAAACTTAGCCTTTGTGAGTAGGAGGTACTCCAAGGCATTTGAGTTGTCCTTTCAGGGGTTCTTAGGGTTGTTAAGTCATAAAGTTGAGTTCTTGGTCACTAGTTTTTCCCCATGCATGTGCTATATGGTCTTAATGGGTTAAGAGGCTATGGCTTTTTGGTTTAAAGGACTTATTAGTTATGCTAGGCCATAAAGTTGGAAACTTTATGGCTTAGGACATCTCATATGACCTAGATCTGAAGTTTGGACATTGGTGCTTAAGAGATTTAGCACTTGGTTAAGAAGTTGGCAAGCAACCTCATACGTAGGGCGTATCGAAGGGTACATTGAGCGTACGAGGTCAGCGCCCATCCTCCGCTCAACTGCAAGGTACGCCCCGCGTACATGAGGAGTACTCCCCGCGTACTGACTGATTCAACCCGATTAACTCGGTTGACTTTGACCTAAGGGCATATTAGGTATTTGGATGGTAGCCTAAGTTTTGATGGGTTTTATTTGTAAAGGTGATCGGTAGTGTGATTTTCGGAGCAACATGTCAGTTCAGCTTTTCGCCTGTCTGTGACGTGAGTCTTCTCACCACCCTAAGTAAGCCGAAGGTACCAAGGCCAACCCACTGTATTATATGAGTAGGATTTCATGTTATCGTATGATTTTGTTGTGCTTATATGTTTTATGCATTGCGCTATATGGGATTGAAGTTATTACGGAATTGGGATTGATACAGACCCGGGGGTTCATACGGATCCGACATAACTATATGTTGTAATTCGGGTTGATATGGACCCGAGGGTTGATACGGACGTGACACAGCTACATGTTGTTATTTGATATGTATGTTGTATGTGGTAGTTTGGGAAGCTCACTACGCTTTATGCTTACAATTTGCGTTTATGGTTACAGGTACCTCCAATTCCAAAGGGAAAGGCCCAAAGTAATAGCACAACATCCTCCACCTATGATTTCCGCACATGATATTTTGTACACTGACGTTTTGGAATATTGTAATGAATGATGGTTTTTGATACAATCAATGAATGGAAATTAATGTTTTAAAATGAAAATTTTGGCACTGGTTTTGGGTCGTTACAAGTTGGTATCAAAGCCTTGATAAGAAAAAGAATATGGATTTTTGAAAAAGATTCTTTTAAGTAAAAGGTGGAGTGCAATGCGTGCAATCAGCCGAGCTCAAGTAAGTTTTTCCCAAGTTACCCATACTTATGTGTTGTGATTAGTATGCTTGATGTGTAAACTGCATTCTAGATTAAAGCTAAGGATACCTTCAGGAACCATATCATAGAATTGCTTGATTTGTGTAATGCCATATAGCTCAGTAGAATTGGATGCCATGTACTACTTGGAATTGCTATCGACTTAGTTATTTGTTAAGTCTATGCTTTCAAAGTTATATGTGATTAGGATTGTATAGCCATAGAATGATTGATTTAGCCTCATTTCTTGTTCCTTGTTTGGTTGTGGACTTAGGGTAGAATCTTCATTCAACAGGTTGAGACAGGCCAAGAATGCAACCAAAATCTCTTCTTCTTCATTTTTGTCTTCTTCATTTTCTTGTTATATCGAAGGTAAAATCTAGGCCTATTGAGGGTTCGGATGGTCTAGAATAACCACTTTAAACTATTGTATCCTGGGAAACAAACATCCGGTAGTGAGCGAATTTCTTTTAAGGACAATGTGTTAAACACATGCCTCAATTTTTTTTTTCATGTTTTCTTGTTTGTTTTTCGTACATAAACATAATATTATTCCTAGAATCTTAAAACAAAATTCGCTTGTACGAATTGAACTAGAAATCGGAAACAATTTTACTTGCATTATTTTGATACTGTACGATTTTCATAAAAAATGGATTGTTTTGTGATTTTGAAGCACATTTAGTCATTAATTCATTAAGACATTTTTTTGTTAAGTATCAAATTTTCCAGCTTAGGTACTGATTCCATTAAGTAGCTAATGGGTTAAGAAGCTAGCTTAACTTAAAAACACAATTTACGTGTTGCTATGAAATGCTCTAATGTGTCACAATCTTTGAAAAATCATAACATTGTCATGGATGCTCAATTTTTGTTGAAACCAATTCTAAAAGTTTGGTATACGAGTCTACATCATTTCATTAATTTTGGCCAAAAGCTGGAAACAACCCTAACTAGGATGAAAAATACGGTTTCCACTAACTGGTTAGGTTTTTAGCAGCTATGATACACAGTTTTGTAAAATTCATAATAAATTGTAGAAAATTCGTATGAAATTATGAAAGTAGTCCCTAGAAAGCTGAGAGATAGGGCTACTGGACTATGAACTTAGATTGCATTTTTTACAGGTTTAAGTGGGGCTAAAGCAGTCTTAAACAGACTGCATTGTTTTGTGAAAAACAAAAACGCTTTCTTTAGTCAAAAATAACTTCAATTTTATGTAAAATAACTTTGGAAATCAGAAAACAACTTGGTATTCCTGAAAAACAGCCTGGAAAAATGAAAAAGTAGCTTGGTTTTACTTAAAAACATCACATTTTAGATAGTTTTGTTGAAATAAAACAACAGATTTTCTAATATCATAATTTATGCATCAATTTTCTGCATGAGAAATCAAGTTTTAGAATTTCTACATCAGAAATCAAGTTTCAAAATTGTTCAAATAAAGATTTTTAATTATGTTGAGTTTTGTCCAAGCAAGAGGCAAACATATTTTCTGGAAATTAGAATTCTAAACATTTATAATTAGTGTATAAATGATTTTAGATATGTCACCATCCAAAGTGGAATGATTTTCTAAGTAAACTCTATGGATGCTAACTCCATTGAGTGTTGGATTGTTATGGGTGCTACACTATATGTGTGCTCAAAGAAGGAGTGACTCAAGAATTATAAGGTTGTCCAAGTTGAGGCAAAAATTTATTCCTAAAATTATGATTCTAAACACTTAAATTTAGTGTTTAAAACATTTCATAAATTGTATCACATAGAAAAGAGCTAACACTTAATGATTTGTTGTATGTTCCATGGATTATGAAGAACTTAGTGTTTGGATGGTTGTTGAACAAACATGGATTTTTTTAGTCCAATAAGTCTGTACTAAGCTAAAAAGGTATGTTTGTAGGCAAGGTCTATGCGGATGGTGGAATATTTAAATTCCATATATTGGCTAATGAGCCTAATATCAATGAGTTGGAAACTCTTGTGCTTACTTGCTTAAATTTCTAATGTGTGACATGATAGATTTGGACATGTTAATATTGACACATTAAGAAGGTTAATCAAACTTGAAAACATACTTCACTTTCATATAAGTCAAAATATGGATGCAACACTTGTGTTGAATCAAAGTTACACATCAATCTTTCAATTCCATTGAAAGGACAACTAAGCCCTTTGGATCAATTCACAAAGATGTGTGTGACGTGAAGTTGAAAGGACTATGAATGGAAATATGAGTATTCAAAATTTGGAATCATATGATCATTTCTTAGAATATCATATTGGATTAAGTTGTAAAAACTAATAATGGTTCTATCATTTGAACTACTGAGTTTGAGAAATCATTGCGGTTTAGTGGGTTTCCAAATGAGAAGTAAGATATGATGACGTATTTGAAATATATTTTGAGATTACAAACATAATAATGTCTTGATTAATTTCATTTGTATGTTCTTATAATTATATGTGGTTGTAACTTCTCAAAATTTGGAAGCATATCATTCTGATATGAAACTAAAACTTCTAAACATAGTTTTACAAGTGTAAATCTACATAGAACTGCCAAGAAGTTATCTTACCCGAGGGAAAGCAACACAATGTATGAGTAGTAAAGTCATTATATGATTAAAGCAAGATTTGGAACAACATGTATCAAAAGTTTCAATATGCCATTCAACATCAGTGAATGTGATGAAATAGATTCATATAAATGGCACTTTAAAGTGCTATTCTATTTTATGACATAATATGATCCTTGAGATAGGATGCCTAAAAGAATTTAACATGTAGATGGTTAAAGCAAGAAATTACATGTTAAAATACGATATTTGCAAGAAAACTCATTTATGGAATATTCGTAATTACATCTGGCCAATGTTATTGTGAATACACATATACATGTAGTACATATGTTTATCGTATTATGTTGACATAATTATGCATATTCAATGGTGGTAACTATGGTGTAGTAATAACCATATTGATAATGGTCAAAATTTGTTGGCAAATATAAGAGAACAAATTTCCAAGCTTATCCAAGGTTGGACAATGAACTAAAGGGCTTTGTAAGTTCTCGAGAAACGTCCCATGATGAGCCAATAACCCATATATATGTACACGATGATGTAAATAATGGTGAGTCTAGACATATTTGTCAAAGACATAACACCATTCAACAACGACCCTCAATATGAATTATCTTTAATGACTACATAAAGTCAAAATAAGATTGTGGATTCGCTAATGAAATGATTAGAATGAGAGGTCATTACGAGGAATGGGACTAAAACCCATAGATCAATAAGTTACTTCGAAGGAAAACCCAACATAGTTGACTAGATATCCCAAGATCTAGGTTCAATGGGACAACCTGCTTGCATATAACATTTGTGAATCACTGTGGGGGTCAACCCCAACCCATTCCTAAAACAAACAGTGATGCAAGTTAAGCTTATAGTGTGGATGATAAATTGGAAATCATTACGAATTAGCTTTTAATGATTATTATAGAATCACCATGTAAGAGAGAAGTGGGGTCGCTTCAAAAGGAATTGTATGAGCACATTCCTAAGAGCTCTTAGGTAGCTTTTGGTGCATGGACAAGATGGAACTTGACTGAATTGCACTGGACTAGACTGAACTGGACTGGACAACTCTGATTATTTACAAGGCGTTTGGCAATGCTAGCACAGAACATAACATAACATCAAAATTACAAAATTGCCTTAAGACATTCATATTTTTTTTGTGCGTGTTTCTTTTATTTTTTATTTTTTTCCACCATACAATAATTATAGCCATAACATCATATTCACATGATATTTCAGTAATTTTTTTAATAAAGTATTCATTATATATATATATATATATATAATAATAATAATAATAATAATAATAATAATAATAATAATAATAATAAAGAAACAAAATGAACCCCTTGTATTCCTCAAATTCATGTCCATTTTCATGCATATGATTATATATTTGGTGATTAATAATTGTAAAGGGAAAAAGAACACATCATCGTGTAAGAGGTTTTAATAACATGAAGGAGAGAGATTAGCATTGGTGGTTGCCTTCTTTTTTTGTCATTTTAGTATTTGTTCCACTTTTTCCATCTATTTTGGTGGGACTAAAAAATAGTTAACTAGTGTCATTGACTTGGTCAAATTTTCAATTTGTTCTTGTTCCACTCATGCCAAACGCCTCTTTAATATTTTTTGATCTGTTCTGTCCAGTTCAGTACTTCATACCAAACGGTACCTTACAGAACTAGGCAAGTTTTCATGACCATAATGGACACATCAATGAGAACCTAACTTGGTCATGGAGAATCATGTGAGATACATATTGATTATTTACACAAATGACAGAACAGTTCAAGGACATCGAGTCTAATGGTCAGTTAGTAGAATAAATATGTATCTTAAGGGATGGTTCAAAGGTAACATCTACCTATCCTATGCATGATACAACTGCTAGATTTTATCTAAGTAACTTGAAAATGTTTGATCAAGTTCAATTCATGTGGGGGATCGTTGGAAAAAAATTTGGTGAATTGAAATTAAACACCAAAGTTGAGGGGTTGAATGGTGTATAATCAAAAATTGATGTTCAATTTTAGGTTACAACTCGTAATTAAGAACGATATTAAATATAATATCGGTTATGAATTGTGTTTTAATGACAATTTAATTGTTTGTTGGTTATGGTTTGTAGTATAAATACAATCATTCCTCAACCATTTGAGATACAACAAGAATGCAACCAAAATCTCTTCTTCTTCATTTTTGTCTTCTTCATTTTCTTGTTATATAGAAGGTAAAATATAGATCTATTGAGTGTACGGGTGGTCTAGAAGAACCACTTCAAACTGTTGTATCATGGGAAATAAACACCCGGTAGCGGATAGATTTGTTTTAAGAACAGTGTGTTAAACACATGTCTCTGTTTTTTTTATGTTTTCTTCTTTGTTTTCGTACATTACCATAATATTATTCATACAATAACAACCTTATTTATAACAATGTTTACATATATCAAGACATAATGCCATAATTACATACACACAGTGAACACAATATATAAGTAAGGTCATCTACCTCATCTACCTATAAGAATTCTTTCAAATCCAAAAGTCTTGCGACTTTTAGACATCCCATAGTAGATGAAGACAATCACTATTACTTTTCACATAGATCCCATAATTTACACACCCTTACGACCACTGGACATATAACTATGAAATAAATACATGACAAACATTCCAATATTAATGAATTTATATTAGTGTTGGATGACATTACCCATGGTTCCAAACGATCAAACGCTCCACCTCCCTGATAAATCCCCTTTATTCCTTTCAACATATTGTTATTACTCCTAATCAGTGTTGTAAAACTCATCGAGTTATCTGATTACTCGGCTGGGTACTCTTTACTCGGCCCCTTACTGATGCGAGTTACAGAATCCGAGCACTCCCCCATTAGCCCCTTACTGAAGCGAGCAGTGTTGTAAAACTTGGTCAACTCGGTGATTAATATGTATAATATACTTAATGATTTATTATTTAACACACACATAAGTGATTATTACTACATATATATCTTAAATTTTCAGTAATTATTCACGAAGTGAGACCATTGCGTGTTTTTCAATTTTTGTGTATTCACATGTATCTAATTTTATTATATATTTCAATTAACTTATAATTTTGATATATATATATATATATATATATATATATATATATATATATATATATATATATAGGGCTAGGTTATAATGTGGATGGTAAGTATTGTGTGGATGTAGGGACGAATGTGGACCAAGAGTTTAAAATACATATTCTAATAGAATACATATTCTGATTGAATAAAATTTTTGACGGAATACATATTCTAATTGAATGAATAATTTGAAGAATAACAAATTTTTGAACCATGAGTAGAAGAATAAGAACATTCTTAAAGAAGAATCATCAATTATTAACATTATTGAAGAATCTAAGATTAAAAAATAAACAAAAAAACAATTTTTACTGTCGCATTCTATAAAAATACAGTGCTATTTTTTGAATTTTTTCCACATTCTATTAGAATACAAGTTTTATAGTGAGTCATTCTTGAAAAAAAATATTCATTCTATAAGAATACAATATCATTCATGAAAAAATCTTCATTCTCATTCTTGTTTCATGTTGTTATATTTTGACATTTTGGTGTGGTGGATCTCAATTGTCATGAAATTGTCTCTTAATTTCCATCCACCATTGTTGTTCAACTTTGCTACATTCTGAGTGGTACTTGAAAGCAAAGAGCCTGACACGAATAGTAAAGAATATCAAGCATTTGAGAAGATTAATTTCTAATTTAAGAAAAGAATACCAAACACTTTCGATCTGATTGAATATTAAACCTAAATAGATTTAGAGGAACCTTGTTACCAGGATGATTGTTACCGGGATGAGTAGATTTTGGCTCTTCGCCATATGTGAAGGATGATATGGTGGGGAAACGACCTTTTTCTTTCACCTTTCCAAGTTCTGAGAATATACAATGGAGGTTCGATTGCTGGATCGCCTCCCTTAAAATTATGATGCACAGACTTATTCTTCTCTCGTGAAAAGTAGATAAGATTCGGCAATGAATGGCCTATTATATCTTTGTCTTTAGTGCTCTCTAATAGGACTTGTTGGTGAAAAGCAAACTAGTTTTTACAAAGTCATGATTTTAATGTTTATCAAACTTAAATTATATTACTATTTATACTGAGTCTTAATGTATGATTTCCTAACCTCTACGACTGCAGGATGATTTTCAGGTGTAAATGCAGGAGTTCATCTACTAAAAGCTTTTACCAAACTTCCATATGTGATTAGATCACTAGTCATAGATCACCTATCAAATACCTTCTCAATTTTGGATTTCATGGTCTCTCCAAGTTCTGAGAAAAGATAGTGGTGGTGTGAGGTCTTCTAGGGCCGAAGGATGATGGAGGCGGGAGGTATACGTTTTTGTGGGTGTCGATGGAAGAGGCTAGGGTTTTAAATAAAATAATTTGCCTAAATTAAAGGG
The DNA here is from genome assembly GCF_002870075.4 of Lactuca sativa. Lineage (NCBI taxonomy): Eukaryota > Viridiplantae > Streptophyta > Magnoliopsida > Asterales > Asteraceae > Lactuca > Lactuca sativa. The sequence goes on from NC_056623.2 coordinate 35,220,822, forward strand.
TAAATGATTTAATCAATTATTTATTAAAATTAAATAATACTTGGTCCATATTAATCCCTACATCCACACAATATTTGTTCATCCACATTTGAACCTACCTCTCTCTTTCTCTCTCTCTCTCTCTCTCTATATATATATATATATATATATATATATATATATATATATATATATATATATATATACATACATATAGGGAATAGTGAATATACCACACTATATATATATATATATATATATATATATATATATATATATATATATATAGGGAATATTGAATATACCTAACAATTATATATAAGCTTATATACCTAACCATTAAACTGTGTCGTTTTGAGTAATGTGATTATTTCTTTTACTCCCCCTTATTATATCAACATAAATCGGTCTTACATCTCATTTTTCTAATCACTGTACATAAAATCATGGAAGATGAATCAATCGAACACAAAATCTCGAACCAATCGCCGAAACCAACGAGGTTAACTTGATTTGAGTTGCAGCCATAAGCAAACACGTTGTAAAATGAAATGGGGTTTAGTAGAAGAAACTGGGGACGAGTAGGTGGTCGACATCAGTGATGGACGCAAGTTAAGATTTTTCCCACCTATCGCATCTTAGGTTCAATTCTGTAACGCCCCATCTCTGGTATGTTGTTTCCGTGGCATTTATTTAGAAGTTTTCTTGAGGGACTCGGCGAGTCTATGGCCTGACTCGTCGAGTAGGGTTGAGTTTTCGAGCACGTGTTAGTCGGTGACTCGGCGAGTCCATATTCGGGACTCGGCGAGTCTGCCTGCCAGGTAGAAACCCTAAATCCCCGGGTTTGCACCCTATTTAAACCACCTTATGAGCCCCCAAACTCGTCCCCTTCACCCTCAAAGCATCATTTAGCAAACCCTAATCATTTCCTTGATTAATTGTGCATTTCTTGTGTGAATCTTGAAGTTTTGAAGAGAAGAAGGAGGCTAGATCCAAAGGAGAAGAAGAAGATCCAAGGTCTTGCTCCCATTTCAGAGTTCATTGAGGTATTAGCCGAATTCCTGCTGTTTCTATGATTGATTTCTCTTTAACAAGCATATTTAGCCTCTTTTAGCCATTTCTTAGCTTGTTCTTAGTAGAGAGATCACATTAGATTGATTAGCCTTCGGATCTAGCCATGTTTCAGTTCCAAAATCGTAGATCTATCACCTTTACGGAGCCATTTTGCATGATAACCCTAGATCTACTCTTCTAAGTGCCTTTTTAGCCTTTATCTCCCTTTTCATGTGTATATACACGTAAAGTTGGAAACTTTACGTGGTAAATCAGCCTTAGGAACTCAGATCTATAATTTGTATGCGGTGGTGCTGAGCAGAATCGAGTTCTTAGGATCTGCATGCATGTGACTCGGCGAGTCGTTCTTCGGACTCGGCGAGTCAGGTCGCGAGTCCCCGATTTTTACCCTTTGAGTGATTCCGAGTGGAGGTCAGTGAGCAGTAGGTTGGACTCAGTGAGTCGGAGGTTAGACTCAGTAATGGAGGGACTCGACGAGTTGTTCATACAACTCGGCGAGTCCAAGGCAATCTTCTTAGCTTAAGAACAACTCGTCGAGTTGTTCATATGACTCGGCGAGTCGAATGCAGATCATCTGAGTTCTTGAATCGAGAGGGTACTCGTCGAGTCGATGCCATACTCGACGAGTAGCCACGAGTAGGGTCGAGAAGTGAGACTAGAGACTCAGCGAGTTGGCGGCCCAACTCGGCGAGTCAGGTCAACTGTAGGTTGACTTTGACCGGGAGAGTTGACTTTGACCAAGGGTAAAAGAGTCATTTTACCCCAGTGCAGTGATTAGCATTTGATTGAGTGTGTTTATGGATTTGTAGCCGGGGAGATACCGGAGCAGCAGGAGTTAGCTTCCAGAGCCATACACACAGCAGCCAGTTCACGAGGTGAGTTTCCTTCCTGTAGGAACGGGTCTATGGCCACAATGCCGACCCGTTTAGTTAGTAGTAGTTCCGGACTTCAGTCCGAAGCAGTAGTTCAGTATGCTTGATGTCTATGTGATTCAAGCATGTTTGTGTGTTATATGTTCCGGACTTCGGTCCGATGCAGTATACAGTATATGTGTCTATATTAGTTGATATGTGTTATGCTATGCTATGATCAGTCAGTTCCGGACTTCGGTCCGATGCAGGGGACAAGGTCCCAGTCAGTTCTGGACTTCGGTCCGATGCAGTCAGTTCCGGACTTCGGTCCGATGCAGTCAGTTCCGGACTTCGGTCTGATGCAGTCAGTTTCGTACTTCGGTCCGATGCAGCTAGTTCCGGACTTCGGTCCGATGCAGTGGGCAAGGACCAGTATGTGCTTTATATGTATTGTATGGTATGTGGTTGTTTGGGGGAGCTCACTAAGCTTCGTGCTTACAGTTTCAGTTTTGGTTACGGGTACTTCCGCAAGCAAAGGGAAGAGCTCGGGATGATGGCATCGCACACACCACAACTTCAGTTTTTGTCCTGGGAGTTGATTCAGTTTCTTGATATGTTTGGATACAGTTGTGATACAGTTTTTTTTACAGTATTTTATCATGGTTTTTGAAACACGCAACGTATGGTTTTGTTATGTGATACTTGGTTTCATGGTTTTGTTATAATAAAAATTGAAATTTTGGGTCGTATTTTTGGGTCGTTTCAAGTTGGTATCAAAGCCTTGGTTTGAGGGATTCGGATACACATCCGGGTGCATCTGAACTCAAACTAAGGGAAAGATAAAAAGATTTTCAAAAAGAAAAATGTTTTCGAATGAAATTTTGAAAAGCACTTAGAAAGAAAGGAATTTTTAAACAAGATAAGGGTGTGGTGCATGCGATCAGCCGAGCTCAAGTAAGTACTCCCAAATTACCCATACAAATTTTATTATTATGATTAATTATTCCAGTTTCAGTAGAACAACATGCTAGTATAGGACTAAGGATCTAGGAGGATGCCTTATGTGCCTGCTATATGTGTTTCAGCTTTATGAGAATTGCATGCTAGTATTGAGTAGACAGCAGTAGGATAGCCTGTTTAGGTTATGCCTGGTAGCGCGAGCTTAGCATTGTATGCTAGTACAGTTTCTCGTTATGAGAGTAGATTTGCTTGAGTAGTTTCCGGTGTCCGAATGCTGCTTGCTTCATGATTTGTAGAACTCTTGGTGATGAGAGTTAGCCGTTAGATGAATACGCCACGTCACATGTGATCAGGGTTGAATAATCTCAGAGTATTGGATTTGGCCCTATTGTGCAGCTCTTTTTTGAGTCTAACCGTTGTAGGGACGAGCCTTTTACTCAAAGGATTATCCAAGGCTCATCACATGTGATGGTATTTAGGTGATGGCTAATTAGCATTACAAGGAGGCCTTCAGCAGCTGAGGACTGGTTTGAGTGGAGTCAGAGATTTCCCTAGGGCAAGCCTAGGATGAGAGTAGCAGAGATCAGTAGTAGTAGAAGTGACTTGGTGGAGTCAACACAGTTCTTGAGGAAAGTACGGATAGATGTGGAAGGTAGTATGGGCCCGTACTACTGAAAGCAGAGGATCCGTACTCGAATCAAGGAAAGCCGAGACAAGACCAGGAAGCTAGTAGTAGTATCAATGATCCCTTGAGATATTTCAGTTTTCTGATGTTGCTATGATGTGTTTCAGAATGGTGGTTTTGCGTTCGAGGCCAGCAGCCGGCAATGGAGGTGCCGGGGAGGGATCAGGATCAGGCTCGGGGGACGAGCGCATAGATGAGCAGACCAGAGAGTTTCTTTCTTCATGGATTACTCGTATCATTTTAGAGCAGACTCCTGTGATCTTCGGTTCGATCAAGGAGGGTATCCTAGAGCTGATGGATGAGAGGTTGGGCACCTTCCGTGCCGAGGTGGCGGCCATGATGGGGTCGCGCACACTTACGTTCAGGGAGTTCAGGGCATGTGGAGCTCCAGACTATCACGGGGCGCGGGACCCCATAGCAAGTACTAGATGGTTGGCGGATGTGGCCAACGCGTTCCGCACGAGCAGGTGTCTCGAGGGGGACAAGGTTAGATTGGCGTCCTGTCTTCTGAAGGACAGGGCACGGGATTGGTGGGAGGAGGTCGGACATACCATTGGAGATGATGAAGCGTTAGATGCCATGACCTGGGCTGATTTCTCTACCAGGTTCAGGGCGGAGTTTGCACCAGTTATTGAGGTGCAGCAGTTAGCCAGAGAGTTTCAGGACCTCACCCAGACTACAGAGACCGTGGCGAAGATCACCGCCAAGTTCAGGGAGAGGGCTCTTCTTGTTCCTCAGTATGCAGCCGATGAGGAGATGAAGAAGGCCCGTTATCATTAGATGTTGCGGAGCGATATTCGCCAGTTTGTGAGCCGGTCCAGCTGTAAAACGCTGGATGACATGATTGCTAGGGCTCGGGAGAGGGAGATTGATCTTGAGATGGAGAAGAAGAGGAAACCGGAGGCGGTTTCGGGTACAGGCAGTTCGGGCAAAAAGCCCAAGGTTTCTGATCACAGATCCAGGATTCAGCAGAGCCACGGTCGATGTGGCAAGTGTGGGAGATTGCACGATGGGGTGTGCAAGGCAGGGAGTTCCGGCTACTACAAGTGCGGTCGGACTAGGCATTTGAGCAGGGATTGTACGGCCCCTGCTACTGCCATTGCAGCATCAGATCTGATTTGCTTTCAGTGCAATCAGAGGGGACATAAAAAGTCCCAGTATCCGAGTTTAGCTGCAGTAGGGAAGGTGGCTGCACCTGCCCTTGCTACTTTGAGGATTACAGATGGCTGGCAGGGCCGAGCCGAGGCGCCAATGGCGAGGAGTAGGGCGTTTCAGATGACAACAGAGGAGGCGCGAGCGACTCCTAATGTGGTGACGGGTATGTATCTTCCCTTCATCTCTATATTATTATTGATTGATTATTGCTTATGATTATATGTTTTATATAGGGTCGTTCTCTGTGAACGACATTTCTGCTATGGTATTATTCGATTCGGGGGCTACCCGATCATTTGTATCGCTTGTGCTTAACAAGAGATTTAGTAGGGCTCCAGGGGAGCTGGATTGTCCACTAGAGGTTGAGATAGCAGATGACAGGACCGTGAGGGTCGCCAGAGTGCATAAAGGGTGTTCTCTTCAGTTGTTTGACGAGCAGTTTTCGGTGGACCTGGTTCCTATTCCCCTGTGAGGGAATAAGGTTATAGTAGGCATGGATTGGCGGAGCCCCAATGGGGCGGTGATTGATTGTGAGCTGCAGCTAGTGAGGGTTCGCACTCCCAGTGGGGGAGAGTTAGTGATTCAGGGCGAGGGGCCACAGCGCGCACCAACCTTTTGTTCTGCCGCGAGAGCGAGACGCTATTTTCAGCAGGGTTGCGCGTGTTATGTAGCTTATGTCTTGGATGCCCGGGAGAAGGGCAAGACGACATTTGATGATGTTCCGATAGTGCGAGACTTCCCGGATGTATTTCCCGAGGATTTACCGGGAATACCTCCTGAGAGGCAGGTTGAGTTTAGGATCGACATGATTCCTGGTGTGGCTCCGATAGCCAAGGCACCGTATCGCCTAGCTCCCCCTGAGATGCAAGAATTGTCTACGCAGCTGCAGGAGCTGCTAGACAAGGGTTTCATTCGGCTGAGCAGTTCACCTTGGGGAGCGCCAATCCTGTTTGTGAGGAAGAAGGATGGGTCGCATCGTATGTGTATAGATTACCGGGAGTTGAATAAGGTAACAGTGAAGAACCGTTACCCACTTCCGAGGATAGATGATCTGTTTGACCAGCTACAGGGAGCGTCTTGGTTCTCCAAGATCGATCTACGCTCCGGGTATCATCAGATGCGGGTTAGGGATAAGGATGTGCAGAAGACTGCTTTCAGGACCAGGTATGGTCATTATGAGTTTGTGGTGATGCCATTTGGGCTCACCGATGCTCCAGCCGCGTTCATGGATCTCATGAATCGCGTGTGCAGGCCGATGCTGGATCGGTCAGTGATAGTATTCATAAATGATATCTTGGTGTATTCCAAGACGCAGGAGCAGCACGAGGAGCACCTGAGGGAGGTGCTGGAAGTTTTGAGGAGGGAGAGACTTTTCGCAAAGTTCTCCAAGTGTGAGTTCTGGTTGCGCGAGGTGCAGTTCCTTGGTCACCTCGTCAACCAGAAGGGTATTTTGGTGGATCCGACCAAGATAGAGGCCGTGATGCAGTGGGAGGTCCCGAAGTCTCCATCCGAGATTCGGAGCTTCCTAGGGTTGGCAGGGTATTACCGGAGGTTCATTCAGGATTTCTCCAAGATAGTAGTGCCGCTCACCCGACTGACCAAGAAGTCGGTGGTATTTCGTTGGGGGCCTGAGCAGCAGGCAGCGTTCGAGACCCTCAGACAGAGATTGTGCGAGACTCCGATCCTTACCTTGCCAGAGGGAGTAGAGGACTTCGTAGTCTACTGTGATGCCTCAATCATAGGTATGGGAGCAGTGTTGATGCAGCGAGGCCATGTGATAGCTTACGCCTCGAGGAAGTTGAAGCCTCACGAGGCTAACTATCCTACCCATGATTTAGAGCTGGGGGCGGTTGTGTTTGCCCTCAAGATTTGGAGGCATTATCTTTATGGGGTCCGTTGTACTATCTACACGGATCACAAGAGTTTGAGGTACCTTATGGATCGGCCGAGTCTGAGCATGAGGCAGAGGAGGTGGTTGGATGTGCTGAAGGATTATGATTGTGAGATCCTTTACCATCCAGGGAAGGCCAACGTGGTGGCCAATGCCCTAAGCCGCAAAGTGTCGGCAACCCTATCAGAGATTTGTGTTTGAGGATGACAGTGATTACTCTGTTGTTGGAACAGATCAGGGAGGCTCATGTTGAGGGCCTCAAGGAGGAGAGGCAAAAGTGTGAGAGGATAGTGGGCCGAGTAGCTTTGTTTGATTATGACAGTCGGGGATTGCTGACACTTCATGGGAGAGTGTGGGTACCGTACTGGGGTGGGGTACGACAGGTGTTGATGGATGAGGCTCATAAGTCTCGGTTTTCTATCCACCCAGGGGCGACGAAGATGTATAGAGATCTTCAACCCGATTATTGGTGGCCCTGCATGAAGCGGGGTGTCGCTTGGTATGTTGAGAGATGCCTGACCTGCAGGAAGGTCAAGGCGGAGCACCAAAGGCCTCACGGCAAGATGCAGCCGTTAGACATTCCCGTGTGGAAATGGGAGGACATCACCATGGATTTTATCACCAAGCTTCCCAGGACTGCACGAGGAGTAGATTCGATATGGGTAGTAGTGGATCGGTTGACGAAGAGTGCTCATTTTATCCCGATCCAGGAGAGTATATCGGCAGAAAAGTTAGCTGATATCTATGTGCGTGAGATCGTGGCACGTCATGGAGTGCCGGTATCGGTGGTGTCAGACCGAGATGTCCGTTTTACATCCAGATTCTGGAAGCGGTTTCACGACGAGATGGGTACTCGTCTTCATTTCAGCACCACTTTCCACCCTCAGACGGACGGGCAGAGCGAGAGGACGATTCAGACTCTCGAGGACATGCTCATGGCATGTGTTCTAGACTTCGGTGGCAGTTGGGATACGTATCTTTCGTTAGCGGAATTTTCGTATAAAAACAGTTATCATGCGAGCATTGATCGACCTCCCTTTGAGATGCTTTATGGGAGGACGTGTAGGACCCCGATTTGTTGGGGGTGAGGTCGGTCAGCGAGTCGTTGGGAGCACAAAGGTGGTGCTCAAGACGACCGAGTTGATTCAGCAGGTCCGTAGTAGACTGCAGACTGCGCAGAGTCGGCAGAAGAGCTACGCCGACAGGAGGCGTTCAGACTTGGAGTTCCAGGTAGGCGATATGGTCCTTCTAAAGGTCTCACCCTGGAAGGGTGTCATCAGGTTTCGAAAGAGGGGCAAGCTGGGCCCCAGGTTCATTGGTCCTTTCAGGGTTTTGGCCCGAGTGGGTCGGGTTGCTTATCGGTTGGATCTTCCAGTAGAGCTTAGCCAGATCCACAACACTTTCCATGTGTCTCAGTTGAGGAAGTGTTTGGTGGATGAGTCAGCAGTTGTTCCCCTAGAGGATATTCAGGTTGATAGCAGCCTGAATTATATTGAGAGGCCGGTCGCGATTCTGGACCGAAAGACAAAGACCTTGAGGAACAAGGCAATTCCGTTAGTGAAGGTGCAGTGCCAGCACTGAAAGGGGTCTAAGTGGACGTGGGAGGCTGAGGAGGAAATGAGAGAGCACTACCCGGAGTTGTTTGCAGATTCAGCCGTAGCAGACTTCGAGGACGAAGTCTGAGATAAGTGGGGGAGAATTGTAACGCCCCATCTCTGGTATGTTGTTTCCATGGCATTTATTTAGAAGTTTTCTTGAGGGACTCGGCGAGTCTATGGCCTGACTCATCGAGTAGGGTCGAGTTTTCGAGCACGTGTTAGTCGGCGACTCGGCGAGTCCATATTCGGCACTCGGCGAGTCTGCCTGCCAGGTAGAAACCCTAAATCCCCGGGTTTGCACCCTATTTAAACCACCTTATGAGCCCCCAAACTCGTCCCCTTCACCCTCAGAGCATCATTTAGCAAACCCTAATCATTTCCTTGATTAATTGTGCATTTCTTGTGTGAATCTTGAAGTTTTGAAGAGAAGAAGGAGGCTAGATCCAAAGGAGAAGAAGAAGATCCAAGGTCTTGCTCCCATTTCAGAGTTCATTGAGGTATTAGCCGAATTCCTACTGTTTCTATGATTGATTTCTCTTTAACAAGCATATTTAGCCTCTTTTAGCCATTTCTTAGCTTGTTCTTAGTAGAGAGATCACATTAGATTGATTAGCCTTCGGATCTAGCCATGTTTCAGTTCCAAAATCATAGATCTATCACCTTTACGGAGCCATTTTGCATGATAACCCTAGATCTACTCTTCTAAGTGCCTTTTTAGCCTTTATCTCCCTTTTCATGTGTATGTACACGTAAAGTTGGAAACTTTACGTGGTAAATCAGCCTTAGGAACTCAGATCTATAATTTGTATGCGGTGGTGTTGAGCAGAATCGAGTTCTTAGGATCTGCATGCATGTGACTCGGCGAGTCGTTCTTCGGACTCGGCGAGTCAGGTCGCGAGTCCCCGATTTTTACCCTTTGAGTGATTCCGAGTGGAGGTCAGTGAGCAGTAGGTTGGACTCAGTGAGTCGGAGGTTAGACTAAGTAATGGAGGGACTCGACGAGTTGTTCATACAACTCGGCGAGTCCAAGGCAATCTTCTTAGCTTAAGAACAACTCGTCGAGTTGTTCATATGACTCGGCGAGTCGAATGCAGATCATCTGAGTTCTTGAATCGAGAGGGTACTCGTCGAGTCGATGCCATACTCGACGAGTAGCCACGAGTAGGGTCGAGAAGTGAGACTAGAGACTCAGCGAGTTGGCGGCCCAACTCGGCGAGTCAGGTCAACTGTAGGTTGACTTTGACCGGGAGAGTTGACTTTGACCAAGGGTAAAAGAGTCATTTTACCCCAGTGCAGTGATTAGCATTTGATTGAGTGTGTTTATGGATTTGTAGCCGGGGAGATACCGGAGCAGCAGGAGTTAGCTTCCAGAGCCATACACACAGCAGCCAGTTCACGAGGTGAGTTTCCTTCCTGTAGGAACGGGTCTATGGCCACAATGCCGACCCGTTTAGTTAGTAGTAGTTCCGGACTTCAGTCTGAAGCAGTAGTTCAGTATGCTTGATGTCTATGTGATTCAAGCATGTTTGTGTGTTATATGTTCCGGACTTCGGTCCGATGCAGTATGCAGTATATGTGTCTATATTAGTTGATATGTGTTATGCTATGCTATGATCAGTCAGTTCCGGACTTCGGTCTGATGCAGTCAGTTCCGGACTTCGGTCCGATGCAGCTAGTTCCGGACTTCGGTCCGATGCAGTGGGCAAGGCCCAGTATGTGCTTTATATGTATTGTATGGTATGTGGTAGTTTGAGGGAGCTCACTAAGCTTCGTGCTTACAGTTTCAGTTTTGGTTACAGATACTTCCGCAAGCAAAGGGAAGAGCTCGGGATGATGGCATCGCACACACCACAGCTTCAGTTTTTGTCCTGGGAGTTGATTCAGTTTCTTGATATGTTTGGATACAGTTGTGATACAGTTTTTTTTTACAGTATTTTATCATGGTTTTTGAAACACGCAACGTATGGTTTTGTTATGTGATACTTGGTTTCATGGTTTTGTTATAATAAAAATTGAAATTTTGGGTCGTATTTTTGGGTCGTTTCAATTCGTTATCAATTTTGCATTTTTCTTGTTTCTGTTTTCCGCCATGAAGCTGTATTTGACCTCGTATTCTACTATTCTTCTAACATATTTAGTTCGTCAAAAGTTGGGATAAATTGTGTTAATGAGAATTGTTGAGTTCAAGTTGGTTTTCAATGCCTATTAGGTGTTTGATGGAATGCCTAATAGCTATTTTTGACCAATGGTTGCTCAACAGCCCTACACAAGCAAGGATATTGACTTACCACTTATCATCTACATCCACATTTAATTTCCTATTGTGAGTTTACTATTCAGATTTGTATATAGTTGATGTACCTAAGTTCTAACTAGAAATTGGCGTATTTTGTTGAAATTGTGTCAATTGGTGGTGAGATTGTGGTGTTGTATAAACAGGATGGACAATACCTTATGCCCTCAGACCCTGCATACGACTAAATACTGGATTCTTTAGTAATTGGTGGCACGCAACACACATGTACCTTTTCTAGAAGCATCATTTCAATATCCACCATCATACCCTGAATAATTAAACTAAATAACAGAGGAATCATATATCAGCACTAATTAACCTTAACAAAATCAATGAAATAAATGATGAGCCAGTATGCCCTCATCATTTGTTTTTGTTTTTTTTAAATTATGAATCGATTTCTTATAATATTCAGTGGTATATGAAGCGAGAGTTTACCGTCCCTCATCGCTTCCCTTCTCTCATATTTGATAACTGCCAATTACTTGTTGGTTTTTTTCTTCTTCTTATCCTCTGACCAATGTACAATTGTGACTGCATTCTGTCCATACTATGAGGAAATTTTTTTGTATGGTTATTTATTAACCTAATCTCTACGTGAAATGACTCTTTTGTCCATGCATGCATTCAGGTGGGTAGCAGAAGAGAACACCACAATCAACTTCCTAACAATAAGAATGAAGAATATAATGCTAGTTGGGGTCAAAAGAGATAATTAAGTGGAGTGATGATTGATTAAGACCCATACATGTTGGTCTTACTATGTGTAGAAGAAACAGATGGGCCCATGCCCTCTTGTCTAAAAGTTAATATGTTGTATGATGTTCATCAATATTGCACATACATGTATAAATAGCATAGAACTTTTTTTGTTAGAAATATTCAATGAAATGGTGAAAATTTTGTTGTTGCATTATTAGTGTTTACATGATGTGGTTTGTTGTTCAAATCCCTCAAGCTTTAGTCTTAAGTGTCCTACTATTTTAACCAAAAATAGCAAGCTACTTACATTTTTTGACAAAAATAACAACTTGCTTATATTTTTTAACATAAAATAGCCAAAATAGCATCCTATTTTGTTTTTAACCCAATATAACATCCTACTTTCGTTTTAACCCAACATAGCATCCTGCTTTCGTTTTTAACCCATAATAGCATCCTACTTTCGTTTTTAACCCATAATAGCAATCTATTTTCGTTTTTAACCCATCATAGCAATCTATTTTCATTTTCAACCCATCATAGCAATCTATTTTCGTTTTTGACCAATAATAACATCCTACTTATGTTTTTAACCCATAATAGCATCATACTTATGCTTTTAACCCATAATAACTTACTACTTTCATTTTGAACACATAATTGAATCACACTTTCATTTTTTTTCACATAATAGCCATCTACTTACATTTTAAACACAAAATAACGTACTACTTTGATTATGAATAGATAAACCATTAACCATCCAAAATTTTCATTCCAAAACAGCAACAACAATGTTTGGGTCCTAAAAAAAATGGTAACCAAAACAGAATATTATGAAGCATTTATATTTTCCATTTGTCATAGAAACAACGCATCATATCTCATCAATGTTTCTCTTGCACCGAGATGTGTGAGTTGTATCTTGCGAATCGGTTGCACATTGATAATATGTAAACGCACTAGTAACTTGGTGTTATAAAACATATTGTTGTGTGTGATTCGGTGCGTGAGTGCAAGCAAGCATTGTATCAAAGTTTATCCATTCCTTTTATTCAAAGTAGGATAAAGGCGATATCTTTGGGCCCCTCGATGGTTTAGTGATGATAAACGTAAATGCTCGGCCGGGCTAGGGCTAATTTGATTTGTTCAATTAGTCTGTCATCATAAATCAGAAATCGAGATATAGTACAAAGAGAATGATTTGAAATCATATCTCATATGATATCTAGAATGGAGGAATATATGATCCCTTATCTAAGGACACGCGTATTTGATATGATCAGAGTTGACATCGGCTTTGGAAAGCTACGATTGCAGATCGGGATCCGAAATCATACGCAGAATAGTTGTTAGACTTATCCAAGTGGGAGACTGTTGGATTAGTGTCTAAGTCCATAACTATTTTGGTATGTACTTGACCCGATGGTGCATGGTCCTTTTGGGTTGCCTTCACCAAAGCAACTTGATTGGAGAAATAAATAGAGAGAGAGGTTATTATGATTTATTAATATGTTATAAGAATAATATATTAAAGGAGAAATCATATTTGTTTAATTAATATTGATCAATAATTAATTAAGAATTAATTTTGTGATCAAGTGTAATTAATTAAACTAGAGGGGCTGAATTATAATTATGTGATAGTTACAAAATAAGGTAAGGATTATCTTAAATATAGGGTGAACGAATTTAAGGAGATAATGCCTTAGAATTCGACTAGGATAAGGGTTTCTAAGACTTATCTTATGGTTGCTTGGTGGGCAAGCAACTAGATAAGGATAAGGACTAAAACCCTAATCTTTACACCTATATAAACCCCCTAAGGGTCATGAATTCGTCTAAGCCTTCCCTAGAAGTCCTAAGGACGAATTCCTACCTCTCTCCTCTCTCTTTATACCTTCTCCATTTGCTCTTGGTGTTTGTAAGCCATTAGAGGAGTGACACTTGTGACTCTAAGCCTTCCAAAGTCAATTCAAGGAGGAATTGGGATTGTTATTACTACATAACAATAAAGGTAATATCTTAAACCTAATTATATGTTAATATTGATTTCCATATGCTAGAATTAGGGTTTATCGTCTTGGATTCAAAGCATGTACAATAGAGAAACCTAGATCCAAGCATTAGGGTTTGTATGAGCACATAGGATGTCTTATGACCAAAACCCATCAGTGGTATCAGAGCCTTGACTGGTTTCTATTGTATTGATGCTTGATATGTTTGAAAAAATTCGATTTTTGGTGTTCTGCTTGATGGACTCGGCGAGTCCCACTGTGGACTCGGCGAGTTGCCCATACTCTGCGAGTTCCAGAGGGTGACTCGGCGAGTCGGTGCGTCAGACAGAGGTATATTCGGGATTTCTTACTGTTTTTGCTTATGGATGGTTACCTTATCATGTTAGATCAATATCAATCCGATTATATGATATATTTGACTATATTTTTGATCTAATTGAAGATATTTATCAATTAATAAGATAATTGTTTCCTTATAAGATAATTGATTAATTATTTTGAGTAAATTGATAAATTGTTTTGCAAGAAATCATCAAATAAATCAAATATGGATAATTATGTGATTAATTGTTAATTTAGATTATTTGTTATTTGATCCTTGTTGTTATGAAAAGTTTCATATTTTGCCCTTTAGGTTTTATAGTTTAAATTTGAACCCCAAAAGTTTTGTTGTTTTTAAATTTAAATAGTTAAAACCCTAATGTTTTGAAAAAGGTTTCAAAACTTGCCCTCAAGTTTTGGAATTTAAATTTTGATTAATAGTTTAATTTTGATGTATATTTAAATTCTAAACCCTAATGTGTTGAAATGTTTCAAAACTTGCCCTCAAGTTTTGGAATTTAAAAGTTGATTAAAAGTTTAATTAGGAATGTTAAATTCTAAAACTAGTATAGTTATAAAAAAGTTCAAATCACACCCTTATGGTTTTATTAATTAATTAAGGTGTATAATTAATAGAGGTTTAATAAATCCATAAAAGTTTAGGTTTACAATTTAAGTGAATTAAAAGTATAATTGTTAAATTGAACCACCTAATATTTTAAAAGTGTAAAATACACCCTATACTATATATTGTTGGATAAGGTGTCTAAGTCCATAACTTATTTGGTATATACTTGACCCGACCCAGCATGGTCCATTTGGGTTGCACTTCACCCGAACTATTTATGGATAATTTTATGAGAGTTATACACATATGTTTATTAATATATTATAAGTTATAATATATTAATATGAAGTCATGTTATTTAATTAGTCTTAGTCTTAAATTAATTATGAATTAATTTAGAGATTAAAAGGAAGACTAATTAGATTGTGGGCTATTGGTTTTATATAGTGTGGGCTAACACTCATTTGTTAATGGGCTAGGCTTGTATGGAAGTCCATGGATGATACATGGAGCTTTTAACCCATGGATCCTTGGAAAAGGAAAGGTCATGGGTTATTAGGGTTTCACCCTAATCATGTACACTATATAAGCATGCTTATGTTGCATGAAATAGCCACTAGTGTGTGTGCTTGTGTGTGGCCGAAAATTACAAGTGTGTGTACACTCTCTAAAGTTTTCCAAGTGTTTGTGGTGATTTGTGATTTCCATTTGAGGCATTCACACTATTGGTGCTTGGCTCTCAAAGTCCAAAGGAATCAAACTCATCAAAAGGTATGTAATCTCATCTAATTCTTTTATGTTTAAAAGTACCCCATGCCATGTTAGATAGGTTATGAACCTTGGAAAATTATTATTTTGCATGTATTTAGACAAACATAGATCCAAGGTTTATTAGGGTTGCATGCACACTTAGGAAGTGTTAGATTGCTCAAAACCCAACAGTGGTATCAGAGACTAGGCTTGTTTTCTTGAATACTTGATGCAAATTGCTGAAAATCGAAGTTTATGTGCTGGCTGCACAGCAGACTCGCCGAGTCCATGAAGGGACTCGACGAGTCCAAGACAAAATTCATCCAACTCGGCGAGTTGGTTCATGCACTCGACGAGTTGGACCCCCAGACAGCATATCTTCGAGTTTTGGTGCTGGAATTGGTCTAGAATCATTACCTTAAACTGTTTTGGACTCATAAAACCTGTTTTTGATGTGGTAATGATGATGGTGGACCAATTTCAAAGTTATAATCAAAATTTCAAGTTTATATGTGTTCATATGATTCTTGAAATTGTTGATGTGGATGTTCATGTTCATATGAGTTTTGTTAGATCATTGGAATTATTTGCAAATTGTTTGTTAGTTAATCCTTGATCTTAATGTGTTTTAATGGAATTCATAATTTGTCCTCAAGTTATGGAATTCCAAAAGTTTTTTTTCTTTTAAATGTTTTTTTAAGAAGTCATAAGTTACACTTTTGAAGAGTTTTTCTAATAAATGCTTTTATGGACTTCATAACTTGTCCTCAAGTTATGGATTTCCAAGAGACTCTTCATTAAAAGTATTAAACACTTAATTAAAACTCATAAGTTATGAATATCCAAAAGTTTATGAATTGTTCAAAACTTGCCCTCAAGTTTTGGAATTTGTAAAGTCTCACACAAACTTTAATTCCATACCCTAGAAGTTTTAAAAGTTAAAATTCTACCCTTATACTATTATAAGATTAATGGTTAATTATTATATATTTGTATAAGAACAAGTCATTTTACCGTTAGTAGGCCTCATTCACGAAGCCGGTCTATAAGGTGGGTATAAGGTTGTTGCCTATAAAATGGCAACTTAGTGGGTGTCCACTCTCACCCACCGCTTGCTTGATCGGTGGAGGGTCGTTAGCCGAACGGGTAGGACAATGACTTTAAATTCTCATTAAAAGTATAATGATTATTATAAAGTAACTAAATATTTTTTTTATTTAATTCCCAATCTTAGTTACTTTAGGAAAAATGTGAATTTGGTGCTAGCCCATGGAATTCACACTTTGTACCTTACCAAGTCGTTGGTGGAGCGTGTGTGGTTAACCGGCACACTAACTTGGACTAGTAAGGATCACGAAGGGTGACTTAATGTTTGTCATAGATCAATGGAGTGTGTGTGGTTAACCGGCACACCAATTGTGTGAAGTGTTAGTCTTGATAAGAATCCGCATTGTCCCTTGAATATTTGTTTTGTCAAGGTGTAGCACCTGGTTTCCGGTATGTGAATTTTATTTGAGCATTGACCTAATTTAGCCTTAGACTCGGCGAGTCACAGGGTCCGACTCGCCGAGTAGGGACGGGACTCAGGACGCGTTTTAAGTAGGCGACTCGACGAGTCCATATCCTGGACTCGGCGAGTCACCGCTGCGGGATGAAACCCTAAGTTTCAAGGGTTTGCACCCTATTTAAACCCTCATTCCGCCCCAACTCGTCCCCATCCACCCCAGAACTCCCCCTACATCGTTTTCCCCTTGTTTTCTTGAGAGTTTGAGGTGCTCTTAGTGTATTCTTGAAGGTTTTGGAAGTGTAAGAGGAGTAGATCAAGAAGAGGAGAAGGAGATCAGCCATCCTTGTGTCATTTCAGCATTTCCCTTGAGGTATAACCCGTTTTCCCCTTGATTCTATGCTTAAAACTTCATTTGGGTCCTTCTTGGTCAATTCCCCAAGTTTGCATGTTCTTTATATGTTGTAATAAGGCGTTTGGCCTTTGGATCTATGTAAGATTGAGCTCCAGGAGCTCAGATCTGTTAGCTTTTTGGCCTCATAAGACTTGTTAGCCCTAGATCTACCATTTTGAGACATTTTGAGCCTTATAATCCTTATTGGTGGATATCCACACGTAAAGTTGGAAACTTTACGTGTGATTCGTGTCCTAGAAGTCCAGATCTATGAATGGCATAGTCTGGAACCGAGCAAATCGGTATATTTAAGGAGTGCATGGCGACGACTCGGCGAGTCGCATAGGTGACTCGGCGAGTCTGGTCGCGAGTCACAGAATTGGTCCCTTCTTCATGTGTCGAGTTGAGCCTTGAGTTACAGGGGTGACTCGGTGAGTTGGGAGCTGAACTCACCCATGTTAGGACTCGGCGAGTCAATGCCCTGACTCGGCGAGTCCAAGGCAATCTTCATAGCTCAAAAACAGACTCGGCGAGTTGTTCATACAACTCGGCGAGTCTTAGCATAAAGTGTTCATCGGATGAAGATGAACTCGACGAGTTGTTCATACAACTCGGCGAGTAGGATGAAGGACTTGAATATTGGTTAAGAAGGTGAACCCGTCAAGTCGTCGCCTAACTCGACGGGTAGAATCGGGATTCAGGGCAGTCGTTTGGGCAGGGACTCGGCGAGTTGGAAAGCCAACTCGGCGAGTCGGGTCAACTGAAAGTTGACTCTGACTTTGACTTAGAGCATGGTCATGGGTAAAATGGTCATTTTACCCAAAGGTCAGTGAGCAGTGTTTGATTGGGTATATTGTGGAAATTGCAGCCGGAGGACTCCCGGAGCAGCAGTCAGTTAGTTCCCGATCAGTTCAGCAGCTACGTTGAGGTGAGTTACCTTCCAGTAGAGGTGGGTCTAAGGCCACAATGCCGACCCACCAGTAGGAGTTGTATGATAGATGACTGTCTTTGTGATATCATCTAAGTTCGCTAGTATATGATATGTTATATGCTAGCATGATACGTTGTTTGTGATAGTAGTCGGGTACGGTCACTAGGACCGAAGGGTAGTCAGACACCCCAGATGCGTCTGACAGTATATGATTATATGTTTGCATGCTGGCTTGTTATGTTATACATGATAGAGGTAGTATGAGGGGACCAGTCCCTGTGGTCGGTTGTTAGGACCGACGGGTAGTCAGCACCCCAGAATGGCTTGACATGGGTAGTCAGCACCCCAGAATGGCCTGACACGGGTTGGTCGGCACCCCAGAATGGCCGTACCGGGTAGTCAGGCACCCCAGAATAGCCTGACAGTATATATGTTATGTGTTGTATGGTATGCGGTACGTTGGGGGAACTCACTAAGCTTTGTGCTTACGTTTACAGTTTTGTTTTCAGGTACCTCTGCATCGAAGGGGAAGGAGCCGGCGCGGTAGTGGCACGTCATACACACACTCTTCGGTTTCCGCATTTATGAGATTTACTGGGACTGTACTCTGATATTTTGATGGGATGTATGGTGTGGCTTTTTAGAACATGGTTGCAATGTGTTATGGTGTGAACAAACAACGTTTCTTTTTATTTAGACAATGTTTCTACTTATTAATGTTTTCTAAAGTAATATTTTAAAAATGAAATTTTCGGACGTAAAAAAAAAAAAAAAAAAAAAAATTGGGTCGTTACAAGTTGGTATCAGAGCCCTGGTTTGAGGGATTCGGACACGCCTTCGGGAGTGTTTGGACTCAAACCAAGGGATTGAAAGAGTTTTCCAAAAGAAATTATTCTTTAAAACCCGGAAAAGAGTCACGAGAAAGAGTAAAGTGTGTGACGTGCGCGACCGGCCGAGCTCAAGTAAGTATTCCCCATAGTACCCATACAAGTTTATGTTATGTTTATCAGCTTTATGAATATTGCATGCTAGAATAGGCTAAGGATCTAGGAGTGATGCCTTATGTGCCTGTTTATTTGTTCCCGCTTATTGAATATTGCATGCTAGAATTGAGTAGACAGCAGTAGGGTAGCCTATTTAGGTTATGCCTAATAGTAAGAGCTTAGCATCCTATGTTAAGTGTCGTTTCTTGTTCTAAAAACAGTTTTGGCTTGAGTCTGTTTTTCCTTATCCGAATGCTGCTTGCTTCGTGCTTGGTGGGATTCTGAGTAATGGGAGTGAGCCACTAGGTAAACACGTCACACCACATGTAATCGGGGTTGAATGATCCCAGAGTATTGGAACTGGCCCTATTGCGCAGCTCTTGTTTGAGTCCAACCGTTGTAGGGACGGGTCTTTTACTTGAAGGATGATCTAACCCTCATCACAGGTGGTGGTGTTTAGGTGGTGGCTAACTGGCATTATGAGGAGACCTACAGCAGCTGAGGACCAGTTGTGTTGAACTTGAGTTCTCCCTAGGGCAAGCCTAGGGTGAGAATAGCGGAGAGTAGTAGTAGTAGAGGGGAGTTGGTGGAGTCGAGGAATTCCTCGGAGAAGGTACGGATAGATGTGGAAGGTAGTATGGGCCCGTACTACTGAAAGCAGAGGATCCGTACCCGAGCCGAGGAAGGCCAAGACGAGACCAAGGAACCTGTAAGTAGTTGAGATCCCTCAGAAAGTAGCAGTACCACTAATGATTATTATTGATGTTTTGCAGAATGGTGGTACTTCGACCGAGATCGACAGATGGCGGGTCAGGAGAGGGGTCAGGTTCGGGATCTGGCACCGAGCCGATTGAGGAGAGGCTACGTGAGTTCATCACGTCGGAGATCACTAGGGGCATCCTTGAGTCGACCCCCATCATCTTTGGGTCGATCAAGGAAGGGATCGTGGAGATGATGGAGGATCGCCTACGGGCATTCAGGAGCGACTTGGCCTCTAGCCAGTCAGGATCTCGCACATTGTCCTTCAAGGACTTCAGGAGCAGTGGTGCGCCGGATTTCCATGGGGTGAAGGACCCCATTGTCGCCAGGCGGTGGATTGCGGATATCGAGTCCGCCCAGTTGATCAGTTTCTGCCCCGAGGGGTCGAAGGTGAGGTACGCAGCAGGGTGTTTACGGGACCGGGCCCGAGATTGGTGGGAGTCAGTGGGTGACTCGATGGGAGCCTCGGCTGTCGAGGCAATGACCTGGTCGGACTTCGTGACTAGGTTCAGGGCAGAGTTTGCGCCAGCGGTCGAGCTTCAGCAGCTGGCCAGGGAGTTCTTAGACATGAGGCAGACGACAGAGACCGTGGCGGAGATCACCGCCAAGTTTCGGGAGAGGGCTTTATTGGTGCCCCAGTATGCAGGTGACGAGGACATGAGGAGGACTCGTTACCACGACATGCTACGAGCTGACATTCGGGAGCATGTTAGCTTTTCGGCTTGCCCTACCCTGGACTCCATGATTGCCAGGGCTAGGGAGAGAGAGATAGATTTGGAGCACATCCGGAAACGGAAACTTGAGGATGGTCAGTCATCGGGGGCTTCGGGGAAGAAGCCCAAGGGATCAGATGGGAGGCCGAAAGGCCAGTCGGGACCGAGCCGCTGCAGGAGGTGCGGCAGGCCGCACGAGGGGGCGTGCAGGATGGGTTCGTCAGGCTGCTACAAGTGCGGCAAGGTTGGGCATATCAGCAGGGATTGCACTGCTCCTGCGACCGTTATTCAGACATCGGAGTTGTTGTGTTTCCACTGCAACCAGAGGGGCCACAAGAAGGCCAATTGCCCCATGTTGACAGTTTCAGCGCCAGTGAAGGCGCCAGCTCCAGCGACCCTGCGGATCACGGATGACCGTCAGGGCAAGGCAGAGGCTCCAGTGGTGAGGAGTCGGGCATTTCAGTTGACTGCCGAGGAGGCACGCGCCGCGCCCGATGTGGTGACGGGTATGATTCCTTCCTTCTATCTTTTATTTTACGTTGTTATGATATTGATATGTGCTCTGTGTGTATATATGTGTATTAGGATCGTTCCATGTGAACGGCATCCCGGTTCAGGTATTGTTCGACTCGGGTGCATCCCGATCGTTCGTCTCTCTTGCTCTTAGCAAGAGATTTCATGAGACTTCAGGCGAGTTAGATTGCCCGTTAGAGGTGGAGATTGCCGATGATCGATCGGTGCGAGCATCGAGGGTGTTTCGAGATTGTGCCCTGCGACTGTTTGAGGAGTGTTATCTGGTGGACTTGGTTCCCATTCCATTGCGTGGGAACAAGGTGGTTATTGGTATGGATTGGTTGAGCCCTAATGGGGCAGTGATAGATTGCGCGCAGCAGCTGGTGCGAGTCAAGACCCCAAGTGGGGGAGAGTTGGTGATTCATGGAGAGCGGCCGCAGTGTGGACCCACTGTATGTTCAGCAGCGAGGGCTAGGCGCTACCTTCAGCAGGGATGCGCGGGTTATGTCGCGTACGTGATGGACACCCGGGAGGCGGGTAAGGCGACCGTGAGCAAGGTCCCGGTGGTTCGAGATTTTGCTGATGTTTTTCCGGAGGAACTACCTGGGATACCTCCGGAGCGACAGGTGGAGTTCAGGATTGACCTCGTTCCCGGTGCGGCTCCGATAGCCAAAGCACCGTATCGGTTGGCTCCTTCCGAGATGCAGGAGTTGTCCACGCAGCTGCAGGAGCTGCTGGACAAGGGATTTATTCGGCCGAGCAGTTCGCCCTGGGGAGCCCCGATTCTGTTTGTGAAGAAGAAGGATGGGTCGCATCGGATGTGTATAGATTATCGGGAGCTGAACAAGGTAACGGTGAAGAACCGTTACCCGCTTCCGAGGATTGATGACCTCTTTGACCAGCTTCAGGGCGCATCTTGGTTTTCCAAGATTGATTTGCGTTCGGGTTATCATCAGATGAGGGTCAGGGAGGAGGATATGCAGAAGACCGCGTTTCGGACGCGCTATGGCCATTACGAGTTTGTAGTGATGCCGTTTGGGCTCACCAATGCTCCTGCCGCGTTCATGGACCTCATGAACCGTGTATGCAGACCGATGCTGGATCGGTCTGTGATAGTCTTTATCGACGATATCTTGGTTTATTCCAAGACCCGGGAGGATCATGAGGAGCATTTGAGAGAGGTGTTAGAGACCCTGAGGAGGGAGAGCTTGTATGCCAAGTTCTCCAAGTGTGAGTTTTGGTTGCGCGAGGTGCAATTTCTGGGGCACCTCGTCAACCAGAACGGGATTCAGGTCGATCCGGCCAAGGTCGAGGCCGTGATGAGATGGGAGGTTCCGAAGTCCCCATCTGAGATTCGGAGCTTCCTAGGATTGGCAGGCTACTATCGGAGATTTATCCAGGATTTCTCCAAGATAGCCGTGCCCCTGACGCGGCTGACGAAGAAAGCCGTGGTCTTTCGGTGGGGACCCGAGCAGCAGGCTGCATTTGAGACGCTGAGACAGAGATTGTGTGAGGCGCCGATCTTAGCCCTGCCAGAGGGCGTAGAGGATTTCGTGGTTTATTGCGATGCGTCCATTTCTGGGTTGGGCGCGGTGTTGATGCAAAGGGGGCATGTCATTGCTTACGCTTCGAGGCAACTCAAGCCTCACGAGGCGAACTACCCGACGCACGATTTGGAGTTGGGGGCGGTGGTATTTGCCCTCAAGATTTGGCGACATTACCTCTATGGGGTTCGGTGTACCATCTACACGGACCACAAGAGCTTGAGGTACCTCATGGACCAGCCGAATCTGAACATGAGGCAGCGTCGGTGGTTGGATGTGGTGAAGGATTATGATTGCGAGATCCTTTACCACCCGGGAAAGGCCAATGTGGTGGCCGATGCGCTTAGCCGCAAGGCGGCGCCGATCAGGGACGCCTGTTTGAGGATGACTGTGGTGACTCCCCTGTTGGAGCAGATTCGGGAAGCTCAACAGGAGGCTATCAAGGAGGAGCATCGGAAGAGCGAGCGCGTAGTAGGTCAGGTTTCCTCCTTCGATTATGATAGCCGAGGGTTATTGACACTACACCGTAGGGTGTGGGTGCCGTATCACGGGGGCGTGCGCCAGATTTTGATGGAGGAGGCGCACAAGTCCCGATTCTCCATTCATCCCGGGGCGACGAAGATGTATAGGGATCTTCGTCTAGACTATTGGTGGCCCTGCATGAAGCGGGATGTGGCATGGTACGTCGAGCGGTGCTTGACCTGCAGGAAGGTCAAGGCCGAGCATCAGAGGCCGCATGGCAAGATGCAACCGTTGGACATTCCACTGTGGAAGTGGGAAGATATCACGATGGATTTTATCACAAAGCTTCCCAGGACCGCACGTGGAGTGGATTCGATTTGGGTCATCGTGGATAGATTGACCAAGAGTGCTCACTTTATTCCGATTCCGGAAAGCATATCGGCCGAGAAATTGGCCGACATCTATATCAGGGAGATTGTGGCACGGCATGGGGTGCCAGTATCGGTGATCTCAGACAGGGATGTGCGTTTTACTTCCAGGTTTTGGAAGAGATTCCATGACGAGTTGGGCACTCGTCTGCATTTCAGCACCGCCTTTCACCCGCAGACAGATGGACAGAGTGAGCGGACCATCCAGACTTTGGAGGATATGTTGCGGGCGTGTGTTCTGGATTTCGGTGGTAGCTGGGATACCTATCTTCCTTTGGCTGAGTTCTCCTACAACAACAGCTATCACGCGAGTATCGACCGCCCTCCCTTCGAGATGTTGTACGGGCGGAGGTGTAGGACCCCGATATGCTGGGGTGAGGTTGGCCAGAGAGTTATGGGAAGCACCGAAGTGGTGCTCAAGACGACTGAGAGGATACAGCAGGTCCGGAGCAGGCTTCAGACTGCTCAGAGTCGACAGAAAAGTTATGCCGACAAGCGTCGATCCGATTTAGAGTTCCAGGTCGGGGATATGGTCCTCCTGAAGGTGTCGCCGTGGAAAGGCGTCATCCGATTCAGGAAGCGGGGCAAGTTGGGCCCGCGATTCATCGGACCATTCAGGGTCTCAGCCCGGGTGGGCAAGGTAGCATATAGGCTGGATCTGCCAGCCGAGCTTAGCCAGATCCACAGCACTTTCCATGTTTCGCAGTTGCGGAAGTGCCTAGTGGACGATACTGCAGTAGTACCTTTGGAGGATATTCAGGTTGATGACAGCCTGAACTACATCGAGCGCCCAGTCGCAATCCTCGACAGGAAGTCGAAGGATTTAAGGAACAAGAGGGTGGAGCTAGTGAAGGTGCAATGGCAGCACCGCAAGGGTTCAGAGTGGACTTGGGAGCCGGTAGACGAGATGATGGAGCATTATCCCGAGCTGTTTCAGGATCAGGCAGCAGACTTCGAGGACGAAGTCTAAAATAAGTGGGGGAGATTTGTAGCACCTGGTTTCCGGTATGTGAATTTTATTTGAGCATTGACCTAATTTAGCCTTAGACTCGGCGAGTCACAGGGTCCGACTCGCCGAGTAGGGACGGGACTCAGGACGCGTTTTAAGTAGGCGACTCGACGAGTCCATATCCTGGACTCGGCGAGTCACCGCTGCGGGATGAAACCCTAAGTTTCAAGGGTTTGCACCCTATTTAAACCCTCATTCCGCCCCAACTCGTCCCCATCCACCCCAGAACTCCCCCTACATCGTTTTCCCCTTGTTTTCTTGAGAGTTTGAGGTGCTCTTAGTGTATTCTTGAAGGTTTTGGAAGTGTAAGAGGAGTAGATCAAGAAGAGGAGAAGGAGATCAGCCATCCTTGTGTCATTTCAGCATTTCCCTTGAGGTATAACCCGTTTTCCCCTTGATTCTATGCTTAAAACTTCATTTGGGTCCTTCTTGGTCAATTCCCCAAGTTTGCATGTTCTTTATATGTTGTAATAAGGCGTTTGGCCTTTGGATCTATGTAAGATTGAGCTCCAGGAGCTCAGATCTGTTAGCTTTTTGGCCTCATAAGACTTGTTAGCCCTAGATCTACCATTTTGAGACATTTTGAGCCTTATAATCCTTATTGGTGGATATCCACACGTAAAGTTGGAAACTTTACGTGTGATTCGTGTCCTAGAAGTCCAGATCTATGAATGGCATAGTCTGGAACCGAGCAAATCGGTATATTTAAGGAGTGCATGGCGACGACTCGGCGAGTCGCATAGGTGACTCGGCGAGTCTGGTCGCGAGTCACAGAATTGGTCCCTTCTTCATGTGTCGAGTTGAGCCTTGAGTTACAGGGGTGACTCGGTGAGTTGGGAGCTGAACTCACCCATGTTAGGACTCGGCGAGTCAATGCCCTGACTCGGCGAGTCCAAGGCAATCTTCATAGCTCAAAAACAGACTCGGCGAGTTGTTCATACAACTCGGCGAGTCTTAGCATAAAGTGTTCATCGGATGAAGATGAACTCGACGAGTTGTTCATACAACTCGGCGAGTAGGATGAAGGACTTGAATATTGGTTAAGAAGGTGAACCCGTCAAGTCGTCGCCTAACTCGACGGGTAGAATCGGGATTCAGGGCAGTCGTTTGGGCAGGGACTCGGCGAGTTGGAAAGCCAACTCGGCGAGTCGGGTCAACTGAAAGTTGACTCTGACTTTGACTTAGAGCATGGTCATGGGTAAAATGGTCATTTTACCCAAAGGTCAGTGAGCAGTGTTTGATTGGGTATATTGTGGAAATTGCAGCCGGAGGACTCCCGGAGCAGCAGTCAGTTAGTTCCCGATCAGTTCAGCAGCTACGTTGAGGTGAGTTACCTTCCAGTAGAGGTGGGTCTAAGGCCACAATGCCGACCCACCAGTAGGAGTTGTATGATAGATGACTGTCTTTGTGATATCATCTAAGTTCGCTAGTATATGATATGTTATATGCTAGCATGATACGTTGTTTGTGATAGTAGTCGGGTACGGTCACTAGGACCGAAGGGTAGTTAGACACCCCAGATGCGTCTGACAGTATATGATTATATGTTTGCATGCTGGCTTGTTATGTTATACATGATAGAGGTAGTATGAGGGGACCAGTCCCTGTGGTCGGTTGTTAGGACCGACGGGTAGTCAGCACCCCAGAATGGCTTGACATGGGTAGTCAGCACCCCAGAATGGCCTGACACGGGTTGGTCGGCACCCCAGAATGGCCGTACCGGGTAGTCAGGCACCCCAGAATAGCCTGACAGTATATATGTTATGTGTTGTATGGTATGCGGTACGTTGGGGGAACTCACTAAGCTTTGTGCTTACGTTTACAGTTTTGTTTTCAGGTACCTCTGCATCGAAGGGGAAGGAGCCGGCGCGGTAGTGGCACGTCATACACACACTCTTCGGTTTCCGCATTTATGAGATTTACTGGGACTGTACTCTGATATTTTGATGGGATGTATGGTGTGGCTTTTTAGAACATGGTTGCAATGTGTTATGGTGTGAACAAACAACGTTTCTTTTTATTTAGACAATGTTTCTACTTATTAATGTTTTCTAAAGTAATATTTTAAAAATGAAATTTTCGGACGTAAAAAAAAAAAAAAAAAAAAAAAAATTGGGTCGTTACACAAGGAATGGTTCTTGACTGGGGAAACTTATATGTCAAGGGGACAGTGGGAGCCTTAAAGATCCTGAAAGAGTTTCAAGATTTAATCAAGAGTAAAACCTGTAATTTATCACTAGCACACGACTTAAGGTTTGCAACCTATCGTGTCGACATAATTCTTATTTCTGTACCTACTTCAAATAAGTTGAATTTGCATGTGAGTTATCAGAGTTCAACTTGGAAGCATTGGTGGGCCTTGTGCTACCAAGGTGACAAGAAACTAAGATTGAACAAGTTTAATCCATGTAAGGCTGAATTTGTCACTAAACTGATCTTGCGATTATGGTTTTGACAAATTCACATGGATAGGAACTCATACACTATAAAATCTAAGTGTCATAAGGTTTCTCTCCGATTCATGAAAATGATGGTGAGGAAACGCTTTCACTAAGTAGATTTTACGTAGATATCAATTGTGTTATTTGCATTTTCAAAAGTTGTTAGTGGAGTGCGTGTGGTTAACCGACACACTAACATGGACTTGTGAGAAATGGAAAATGCCTAAGCAATTGAGACTATGATTACGACATCCCTTTTCATAGTCCTGAAAATTGTTTAGACACACATGTGAGCTATCTAAGAAAGGGTGTATGAATCTAAATTTCAGAAGTCCAGCAAATTTCTGGAAATATGTCAGAGCTAGTGGGAGCATAAGTGTTATACTGATAATCATCATGTTAGTAGGAGCATGATTATTACGTTTAGTGTTGCAAGTTAGCAATGTTAATTATAGAAAACAAAGTTTCAATTCGTGAAGTTGCAGGGGTTGAAAAGTTATTTTGCTATAATTAAGGGAGAGGAAATTATACTTCATTTCAATTCTAAAGCTTAGATTGAGATTTTAATCATCTTTAGTCAAGAATATATATATATGAATTTTATGTTGGAATGGTTCAACTTGAAGAAATTCTATATATATCGCGTTTTCAAAATTCAATTATGATTACGGCATCCCTCTTCATAGTTAAATTTTGAAAACATGGCAAATAAAAAAAATATTGTAGCAAAAGACTTGTCTAGTATCATGTCTTTATGTCAAACATCATGAATCGTGTCCCATATGCTTCGGATATAG
The DNA here is from genome assembly GCF_002870075.4 of Lactuca sativa. Classification (NCBI taxonomy): domain Eukaryota; kingdom Viridiplantae; phylum Streptophyta; class Magnoliopsida; order Asterales; family Asteraceae; genus Lactuca; species Lactuca sativa. The sequence goes on from NC_056623.2 coordinate 35,248,148, forward strand.
GATCGATTGCATGTGCTATAATATTCATCTTTTCTAAATTTTCCAAATGTTTAAGGCATTGAGAAGGGAAAAGTCTAGAACTGGATATGACTAAAGTGATTAAGCAATTGTCGAGGACAATCTGAGGTTCGCCAAAAATTGGTTGCTCAGGGAAAGTTGGAAGTATGATGTAAGTTGTCGGAAAGGACCATATTGACATATTCTGAAAAGAAGTAACTCTTGTTCGGAAGTGATAGTCAAAATGGAACTATGGAAATGTCTCCATAGGTGGAAGTTATTCAATCTATGTAAGATTAGAAAACCTTAATGCAAGAAGGATGTTCAAAGCAATGTACTTTGAATATGAGACTTCCGTTCCATAGAGGTTGACCTTCTTTGGAATACTCTGTAATGACTGGTGACAAGGTTTTGGTGACTTTGTGCATAATCATTACAAGAGGAACATTGCATAAAAGTTTAAAATCTAACAGATTTTTTGGTAAATGATAGGAATCGGGGATTCTCACATTTAAAATAAGGATTTGGGATTGTGAAATGAGTATCAATGGAATCATATTCAATTGATCTACATCACAATGTAAGGATCATAGACAAACATAGTGTGCATACTTGGAGTATGGTATAACTATTGATTAGAAAAACAAAGTGTACATGCTAGGAGCATGGGACGACTGTTGTTTTTATTCAAGTCTTAAGTTGATCGTTTGAAACAATATACAATGAATAATGTGTAATCAATATGGTGATAAATAAAAGGTGGTTCTATTTATATTCAAAAGGGTTCTGAGACCATATTGGATTCGATTATTATTGTGTTTCACTTTGCATGTTTTGACTTCCAAAATAGCTAGGTTATTCTTTCCTAATGACTAAGTTATTTAAACACTCCACAGTCGTTCATATGTTGGAAGTAGGTATGAATCAAGACTGTCATGAATCGAGTTTGTAGATGGCTAAATGGGTTTAGTCATAGCAATGGTTGCTACAACATTCATGAGTGCTCATAAGTTATGAGTATTGGAATAAACCCACGCTCACTTGTATCACTTCATGGAATTTATCTCGAGTGATCGTGAGACGGTAATATCATATAAATCTTCAAACCTAGAGATATGAGTTGTTACCTATGAGTTGGTTGTGCATTGATTGCACGTAAACACATCAGTAACTTGATGTTATAAAACGTGCCTTTGTGTACAATTCAACAAGTATCAGAACAAGCATATGAGTCGAAGTTTATCTGTTCATTCTAGAAATAGAAGCGATATCTGGGCCCCTCAATGATTTTGTTGTGACCTATGTACCGGCCGGTCAGAACTAAAATTGATGTGTTCGATTAAGTTCTTTGTCAAACAAATCGGAAATCGGGAAACAAACTGCTGGACAATAACTACGACGTTGTTCCATGTATTTGTCCGGCTGATATCATGAGAACAGAGGATTATATGATCACTTATCTAAAATGGCGCTTCATAGTTCAACAGAGTTTTCGAGAGCTACGATTGCTGGTTGGTTCCTGAAGTAACATACGCAAATATAGTTATTAGACTTATCCAAGTGGGAGTCTGTTGGATAAGGTGTCTAAGTCCATAACTTATTTGGTATATACTTGACCCAACCCGACATGGTCCATTTGGGTTGCACTTCACCCGAACTATTTATGGATAATTTTATGAGAGTTATACACATATGTTTATTAATATATTATAAGTTATAATATATTAATATGAAGTCATGTTATTTAATTAGTCTTAGTCTTAAATTAATTATGAATTAATTTAGAGATTAAAAGGAAGACTAATTAGATTGTGGGCTATTGGTTTTATAAAGTGTGGGCTAACACTCATTTGTTAATGGGCTAGGATTGTATGGAAGTCCATGGATGATCCATGGAGCTTTTAACCCATGGATCCTTGGAAAAGGAAAGGTCATGGGTTATTAGGGTTTCACCCTAATCATGTACACTATATAAGCATGCTTATGTTGCATGAAATAGCCACTAGTGTGTGTGCTTGTATGTGGCCAAAAATTACAAGTGTGTGTACACTCTCTAAAGTTTTCCAAGTGTTTGTGGTGATTTGTGATTTCCATTTGAGGCATTCACACTATTGGTGCTTGGCTCTCAAAGTCCAAAGGAATCAAACTCATCAAAAGGTATGTAATCTCATCTAATTCTTTTATGTTTAAAAGTACCCCATGCCATGTTAGATAGGTTATGAACCTTGGAAAATTATTATTTTGCATGTATTTAGACAAACATAGATCCAAGGTTTATTAGGGTTGCATGCACACTTAGGAAGTGTTAGATTGCTCAAAACCCAACATATATAACATTAAAAGTCTAACATTATATATATGTATGAGTAAAAGTCAGTCTTACCATTAGTAGGCCTCATTCACGAAGTTGGTCTATAAGGGGTGTTTAAGGAAATTGCCTATAAAATGGCGATTGAATGGGTATCCACTCTTACCCATCGCACTCTTGACTAGTGGAGGGTCGTTAGCCGAACGGGTAGGATAGGACGAAACCTTCCATCATAAGTATAATGAATTATTAAAGTAACTAAATGTTTTCATAAAATTCCCAATCTTAGTTACTTAGGCAAAAGTGAATTGATGCAATTCCATGAAATTACACTTTATGCCCTTGCGAAGACGTTAGTGGAGCGTGTGTGGTTTACCGACACACTAAATGGTTCTAAGCAAAGGTAGCAAAGGGTGACTCAATGTTTGTCATAGTTCGGTGGAGCGTGTGTGGTTTACCGGCACATCGAATAGGTGACTGTAACATGTGAGGGCACCATGTAAGTTTGCATGGTTATTCACACCCGCTTTGTGATCCTCGGCATCCCAGTCACAAACAAGAGGGGCATATCGAGATATAAACATGCCATTGAAAGTTCAATGTATCTCAAAGGATCTAGGAGTTTTCATAGATTTAAAACTTAAATTTCTTTTTCGTTTTTCATGGTGGAAATTAGTGAATCGTCATTCACTTACCTTCAAATGTTCTGCAATTTGGGTTACGACATCCCTCTCCCGAGTTGTAGAATATTGTATTGGGTCCTAGCCTTAGTATCTCGTTTGGGTGATTTACTAAGGACTCAATCAATCAACTAAATTGAATTCATTTTCTCCCGTTTTGCAGATGTCAAAGTTCGACAAATATGGTCTTCCCAAATCCCATGGAACAAGCATTCCACATGAAGATGATATTCCACGATTCGATCGAGGAACAAGAAATCATGATTCACTTCCTCCTCCTCCTCCAATTATTCTACAAAACCCACAAGATTGTAAAATTGAAAGGTTCAATATCACTCAAGCCCTTTTGGCAAGTAAACATAAAGAAGGAAAGTCGGTGTGTGCACACGTCCTAGGGATGAAGTCGCACATTGATAGACTAAGAATGTTGGGATCCGTTGTCTGTGAGGAAATAGCTGTTGATTGGGTTCTTCAGTCACTTCCCAACTCATATAGTGAGTTCGTAAGAGAGTACTATACGATGAACTACGACTTGACCCTTATAGATCTCACCTATATGCTTATTGCTGCTGAATCAGCAATGATTTGGCGCAATAGGAAAGCAAAGTTGATTGGTGAATCTGCCTTCGAGACCTCTATGGATATAGACAATGGCAACGAAAGACATGCTATGATCAAAAAGTTTGATCACAAGAGAAAGAAAATGTCTAAAGTAGTTCCATGTCATGTTCCAAAAGAGTCAATTTGCTTTTATTGCCAAGAGAAAGGGCATTGGAGACAAAGCTGCCCCATTTACCTAAGAGATCTAAGAGATGGGAGAGTCGAAATGTATGGATCTAATTTAGGTAAAATCCATTGACTAACTCTTTTAAGCTTCATTCTAGATTCTGAATACATAATGTGATAAGATTACAATTGATGTTTTGTAGGATCGAAGAAAAGAAAGGAAGCTTAAGGGAAGAAGTGAGCAGAATCTAACCGTGAAGGAATGGATTTCGATCGCATTTCTCGAAGATTAGATTCTTGAGCTACTACTTAGAGTTAGAATTAGATTGCTAAGAAAGATGTATTAGCATAAGTTTTTCAATGAGTTGCATTGTAAGGACAAATTTTTCCGCAATAAAATAATTTTGATTTTAAATTTTATTTAGTTATCCTTACAATAGCGTGTATGAAAAATTGATGTTAAAATGTTTCTATTATTAGCAATAATGGATTAGGTTCTTATTATGTTATGTTATGGAAAGTCGAGAATTTACCAAATAAGGAGAGTTTCTCATTGCCCAAGTTTCAATTGGACAGAAATTTGGAATCATGCAACATGGTTGCACGATGAATGAGAAATTTCTTATTTGGAAATTAGACTAATTCGTTGACAAGGAGTCAAGTGAAGGACTAGGAGATCGAGTACACAAAGTTGCGTGTTGATCAAAGTCCACCATAAGAGTAACGAGAAATTCGTTATGATTTACTAAAGGTTTAGTAAATATGATTATACTTATAAGATTATGTGTAATTCTGAATTGATTGAAAAGGTTTAAATCAATAGTAGAACGAATAACAAAAATCAAGTAGGCAGAGAGATAAAAGTTTCTCCATTCTAAGAAGAAGGGAGAGTACCTTTTATGCTTTATGATAGGTCTTAATGATTAAGAACCATATCTCAATTGATCCTCTAAGTGAGTCTTGGTACAACTGTATGTCCAAGAAGAGGAATCAAAGATTGAAGAAATGGTCAAATCAAGAAGTCAATCATACTTCGTTCCAAAAAAAGACTTAAAGTTAAGATTGTGACAATGAGTGAAAAAGTATTAAGAAGGTTTAAAACATTCATTAAATGTGGTAAGTTGTGATGTCTTAGATAAGACAAAGACCAACTAGGACCAATTTATGAAGTGTTTTGATAAAAGCTACACTAACTCTTGAATATTTGTTTGTCAAGAAATGGTTATTGACAAGAGAATCTTATATGTCAAGGAGTCAGTGGGAGTCTTAATGGTCTTGAAAGGTTTCAAGAACAAATCAAATAAACCTTATCGATCATCACTAGCACACGAGTTGAGGTTTACAACCTATCGTGTTGACGTTATTTTGTTTCTGTGCGGTTCCAATTGAGTTAATTATGCATGTGAGTTCTATGAGTTCTCATTTTGAACGCATAAAAGGCAAAGCACCTTAATCAATGAAAGGTACATTGATACGAAAGGGTGAGCTGCTTAACTACTTGGAAGACGTGGTGGGCAGCTGTGCTACAATAAGGCAAGAAATCAAGATTAAGAAAGTTCGGTCCATATGAGTTTGAATTTGTCGTAAACTTTAGTTTTAACAAATTCACATGGATAGGAACACATACGCCATTTAAATCTAAGTGTCATAAGATTTCCTCCTTCATGAAAATGATTGTGAGGAAATGCTTTCACTAAGAAAGATCTTAAGAAGATAGTGATTGTAAAATTGCATTCTCAAATTCGATTATGGTTACGGCATCCCTTTCCATAATTTGAATTGTGAGGTTTGGCAATTGTTTACACACAAATATGAACTATCGAAGGTAGAGGTGTATAAGTTCAAGAAGCCTTGATAAAAGATTATCAAAGCACTAAGTATTAGAAACATGAACTTAAGAAATTCAATAAGTATTGTTTTTCTGAAAGTTAAGATGTTTATGAATACATGTCGAAGCTAGTGGGAGCATAAGTGTTATGTTTTATAATAATCATCATGATAGTGGGAGCATAAATGTTATGATTGTATGATTATTAAGGAAAGTATTGCAAGTTGGCAATATTAATTATAGAAAACAAGAGTCATTCCTTGCAAAGTTATAAGGATGGAATGGTTGCTTTGATATAATTAAGGGAGAGAATATTATGCTTCATTTCAAATCTAAAGGATTAGGTGGTGGAATGTTAATAAATTTAGTCAAGGGTACATAGTGTGTTCTTAAAATTTCGATTATGATTACGGCATTCCTCTTCACAATTCGAATTTTGAGAACATAGCAAATAAAACATTATGCGTCGTGTCCCATACGCTTCGGGTATAGGATCGATTGCAAATGCTTTAATGTTTGACCATTCTAAAATTTTCCAAATGTCGAGCGCGTTTAGAGGGAAAAGGGACTAGAATTGGTTTTGACTAAAATAATTAACCAACTATCAAAGGACAATCCAAAGTTCGACGAGGATTGGTTGCTTGTGAGTAGTTGGAAGTATAGTATTGGAAAATATGGAAATGTTTCCGTATTGGATGGACCATATCGACATTATTATGAATAGACAAGATTCTATTAAGAATAAGTTGTCATATGGAAAATATGGAAATGTATCCATATTGGGAATTGAATATTGAAAAATCTATGACTAGATTAGAAACTTTTATGCAAAAGGATGTTCAAAGGAATGTACCTTAAGTGAGAGACATCAAATCTAAGGAATTGTCTTGTAACAATCTCCAATAGAGGAGTTTGTAATATCATTGGCAATAGTCTTTGTGACTTTGGTGCAGTGACATTACGAAAGGACAGTTGCATAGAATGTTAGAATCTAGCATATTATATAAGTAACAAGAACTTGATATTCTTTAACTTATGAAAAACAGATTTGGAGTTGTGAAATGAGAAGGATTGGAAATGTGTTCAATGTGATCTATTTCACAAAGTAAGAACCATAGGTAAACATTGTGTGCATGCTAGGAGCATGGGACAAGTGTTGGAATTCAAGTAAGAAGTTGATTACCCGAAACGACAAATAATGAGTAATTAATATGGTGATAAATAAAAGGCGTTTTATTTATACTCAAAGGTTTAAGGCCATATGGGATTAGTATTATTCTTGTGTTTCACATTTGCACGTTTTGACTTCCAGAATAATTGAGTTTATTAAGAATAATTGAATTATTCGAACGGGCCACAGTTGTTCAAATGTTGGAAGTAGATATGAATGAAGACTGTCGTGAATTGGTGTGTGGACTGTCTAAAGAGCATTAGACATAAGCAAATGTTTGCTGCAACGTTCATGAGTGCTTATGAATATGATTTGAGCATTGGATTAAACCCACGCTCACTTGGATCACTCCATGAATTGTATCACGAGTGATTGGTGAGACGATAACATCTTATATTCTTGAAACCGAGATGTGTGAGTTGTATCTTGCGAATCGGTTGCACATTGATAATATGTAAACGCACTAGTAACTTGGTGTTATAAAGCATATTGTTGTGTGTGATTCGGTGCGTGAGTGCAAGCGAGCATTGTATCAAAGTTTATCCATTCCTTTTATTCAAAGTAGGATAAAGGCGATATCTTTGGGCCCTCGATGGTTTAGTGATGATAAACGTAAATGCTCGGCCGGGCTAGGGCTAATTTGATTTGTTCAATTAGTCTGTCATCATAAATCAGAAATCGAGATATAGTACAAAGAGAATGATTTGAAATCATATCTCATATGATATCTAGAATGGAGGAATATATGATCCCTTATCTAAGGACACGCGTATTTGATATGATCAGAGTTGACATCGGCTTTGGAAAGCTACGATTGCAGATCGGGATCCGAAGTCATACGCAGAATAGTTGTTAGACTTATCCAAGTGGGAGACTGTTGGATTAGTGTCTAAGTCCATAACTATTTTGGTATGTACTTGACCCGATGGTGCATGGTCCTTTTGGGTTGCCTTCACCAAAACAACTTGATTGGAGAAATAAATAGAGAGAGAGGTTATTATGATTTATTAATATGTTATAAGAATAATATATTAAAAGAGAAATCATATTTGTTTAATTAATATTGGTCAATAATTAATTAAGAATTAATTTTGTGATCAAGTGTAATTAATTAAACTAGAGGGGCTGAATTGTAATTATGTGATAGTTACAAAATAAGGTAAGGATTATCTTAAATATAGGGTGAACGAATTTAAGGAGATAATGCCTTAGAATTCGACTAGGATAAGGGTTTCTAAGACTTATCTTATGGTTGCTTGGTAGGCAAGCAACTAGATAAGGATAAGGACTAAAACCCTAATCTTTACACCTATATAAACCCCCTAAGGGTCATGAATTCGTCTAAGCCTTCCCTAGAAGTCCTAAGGACGAATTCCTACCTCTCTCCTCTCTCTTTATACCTTCTCCATTTGCTCTTGGTGATTGTAAGCCATTAGAGGAGTGACACTTGTGACTCTAAGCCTTCCAAAGTCAATTCAAGGAGGAATTGGGATTGTTATTACTACATAACAATCAAAGTAATATCTTAAAACTAATTATATGTTAATATTGATTTCCATATGCTAGAATTAGGGTTTATAGTCTTGGATTCAAATCATGTACAATAGAGAAACCTAGATCCAAGCATTAGGGTTTGTATGAGCACATAGGATGTCTTATGACCAAAACCCATCACTTATACCTAGCATTAAGAGTCCATCGATGTAAAATATAACGACTAGGTAGTGTATCAACATGTCTCTTCTTCATCACATATAGGCTATGCTTGCATAAAATCTCATCCATCTCATACTTAGAACACAAACATGTGACATTGACATCATTAGAAAAATGAAAGATCACATAACGCCAATATGTTTTATCAACTTTTAGTTGCCCCACTCGATATTTGATTTCTACATTACTCTTGCTTATAGTCTCGTGAGTTAAATTGCTAGTAGCTTCTGTCCATTCTTTTTTGAACATATCAAAAATCTTTCTAGTATAACACTCGCCTGCTTTTTCTTCGATTGGATGAAGAGAAGAAAGAACCGGTCTCGAGTTCATAGTCTTAAAGTCTTCATCTTCTTCGGCGGTCCTTCGAGACTCAATTGCTTTTTCTTATTGCACTACAAATTCATTCAACATAGTCTTTGAGTTAACAAATTCATCAAAAAATGAATTAATACTCTCACTCCGTCCACTTGTAGTCATACCAGCCAAGAAAACATCCTTCAAGAAGGCTTTAGCCCAATGTATTAGTTGGTTATGCATATCACTTATCCAACAATTGTATTCCAATCTATGCTTATCACGTATAACTTCCCACCTAGTTTCAAATTCTTCAATGGTGTCACTATTTACCCATTTTGTAGATGATTTCTTAAAATCACTATAACGGGAAACATATGGTTTAATGTGTTCTTGTTCATGCTTCTTAATATGCCATGCACAAAACCGACGTCGAGTGTTTCGAAACACTTTTTTTTATTGCATTACCCATAGCTTTGTGTTGATCAGCAATGATTGCCTTCAGATATTTGCCAAACATACACTTGAGAAAATGCTCAAATAACCATTCAAAAGTTTCTTCTTTTTTGTTTTCTAACAACGCTCCACCAAAAAGTATAGATTGCCCATGATGATTAACACCAACAAAAGGAGCAAAAGGCATCTTGAATTTGTTTGTCATATAAGTGACATCAAACATAACAACATCGCTAAATTTAGTATAAGCGTCTCTTGATCTTCCATCAGCCCAAAATATATTTTTAGGAGACCCATCATCACACAAATCCACATAAAAGTATGGGTCATTATCCAATAAGGCTTTATCTTGGAAATGTTTTATAAGTCCATAGAACTCCTTTCCTCTGTATTGTTTTCGTTGCTCAGATAAGACATCAGCACACTACTTTGAAGTAACATCAGCCACGGTTGAGGTTTTCATTCCATTAATAGCCTTTTTAACATGACAAGGTCTCAATCCTGCTTGACCTAGTTGCACTATAAGAGATTTACATTCCATTGTACGATGGAACTTGCCATGAGATTGATGCTTCATCACCTTCGTTGTTGGTGTCATGCTCAAATCATGATTGTGTGTGTGTCTTTAAACGAGTATACAAACCATTTACCATCCTTAATTTTTGAAATTCAAAGTTTAGCTTTACATCCGGTTCTAACATCTCTACGACGCTTTTTCTCAATTACACTTAAAGCATTGTCGTCTAACCGTTTAAAACCTTCTTTATCGCATACATATATATTCCGATAAGGCTCCTTTGTCATCTTATGTTTAAATGTGGTATCAATACGTATACCAAATCCATGTAAAAACGCATAATCATTATAAAATATATATGCATCATCAGGTGTATTGAAAACTTTTCCCACTATACTTTCATCATTACCTTTACCTTCATCACATTCTACCATTCCATTTGCTTCATTATCATCAATAACATGTGTTTTGTTGGTGATTTTATATCATCAAATATTATTTAAGTGTAATAGGATTAAATTTGTTGACCAAAAGTGATCTTGTTGAATATTGAACAAGTTAGGATGGTGTAGGAGTGCATACTTGTTCAAGTTTTTCAAGATTCAAAGTACATTGTTATTTAGGGGGGAAGCCCCTAAACGAACGGGGGGCTGGGGGCAGTGCCCCTGGCGGGGTCCAAGGGGCAGAGCCCCTGGCTGGGATCGACTTCTTCCCTGAGATCCGTTTTTTGACAGGTTTGGTAGTTTTATGACAATTTTCAGACAGGAATGATATATCCGTTTTTGGTCATTTTTTTGGTACATCTTGAAGAACATTTTCAAATACATTCTCAGATTTCATTCTCTGAATTTCATCCAATTGAGTGTTCGATCTGTACCATCAAAATACTTCAATTTGATAGTGAATCACGACTTTCAGAGAATCCAAGCAATCTATTCATCCCTTATTTTCTAACATGTTTTACTGTAGGTTGATCAACTTTTTCTATTTCAACCATCATGACCTGTAATTAAAATAAATATGCAGAGGAATCATATATCAAGACTAATTAACCTGAGCAAAATGGAAATATATTAAATTGGTAAAACTAATGCATACAAGTTGATTAAAAAATCAACTGATTAACATCATTAATGCAATCTATGTTTCCTAACGTGAGGAGTACATGTAAAAACAAAAAATTAATGGAATTAATGGTTACAGGATGATCAATCGTGAATTACATTATCACCATTAACGTATACAAGATGCCATCGAAATATATTAGTAAAAATAACGCATACACGTTGATTAAATACTCAATTGATCAACACCATGATTGCAATATATGTTTCCTCCCGTGAGAAGTAAAAAAACATCAAATTAGTGGAACTAGCGGTTACAAGATCAAACATGAATTCCATTAACAGCCATTAATGTATACCAGAACCCTAATAAGATATATGATGTTCAAGATAAACAAAACAAAAATAAAGAATTATATAAGTTTGATGTTGTAATTATTAGTTTCGCACAAGCAACACCAATCACTTGATAAGTAAATTTCGTGATCAACCAGAAAATAGAAGCCAATCGATTGATGATAATTACGACAAACAATCATTTAAGAGATTAAGAAAATAGAACTAGTCGATTAAGAAAACAACAACAGTCGACGGTAACAATCACGTATTTGTGAAATAATTTTGGAAGTTGTTTTCTTAATTAAAATTAAGAATAATTAGATTCGTAGAAAATCAATTGGACGTGATTTCATTAAATAGCAGGGTAAAACGAGGCATTATAAGGTTTAGGTATATAAGTTTATATAGGGTTGTTAGGTATATTCACTATATATATATATATATATATATATATATATATATATATATATATATATATATATATAAAGTTTTGGGGCACATAATCACACTTCAGTTGGTTCTCTTCTAAGGGATGTTCTTATATAACAATTGAACCATTTAGTCTTATATATATATATATATATATATATATATATATATATATATATATATATATATATATATATATATATATATATATATATATATATATATATATATATATATATATACTAGGAACATGATGAGGGTCGTGATAATCACGACCCTATAGAATCGATTCCGGAGCGGAGTTTCATCACAGTTAAGCGAAATGATAAACGTAAATAGTACAATGTATAAAGATAATATCTATATAAGTGTGTAGTCATTGTAAGAAGTTTAAGTTGAATGCTTATTCTTTTACAAATGGTAAAAGTGTAAAATATAGTGTGTTTACCGAAACTTGTACATTCCATTCCATGGTGTTAAGAGAATGTGTAATATACTTATACTCTTGCTGGAAATATGGGAAATATAGCATTGTACTTTAAAAGTACAATGGTGTACTTTAAATTGTAAGGAAAGAAAATATATAATCTAAGTACATTGGTATTTTTCGCATATAGAAATAAAAAATCACAAAACATGCTGTTGCTGGAAATATTGGCAATATAGCATTGTACTTTAAAAGTATAGTGTTTTAAAGAGAGAAAAGATATAATTTAAGTACATTGAAAATACAAAATCACAAAGCATGTTGTCGTACGCACCTGCAGTTGGAGTTACATGAGTTTGTGTGGTGTTGGCAATGACAATGGAATTGGCATTGGCAGGGACTCTGATTTGAACAGTTTTTGGCCTGTAGCAACTCCAATACTTTTGAGTATGCTCATAAGGGATATGGATATGAATCATATTAACAATTCTAATAATCTAATAATCCTACTGTATCTTTTTCAAATGGACTACCAAAATGATATATCTGTCAAGTGGACAACCAAAGTGAGTTTTATCCATAAATTTGTTAAATGGATCTTTGATTTTATTCTTTATTTATTAATTTAATTTTCATTCATGTAGGTTATTGCTTAGGTTATTGCTTTTAAGGAGTTATTGCTTTTAAGGAGAAGTGAAGTGATGAAGATATGGTGGAAAGTCGTAGTCTAAGGGTTTTTGAAATTTCACCTCAAATATGATTAGGTTTGCAATCTCTTATTTGTTTCATTCGACAATATTGTGGTATATTATCTTGGTGGTATATTATCTTTGTGAATTTTTTTTATCATAATATAAGAATTCAAATGAAACTGTAGATAATGGAACGAAGGTTAGATGAGAGTTGTCATTTTTGTGAAGATTGTGTTACAAAGAAAGATGGTTATAAAGTATTCAACAATATTGTGGTATATTATCTTTGTGAACCCAGTACATGCCAACATAATAAAAGTAGATTGTAGTTCCAGTTTTCATATAAAAACTTGAAAGTGTATATACAATAGATCTTATATGAAAAACTTGAAAGTGTATATACAATATATCTTAATGATCTATACGCCAAAAGAAACCATACAAAGATGGTTGTCAACTGCAGTTAGCTGCTATTTACATATCGAATAGACCTCTATATTCTATTCGCAAAAGATACTATTTACATATCGAATAGACCCTCTATATTCTATTCGCAAAAGATATTATTTACATATCGAATAAACCCTCTATATTCTATTCGCAAAAGATATGTAGAAGATAGTTACCATCTTTAACAAACCACAGTTACTTTATTTTTTTGGAAGGCCTTGGATTGCTTTCCCGAGGAACATCTTCTTTCACAGGAAGTGCTAAAGGTGGGACTGATTCAGAAACTTTTTGTTCAATTGGAGAGGAGCTGGAACTTGGAATTTCTGGAACAAGATGCTTTGCCATTAGAATTGGTTCTGGTTTATTCTTTGGAAGCAAGTATATAACAGGAACTTGCTTTGAATTCTTAACTTCAAGAGGTTTTTCAATTTCACCAGCCGATGGCAAAGGAACTGTGGCTGCAAGAGAAGACACATTCTTGGTTGTTGATGTGCCTTCACCGATGTTTGATCTATGGACCATGTTATCAGACTCATTTGATACAGCAGCACGATCATTTACTTTGTAAGCTTTAACAATATTCACTTTGATGTCTGTTGTTCCTTGAAAATGCACTTCGTATGCACGAACGAAAGCAACAATATAAACAGACTTGATTGCAGTGGCAATGGAATTGCATAGAGTTTGACTCTGTTACACATTAACAAATGTTAAAAAGAATTTATATAATTATAAACTGACATGTTTTTACAAGGTTAGATAAAATGTGTATTTACTGTTTCTTCACTGATTTGCACATCTTTTGGAGAGAAATGTATAAACTTTTCAAGTTCAGGTGTGTGTAAATTTGCTTTCATGACTCCACTTTCATCGGCAATCAAAACAGTTAACCTTGACCTAAAGGAAATTTCATAGGTGAGTAAAAAATATTTCAAGAAGGGAGTAAAAGAAGATTCATGCTTACATCTGCTGAATTTCTGACTCGATGTGACAAGAAGGACAGGTAACAATCCAAGTTGTGTCGGCTTCTATAGACTTGAAGCAGTTGGAACAGGCAGTGTATGATAAGTTACGTTCTTGTTCAGGAAGACTCAGGGTGCCTTTCACCCAAGCAGTTTTCATCTATTTTATATGTGATGTAAATGTAGATGAAACAAATTACATATGAAACATAATTGTAAAAATGAATTTTTTTAAAGTCAAAAAATAGCTTACAGTGTCGAAATGTGAAGTTGCAGAAACAATAGAAGATATGTTTGTTTCGGCTGGATATGGTAGAAGGAAATCATTTCTTCGGTAGTTTGTGACTGATAGCAAGTCATTTATTTCCTTGCGGTTGTTATTGTACCTAATTTTGTCAGATAGATGTATCAGTGTATAAATCAAGATAAATAAAAATGGAAGTTATTTAATAATTTGAAGAAAAAAATACGGTATGAACAGCATAAGTAATACCAGGTGCGTAATTGCAAGTCGTCCCTAACCGGTGGATTGATGAGCAAACCTGAATTTGGCTTTGTTGTTAAAGAGATGGCTGTTTCCATTTTTTGTAATCAGTACAATAAATGAAGTTTTATTGTTATTATATATATATATATATATATATATATATATATATATATATATATATATATATATTATTCGGTAAAAAGGTAAATAAATTACAGTTAAAAGTTGTGACTTTCAGCCTCAGTCCAAAGAACAAAGGGGGTGGGCCTTGCATTGACTGCAACATATTACCCTCATGTTCATCGAATTGGTTCCACAGAGTGATCACCAAAGGCAGTTTTCTATAAAAGAAAATTGTAATGTAATCAATGTAATGTATGTAACTAATAGGTAATAGATTATTGTGTGATAAGAATTTTATACTCTTCGTTGATAATAACGACATCTCTCCGACTGACAAGGTCAGAACCTTGTTCATAACTGGGCAAACATCGTACAACGATGCCTCTGACATCTACATAATATATATATATATATATATATATATATATATATATATATATATATATATATATATATATATATATATATATATATATAAACATAGTTAATATTAAGAAAAATAAATAAATAAACAAAAAATAACTGTTATGTAAATAGAAAAAGTATTTTACTTTGAAGATGTTCTGATTCAGCATGTTCATGGAGCCTCGTAAATGGTTTGAATTCATAAGTACAAGGTAAATTCACCGGATTGCGATCAGGATGTTCTTGTACAAGCGTTCGCTTATTGAGCACCCATGAAAATCCATATAAGCTAACTGCATATCTTGGATCACATGGGATGACAAACACATTTGAGATGCGATACCTCCTGTATTGTGTGAATGTTCTTGCATAGTAGTTTAAATTCTCACTGAAAATAATTGCTGTGAACTTTAAGCCTTCAGAATCTGTTAACATCAGTCGTTTGTAAGAAGACCCTTTTTTAGTTTGCAAAACGTGCTGACATTCTAAGATTTGTACAAGGGCTGTCCACCGGTTGTGACTTGCCTGATTGATTTCCATAATCGGAGTAAGCTGTGTAGACATGTTTATTTAACTGCAAGATAAAAATTTGTAAAAAAAAGTCAAGAGGCATATAGGTAAATTAAGAAAATGAAAAAAAATGAAGAACGACTCTTCATAACAATTAGGTAAACTTACTGGATCAAACGTGTACAGATTTTCTTGTTAAGAAATTGATCAACAATAACAGTAAATATATAAGGTAAAAAATTATTACGTGTAAAATTGGGAAATTCAAAATCCACGTGTAAATATCTTAAGTAAGGAAAAATAACAGATGTTGTTGGCTAACAGCACATCGAAAACAAAGGTATGACTGACGATTGTTTATAGTTATCTAAAGAGATCATGTAATTGGAATTGTCTCCGACTGCGTGTCATCAGATTTGATAAACCAACACATAAGATACGTCATAAGGACAAAACATTGAAAGAAAATAGATCAATTTTTGCATTTTCTGTCTATCTAAACAGACAACGTAAAAAATAACTGAGGTTCTGATGGATAGTGGCCACGTGCGACCTAGTAAATCAGAGTTATGTGGAGATGGGATGTGTGAAGAATAATCTATTGAGATGAGAATACCTCTGTTTCCCCATCGTTATACTTATGAGGTGGGATTTTAGAAACCCTAAGTTGGCTCCTAAATTGTGAATAAATAAGTGTAGAATATTTACAGCCATCGTTTTACGTTGCCCATTAAAAAACATACAATTGGGCCCCTAAACTCTAAATGATGGTAAACGGATTATTATTATCATAAATGAAAAAATTTCTCTAAATATGTAGATAGGATTACAGGAAAGAAAATCCGTTCTAAAGTAAGTTTAAACTGAATTTTAAATAAACATTTTTTTGTCATATAACTGCAAATATTAAAATTACCAAATAAATATACACGGTATATGTAAGGGTACTCGTCAAAACATATACCAAATACCATAGTTCGAATTCAAATGTATTTAATAATGAGAGAAGTCTAAAAAATTTTGCCTAATAAAAATGGATTAAATTTTAGGAACATACAACTCTACACTAAGATCGAGTAAGATATACAATAATCTAAAGTACACATAAACAAAACATTCTTTAAAAAATAAAAATAATAAGCATCAATACATAACAACTTTTACATATAAATTGACTAAAATATCAAATCAGGTTCAATACACATATTAAATATCCTTAAAGCCGACAAAAAAAACAAAAAAAAATGTGTAATAAATATGGTCTGCTCTAATTTATAAAGTTATTGGAAATATGATAGCCCTATTTCAAAAAAATTGTTAATGTCCAAAATCTGCACGTACCTGCACAGAGTTATAACAAAATCGAGGTAGTATATAAACAACAAAAAGCATTATGGATACAATGTAATAGGAAAAAGAAACCTTATATTTATATGGATATGTATAATGAAAGAGACATAAATTGATGAAAATTAGTAGAATGATTACTTGTAAAATAATTATAAAAAGAATATGTAGAAATGGAAAACATATTATTAAAAGTGGAATTGGAAATAGGTGATAATAATTTTAAAATAAACTGAACCATTAAACGGTCTTTCTATGTATTGCAACAACAAGAGGTACAGCTGATGTGAATGAGAATGACTGAACCAAGAAAATAACTTGTCTTTCATGCGATAGCGAATGTTAGATGGCATAAATAAACAGTAGAATTGTATAAAAAAGATGGTAACAATTACAGCAAGGTAATAAGATTTCCTTACCCATAACAGCAATAAGCTTTCATTTTCTTACCAAAACTTTATGCTAGTAACATCTATTTTCTCCTACTAAAGATGATCTAATTTCACACTTTAGTAAAGTAAACCATCCAACTTGACATAAAGAAGTTCATGTTTACACCAATATGCCCGTTAAACAAAGTGGTGGACCATTTTGCTCGGTAGTTACTGATGGGTTTTTCAATTTGGTTATATGAAAGATTTTGCAACGGTTGTTAAAAATGAAATCGAGTAATTATAATAGGTGCGGGAGAATCTTAGAATACAAATTAGTATTTTTCACATTTTTTTATATAACCCAGTATACAAACCGATCGGTAACGACCAAGCAAAAGAATCAATCACTTGGTTTAACGGGCAGATTTGTGTCAAAATGGTATTGTTTATTTAGGCAGGACAGTTTGATTAACTAAACTGTGAAAGTAGATTATCTTCACGACAAAAAAATAAAGGTGAATGGTATAATTTTTTGGTAAGTAAATGAGAGTAAATTGCTATTATGGGTAAGGAAATGAAAGTACGTTGTTATAACTATATATGAAAATGTGTCATAGTCTATTGTAAGAAATATTATAGCTAATTAAAGAAGATCTGTCATTATTTTAAATGAAACTAAATCTTAATATTAATAGATAATTCAGTTGTGCATATCAATAGTTAGTCTATAGTAAAGAATTTATAAGTAACTCATTTATTGAACATTAGATTAATTAAAAGAAAACCATTTTGTAAAAGTTGCAATGACCTGTTGTAATTATGCAGTTAGATCAATACTAACAAATTGAGTACTCTTGATTTATCTTTATAGCCATTATTTCCTCTGTTTCCTGTCAACTAAATGAAAAACTTTTATGAGAATGAGTAGTATAACAAAATTAGCACGTGACACATAAAAAAAAGTCGATTACCAATAATTTTAATTGGCTTGTTGGGTCTTTCATGTTGGAAACTGTTGAAGGACCAGGAAATGATAAACCAAAATTAAGCCCACCATAAAAAACAACCTAGTTTAAGTTTCCATCTCACCAAAACATGAGGCAAGTATCACATTCAGCCATAAGCACAGAATGAGGTTGATTCGTTCTACATAACAATTACAGTAAACGTAAGAAAGATTAGTTAGTAAAACTTATATCCAAATGACATACATTACAAGCTTTACATATTTAAATATATGATATAGTCTACCTAATCTCCTGATCTAATGTTTAGATTTCATCTTCTTGGTGAAGTTTTGTCACTTCCTGATTGAATACTGTTCCAGAGGGGTGTGGTTTCGATACCGTGTGAGTAGGTTACAGCCTATAAGAAAGTAAACACATACATATTGACATGCAAAGCAAGAAAGACTGTCATGTTCAAATTGATGTCAATGAGGTTAATTGTGTTTGTAAAACATAAAACCGAGGGAGATCCTAAAAGATACTATGTAAAGATGTTTAATAAAACTGAATTGAGAAATAGAGTAAAGATTAAGGATGTCCTCAAATGTGAGTAAGAACAGCGAAGATGTTTATAAAAAAATATTTTATATTCAAATCGATTGATAAAAAGTAGCTGACCTTTTTCATTGAAAAGCAATGAAATACCATGCATCCTGTAGTTGCAAAGATCAACAGCTACCTGTGGTAAAAAGAATATTAAATGGGTACATGAATAAAAGAAAAATAACAGGAAGTTGTAGGAAAAGTACCTACATCGACAGCTGATGAGCATGTTGTAAAATCTCTTTATAGACGATATTCTTAGTTGTTATATTTCTTTGAGCTACCATATGTAGATCCCGTTATAAAAACTTTAATACTGTTTATACTTTTTGCTCTCGAAAGTACTACATACAACTGACCATGAGAAAAAACAGGTTCTTTCAAGTAAATGCCAACATAATCAAGTGTTTGACCTTGAGCTTTGTTAATGGTCATTGCAAAACACAATCTAATTGGGAACTGAAATCTTTTAAATGGAACTGTATATTGTTCTCCTGTTGGTGGTTATAATGGAATTCTATGAAGCAAAACCTCTTTTCCAGCAAATTCTCCATAGCTTATCTCTGCACGTATAACATTCCTTTGAAAATCTTTACAGAAAAGTCTAGTACCATTACATAAACCTTCAAAGGGGTTCATGTTCCACAACAAAATAATAAGAGCATTATACTTAAGAACAAGTTTATGAGGTGGCATACCATTTGGTGTTAAGGAATGAAGTAAATCCTCATACTAGGCCTGATCATTTGGATCAATAGTCTCATCAAGACTAAAATATTCAATCTCTTCTCCGGGTAATTTGTATATCAAAGTATCATTAATCTCATCTACAAAAGTATTTTTAGTTGTTAGAACAGCACCATTACAAGTGGGAGAGAAAGTGGCAGGAGTAAGAAAAATGTTAGGATAAACATATTTCATAAGAGCTTCCAAACCGTTAACATCATTACAACCCTGAATGAGCATTGATGATGGCAGAGAAACAATTGCATCGTCTGTATGAGTTCCTATACCATTACCAAGTGCCAAAAGGAAACTTGAAAAAAAAGGATCCAATAGAGCTCGCATGTTTTCTGTTAGCTGCAAATGGGTAAGAGATGGCCATAAATAAGAATTAGTTAAACAAGCAGAAATAGTTTGTGTTTTACTTTTTAGCCTAACAACAGGAAGAGTTTGTCTGAAATCACCACCAAGAACAACAACTTTACCACCAAAAGTAGCTGAACAGTCCATTATATCTCTAAGTAGACTATCCAAGGATTCAATTGCAGATTTCTTTTCCATTGGAGCCTCATCCCATATAATCAACTTACAAATCCTAATGAGCACTGCTAAAGAGCTTTGTTTACTAACCTTACATACAAACCCTTCAGCCGCATCCAAAGGTATTTTAAAACGCGAATGAGCTGTTCTGCCACCAGGCAATAATGATGCTGCAATACTTGATGTAGCTGTAGCCAAAGCAACATGACCTTCAGATCTAATTTTAGCCAATAAAGCTCTATATAAGAATGTTTTCCCAGTGCCACCTGGACCATCGATAAAGAAACAACCAGGTTTATTGCAGCTAACTGCATCCATTATCATTTCAAAAGCAACCTTCTGTTCTCTATTAAGAGTATATATTGCAGCCAAATCTTCAGTGGAAACAACAATATTTTTTCTGTTTTAATCTCTCTAGTGTCGTCTTCCATCAACCGATCAAATGAATTTTGGGGTAGAACATCAAACCGATGAAGACGTCTTCCCATTGATTGCAGAAAACAATCAATCTGTTTAAATGCACGGGCATTAGATTCTTTGTGTGTCTCTTTGTGATGGCGTAAAATGTCTTCCATTATTGCATCTTCAAATAACAACCACAACTTGCGCGGACTATTTGAACAGGTAAAAACTAAAAGTGAAGCAAAAAGCCTTCTCAACTCATATGGCATATGAAAAGTAGAAGCTTATTGCATACATACTTGTTGAGTAGCATCGTCAAGTAAATAACCACGTAACAAAGCAGCTTCTCTAAAGGTAGCAACAGTTACCCCGTTAATCATTTTTAAATCAGCAAACGATTTAGGACAGCGAACTCTAGACAAAAGAATTCTAAGATAATACCTTTCGCCTTCAGTTGGATGAGCAATCACAATACGACCAATTGAGTCGCCTATTTTCCGGGGTGACCACATCTTTTTATCCCCCTTCCAAACAAAATGATCAGGAAACTGATTGTATGTGAGCTTAAGCTTTTTTGCTAAAACTCCAATATCATTTTCAACAAAAAAATCAGTCAACATAGTTTTTCTTTTACCAGAGTTACTCAGAATATTAACCAATGTTGATTTACGTTTGAATGTCAAAGGCTGATAGTTTTCTAAATGCAAGGGCAAATGAATAACACCTGGTTTCATTTCACCCAAAGGAAATTTAAAAATTCTCCATGCACCTTTAGGAGGAGAAACCCATCGACCTGATTGATACTCGTCAATCTCATTTATAAGGACAGGGTTTGTAATTGGAGAAATATTAAAGCTTATCTTGTCAGAACCTTTACAAATATACTTATATATATATACTTCACAGCCTTTATTGATGAACAAATTTCTATATTAATGTGATAGTTAAATTTACAAAGCAAATAGGCATTATACGGAACGACCCATTTATTATTAAGAATAGCACCTCTGACTTTCACTTCAGACCCATCGTTACGTCTACGATATATAGGATATGCATCGTCTGTCTGAATAGTCTGAGAAGAAAAGTCTTTTGGGTAAAGATTTTTACAAGAACCCTTCTTTTTCATACATACGTTAAAAGGATTTAAAGAGCCACATGGACCATGAATCATATGTTGCACAACCATCCTAAACAAATGAGGATTTGCACTTTGTGATGGTATTTCAGCAGAAACAATTTTGTCAAAGTCTTCAGGTGTATGCATTTGACAGTTGCTTTCTAATATAAGAAAAAAATGTGCATGTGGAAGTCCTCTTTTTTGGAATTTTATAACGTAAGTGTGAGCACAAATTTCTCCGAAAATGTTATTCTTGAAAAGTTCATGTTTAAGTTGTTCTACTTTAGCATGAAAAACTCTAACAATCAAATCAGCTCTATTTTGGCCTTCTTCATATGGTTTAAGATTTTCTATTATTTCAGGCCAATTAGGATTGCACGTCATAGTTAAAAAAATATCAGGCTTACCGAACTTTTGAACCAAGGCCATTGCATCTACATATTTTTGTCTCATGTTTCTAGGGCCGCCAATAAAATTCGAAGGTAATACTATTCTTCTACCAATAGCAGAACCCTCTGTTTCCCCTTTTGCCATTGCATCCACAACTCCTTGCAAGAATTCTTGTCTTATTTCTTCCTGTTGTATTCTAAAAAAATCTAGTCTTTGTGTTTCTAATTTAACATAGCTGTCAACTATATGCTGCTGTAGTAATCTACCAAAATAGAGTAAATAAGTTGTGTCATCATGCCTTATCTGAAGCTTATAAGCGTAATACTCTCTAACAGATACAACCTTGGGGTTATCTGCGTTTCTTCCAAGCACTATATAAAAAAGAGAAAAGAAGTAAAGCACAATACATTTTTCCCAAAAAAAAATATAAAAAATAGAAAGAGTAAGTATTTTACCAATTTCTTCCATCTTTAATAAGTCATCCGCACACGCTATACTACCCGGAGCAATAAGTTTTTCTACAGCTGAACACAAACCCTGCTTTCTAACTTGGGTTGTTTTATTTTTTTTTTAGAATACCTTGATGCCAGCCTAGTTCTCCAAAAGGAAACATTAAAGGATACTGTAGAGGATCATAACAGCCATAAAAATACTTTATATTTCTAGAGTCAGCTTCATGGGTTGTAACTCGGATATCTCTTGGACCACACTCCCCATTATCTTCACCGTCCACCCAAATTGCAGCAACCTGTGATACATCGGGTTTATTATAGACTCTTTGGTCTTGAACAACAACAGTTTTAAGAACAATCTTATAAGTATCCAAGTCTCCAATATTCTTCAAATTCCGGAAAAAATAAGCATATGGATTATGTTGAAGATATTTTATACACTTCTGAACCAGAGTTTCACATATCAGTGGACAAACCATTAACCTATTTTGGATCTCATGTTCAGTATCATGAATATATAACTGCAGATTTTTATGTTGGTCATTTTCAGAGTATAAACCATTTATAAAATGATACATCTGACCTTGAACTCTAAAAGTATAAATCCCGCTGTCTCTCTTATTGAAATTAGGATCAGATGTAACACCTAAGGATGTGAAAGCGAAATGGTTATTATATGTTCTAAAAACCTTTGCTTCGTGACAGTCTGAAGTTAGTAGTTCAATCATGACTGTTGGAAGGTGATTACTATACAAGACAACACTGCCATCTAAACAACAAAAACCAGATGTTTCTGAATAGAACTTTAAAGCACCACAATGATGACAGTCAGGAACGTAAGGTAAGATATCAGCAACAACAGGAATGAACTTTAATAGAGCTCTACTTGTTGCATGACCGGCAAAATTATGCTTATTTTTACGATTTTCTTGCTTTGAAATAGATTTCCTTATGTAATTTTTTTTTTCTGTTCAAGTCTTTGTTGTTTCCATCTTAAAATAGCACGTTTCCTATATGCTCTCCTATCCTCAAACTCCAAAGAAGGCTGAACATCCTTCATGATAGATTTATCAACCTTTTGCAATAAAAACAGATGAATAACATAAGCAACAAAACAAATATTACTAACCTAAAAAATAGCATAACCCATTAGATTTATATAGAATTTTAGCAAATTGGCTAACATTCTTTGTAAAAACAATAAGGAAAACCATTTGAAATCAGGGTAAAAGAAGAAACATGACAACACTTTTCATGTAATAGCAACATCGTGAACAATTGGAGAAAGAAAATATACAAAAAATACTCAAATGGCAAAGAAATAGAACTGTCATTCATACCTTCGGTCCTCCTAATTAGCATGCACAAAATCCTGCTGCACAACTAATTCGAACCTTTATAAACCCTCGAAATAAGTATGCAGATCTAAAAAGATTAAAGCAACGAATTCAATAGAATCTCAACTCTTGTAATGTGAAAAGGAAAAAAAAAAGACAGAAATAGAACTGTCATTCATACCTTCGGTCCTCCTAATTAGCATACACAAAATCCTGCTGCACAACAAATTCAAACCTTTATAAACCCTCAGAATAAGTAAAACCCTCGGAATAAGTATGCAGATCTAAGAAGATTGAAGCAACGAATTCAATAGAATCTCAGCTCTTGTAATGTGAAAAGGCAAAAAAAAACCAACAAATAAATAAATATCAGAAACAATAAACACCAATTGATTTAATTGGGCAAAAAATTAAACCGTTTAGTTTAATTGGACCATATCTTAGACAACATACAGCACCAACACGTATCACTATAGGCGGTTGGGGAGAAAATTGTTTGGGATAAGCACAGGTAAACGGTAATAAAGGCCAAATTTTATTAGTCAAGAATAAAACAAAAGTAAAACGGTACAACGACACATCTTTACAACCTAAGCCTAGCAAATATAACCTAAGCCTACAGCTATAATGCTACAAAATAGAGTATATAGACATATATGTTAAAAGTTGCCGGCACAATTTTATTTATCGGAGGAGAGTATATAGACATATATGTTAAAAGTTGCTGGCAGAATTTTATTTATTGGAGGAAATAAGCACCTCAATGACGTGCACCAAAGTAGTAATCTCAAACATATAGGTAATGATATATATATATATATATATATATATATATATATATATATATATATATATATATATATATATATATATATATATATATATATATATATAGAGAGAGAGAGAGAGAGAGAGAGAAATTTAGGTTCAAAAGTAGTTGTTAGCTGAAAGCGGGTAACGGGTAGCTGGTAGAGTGTACCAGGTAGCTGGTAGCGGAAAGTTGTAGCTTTTATTTGTTATATGAATGTTTGGCAAAAGTAGCTGGAAGCTTTTGAAAGATATAAAATTACATAAAAGGACAATTGATTAAAAATAAATAAATGTATAAATATATTTTTAAAGGTAATTATGGAAATCGATTTCAAAAACTCAGGAGCGTTTTGTTAAACGCTACATGAAGTAACTTTTAGAATCAGAGCGTTTTGTTAAAACTAAAAGTTAAACGTTCCTACTGCCAAACGAAGCTTTTTGTTTAAACTAAAGCGTTTTATCAAAAGCTAAATGCTAGAAACTCCCAAACGCTTCCAAAAGCTCCATGCCAAACACACCCTGTATGGTGTGTTCATACAAGCGAATCTAAATGATTGTTAAACCTTCAACCATATCAAATAATTGCTCCTTTTTTCTTTTTTCTTTTTTGTTCTTGTCATCGAACTTTAATGAAATGAAAGAAAAGGAGCCACCGTTTTGGTTTGGAAATTAGGGAGTAGGGTTTTCTCTAATTGTTATTTGTATTCATAATCACCTTAATCCTATATTTAAATACTAGATCATTTTTAAGGCCCATCCAATAATACAAGTAAAAAACAGAAATGACATCAAGGTAACTCCTTTTATTAATATTAAATAATATTTTATTTAAATTTTTTTAACTGATATATAGATAAACCTATTTATTTATTTTAAATGGTAAATAATATAATTTATCTATTATATATTTATCATTAATTTTGGATCTTTTATAGTTTTAAGAGTATAACCTCAAAGTTTCATATATAATCAAGCGTGCAATGATGTAGTTGATCTCAACTATTTGGATAGGAATCATCCAATCCAAAGACTAGAAGATTTAACATTTTTCATGTAAAAAATAAAGTGTTTTTTTTGTGTCTACCATTTGTTGAATGGTTTTTCATTACAACACAAGAATCTTATTTGAAAATGAGCATTGGATTTCACCACCTAATGAATTTGAACAGGGGACAAGCCAAAAATACACCTCATTTGGGTTTGGAGTTTAAACTTTAAACCCTATTAAATTGGCTTAATTATGATAGGTTGAGTAAATGACCTACAAATGACAAAAGATACATGTATATGTGTGCAAAACTCTCACACTCAGAATAATTACACTATGACAATCATATGATCTGAAATTCCAACTATTCTCAATTTGTCAATTAATCAACAAGAGATTTCATGAGTTCTTTATATGATGAATTTTGAAGATTGAGACAGTTTAATAAAATGGTCAATCTCGAATAACAGTATTGTTGATCATCACTTGCATTCATGTGACATGTGCTCTAAGATCAAGCAAGTCACTTGCTAAGTGTTTGGGGACATAAATCCTTGTAAAGTTGTAATGATCTTGATGGACGTTTGACGCAAATATTCCCTTACTATTTAACAAATATTTGAATATTATAATATCTAATAAAATCTATGTATATAGACATATATAGATTCTCATATCATTATATTGTAAGTTTTATCATAAAAAACACTGACGTGTATGAGGTTGCTAAAAGGATTACTAACTAAGTAAATATCTTCTGCCAATAATTCAAAAGAATGTCTCAAAATCTGACAAGTGTGGTACCACCAAATTCTACTTTTCCATATATATATATATATATATATATATATATATATATATATATATATATATAGAGAGAGAGAGAGAGAGAGAGAAAGAAGAGGTTCAATTGAGATAAAAAAAGGTTTGAAATAGGGGAATAATTCTCAGCCACTCATTTATTTTTGTCGTAAAAGCCTTCGTCGTACCAGCGTAAATAGAAAGGAATAGACATGAGTTTTCCAACAAAACATGTTTCCTTAAACTATGTTAATCGTTACCTTAATATATACAAAAACATAGTTTTTTTATTTTTTTTTTAATTTTTAAGAAGCTATTTTTATCGAAAAATAATTTTAAATACATCAAAATTCATGATTTTTTATTCTCTACAAATAGACATATATATTGATATAGTTTTAAGATAAAATAAAAAATATATATATATTTTCATCTATCATTATTCATAAGTGAATAAAAATGAATCAGATTTTTATTACAGTACATTCGTTATTCATTTATGAATAAAAAGTATGATTAATTTTTTTTACAATTTAAGTATCATTCATATATGAATATAACATATAATAAACATAGTATATTCATATTTAAATATTAGACGATGCATTCATTTGTGAATATTAACATAGTATATTCACTTGTGAATATTAGATGATATATTTAGTTATGAATATTAAATGATATTTTCATATGTGAATATTATATAGTATTACATGGTATATCACATGTGAATATTACATAGTATATTCATTTGTGAATATTACATAGTGTATTCATTTGTGAATATTATATGATATATTCACTTATGAATATTACACATTATATTCACATATGAATATTAGAAAGTATTTTCACAAATATATATATATAATTTTTATATGTTATTCACATATGAATAAGATACAGACTTGCATATTTATTTTGTGTTTTTAATAATCATATACTGATTCAGGTGAGAAAACATATTCATATGTGAATATAACGTGGTAATTTAGTTTATGCATTTCATCAAACAGTTAGAGTGCATACAAGTTAACTATTTTAAAAATGTTAAAAACATGATACTTCCGATTCAAGTTATCAATTCCAAATCATCATATACTTCCGATTTCGACTTCAGATGCGACATCCTATGTCTAATCGATTTCTAATTTTGATTTTGATTTCCGAAAATCCGATTGGGAACCTGTGAGTACCGATTCCAAGTCCTTCAATGTCAACTGTGACTGCGAGTCCAGAACTCCGATTATAATTTCATGAACAACAAAGAAATTCTGGTTCAAACTGAGTTCGTTTGCGAATATGGGAAATTCCAGCTCCAAATTTGTTATGAACTTTAACAAATGCTTGCAAGCTACAAACATTCGGAGTATTCAACAAAGAAATCGATGAAATTGATGAATTTGGGTTGCCTTGGACTCGGCGAGTTAAAGGACCAACTCGCCGAGTAGAAGCGGGATGAGGCGCGGGGTCCAAGCTTTGGACACGGCGAGTCGGTCCCCGGACTCGGCGAGTAGACCTTATTTGGGCAAAAACCCTAATTCGGGTGTTTGCACCTTATTTAAACGCTCTAACTTGGCCTCCTTTGTCCCTAACACTTCCAGAGAGCTGTAGAGCGAAACCCTAGCCCCCATTTTGTTCTTGAGAGTGTTCTTGGCTTTGTGAAGAAGGTTTGGAGCTTAGGAGAAGAAGGAAGAGGTTGAAGTGTGCAAGGAGGGGAGGTAGATCCGGAATCTTCACTGAGAGAAGCTTCCATTCAGGTAGAAAAGTTCTTACCTTGATCACTAGTTCATTAGATCCCCCTTTTGTCCCAAATTAGTGGTTTTCAAGCCCTAAAACCTCAAACTCCATGTATTTGTGCTCTATGTTCCGAAAGGACTTCAGATCTAGACATTATGGACGTATTAGAAGTATAAGTTTCTGTGGGTGAAGTGATTGAGGTGCACATTGAGTGTATGACCTCATTAAGAGTTTGGTTTTGCCTTTTGGAGCTTATAGGGCCATGCATGCACGTAAAGTTTGCAACTTTACGTGATAAGCGTGCCCTAGGATCATAGATTTATGGTTTGGAAGCATTTCATGTCTCAGATTTGGTTTGTATGGGAAATGGGTCGAAGGGACTCGGCGAGTCCCAAAGTGGAACTTGGTGAGTCCTTTGAAGATTGCCTGGTACTCGACGAGTTGTTCTTTAAACTCGGCGAGTCATATAAACTGTTACTGAGTTAAGACGAGTTTAAGTGTAGAAGGTCCAACCCTTCACATCTACACGCGGAATTAACAATTTAACATGTAGCAATAGTCCTAGAAACCCAAATCCTCATAAAGGATGCTCTGAGGAGGATTTGGAATCGATTAGGAGATCTGCTCGTGGGACTCGGCGAGTCAGATCGCGAGTCGGTTCTATAATCCCAAGTAGTGAGTTGAGGGTGACTCAGTGAGTGGGAAGAGGGACTTGGCGTGTAGGACCAGGTTAGTAGGAGAAGGACTCGGCGAGTCTGTGCCATAACTCGGCGAGTCCAGTCAACTGGAAGTTGACTTTGACCAAGGAGTTAACCTTGGACCAGGGGTGGGTCAGTCATTTGATCTGAGGGTATTTATAAGTGGCTAATCTATGTTTATGGATTTGTAGCCGGAGGATTACCGGTGCAGCAGTCAGACGTTCAGCAGTTAGACTTTTGGTAGCTACTTTTCGAGGTGAGTTTCCTTCCAGTAGGAACGGGTCTAAGGCACCAAGGCCGACCCGTATAGACGATATGATAGTATCGGAGTGTGGGCAGAGCCCGTATCTCTTATTTGAGTCTGATGATGATATATGCTAGTGTGGTAGAATTGTTTATACACGTTGTTTGTGTGATACTTGTATGTTATGGTTTAGTAGTGGAGTGTGGGCGAGGCCCGTATCTCCTAGATAGCGGAGTGTGGGCAAGGCTCGTATCTCATAGATAGCGGAGTGTGGGCGAGGCCCGTATTTCCTAGATAACGGTGTGTGGGCGAGGCCCGTATCTCCCAGTTAGCGGGGTGTGGGCGAGGCCCGTATCTCCTAGCTGTTCCTTATATGATCGTATGATATGTGGTATTATGGGGGAACTCACTAAGCTTCGTGCTTATAGCTTAGAGTTTTGGTTTCAGGTACCTCTTCAGCGAAGGGGAAGGAGCTGGCACGGTAGCGGCACATCATACACACCCCTTGTTTTTCCGCACTATGAGATTGTCCTGGGATTTGTACTCTGACACTATGGTTGATTCCATGTTTTGGTTTTCAGACACGTCATATGTTTAAGAAACGATATGATCGAATGTTGTTTATTTTCAAATGTTTTGCAAAATGTTTAACTAAAAATGAAATTTTTGGCTGTGAAAATTGGATCGTTACAGAATAAGTTCTTTTTTAGCAACCGCAAGCCTATTAAGTCTTTAATTTGGGATTCTATTCAATCTCAATCTCAATCGTTCTTTTGGATTGGAGCTAGAAATCCTAAGTTTTGTGTTAATCTGCTAGAGTGGGTGAAGTGTCCTTTTTTGTTCAAACTCTTCGTATGTAATTTCTAGCTTTTGCTAGTTTTTTTTTTGTTAATGTCGTTATTCTAATAAAAAAAATAGAAAAAACCGATTACAAAATAATAAAATTTTAATATCTAAATCTAAATATGGAATTAAATTTAAGGATTAAAATTGATAAAACCTATAAGATGATTAAAAGGATGGAGTTCTTAGACCATCTCCAACCCATCTCCATTCTTTCCCCCATAAATGGAGTAAAAAATGGAGTAAATAGTGTTTCATCTCCAACCCTACTCCATTTTCTACCCTATTTTTTACCCCAAAAAGTATATTCCTAGAATATTCCATTTTTATAACTTCTATATATTGTCAAATACACCCCTCTACTAATTAAAATTTATATTTATGATTAATTAATATAAATTAGTATATAACATAATATTATAAATATTAAATATTGCATTTAAATTATAATTAGTAGATAAAATAAACTAAAAATGTATAAAATAAAAATGAGAGGGACTAAAGTTGACAACCAAACTTCACTTCCATTTTTGGAGATATGAATAGTATTCCCCCATATATGGGGGAATACTATTCATATCTCCAAAAATGGAGGTGAAAATGGGGTAGGGTTGAAAAATAATGGAGGAAGAAATGGAAAAAAATGGAGTTTGGGGGTGGGTTGGAGATGCCTTTATCTAAACAAGCACCATATCGTAAGAATGGTCTTTAGAAAAGCTTTGGCAACATGTTTTTCATAATAATAATAATAATAAAACTTTGTTTTGAGATGTTCTAACCCTTAAATTTTTTATTTTATAAATATAATTGAAGTATCACATATAGATTTTGTATATTAAGAAGACGATGTAATATTACACTCTGCCAAAAAAAATAATAATAATAATAATAATAATAATAATAATAATAATTATTATTATTATTATTATCTATAACTTTCTTCTTTAGATGGTGGACAAAACTTCAAGTTTCTTGATAACTGGTGTTAACTTAAGTTGCACGGAAACGGATACAGCAACGGGAAACGGCAAAACTAAAAAATTTAAGATATGGACACAACATAGATACGGCAATATAAAAATATGAAAAAACATATATGTATTAAAGAAATTGCAAAATATGTAAAGTTTAAAGTCCAAATGTACTAAATACTTCTTGTCTTCTTGATCGACGAAACAGAGAGACAAGGGCGCAAGGCAGCAATAATCGCTTCTTTTATGCTCCTTTCTGTTTAGCAAATAGCCGTTTAGGATTGTTTAGTTGCAATTGACAAATTGTAGGGTAATTATTACCCGGTAATACCACGATAAAAGACTACAACAATTAATTATAGGACAGCCCATTACTCTATTAGCGCCAATTAAAAGCTCGTACCAAAAAAAACATGAAGGAAACTTATAGGAAACGTTTCTGAAATTGCCAATACTTGCCGGAAACGTTTCCCGACCGTTTCGCCGATGTATCCGTTTCCCCGGCGTTTCTGATACAGGAGCGGCAACTATTAGGGCGTTTCCATGCGTCGTAGGTGTTAACAGTGTTGAAAATAGGTAAAATTGTTTATGAGGGTAACCAACCGTTGTTTTATTCATATTTGATCACTTTTTTTTATGTAATATACCATTTAACTTGTTGTTTGTGTTCATCATAACCCTTTTGACCGGCTATAACTTGATAGTCGGTCAAAAAGGTTATGAACACAAACAAGTTAAATGTTATATTACGGACTAAAAAGGGAAAGTGACCAAATGTGAATAAAATCAAGACCAAATTACTGAAATCGTCCCTGTGGTTTATTGAAAATTACGCGTTCGGTCCCTATGTTTTTTTGCACTCGGACTGTCCCTATGTTTTGATTTTATTATGTTTTTCATCCCTCATAAAGATAAAAAA
This sequence comes from Lactuca sativa, assembly GCF_002870075.4. Lineage (NCBI taxonomy): Eukaryota > Viridiplantae > Streptophyta > Magnoliopsida > Asterales > Asteraceae > Lactuca > Lactuca sativa. The sequence goes on from NC_056623.2 coordinate 35,279,978, forward strand.
AAACTATATTGCCCTTTTTTTCATTTTCAGTTTTTTATTATTCGTTTATTATTAAATAATATAAATTATTAAATAAGCTTGAAAAAGGACCCACTTAAAACCTTACATCCCACACTCCTCATGTCCCCACTCGTTTCAGTTCATCTGAAGAACATCACCACCGCCTTAGAGCCACTCCCACCGGAAACACCGCCTCCCCTGAAACCACCTCTCCCTGGTCGCCTGAAAATCGATACTAAACACCGAAATCTTCCATATATGCTTTCCACTGCCACCCTGAAGCCACCATCGCCACAGTACCATGAAACCATCACCACCAGGTCAACCACAATGTCACAGTGACAAGAAGGGAGGAAAACAAAGTAGAGAAAATCACCGATACCCCTAAACCCTTTTACAAATCGATGGCGGTGACGGTCACCTTCACCATCGTCGTAGGGACGATTTCATAAATATTTATTCAATTAGATGTTGAAGAGGGAGGAACAAGGAGGGAGCAGATACAGTCATTAATCGGACCTCTCGGTGGACTGATGAACCATATTTTTTTCCTACACCACTTCAGATCCCCTTTCGGCGGTGGAGAATGTGATGGTATTGGTCCTTAAAGGCTTCTAGCGGCCTCCGCTGGTACATATCGGTGGTTAATGGTGCAAATCGATTTGAGTGATGTTATTTTAGGTGAGTTTTCGTCGGAGCTTTGTGCTTTTCTAAGACGATAAAGGAGACGATTTCATGTTGGTGGTTGCTTTGTGCCTTTCACTTCCTCCCCTCAATTGATGTTCCAAATCATTAGTTGTAGAGCATCAATCATTTTTATAAGATTTGGTTTTGATTTTTGGTTTGGTTTACTTAATAGATTGCAAGTTTTGATTTCATGAACAGTGGTGGGGGTAGTTGCAGGTTTTGATTTTGTAAAAAGTGGTGGGGTAGTAGTTGATGGTAGAGGTTGGTGGTGGTTGTCGGAGGTGAACTAGAGATGAACCATGGTTGAACGAAGATGATGTCGGAGGAGAACTGTGGAGGTTGAGCGATGGTTGCCGGAGGTGGATGGTGGATGTGGAAAGTGGAGGGGAAGGGAGAAGGGTAGTTGGACCCACTTATTTATAAATTACTTATATTTCTTTTAATTAATAAATATAAAAAAATGAAAAAGAAAATGCCAAGGGCAATATAGTCTTTTTATCTCTATAAGGGACTGTAAATACAACAAAATGATATGTTAGGGACGGTCCGAGTGCAAAAAAAAAAGTTAAGGACCTAACGCGTAATTTTTACCCAAACCATAGGGTCGATTTTAGTAGTGTGTTCTAAAATCAGCACCGAGTCATTTTCTCTTTTTTATGTTAATGATGCGAATTTCTTAATTTACTTGAATCTTCTCAAGCAAAGTTCTTTTGATGATGTGATATATGTGTAACGAAGATTTCTTGAGTAAAATGGAGAAATATATTGACATCTAAAGAGGAAGTGGGACTTGGGGCTTTGGACTTGGGAGTTGGAAGATTTGTTCTCTTTTAATAGGGTGTTACTTTTACAATGGTGTTGCATGTTCTTAAATGAACGAAGTGTCTTTGTGGGTAAAAGTTGTTAAGGCAATACATGGAGATAGAGGAGCTTTTTACTCATATTCAAAATTAAGTTCAAGGCAAATCAAGTCCATGCAATTACAAAACTTTAAATAATCCAAACAAACAAACAAAGAAAAAACAATACTTTAAACACATAAAATAGCTCCCCAAAGGCATCATAAGCATCATCATAGATATTATAGGCAATAACTAAGCACCAATATCCTCGCTTCATTTATTATTTTAGATCATTAGCTATGTAATATTAATTAGGGAAAATAACCTAGGAGGGTAACAAACCGTTGATTTTATTCATATTTGGTAACTTTTTTTTACGCAATATATCATCTAACTAGTTAGATGGTATATTGCATACAAAAAAAATTACCATATATGAATAAAATTACAGTTGAGTCATTTTCCTCATAAACAAGGAGCTATGCATATATTTTTAAAATACAAGGATATATATATATATATATATATATATATATATATATATATATATATATATATATATATATATATATATATATATATAGATATATATATATATATATATATATATATATATAGAGAGAGAGAGAGAGAGAGAGAGAAAGAGGGGGTTCAATTGAGAAAAAAAAAGGTTGAGAATGGGGGAATCATTCTCAGCCATTCATTTATTTTTGTCACAAAAGCCTCCGTCGTACCAGCGGAAATGGAAAATGAATAGACATGTGTTTTCCAACAAAACATCTTTCTTTAAACTATGCTAAACATTACCTTAATATATACAAAAACATAGTCTTTTAGTTTTTTTTTTAATTTTTAAGAAGCTATTTTTATCGAAAAATGATTTTATAATATACCAAAATTCATGATTTTTTATTCTCTACAAATAAACATCCATATTGATATAGTTTTAAAATAAAATAATTTTTTTGTTTATATTTTCAGTTATCGTTATTCATAAGTGAATAAAAATGAATCAGGTTTTACTACAGTACATTCGTTATTCACTTATGAATAAAAACTATGATTAATTTTTTTTACAATTTAAGTATCATTTATATAAGAATATAGCATATAATAAACATAGTATATTCATATTTAAATATTAGACGATGCTTTCACTTGTGAATATTACATTGTTTATTCACTTGTGAATATTAGATGATATATTCACTTATGAATATTAGATAATATTTTCATATCTGAATATTACGTAGTATTACATGGTATGTCACATGTGAATATTACATAGTATATTCACATATGAATATTAGATGATATATTCACTTATGAATATTACATAGTATATTCACATATGAATATTACAAGGTATTTTCACAAATATATATAATTTTTATATTTTATTCACATATGAATAACATACAGACTTGTATATTTGTTTTTTTTGTTTTAATAATCATATACTGATTCAGGTGATAAAACATATTCATATATGAATATAACGTGATAATTTAGTTTATGCATTTCATCAAACAGTTAGAGTGCATACAATTTAACTTTTTTAAAAATGTTAAAAATATGATACTTTGACTATTTAAATCTTACAAATTAATAGATTGATAGAGAATTATATGAAATTTTTCAAAAAAAAAACGATTTGATCTTTTTCTAACCTTAATTATGAAGTTTTATTTGATAATCGATGTTGAATGAATGATATGAAGTGGATTTTTTGTTGATTATCGATGATGTTGATCTAATGACGCTAGAAGTATAATTAATCATAGATGTTGAAGATCTGATCGTATTCAAGCAGAATTGAAGGTCGGATTAAAAGAACCAAAAATGAATTTTTGTTGTTAACTGTTGAATCGTGTTGATAAACATGTTATTGGCGAAGATCGATGATTGATTAGAACTGGATGATGTTGATGATGGTTTAATTGAAGAAATTTGGATGATTGTTGAAGGTTGGAGAAGAAATTTGGATGATGAACGATGAATGAGTTTGAACTGTAATCTTATTCTCTACAGATACGTATTTGAGATTGAAGGTTGTTATCATATTTATAGGTTTGCCACCGTGTCTTTTTATGCTTAGATTAAATGAGTAGCTGAGAAGGATTCCCCCATTCTCAACCTTTTTTATTTTCTCAATTGAACCCACCTATATATATATATATATATATATATATATATATATATATATATATATATATATATATATATATATATAGTTAGGTTCAAATGCTTTTATTATCTATTGTGTGTTTGTAGGATTGATTCTGAACCAATCATTTTAGTTATTTTAAGAAAATAATTAATGCATATTAAATGCTGAAAGTTTAATTAATGCTCATTATATCTTTAACATGTAATATGCATTAATTACTTTCTTAAAATAACTAAAATGATTGGTCCAGAATCAATCTTAAATGCACACAATAGATAGTTAGAACAAAATAACCTAACCTTATATATATATATATATATATATATATATATATATATATATATATATATATATATATATATATATATATAGGGGAGAGTTAAATTGAGAAAAAAAAGGTTGAGAATGAGGGAATCGTTCTCAGCCACTCATTTATTTTTACCGCAAAAGCCTCCATCGTACCAGCGGAAATGGGAAAAGAATAGACATGTGTTTTCAGCTATCGTTATTCATAAGTGAATAAAAATGAATCAAGTTTTTTCTACAGTACATTCGTTATTCACTTATGAATAAAAACTATGATTAATTTTTTTTACATTTTAAGTATCATTCATATATGAATTTAGCATATACTATGTTAAGCATTATCTTAATATATACAAAAACATAGTCTTTTCGGTTTTTTTAATTTTTAAGAAACTATTTTTATCGAAAAATTATTGTAAATATACCAAAATTCATGATTTTTTATTCTCTACAAATAGACATCAATATTGATATAATTTTAAAATAAAATAAAAAAATTATTTCTTTATACTTTCAGCTATCGTTATTCATAAGTGAATAAAAATGAATCAAGTTTTTTCTACAGTACATTCATTATTCACTTATGAATAAAAACTATGATTAATTTTTTTTTACATTTTAAGTATCATTCATATATTAATTTAGCATATACTAAACATAGTATATTCATATTTAAATATTAGACGATTCATTCACTTGTGAATATTACATAGTATATTCACTTGTGAATATTAGATGGTATATTCACTTATGAATATTAGATAATATTTTCATATCTGAATATTACATAGTATTACATGGTATATCACATGTGAATAATACATAGTATATTCACGTATGAATATTAGATGATATATTCACTTATGAATATTACACATTATATTCACATATGAATATTACAATGTGTTTTCACAAATATATATATAATTTTTATATGTTATTCACATATGAATAAGATACAGACTTACATATTCGTTTTTTTGTTTTAATAATCATATATTGATTCAAGTGAGAAAACATATTCATATATGAATATAACGTGGTAATTTAGTTTATGCATTTCATCAAACAGTTGGAGTGCATACAAGTTAACTATTTTAAAAATGTTAAAAACATCAAGTTATCAATTCCAAATCATCATATACTTCCGATTTCGACTTCAGATGCGACACCTATGTCTGATTGATTTCTCATTTTGATTTTGATTTCCGAAAATCCGATTGCGAACCTGTGAGTACCGATTCTGAGTCCTTCAATGTCGACCGTGACTGCGAGTCAAGAACTCTGATTCCAATTTCATGAACAACGAAGAAATTCCAGTTCCAAACTTTAACAAATCGATGAAATTGATGAATTTGGGTTGCGAATTTGTCTTGAACGGCGAACCTCCCAGCTACGAATATTGATGATTGATTAACACTGGATGACATTGATGATGGTTTAGTTGAAGAAATCTGGATGATTGTTGAAGGTTGGAGGAGAAATTTTGAAGATGAACGAACTGTTATCGAATTCTCTATAGTTACGTATTTGACATTGAAGGTTATTAACATATTTATAAGTTTGTCACCGTGTCTTTTTATGCGTAGATTAAATGAGTGGCTGAGAATGATTCCCCCATTCTCAACCTTTTTTATTTTCTCAATTGAATCTTTTTTTTTTTTTTTAAATTAAGCGAGAAGTCATTGACAGATTTGGTTAGATTAGTATATATATATATATATATATATATATATATATATATATATATATATATATATATATATATATATATATATATATATATATATATATATATATATATATATATATTGAAACAATTAATAATTTCTCCTCATAAACACAAACATGAGTTTGAATTTCTTTGGTTTAACCATTGAAAAAAAATCCAGTTTAATATGAGTTTTTTTTTTCAAAAAAAAAATGACAGGTTATTATTCACGTAATGAATTGCAATAAACAGTTCAAAAAAAATATTTTTTTAGTTAAAGTTGTTTTTTTCTTAATTCAAAGTTCTAATGGTTAATTCATAAAAAAAACATTTTTCTGGTGGCTAAACTAAACAAATTCTAAACTAAGATTTCAAAAGAATCCAATTTTCTTATAACATCTTATTTTAATTTTCATCATGTTGAAACATTGTACTTTTAGAAATCTACCACCTAGAGTAAATACTATCGACCAGTGTTGCAATTCAGTGGATTTTCCATAACTGTAGCTTTAATAATTTGCCAAAATACAACCCTTCTGTTAGGAGGGTTTCAAAAACGATAATAAATCAAGAAAATATTGCTTTTTATTCAATCAAACACCCAAGAACAAAATAAATGTCTAAAACAAAAAGCAGTAACAACAATGATCAAATCCTCATCAATATCACCATTGATGGGGATCAAGAACAAGAGCAAGGATTCAGATGTCAAGAAAGCTTAGTTTTGATTTAAACAATTACACGAAAGCTTCAAAGAAACAAGCTATATGTATTAAATCCAAAATTATCACACAAAGATAAGAGTCCAAAGGATGAAGATAAAAGCTGAGTCTCAAGTTGATGAAGCCTCGTCTTCCTTCTTTTGCAAATACCTTCAAAATTCAACACATAACAAGAAATAAAAGTTGTAAGCAAAAGTTACATATGAAAAAGGTGCGCCCTAATTTTCTCATTTATTTATTTAACAAAAGAAAAGAAAAAAGGTGTTGCATGGAAAGTATGATACCCTTGACTCTTTGCCCAACGTGAAAATTGATACAATTGAACCGATTCATTTGAGGCATGACATGCTAGAAGTAGATAGTTACGAGGCTGCACCATCCATGCAAACCTCATAAATAATGCAGAGTACACACACATCGCTGCACCAACAAAAAAAAAAGTTGAGGGTGAAATTACCATCTTAACCTTCATAACCACATCTAATTAAATTTAAATGAGCAACCAACCAACCTGCAGTCATGTTGCCAGATATCATCTCTGGAGGTTTCTGCATGTCCACCAACCCCTGCAACATTACCAATCACAATATTTTTTTTTATAAAATTATGGTATATCAACTTAAAGACAAGACAAATAGCTTTTGTATGACACTGTCTGTGACTGTGACTGTGACTGATGTCAGGTAAAAAAGCATACCGCAGCAACAAAACCCCAGTTGGCTACAGGACCCCAGAAATGAGTAGTTTTGGGCCCAACAGGACTGTTTAAGAATGCTCGAAATGCAGCCATATGGTATCTTGTTGGTTAAAAAAAATATCTGCAATGGTTGATTTAAAATTAATTATAACAAGTGTTACCCCATGTGATAAAACTAGATATGAGAAACTAACATTAATAACAGCATGAAAAGGGAACTTATATCACGTAGGAGATGTAAAAAAGAGACCCAAAAAGCATAGGATGCATAAAAGGGTATAATGGTAAAAAAAACAAAACATATGTGCAAACACAATTGTAGTTTCTGAATTCATGCTATGATTGTTATCACCATGACTAAAAATGCAAACATAATTGTTAAAAGAGAAAATGGTATCATGTTGGACTCTTGATATACAATTCTTACTATGAGTCACACTGCAGTCTACAGGGATGAATCTTCTACATATGTGATCACATATAACTAATTCAAGATTCGAGTCCTCAAGAAAGAAAATAATGCAGGTATTAGTTTCAAGGTTTCATACATCAGATCATTCAGTGCATCTAGATTCCTTTAATCCTTTTTTATATCTTAACATCTTCAATTGTGAAAAAACATTCTTAATAAAATTTCATGGAGAACTTACAATTCATGGCATGTTTAATTGCAGTTTAAGCTTAATAAGACACCCATCCCTATAGCACAAAAAGGCACATGCAAACTCAACAGTTCTGAGAACAAATATTTTCCAAATTAAAAGAGACAACAGCCTCACAATCAGACAATCTTACAGCATATTATCACCATCAACCCTAGAAAACACAAAACCCTACCATTCCTATAATCAAGACCAACGATCTAGCCATTACCCACAAAAGAATTGTGTCAAAATAAAAGCACATAGCTAGGACATCTTACTCATCTACACTGATTTTCACAGTAACACAACATAAACCGAATACACCAACAACTACAACTTAAATCCAACTCAAAAATTAAATATCGATGCATCGTATAGAACAGTATGTGAAGGTATTAATAGAAGTAAAATAGCAATAAAGTTAATAATAGCTTGCCCTAATTTCCACAGCAATTGAAAATCGGATACACAGAATGAACAAAGGAAGATGAATAAAAGCACATGGAGTGTTCAATATAGAATGAACGGAGAATCGTAAACCCTTACCGTCGCCGTCGACTAGTGGCAGAATAACTCAACACCCTTTGGCCTTTGGTCGGGGGAGGAGGACTACCAACTCTGGAATATGATTGGGTGGAGCATTTACAACTTTTCTTCAACGGTTCCACCTTTATATGTATGTCTACATAAAACCCCCCATAAGTTGTATTTTGTACAAGACTAGTACCTGGGGCATTTGGTCAACTATGGGTGGTACCTACAATCCTTACAAAAAAGCATTTTCTAAAGTGAATTTATGCTAGTCTAACAACCCCCCACCCCAAAAAAAAAAATACAAAAAAACAAAAAAACAAGGTTGTTATGACTTATGATATAAAATCTAAAATATACTTTGTTACTATTATCTATTCATCTATTAAAAGTATATTGCTATTATAATTGAAAGTTAAAATATATAACCTTATAATCGACATTTTCGTGATGTTGATGTCATTGTAAAGACTTGAACTTCAACCATTATCTTCTTGCATACGAGAAGGGGGTTTTACATAGAAATGCTTCAAAGCCCTTACCTTTAGCTCTCATTGTGTTGCATATCCATATTTAGTTCAAAATGTACTCTAAGTACGTATTCGTTTGTTCATCGGGAAGACAAAGACACTCAAGTGTCTTTGGTGACCGACAACAAGGTTTTACCTATTGTTAACCGGTTAAGGAGCATTTAATGAGGTGTTACTACACTTCTAGCCCCAATGGTATCCAGTCCTCCCTCTTTGATGTTGAGAGTTTAAGTCCTATCGTGAACATAGATGGATTTAAGTGCAGTTTAGGATCTCATGTTTCAAAAAATAATAATAATAATAATAAATCATAAAAACAAATGTTGGGCTAAATTAGAAACTAGGTGTCAAATTATGTGACTTTTATAGTTTTATAGCAAAAAACCTTTAATGATGCATATAAATTTTATGTACACACCCTAGTTTTAGGGCGTGTTTGGCTTAGCTTTTAAAAGCTCAAAAGTTATTTTCCAAAAAGTTACAAAAAGTCAGAAAATCCTAACTTTTCCAAAAAAATTATTTTTCCTTGTATTAAAACTCCAAAAGTTACTAGTATGCGAAACTTTTTTTTTTTTTTTTTCTTTTACATAAAGTATTTTGTTGTGAAAAACTAAACAAAACACCAAATTTACATTTTACGGCCCGAGATCGAAACCAAAATTTATCGGTCGAGTGAAAGAAAAGTAGAAAACTGAGGTCCGAGTGTTTTGTCAGTTCTGCAAATTGCAAAGGTTACACTTCATCCAAACCGAGGCTCCCAAGAAGACCCTGCGATCAAATCAATGGCAAAGGCAGAAAGCTCAGTCGTCTCCGATCTCATCGACTTCTTAAACGCTTCTCCGACAGCCTTCCACGCCGTCGGTAACTTCCTCTCTCTATTTCTTGTTTCATCAACGAGAAAAAAATGGAAAAGAAAAGATAACCAATTGTAACCCCCAAAAAAACCCTTATTTATTGATGATTTTCTTTATTTCGAAGTAAATCGTTATCGCTCGAGATGTAGTGAAACTAATTCGATCTTTTATATTGAGAACTGTTGATCTGTAGACGAAGCGAAGAGGCGAGTGAAAGTTGCGGGATATGAGCAAATTTTTGAAAAAGGGGATTGGAATTTACAACCTGGAAAGAAGTATTTCTTCACAAGAAATTACTCCACTATTGTTGCGTTTGCCATTGGAAAGAAGTATGTGTTGATTTTTTTTTTTTCATATATGCTGACACTGTGATGGTTGTTAATGTTCATCTTGTTGTTTAGATACATTGCTGGAAATGGGTTCCACATAGTTGGTGCTCATACTGATAGTCCTTGTCTTAAATTGAAGCCTGTTTCAAAGGTAACCTTTCTTTGATTTTTACATAAGTTATGGATCTTCTATGGGGATTGAACTGATATTATGTGATATATCTTAATTAGGTATCAAAAGGTGGTTATTTGGAAGTTGGCGTTCAGACATATGGAGGCGGCTTATGGCATACATGGTTTGATCGTGACTTAACTATTGCTGGAAGAATGATTATCAAAGAAGGAAAAGGCGATTCTGCATCTTACTCACACAAACTTGTTAGAATTGAAGAGCCTATAATGCGAATTCCAACACTAGCAATTCACTTGGATCGAGGCGTCAATGATGGATTTAAAGTGAATGCACAATCTCATCTTGCTCCTGTGTTAGCAACTGCAGCTAAGGTAATGATATCTTATTACTCTATTTAAATACAACATTAAAATTTCACCTTTTTACCACTAAATTTTGGAACTTTTGTCAGGCTGAACTCAATAAAACAGCTGCTGAAAATGGCCCTGATGGGAAGCCTAATGAAAGTCTAAACAGTTCCAGTATCCAGAAGCATCATTCTCTTCTTCTGCAGGTATTTATTTATTTAAATTTGTATCAATCTTTTATATATATGTAGTGTAGTGATTGTTGGTTTTTGTTTTGGTAGATTCTTGCAGATAAGGCAGGGTGTAAACCAGATGAGATTTGTGATTTTGAGTTGCAAGCATGTGACACTCAACCAAGTATAGTTGCTGGTGCAATGAAGGAGTTTGTATTCTCTGGAAGGCTTGACAATCTCTGTATGTCTTTCTGCTCTTTGAAGGTAAGACTCGTAGGGGATGTTTCTTTTTGACACAGAATGGCTTAATGGGTTTCTAATTTGGGTATTGGATTGATTTTCAGGCGTTAATAGATGCCACAGTGTCAGAGAAAAGCATTGAAGATGAATCTGGTGTAAGAATGGTGGCATTATTTGATCATGAAGAGGTTGGATCCAGCTCAGCACAAGGAGCTGGATCTCCAGTCATGTTTGATGCTCTATCCCGCATTACAACCTTCTTTTCCTCAGATTCACAGGTATGTATTGTTCCTTTTTCACTTAATGGGTTAAGCACTTAATATGTACAGCTAGACAGAAGTACTGAATGGGTTTCCTTTTTATCTGTACAATGTTTTTGAAACTTTGTTAGGTTGATTTTTGATACATTGTTTGCGTTAAATTTTGTGCAGTTGCTAGAAAAGGCGATTCAGAAAAGTTTCCTGGTTTCTGCAGACATGGCGCATGCCTTGCATCCAAATTATATGGTTAGTGTTTCTTTGAGAGTAAATTACAAAAGTCGTCCCTGTGGTATGGTGGAAATTACGGATATGGTCCCTAAGAAATTTTGATTTATGCGAGTGTTCAGGACAAGCATGAAGAGAATCATCAACCTAAGTTGCATGGAGGGCTTGTGATTAAACACAATGCAAACCAACGATATGCAACTAATGCTGTTACTGCATTTATATTCCGGGAAATAGCAGCCAACAAAAACCTTCCTGTTCAGGTTCGTAATTCTTTATGCATTTGTATCATTATTATAATTATTATTATAGTTGAGTGGCTAAATCAATAAAATGGTGAGAGTATAAGTGCTAGTTATGTATTTTGGGCTTTCGATTTTGTATTGATGCGAGTTAATGAAGTAAAGTTGTATGTGTGAAAATGTAATACAGGATTTTGTTGTTAGAAATGACATGCCATGCGGGTCAACCATTGGACCCATTTTAGCAAGTGGGACGGGGATTCGTACAGTTGACATTGGGGCCCCACAATTGTCGATGCACAGCATTAGAGAGATGTGTGCAGTTGATGACGTCAACCATTCTTATCACCATTTGAAGGCTTTCTTTGAAGACTTCACTGCTCTTGATGCCAAGATTGCTGTTGACATTTAGGTCTATCTAATTAATAACTGGTTTATGGTTTTAAAAAAAAAACCTAGAAGTCTACTTTTTTCAATTCCTGATCTTATGTTACATGCATAAACGGTAGTTTGGTTTTGCACTAGTGTAACATTTGGTTTTAAAGTTCCATAGATTGTTAATGATGAAAACCTTGCTTCAAAATAGTCATGTTAAGTCATTATTTTTGTAGTTTACTTGACAAATATTCATTAGTTAGCATATAAATTGTTGTTAAGAGATCAAGTCTATCTTATATGTTTACAAAAAGAGATTCACCACAAACCCAAAAATCTCACAAATATAAGTTTGAAAGTTGCAACAAAATTCGATGTGAAGTCAGTCACCTAGCTTGTTCTTCACTCTACAGATGATTTCTTCTTCTTCTTCTTGCCTTCACTAACAGCAGGAGCATCAACCGCCTCAACGACTTTGCTCTTCTTTTTCTTTTTCTTCTTTCCAGTTTCTTCACCGTTTTCTTTGCCATTCTCATTGGACTCTAATCTTTCTTCAAGTGATCGCTTCTTTTTCTTCTTTTCAGATTTAGATTCTCCATTTGCAGCCGTATTTTCTTTATCACCATCATCACTAGCCTCATTATCTTTAGATTTCTTTTTCTTGCTTTTCTTTGATGAAGCATTTTCCACCTCCATTTCTGTATCTGAAAACAAATACATCAAACAAAATGGAAATTCATTATAATAATAATGGCATAAACCCCAACCATTTCCTTTTCCCGTTTTTTATCCATATAAACCCACTAATCAAATTCAAATATATTAACAAGTATTTTTCACACTAACCTTGATTTGAATCATTTTCCATAGCAGCTTTCATGACATCGATATTTTTACGAGGAGCAACACCCTTATCATAAAAATCAAGCCGCTCCTCAACTTGTTCACGAAGTTTATCACCAAATGACGTACTACTTTTCTCTATTGACGTCAAGAAAACAAAATCATGAGCCACAAACACATATAAACAAAGCAAAAAAAAAAATTCTAAAAGAATCCTAAACACACCTGAAAAACAATCGATTCGAGAAGCAATAGAACACTTGTTTGCTAGATATCGAGCCATTCGACCCTTGTTTTTAGCAGATGCACGCCCAATAAAAGATGAATGAAAAATAAGCCCGTATTTTGGAGTGTTCCCTTTAGTTTTCAAAGCCCTGAAACATTCAAAACTTGGTTTAGATTTTAGACTTAGTTTTTTATAAGTAAATAAAGGAAGTGTTAAATAAATAAATAAAAAGACCTGAAAAGGGCTTTTTCGGCACCAAGGATTTGAAGGGTAGATGAAGGACACTTGGCGAGATTTGTGAGGCTACCAGCATGAGATATCAAACGAGCTCCAACAACTTCACCAATTAATGCAGCCAAATTAGGTGCTATATCACCCATTTTAGCAACAAGGTAATCATATAGCTTCTTTCTATACTCAGCAAGCTCCATTACCCTCTGAGCAAACATCTTCACATTGATCAAGTCAACCGGTGACAAATCCTGACCTGAAAATAAACATCAATATCATGAATTTGAATCCTATTCTTTTCTCACATAACTATTATAAACATGACATGATCATATACCCATTGATGCTTTGGCAGCTTCAACCACTTCCTTTGCTTTATCTTCATCACCGAGTATATCTACTAGACCTGATAATTTATCTTCTGATAACTCTGATTTGTCCTCTATAAATTTTGCAAGTTTAGCATACAGATAGTTGTCATTCACTATCTTGACTAGCTCAGGAAAATGCCATGAGTACCATTCTCTGCATAAAAACAAATAGCAATTACAACAATATTCTAACTTATAAGGGCTAGACAACAAAAAAGATTGGATTGGAGTGTGAGCAAACCTGACTCTCATGGAAAACGAATTGACATCTTTATCAAGAGTGTCTAGAAGGAAAATTGCTTGAATAACCATATTGTCAACACGGTTAACATTGAACTTGACTTTTGCCCTGCTGTAACTATGGCCCAGACCAAGTTGTGCTTTCTCCAAGTCACCAGGCTGTGTAAGTTTGAGAAAAGCATCAGTCTTTGTGATCATATCATATGTATTTGAAGAAAGCATAGTTAATTTGGACAACAGAAAACTATGTGATTTGATAACAAGCAAACCTTGAGATTCTCGATGAATCTATCAAAATGCAAACGGATGCCTCTAATGAGCTCGAGAACAAACTCGTTGCTTTGGCAGGGGATCTTGGTTTCTTCATGTATGTGAGACCCGATTTTTGGGTCGGCTACTCCTAAGCTGAACTTTGGTTTCTTACCTTCTTTGACTTTAGGAAGGCTGAGCTCCAAGAAGTTTCTCAGTTCTTCTGTCATTTGGCCTAAACAAAAACAAAGAAAAAAACTACATAAAGAAGTGACACTCAAATCTCAATGAAGGTGTTGTTATATCTCTGTGAAAATGGAAGAAACACGAGAAACTTGCAACTTTCAATTAAATGAAGAATCGCACAGAAATTTCATCAGCCTCCACATGTTAACCGAACAAAATCATTTCGAATAACGAATATCGGTGCATATATGCAGGTACCTTCAGAGACGGCATTGCACTGGTTGAGAGCATCAAGGGCTGATTCAAAAGGATTAAAAGCGGCAATCCTTACGACCTTTCCAAATCGATTAAGATCGACTACTGAGTTACGAACAGCCTCTGTGTTTTGCCCAATTTCATCAATACCGTGGGCCAAAAACAGTCCGTATCCAGACGCAGATTCGTAGAGAAGATACAATGCCATTGGAGACGAGAATCTCTACGTCAGTCAGTGGCAATGGGTTTTATTTCACCTCTGTAAAATGAAAGGGTTTTTGCCAATGGGAGCCGCTCGTTTTTTAGGGTTTAAGCCCCGATGTTTCAGGAAAAAATATCTATCCATCCATATTTTATAAGACTTTAGATTGTCGAATTGTATTTTTGAATGCAGGTCCAATAATATAAAAACCTTTTTACTTATATATTGGAAAGTAACTGTGTCTCTTATTCGTGTTTACATATTGTAATTTTTTTTTTTATATAATAAAGCAACTAACTTATTTTAACTGTTTAAATTACACAAATATTACCCGCTAATATCTATTTTAACCTGTAACTCAAAGGGAAAATGACTTAGGAGGGTAAGTACCTCTTATATGTGTTCACATATTGGCAACTTCTTATTTTTTGTACATAAGAAAGTAACTAACTTGTTTTAACTGTGTAACATCCTAGAAATCATGACCAAAAATTCCATTTGTAATTTATACTAAAACCATAATTGTCAAATCATTAATTTAATACTCCGGCATCGGGCCCCGTCTGGCATCGAGCCCCACTCGGTATACATATCTATCTCTCTTAGGCCCCGGTCTTTGGGCCCCGCCCACTAAACACATACAATCATATAACATGTTAACACATAAATAAACATACTCTACTGTATCCCTGTCCTAAGAAACATACTATGCTAATAATGAGATACGGAACATCGTCTGTACTCAGCTAGTGATGAGATACGGGACTTCGCCTACACTCACCTCCCTACCAGGCACATACAAGTATCACACAGACAACAAGTATAATCTAACATGCAAACATTCCTCGAGCACCCGCCCGACATCGAACTTTGGTATGGAATAACATACTAGCATACAATGCCTAGGGCTAACCCCCGGGTCTTCCTACTCATAGACTACATGGGCTAACATTGTGGCCTTAGATCCATTCACATAGTGATGAGACTCACCTTGCACTGTTGAAGCCCTGGCTGGAACTAGCTGACTACAGATGAAATTATGTATCTCATTATTAGCATAGTATGTTTCTTAGGACAGAGATACAGTAGAGTATGTTTATTTATGTGTTAGCATGTTATATGATTGTATGTGTTTATCGGGCGAGGCCCGGAGACGGGCGGGGCCTAAGAGAGACAGATTTGTATACCGAGCGGGGCTCGATGTCAGGCGAGGCCTGATGCCGGGTGGGACCCGATGCCGGAGTATTAAATTAATGGTTTGACAATTATGGTTTTAGTATTAAACTAAAAACGAAATTTTTGGTCATGATTTTTGGGATGTTACACAGTTAAAACAAGTTAGTTGCTTTCTTATATACAAAAAATAAGAAGTTGCTAATATGTGAACACAGATAAGAGGTAGTTACCCTCCTAAGTCATTTTCCCTTTGAGTTACCGGTTAAAACAGGTATTAGCCGGTAATATTGGTGTAATTTAAACAGTTAAAACAAGTTAATTGCTTTATTACGTACAAAAAAGAAAAAGTTGCCAATATGTGAACACGGATAAGAGGTAGTTACCCTCCTAAGTCATTTTTCCCATGATCTATCTAAAAAAACCACCCATGTTACGCAAAAAAAGTATTCTAAGATTATTTTTTCGTGGGAAATGACTCTGTGGAGGTAACTATCTTATTGCAGGGTAGCTAATTGTTGGGTTTGCTTTTATTTAGTCTATTTCCTTTTTTGTACCTAATATACCATCGAACTTGTTATTTGTATTCACCATAACCCTTTTGACCGGTTATCGCCTATGATAGTCAATCAAATGGTTATTTTGAACACAAACAACAAGTTCGATGGTATATTAGGTACAAAAAATTGACCAAATGAAAACAGACTCAATAGTTGGTTATCCTCCTGAGTCTTTTTCCTTTTACTCATTTACAGAAAATCCTACGTCATCTCTTGCAATGTTCTTAGGCCATAACGTACATAAAGAGTGTTTCGGAGGGGTAGCCTTGTCAAAACATGGTCTATGTTATGCTTACTATGGTTAGTTGTCAATAACTTTATGCAAAAGGATATAAATGTGTATGAAAGGTATCTTTATCAGCATATTTACCTCAAAGTATATTATGGTGATGTGTCTGCAAAAGCTACATGATCTTGTACATATTGATGTTGCACCTTATGCCATGATTCGATCTTAAAGCCAAGTAAACTCAAAAATCATAGCCCTTGTGATTGCACTCATTTGTAGATTTGTCTGTAATCCATTATACGATAAATCATTTGATCGGAAATGTAAATGTAGCCATGAAATGCACCTGCTCAATCAATATTCTCCTAATAAATATTCAAGTGTTGATAATACTGTAACTGATTATACACGTGTCACTGATAACACACGTGTGTCACATGTAGATGTTAGACTTATTCTTAGTCAACTAGTTGGATCTGTTAAGCAGGATTCTGTTGTGCTTATATAAGAAAATCTTGTATCCATGTATTACTCAATGAATTTGATACAATAGATTCTACTCCTCTATATGGTATCATAGCACATCGACCAAAAATTTCAAATTTATTAATTCCACTTGTCGTTCTTCTTCATGGTGAACCATCCTTTCTTGCTCAGAATTGCTGCCAATTCCTTACCGATTCGTTTCCATATTCCTTCACTGAGTATCAAACTTGAATGCGAAAATTACCCCTTATGGAGAACCATAATTGTTTCTACTCTCGAGACCTTTGATATTGAGCAATTTATTCTCAACCCTAATCCCCATTCGGAGACAATTATTGTCACTCTCGACGAAGGTGAGGCCAAAATTGAACCAAATCTCGATTTTCAGATATGGAAAAAGAAAGACCGCTTAGTGCTCCTTTGGTTAAAATCTACTCTAACAGATCGTTCTCTCGTAATTGTCGCTCGGACCACTTCCTCTCAGCAAAATTGTAACAACGTAAAATTTCCAATTAAATTTTTAATTTTTAAAAACCACAAAAATGTATATCACATCATAATTTCAAATCCGAAACAACAGTGTTTTCAAAACAAATTCCCAAGATCTCTCAAAAGTGAACTCCATCGGTGTGAGTGTGTACGAGTCAAGCCGTCGCCTTCCCACGGTCCTCGCTGGTACCTGAGACATCAAACACAACAACTGTAAGCATAATGCTTAGTGAGTTCCCCAATATACCACATACCACAAGTACGCCTCTCAAGGCTCACCCGACCCTCCGGTCAAGATGTCTCAGCGGGACCCTCCAGCCCCGCAGCTCGTTGGACCCTCCGGTCCGGTCATAGCTCATTGGGCCCTCTGGCCCGGTCTGAATCGTTGGACCCTCCGGTCTAGTCTATATAGTCATACAGCATACAAATAACACATAGCATAAAATCTCAAATATAACACATAATCTCATACATAGCACATACGACCCTCTGGTCAACTCAAAATACCACTCAAGGTACGTATAGTGAGAAGACTCACCTCGTGGAAAGTCTAAGATCTCGCGTACTCGCTATCTCCCAAAATCCAACGACGACTCTACCTCGCCTAATCATAAAAACATCATATTAATACTCAAAGACTTTTATAACAAAACTTTTACCCCTTAACACCAATCCTCATAGGGTAAAAGACCATTTTACCCCTCCTTGACCCAAAGTCCTCATGTTGACCAAAACCCTAAAAAGTCAACGAAAGTCAACCCTACGAGTACGCGGGGCGTACATCGCCAACCCATGGATCGGGGTCTCCACCCAGTACGCTGCGCGTACTGGAAGTTACGCCCAGCGTAACCATCAGACTTTAGCATTCCTCATTTCTGGTCTTAATCGGTTAAGCTATTACTCCAACTTCTAGATTCGGCTCTGTTTATGCGTCTATACCCATAAAGTCGAGACCTTTAAGCCTTGGCATGGCTGTAAAGGCTCCAACACTTCATAACATCACTCTATTCCAACTCAAGGGCCTAGATCTCATGCATGGTGCAATGTTCACGACCAAGATTGCATTTTTATGAGTCTACAACTCAAAATAGACCAGAAATACGAAGGATCTAAGCTTATGGAGACCATTTGCTCAAAAGTCTCCACCTTTGGGACTAAAACCCTAGAAAATGGTACATGAAGCATATTACAAGAACTATAGGACAAGATTCGAGCTTTTTACCTTGAAATGAAGCCTCAACCTTTGCTAAGCTCAGATCTGCACTTGAATACCACTTCTAGCCTTCCCCATTGAGCTCCTCTTCTCCTTTGCTACCTTGAAATGGCACCACCAAGCTTAGAATACTCACAAATGGCCTAAGAATGGTTGCACACTCTCTTTAGGGTTTCTCTCTGAGGGATGGTGGCTGGGAAGTCGAGCCACACATTCCTTTTATAGCCCTCCAAAAGAATTAGGGTTTTTAGGTCTGGACCGGTTACGCCCCGCGTAACCTTGGGTACGCCCAGCGTACCTGAGGGTGAACGCGTCCAAATGAAGCGCACAAGTACGCGCAGCGTACACCTTGTACGCCCAGCGTACTCGCTAATCATACAACCCTAAAAGAGAACATAATAAGGATGAAGGGATAAATAGAAGGGTACCTGGTTTTCGGGCTGTTACAAAAATTGGGTTACGATTGAAAAGAATTACCATGCCCAAACTCATGCTCCCAGTATGTATATGAAAGTGGAACTTCAAACCCTATCTAAAGGGTTCATGTTGATGATTGAATACATTGAATGTAAACGGTAAATTGTTGATTCTCTAGTAGAAAATCTCACCCTTGTTTCCACCAATGATCTCATTGGTCATCTTCTCTCGGGTCTTGATTCATCCTATGGATCTTTTTATTACTGCTCTCATGATAAAAAAAACAACAATTCCACCAAACATGCTACTCCTAAAAGAATCCAAGCTTGAACAAGATCATCTTCGACATGACTCTATGCAGCTACTTGTTCCCAATTCCTCTCAATCACTAGCTTTGAACGTCAATCGTTCTCAATCTCGAGCTCCCGCTACAGGACTGTCATATGCTCATTATCGATATGGTGATTCTCGTCGCAAACAACCACAAATGTCAAATATGCAACAAACCTGGGCACGAAGCAGTGGATTGCTGGCAATGAAACAACCACACAAATTTTCCTTCTAGGCGCCCAAATCCAAAAAATCATGCTCGTGATTCTCAACGTCAAGCCAATCTCACTCATCATCACAATCCCTCAACAGTGGTTGACCCTTCATGGTATTTTGATAATGGAGCCACCGACCATGTTGCTCCCGATCTTCAAAAGTTTAATCTTGCAAAAGAGTACCATGACACCGACAAACTACAAGTAGGAGATGGTAATCCCCTTGCTATTTCTCATATAGGCTCATCGTTCTTGCATCCTAATCTTAAATTGTCATTTGTGTTAATTGTTCCACATATTACTAAACATCTTCTTAGTGTTTCTAAATTGACAAATGACAATGGTGTTTATATGGAGTTTTGGCCATCTCATTGCTCTGTCAAGTCTTTGCAGGGAAAAATAATTCTCAACGGGGACATTAAGAATGGGTTGTATCGTCTTCCTCTCACCAAAAAATAAATAAACTTCCACCATGGGTCTTACAGGGGTGCAAACTTCTCTTCATGGATAGCACAAGCGGCTAACACATCCTCATGCACCTCTTCTTCGCCGGCTTTTATCTTTGTTCAAGCTTCCCATTTCAACAGAATATTTTCCCACTGTTTGTGATTCTTGTCAATTAGGCAAGAGTCATCGTTTACCTTTTTGTTAATTCTCATAATGCTTCAATTAAACCTTTTGAAATGATTTATTCAAATGTTTGGGGGCCATCTCCCCTTTTTTCTATCAATGGAAATCGATATTTTGTTTTATTTGTTGATGATTGTACAAAGTTCGTTTGGATTTATATTTTGTCACATAAATATCAAGTTTACTAAACTTTTCTATAATTTCAAAAAATGGGCCAAACCCAATCTAATTGTCCCATAAAAAGTCTTCAAACTGACTAGGTTGGGGAATATCGAAATGTTTCTACCTATCTTCAAACAAAAGGTATCATTCATCGCATTTCTTGTCCTTATACCCAAGAACAGAATGGTGCGGTTGAACGACGCAATCGTATCATTATTGAAAAGGGACTTACCTTGTTACCTCAACTATCTCTCCCATATACATTATGGGAACACGAATTCAAAACCGCCACATATCTTCATAATCGCACAATCACCCCCGTTCTTGATTACCTTTCACCCTACCAAAAACTTTACTCCAAGATACCCAATTATGCTTTCTTAAAAAATTATATATGTCTCTGTTATCCATTCCTTCGTCCCTACAATCAACATAAAATTGACTTTAGATATCTCCATTATGTCTTCATAGATTACAATACCAATCATAAAGGATACCTATGCTACCACTCACCTTCCTCTCGCATATATATATATATATATATATATATATATATATATATATATATATATATATATATATATATATCGGACGACATGTGGTCTTCAATGAAGACATTTTTTGTTCTCTACAAAACTCCCTCCTCCTCCTGTTTCCTCTTCTGATCCGCTCAACTTGACATCCACTATCCTCCTTGAACAAGTTGCCATCATTCTTCCTCCTGCATCCTCCTCCTCCACTCAATCATCTCACTCTACTCCTCCTTCATCTCATTTTGTCCAACAATCTCCCCATACCAGCAGCTTCTCTACCAACCACAAACCCAAACTATCAACAATCTACAGTCAGTTCTCGAGCAAAACAAACTCATTCTAATCCTTCCCACTATCGCCCAGGTGTTATCACACACCATCCTATGATTACTAAAGAACGTACCAATTTACTAAAGCCAAAAGTATTCTCTTTAGCCATCTCATCTACCATATCCTTTGAACCTCGCACCTTCAATCAAGAAATTAAGTCTAAATGTTGGCAAGATGTGATGCAGTCTAAATATGATGCTTTAATAAGAAATAACACGTGGTCTCTTGTTCCTTGTCCTACTAATGTTAATCTTATAGGTTACAAATGGGTATACAAGATCAAAAAGCATTCTGATGGCACCATTGAATAGCATAAAGCTCATTTAGTCGCTCAATGGTTCAGCCAAGAAGAAGGGGTAGACTACTTTGGCACATTCAACCTGTTATCAAACCCACAACCATTCGTTTGGTTCTATCTCTTGCCATCTCCAAAGGTTGGTGTATTCAACAACTTGACATCAATAATACATTTCTCAATGGCGATTTAAAAGAAGTGCTCTACATGAAACAACCATGCAGTTTTGAAAATTCTCAACATTCCTCTCATGTATGTCGGTTGCACAAATCCATCTACAATCTTAAACAGGCTCCAATAGCTTAGTTCACAAAATTAAAATCATATCTCATTCAACAAGGCTTTCGGGCGTGTCAATCTGATACATCCCTCTTTGTTCACACCTCCAAATCTGCCATCATTTATATTCTAGTGTATGTGGACAATCTTATCATCACAAGTTACAGTGTAGTTCTTATTCAACGTTTCATTCATAATCTTCATCAATTTTTTGCATTAAAAGATTTAGGTGATTTGAGTTTTTTCCATGGTATACAAATTAAGAGTAACTCAACAGGTCTAACTCTCAGTCAAGAAGGCTATATTCGGTACATTCTTAACAAAATAGGCATGGATGCTGCTTCACTTATCTCTACACCTACTAATTGTCGCTCCGGAATTACTCTTGTTGTTCAACCGTTCTCTGATCCTCGACTGTATAGACAAGTGATAGGTTCCCTACAATATGCTACAATCACAAGACCCGACATTTCATACATTGTCAACAGGGCACCTAATACATGCATCCTCTCACCACTATTCACTAGCAAGCTGTTAAAAGAATATTACACTACCTCAATGGGACGATTAGTCACTGTTTATACTTCTCACCTACTTCAAAAACATCTATTCTAGCTTATTCCGATGCAGGATGGATGTTTGAAAAAGATGATAATCGTTCTTAATATGGTTTTGCCACATATCATGGATCCAATCTTATAATGTAACGTCCGGTTCCTGGTATGTATTTTAAATCAAATTATTCATTTCTGTACAGGAACCCGACGATTTGGTAGCCCTAAACCCGTCGAGTAGGAATGAAATCTGGACGCGAAACTTAAAGTCTAATCGACGAGTTGATGGACTCAAATCGATGAGTAGGGATGCCAAAATGAAATCCTAATTTTCAGGGATTAGCACCCTATTTAAACACCTTAGCCTCCAAAGGTTGGCCTCATTTGCAGCCTCCATCATCCCAAAACCCTAACCACGAAACCCTAATTCATTTTTGAGTGTTTTGAGCCATTTTTGTGCATTCTTTGTGAATTTGAAGAAGATGATTATTGAAAAAGGAGCAAGGACGTGAAGGAGAAGAGTAGATCCAGAGTTGAGCTCCATTTCTAGTTCATTGGAGGTATAAAGCTCTTATCTTGTCTATTCAATGTTTAGATCAAGTTTTAGGGTGATTTCTCCATGTTTTGGTCCCATAATGATAGTCTTTGGGACTTGGACGTCCAATCTAGGAAAACCCTTCAGGTCTAGGGTCTTTAGGTGGGATTCATGGCATAACGGTGCCAACTTTATGGCCATGAAGGTCCCATGCAACATATGAACCATTCTTTTGGCCTTTTGAGCAAAGTAGTCCATGCATGCAAGTAAAGATAGGGACTTTACGTGATATATTAGCCCTAGGGGACCAGATCTATGGTTTGGAAGCATTGAACTCGATTGGAAGTGACTGAATGGATTTAGACTAAGAGAACTCTTTGTAACGCCCCGTTCCTAAGAGTACTTAATTGTGAGTCCCCGGGATTTAAGAGGAAGGGTATTTTGGTCATCTTGTGGGAAGAGTGGAAAAAGAGGTGTAACACCCAAAGTTTTGAAGTCCAAGAAAGGAAAGAAAACCCTAATTTTAAGGGGAGACTCGGCGAGTCCAAGGAGGAACTCGGTGAGTCCGAGCGGGATCCGGGTCGAGGTGTAAGTGACCAACTCGGCGAGTCTGGTCTCTGCGAGGAAAACCCTAAATCCGGGACTTTGGGCGCTATTTAAGCTCCTTATTCTCTCCATTTGGGTTCCTTAGAGCCTCCCTCATTCAGAAAGCGAACCCTAAGCCTCCATTGTTGTGCATTCAAGCTTCCAATCCATTTTTGGGTGATTTGAAGGAAGAAGAAAGAGGGGAATCAGTGAAGCTTCAAGGATTGGCTTTAGATCTGGAGTTTGTGGAGCCTTTCTGAGGTGTTGAAGGTATTAAGTCATTTCCTTCCCTTAGATCTATTTTGGTTGTGAGTTTTGGGGCTTTTTAGCCATGATTAGTTGCCCATTTGAGTTAGAAGCCGGATCTGGAGTTGCTACTTCAGATCTAAGCCGATTTTGGTCTTGGAAAGCATAAAATTTCAGCCCTTGAGTTGATTATGGAGTCTCTTTGCTTTAAACCCTAGTTTATGGTGTATTTTTCCTAGATCTCCTTCTCTACACGTAAAGTTTGCAACTTTACATGAGGAATAGGCTTGGGAAGGGTAGATCTACAGTTTGGAGTCCATGCATGAATCAAAAGTCCTCTGCATGTATAGAGATCTGAATGGACTCGGCGAGTCCTTTGAGTGGACTCGGCGAGTAGCATGAAGATGAGGAGAAACCCGACGAGTGGGACGAACAACTCATCGAGTCAGATGAAGTTGGGCAGGAACTCGGTGAGTTGGATGAACAACTCGGCGAGTCTGTTGAAGGTTGTCTTGGACTCGGCGAGTCAGGTCACGAAACCCCAAACCCTTCGAGTTTAGACTCGAATCAGTGAGTCGATTAGAGACTCGGTGAGTTGGACAGGTCAGGACTCGGAAATCGGTAGACTCGGCGAGTCATGGACTGACTCGGCGAGTAGAGTCGCGAGTGGAAGGACTCTGAACTTATGAACTCGCGAGTCAACAGGGTGACTCGACGAGTAGGGTTGACCTGGAAGGTTGACTTTGACCAGAGTTGACTTGGTAGTCTTTCGGGGGTCAGTTAGACTCAGTGTTGCATTGTTATTGGTAGCTCGGGGAGCGGGTGGAGCCAGAGTTCAGAGAGTTTCCAGGCAGCGGCTAGTGGGATCATCAGTAAGTTCAGCCAGTGCAGGTGAGTTTCCCTTTGTATGAATGGGTCTACGGCCACAATGCCGACCCACCAGTAGGAGTTGTTGTTAGATGATTGTCTTTGTGATAATTGTCTATGTTTGCTACTACATGTTATGTTTATGTGTTAGCATGATATGATGTTATGTGATAGTGGTAGTAGGGGTGAAATAGTCCCCGGTTACCGGTCGATAGGGCCGAAGGGGTAGATTAGTACCCAACTATGCTAGACAGATTATGATATATGTGATATGATATTATGTGGTAGTAGTAGGGGTGAAATAGTCCCCACTAACCGGTCGACAGGACCGAAGGGGTAGGCCAGCACCCATATATGCTAGGCAGTATATGACTTATATGTCTATGTTAGGCTTTTATGTGGTAGTGTTAGTGTAACGACCCAATTTTTACGTCCGAAAATTTCATTTTTAAAATATTACTTTAGAAAACATTAATAAATAGAAACATTGTCTAATAAAAAGAAACGTTGTTTGTTCACACCATAACACATTGCAACCATGTTCTAAAAAGCCACACCATACACCCCATCAAAATATCAGAGTACAGTCCCAGTAAGTCTCATAAATGCGGAAACCGAAGAGTGTGTGTATGACGTGCCACTACCGCGCCGGCTCCTTCCCCTTCGATGCAGAGGTACCTGAAAACAAAACTGTAAACGTAAGCACAAAGCTTAGTGAGTTCCCCCAACGTACCGCATACCATACAAACACATATCATATATACTGTCAGGCTATTCTGGGGTGCCTGACTACCCGGTACGGCCATTCTGGGGTGCCGACCTACCCGTGTCAGGCCATTCTGGGGTGCTGACTACCCATGTCAAGCCATTCTGGGGTGCTGACTACCCGTCGGTCCTAACAACCGACCACAGGGACTGGTCCCCTCATACTACCTCTATCATGTATAACATAACAAGCCAGCATGCAAACATATAATCATATACTGTCAGACGCATCTAGGGTGTCTGACTACCCTTTGGTCCTAGTGACCGTACCCGACTACTATCACAAACAACGTACCATGCTAACATATAACATATCAAATACTAGCGAACTTAGATGATATCACAAAGACAGTCATCTATCATACAACTCCTACTGGTGGGTCGGCATTGTGGCCTTAGACCCACCTCTACTGGAAGGTAACTCACCTCAACGTAGCTGCTGAACTGATCGGGAACTAACTGACTGCTGCTGCTCCGGGAGTCCTCCGGCTGCAATTCCCACAATATACCCAATCAAACACTGCTCACTGACCTTTGGGTAAAATGACCATTTTACCCATGACCATGCCCTAAGTCAAAGTCAGAGTCAACTTTCAGTTGACCCGACTCGCCGAGTTGGCTTTCCAACTCGCCGAGTCCCTGCCCAAACGACTGCCCTGAATCCCGATTCTACCCGTCGAGTTAGGCGACGACTCGACGGGTTCACCTTCTTAACCAATATTCAAGTCCTTCATCCTACTCGCCGAGTTGTATGAACAACTCGTCGAGTTCATCTTCATCCGATGAACACTTTATGCTAAGACTCGCCGAGTTGCATGAACAACTCGCCGAGTCTGTTCTTGAGCTATGAAGATTGCCTTGGACTCGCCGAGTCAGGGCATTGACTCGCCGAGTCCTAACATGGGTGAGTTCAGCTCCCAACTCACCGAGTCACCCCCTGTGACTCAAGGCTCAACTCGACACATGAAGAAGGGACCAATTCTGCGACTCGCGACCAGACTCGCCGAGTCACCTATGCGACTCGCCGAGTCGTCGCCATGCACTCCTTAAATATACCGATTTGCTCGGTTCCAGACTATGCCATTCATAGATCTGGACTTCTAGGACACGAATCACACGTAAAGTTTCCAACTTTACGTGTGGATATTCACCAATATGGATTATAAGGTTCAAAATGTCTCAAAATGGTAGATCTAGGGCTAACAAGCCTTATGAGGCCAAAAAGCTAACAGATCTGAGCTCCTGGAGCTCAATCTTACATAGATCCAAAGGCCAAACGCCTTATTACAACATATAATGAACATGCAAACTTGGGGATTTGACCAAGAAGGACCCAAATGAAGTTTTAAGCATAGAATCAAGGGGAAAACGAGTTATACCTCAAGGGAAATGCTGAAATAACACAAGGATGGCTGATCTCCTTCTCCTCTTCTTGATCTACTCCTCTTACACTTCAAAACCTTCAAGAATACACTAAGAGCACCTCAAACTCTCAAGAAAACAAGGGGAAAACGATGTAGGGGGAGTTCTGGGGTGAATGGGGACGAGTTGGGGCGGAATGAGGGTTTAAATAGGGTGCAAACCCTTGAAACTTAGGGTTTCATCCCGCAGCGGTGACTCGCCGAGTCCAGGATATGGACTCGTCGAGTCGCCTACTTAAAACGCGTCCTGAGTCCCGTCCCTACTCGGCGAGTCGGACCCTATGACTCGCCGAGTCTAAGGCTAAATTAGGTCAATGCTCAAATAAAATTCACATACCGGAAACCAGGTGCTACAAATCTCCCCCACTTATTTTAGACTTCGTCCTCGAAGTCTGCTGCCTGATCCTGAAACAGCTCGGGATAGTGCTCCATCATCTCGTCTACCGGCTCCCAAGTCCACTCTGAACCCTTACGGTGCTGCCATTGCACCTTCACTAGCTCCACCCTCTTGTTCCTTAAATCCTTCGACTTCCTGTCGAGGATTGCGACTGGGCGCTCGATGTAGTTCAGGCTGTCATCAACCTGAATATCCTCCAAAGGTACTACTGCAGTATCGTCCACTAGGCACTTTCGCAACTGCGAAACATGGAAAGTGCTGTGGATCTGGCTAAGCTCGGCTGGCAGATCCAGCCTATATGCTACCTTGCCCACCCGGGCTAAGACCCTGAACGGTCCGATGAATCGCGGGCCCAACTTGCCCCGCTTCCTGAATCGGATGACGCCTTTCCACGGCGACACCTTCAGGAGGACCATATCCCCGACCTGGAACTCTAAATCGGATCGACGCTTGTCGGCATAACTTTTCTGTCGACTCTGAGCAGTCTGAAGCCTGCTCCGGACCTGCTGTATCCTCTCAGTCGTCTTGAGCACCACTTCGGTGCTTCCCATAACTCTCTGGCCAACCTCACCCCAGCATATCGGGGTCCTACACCTCCGCCCGTACAACATCTCGAAGGGAGGGCGGTCGATACTCGCGTGATAGCTGTTGTTGTAGGAGAACTCAGCCAAAGGAAGATAGGTATCCCAGCTACCACCGAAATCCAGAACACACGCCCGCAACATATCCTCCAAAGTCTGGATGGTCCGCTCACTCTGTCCATCTGTCTGCGGGTGAAAGGCGGTGCTGAAATGCAGACGAGTGCCCAACTCGTCATGGAATCTCTTCCAAAACCTGGAAGTAAAACGCACATCCCTGTCTGAGATCACCGATACTGGCACCCCATGTCGTGCCACAATTTCCCTGATATAGATGTCGGCCAATTTCTCGGCCGATATGCTTTCCGGAATCGGAATAAAGTGAGCACTCTTGGTCAATCTATCCACGATGACCCAAATCGAATCCACTCCACGTGCGGTCCTGGGAAGCTTTGTGATAAAATCCATCGTGATATCTTCCCACTTCCACAGTGGAATGTCCAACGGTTGCATCTTACCATGCGGCCTCTGATGCTCGGCCTTGACCTTCCTGCAGGTCAAGCACCGCTCGACGTACCATGCCACATCCCGCTTCATGCAGGGCCACCAATAGTCTAGACGAAGATCCCTATACATCTTCGTCGCCCCGGGATGAATGGAGAATCGGGACTTGTGCGCCTCCTCCATCAAAATCTGGCGCACGCCCCCGTGATACGGCACCCACACCCTACGGTGTAGTGTCAATAACCCTCGGCTATCATAATCGAAGGAGGAAACCTGACCTACTACGCGCTCGCTCTTCCGATGCTCCTCTTTGATAGCCTCCTGTTGAGCTTCTCGAATCTGTTCCAACAGGGGAGTCACCACAGTCATCCTCAAACAGGCGTCCCTGATCGGCGCCGTCTTGCGGCTAAGCGCATCGGCCACCACATTGGCCTTTCCCGGGTGGTAAAGGATCTCGCAATCATAATCCTTCACCACATCCAACCACCGACGCTGCCTCATGTTCAGATTCGGCTGGTCCATGAGGTACCTCAAGCTCTTGTGGTCCGTGTAGATGGTACACCGAACTCCATAGAGGTAATGTCGCCAAATCTTGAGGGCAAATACCACCGCCCCCAACTCCAAATCGTGCGTCGGGTAGTTCGCCTCGTGAGGCTTGAGCTGCCTCGAAGCGTAAGCAATGACATGCCCCCTTTGCATCAACACCGCGCCCAACCCAGAAATGGACGCATCGCAATAAACCACGAAATCCTCTACGCCCTCTGGCAGGGCTAAGATCGGCGCCTCACACAATCTCTGTCTCAGCGTCTCAAATGCAGCCTGCTGCTCGGGTCCCCACCGAAAGACCACGGCTTTCTTCGTCAGCCGCGTCAGGGGCACGACTATCTTGGAGAAATCCTGGATAAATCTCCGATAGTAGCCTGCAAATCCTAGGAAGCTCCGAATCTCAGATGGGGACTTCGGAACCTCCCATCTCATCACGGCCTCGACCTTGGCCGGATCGACCAGAATCCCATTCTGGTTGACGAGGTGCCCCAGAAATTGCACCTCGCGCAACCAAAACTCACACTTGGAGAACTTGGCATACAAGCTCTCCCTCCTCAGGGTCTCTAACACCTCTCTCAAATGCTCCTCATGATCCTCCCGGGTCTTGGAATAAACCAAGATATCATCGATAAAGACTATCACAGACCGATCCAGCATCGGTCTGCATACACGGTTCATGAGGTCCATGAACGCGGCAGGAGCATTGGTGAGCCCAAACGGCATCACCACAAACTCGTAATGGCCATAGCGCGTCCGAAACGCGGTCTTCTGCATATCCTCCTCCCTGACCCTCATCTGATGATAACCCGAACGCAAATCAATCTTGGAAAACCAAGATGCGCCCTGAAGCTGGTCAAAGAGGTCATCAATCCTCGGAAGCGGGTAACGGTTCTTCACCGTTACCTTGTTCAGCTCCCGATAATCTATACACATCCGATGCGACCCATCCTTCTTCTTCACAAACAGAATCGGGGCTCCCCAGGGCGAACTGCTCGGCCGAATAAATCCCTTGTCCAGCAGCTCCTGCAGCTGCGTGGACAACTCCTGCATCTCGGAAGGAGCCAACCGATACGGTGCTTTGGCTATCGGAGCCGCACCGGGAACGAGGTCAATCCTGAACTCCACCTGTCGCTCCGGAGGTATCCCAGGTAGTTCCTCCGGAAAAACATCAGCAAAATCTCGAACCACCGGGACCTCGCTCACGGTCGCCTTACCCGCCTCCCGGGTGTCCATCACGTACGCGACATAACCCGCGCATCCCTGCTGAAGGTAGCGCCTAGCCCTCGCTGCTGAACATACAGTGGGTCCACACTGCGGCCGCTCTCCATGAATCACCAACTCTCCCCCACTTGGGGTCTTGACTCGCACCAGCTGCTGCGCGCAATCTATCACTGCCCCATTAGGGCTCAACCAATCCATACCAATAATCACCTTGTTCCCACGCAATGGAATGGGAACCAAGTCCACCAGGTAACACTCCTCAAACAGTCGCAGGGCACAATCTCGAAACACCCTCGATGCTCGCACCGATCGATCATCGGCAATCTCCACCTCTAACGGGCAATCTAACTCGCCTGAAGTCTCATGAAATCTCTTGCTAAGAGCAAGAGAAACGAACGATCGGGATGCACCCGAGTCGAACAATACCTGAACCGGGATGCCGTTCACATGGAACGATCCTAATACACATATATACACACGGAGCACATATCAATATCATAACAACGTAAAATAAAAGATAGAAGGAAGGAATCATACCCGTCACCACATCGGGCGCGGCGCGTGCCTCCTCGGCAGTCAACTGAAATGCCCGACTCCTCACCACTGGAGCCTCTGCCTTGCCCTGACGGCCATCCGTGATCCGCAGGGTCGCTGGAGCTGGCGCCTTCACTGGCGCTGAAGCTGTCAACATGGGGCAATTGGCCTTCTTGTGGCCCCTCTGGTTGCAGTGGAAACACAGCAACTCCGATGTCTGAATAACGGTCGCAGGAGCAGTGCAATCCCTGCTGATATGCCCAACCTTGCCGCACTTGTAGCAGCCTGACGAACCCATCCTGCACGCCCCCTCGTGCGGCCTGCCGCACCTCCTGCAGCGGCTCGGTCCCGACTGGCCTTTCGGCCTCCCATCTGATCCCTTGGGCTTCTTCCCCGAAGCCCCCGATGACTGACCATCCTCAAGTTTCCGTTTCCGGATGTGCTCCAAATCTATCTCTCTCTCCCTAGCCCTGGCAATCATGGAGTCCAGGGTAGGGCAAGCCGAAAAACTAACATGCTCCCGAATGTCAGCTCGAAGCATATCATGGTAACGAGTCCTCCTCATATCCTCGTCACCTGCATACTGGGGCACCAATAAAGCCCTCTCCCGAAACTTGGCGGTGATCTCCGCCACGGTCTCTGTCGTCTGCCTCATGTCTAAGAACTCCCTGGCCAGCTGCTGAAGCTCGACCGCTGGCGCAAACTCTGCCCTGAACCTAGTCACGAAGTCCGACCAGGTCATTGCCTCGACAGCCGAGGCTCCCATCGAGTCACCCACTGACTCCCACCAATCTCGGGCCCGGTCCCGTAAACACCCTGCTGCGTACCTCACTTTCGACCCCTCGGGGCAGAAACTGATCAACTGGGCGGACTCGATATCCGCAATCCACCGCCTGGCGGCAATGGGGTCCTTCACCCCATGGAAATCCGGCGCACCACTGCTCCTGAAGTCCTTGAAGGACAGTGTGCGAGATCCTGACTGGCTAGAGGCCAAGTCGCTCCTAAATGCCCGTAGGCGATCCTCCATCATCTCCACGATCCCTTCCTTGATCGACCCAAAGATGATGGGGGTCGACTCAAGGATGCCCCTAGTGATCTCCGACGTGATGAACTCACGTAGCCTCTCCTCAATCGGCTCGGTGCCAGATCCCGAACCTGACCCCTCTCCTGACCCGCCATCTGTCGATCTCGGTCGAAGTACCACCATTCTGCAAAACATCAATAATAATCATTAGTGGTACTGCTACTTTCTGAGGGATCTCAACTACTTACAGGTTCCTTGGTCTCGTCTTGGCCTTCCTCGGCTCGGGTACGGATCCTCTGCTTTCAGTAGTACGGGCCCATACTACCTTCCACATCTATCCGTACCTTCTCCGAGGAATTCCTCGACTCCACCCACTTCCCTCTACTACTGCTACTAATCTCTGCTGCTCTCATCCTAGGCTTGCCCTAGGTAACTTCTGACTCTACTCAAACCAGTCCTCAGCTGCTGAAGGCCTCATTGTAATGCCAATTAGCCACCACCTGAATACCATCACATGTAATGAGGCTCGGATAATCCTTCGAGTAAAAGTCTCGTCCCTACAACGGTTGGACTCAAACGAGAGCTGCGCAGTAGGGCCAAATCCAGCACTCTGAGATTATTCAACCCTGCTCACATGTGATGTGACGTTTTCACCTAATGGCTAACTCCCACCACTCAGAGTCCCACAAAGCACAAAGCAAGCAGCATTCGGACAAGGGGAAAAATCTAACCACAACATACTCAAACAATCATATCCACAAAGCAAGAATCTGAACTAGCATGCAACACAAACTCATAAACTCAGGCATAACCTAAACAGGCCATCCTACTACTGTCTAATCAGCACTATCATGCAGCTAAAAAGCACAAATAACAGGCACATAAGGCATCACTCCTAGATCCTTAGCCTATTCTAGCATGCAATATTCACAAAGCTGATAAACATAACATAAACTTGTATGGGTACTATGGGGAATACTTACTTGAGCTCGGCCGGTTGCGCACGTCACACACTTTACTCTTTCTCGTGACTCTTTTCCGGGTTTTAAAGAATAATTTCTTTTGAAAAATCTTTCAATCCCTCGGTTTGAGTCCGAACACTCCCGAAGGCGTGTCCGAATCCCTCAAACCAGGGCTCTGATACCAACTTGTAACGACCCAATTTTTACGTCCGAAAATTTCATTTTTAAAATATTACTTTAGAAAACATTAATAAATAGAAACATTGTCTAATAAAAAGAAACGTTGTTTGTTCACACCATAACACATTGCAACCATGTTCTAAAAAGCCACACCATACACCCCATCAAAATATCAGAGTACAGTCCCAGTAAGTCTCATAAATGCGGAAACCGAAGAGTGTGTGTATGACGTGCCACTACCGCGCCGGCTCCTTCCCCTTCGATGCAGAGGTACCTGAAAACAAAACTGTAAACGTAAGCACAAAGCTTAGTGAGTTCCCCCAACGTACCGCATACCATACAAACACATATCATATATACTGTCAGGCTATTCTGGGGTGCCTGACTACCCGGTACGGCCATTCTGGGGTGCCGACCTACCCGTGTCAGGCCATTCTGGGGTGCTGACTACCCATGTCAAGCCATTCTGGGGTGCTGACTACCCGTCGGTCCTAACAACCGACCACAGGGACTGGTCCCCTCATACTACCTCTATCATGTATAACATAACAAGCCAGCATGCAAACATATAATCATATACTGTCAGACGCATCTAGGGTGTCTGACTACCCTTTGGTCCTAGTGACCGTACCCGACTACTATCACAAACAACGTACCATGCTAACATATAACATATCAAATACTAGCGAACTTAGATGATATCACAAAGACAGTCATCTATCATACAACTCCTACTGGTGGGTCGGCATTGTGGCCTTAGACCCACCTCTACTGGAAGGTAACTCACCTCAACGTAGCTGCTGAACTGATCGGGAACTAACTGACTGCTGCTGCTCCGGGAGTCCTCCGGCTGCAATTCCCACAATATACCCAATCAAACACTGCTCACTGACCTTTGGGTAAAATGACCATTTTACCCATGACCATGCCCTAAGTCAAAGTCAGAGTCAACTTTCAGTTGACCCGACTCGCCGAGTTGGCTTTCCAACTCGCCGAGTCCCTGCCCAAACGACTGCCCTGAATCCCGATTCTACCCGTCGAGTTAGGCGACGACTCGACGGGTTCACCTTCTTAACCAATATTCAAGTCCTTCATCCTACTCGCCGAGTTGTATGAACAACTCGTCGAGTTCATCTTCATCCGATGAACACTTTATGCTAAGACTCGCCGAGTTGCATGAACAACTCGCCGAGTCTGTTCTTGAGCTATGAAGATTGCCTTGGACTCGCCGAGTCAGGGCATTGACTCGCCGAGTCCTAACATGGGTGAGTTCAGCTCCCAACTCACCGAGTCACCCCCTGTGACTCAAGGCTCAACTCGACACATGAAGAAGGGACCAATTCTGCGACTCGCGACCAGACTCGCCGAGTCACCTATGCGACTCGCCGAGTCGTCGCCATGCACTCCTTAAATATACCGATTTGCTCGGTTCCAGACTATGCCATTCATAGATCTGGACTTCTAGGACACGAATCACACGTAAAGTTTCCAACTTTACGTGTGGATATTCACCAATATGGATTATAAGGTTCAAAATGTCTCAAAATGGTAGATCTAGGGCTAACAAGCCTTATGAGGCCAAAAAGCTAACAGATCTGAGCTCCTGGAGCTCAATCTTACATAGATCCAAAGGCCAAACGCCTTATTACAACATATAATGAACATGCAAACTTGGGGATTTGACCAAGAAGGACCCAAATGAAGTTTTAAGCATAGAATCAAGGGGAAAACGGGTTATACCTCAAGGGAAATGCTGAAATAACACAAGGATGGCTGATCTCCTTCTCCTCTTCTTGATCTACTCCTCTTACACTTCAAAACCTTCAAGAATACACTAAGAGCACCTCAAACTCTCAAGAAAACAAGGGGAAAACGATGTAGGGGGAGTTCTGGGGTGAATGGGGACGAGTTGGGGCGGAATGAGGGTTTAAATAGGGTGCAAACCCTTGAAACTTAGGGTTTCATCCCGCAGCGGTGACTCGCCGAGTCCAGGATATGGACTCGTCGAGTCGCCTACTTAAAACGCGTCCTGAGTCCCGTCCCTACTCGGCGAGTCGGACCCTATGACTCGCCGAGTCTAAGGCTAAATTAGGTCAATGCTCAAATAAAATTCACATACCGGAAACCAGGTGCTACAAATCTCCCCCACTTATTTTAGACTTCGTCCTCGAAGTCTGCTGCCTGATCCTGAAACAGCTCGGGATAGTGCTCCATCATCTCGTCTACCGGCTCCCAAGTCCACTCTGAACCCTTACGGTGCTGCCATTGCACCTTCACTAGCTCCACCCTCTTGTTCCTTAAATCCTTCGACTTCCTGTCGAGGATTGCGACTGGGCGCTCGATGTAGTTCAGGCTGTCATCAACCTGAATATCCTCCAAAGGTACTACTGCAGTATCGTCCACTAGGCACTTTCGCAACTGCGAAACATGGAAAGTGCTGTGGATCTGGCTAAGCTCGGCTGGCAGATCCAGCCTATATGCTACCTTGCCCACCCGGGCTAAGACCCTGAACGGTCCGATGAATCGCGGGCCCAACTTGCCCCGCTTCCTGAATCGGATGACGCCTTTCCACGGCGACACCTTCAGGAGGACCATATCCCCGACCTGGAACTCTAAATCGGATCGACGCTTGTCGGCATAACTTTTCTGTCGACTCTGAGCAGTCTGAAGCCTGCTCCGGACCTGCTGTATCCTCTCAGTCGTCTTGAGCACCACTTCGGTGCTTCCCATAACTCTCTGGCCAACCTCACCCCAGCATATCGGGGTCCTACACCTCCGCCCGTACAACATCTCGAAGGGAGGGCGGTCGATACTCGCGTGATAGCTGTTGTTGTAGGAGAACTCAGCCAAAGGAAGATAGGTATCCCAGCTACCACCGAAATCCAGAACACACGCCCGCAACATATCCTCCAAAGTCTGGATGGTCCGCTCACTCTGTCCATCTGTCTGCGGGTGAAAGGCGGTGCTGAAATGCAGACGAGTGCCCAACTCGTCATGGAATCTCTTCCAAAACCTGGAAGTAAAACGCACATCCCTGTCTGAGATCACCGATACTGGCACCCCATGTCGTGCCACAATTTCCCTGATATAGATGTCGGCCAATTTCTCGGCCGATATGCTTTCCGGAATCGGAATAAAGTGAGCACTCTTGGTCAATCTATCCACGATGACCCAAATCGAATCCACTCCACGTGCGGTCCTGGGAAGCTTTGTGATAAAATCCATCGTGATATCTTCCCACTTCCACAGTGGAATGTCCAACGGTTGCATCTTACCATGCGGCCTCTGATGCTCGGCCTTGACCTTCCTGCAGGTCAAGCACCGCTCGACGTACCATGCCACATCCCGCTTCATGCAGGGCCACCAATAGTCTAGACGAAGATCCCTATACATCTTCGTCGCCCCGGGATGAATGGAGAATCGGGACTTGTGCGCCTCCTCCATCAAAATCTGGCGCACGCCCCCGTGATACGGCACCCACACCCTACGGTGTAGTGTCAATAACCCTCGGCTATCATAATCGAAGGAGGAAACCTGACCTACTACGCGCTCGCTCTTCCGATGCTCCTCTTTGATAGCCTCCTGTTGAGCTTCTCGAATCTGTTCCAACAGGGGAGTCACCACAGTCATCCTCAAACAGGCGTCCCTGATCGGCGCCGTCTTGCGGCTAAGCGCATCGGCCACCACATTGGCCTTTCCCGGGTGGTAAAGGATCTCGCAATCATAATCCTTCACCACATCCAACCACCGACGCTGCCTCATGTTCAGATTCGGCTGGTCCATGAGGTACCTCAAGCTCTTGTGGTCCGTGTAGATGGTACACCGAACTCCATAGAGGTAATGTCGCCAAATCTTGAGGGCAAATACCACCGCCCCCAACTCCAAATCGTGCGTCGGGTAGTTCGCCTCGTGAGGCTTGAGCTGCCTCGAAGCGTAAGCAATGACATGCCCCCTTTGCATCAACACCGCGCCCAACCCAGAAATGGACGCATCGCAATAAACCACGAAATCCTCTACGCCCTCTGGCAGGGCTAAGATCGGCGCCTCACACAATCTCTGTCTCAGCGTCTCAAATGCAGCCTGCTGCTCGGGTCCCCACCGAAAGACCACGGCTTTCTTCGTCAGCCGCGTCAGGGGCACGGCTATCTTGGAGAAATCCTGGATAAATCTCCGATAGTAGCCTGCAAATCCTAGGAAGCTCCGAATCTCAGATGGGGACTTCGGAACCTCCCATCTCATCATGGCCTCGACCTTGGCCGGATCGACCAGAATCCCATTCTGGTTGATGAGGTGCCCCAGAAATTGCACCTCGCGCAACCAAAACTCACACTTGGAGAACTTGGCATACAAGCTCTCCCTCCTCAGGGTCTCTAACACCTCTCTCAAATGCTCCTCATGATCCTCCCGGGTCTTGGAAT
Organism: Lactuca sativa; assembly: GCF_002870075.4. Classification (NCBI taxonomy): domain Eukaryota; kingdom Viridiplantae; phylum Streptophyta; class Magnoliopsida; order Asterales; family Asteraceae; genus Lactuca; species Lactuca sativa. The sequence goes on from NC_056623.2 coordinate 35,317,477, forward strand.
AAACCAAGATATCATCGATAAAGACTATCACAGACCGATCCAGCATCGGTCTGCATACACGGTTCATGAGGTCCATGAACGCGGCAGGAGCATTGGTGAGCCCAAACGGCATCACCACAAACTCGTAATGGCCATAGCGCGTCCGAAACGCGGTCTTCTGCATATCCTCCTCCCTGACCCTCATCTGATGATAACCCGAACGCAAATCAATCTTGGAAAACCATAGTTTAGACAGCTTGGGAATGTTTACTCTGATAACGAACATATATTTTGGAAAACTAATACTCTGTTTATGTTTTGAAATGATGAATTTGCTTAAAGTAATGTTTTATTAAAATAAATTTTTAGTCTTGAATTTTGGGACGTTACAAGAGGGCCAAATATGAAATTTGGGGACACGCCGAGTACGCCCAACGTAAGCTGGGATTACGCCCAACGTAATTGAGTAAGTGACGCGGGTGCAAGGTTGAGTACGCCCAGCGTACTCTCAGAGTTCTAAAACCCTAAAATTAGGGTCAACCACTATATAAGGAACATGTTGGTTCATACCCTAGCCTCCATAAGCTCTCTCTTAACCTCATAAACCCTAGATAGCCGTTCCACCTCCATTGTTGGGTGTGTTTGGCCTTGGAAAGCTTATTTTGGCAAAGGATAGGCTAGAAGAAGAAAGAGGAAGTTGTCAAAGAAGGAGTTGAGTGGCTGGAGCTTATAGATCTGGAAAGATATCATTCTTTGGAGCCTATCTGAGGTATAAAGCTTCTTGCTTGTCATTTATATTGCATAGATCTAAGTGTTGTGAAGTTTTGACAGCATTCTTGTCCCAAAAGTCCTCATCTTGATGCATGTTTTGAGTTGGTCGAGATTATCTGTCCTTTCAGACCTTTAGAGAGGTCTTGAGTGAGAAAAATGAGGTCCCAAGGGCTGTGGTTGTTCCATGTGTGAGATATATAGGTCTTAATGGATTAAGAGCTTTATGGACGTCCCAAGTGATAAAGTTTGAGACTTTATGAATCTTAGGCATATTTGGCCTAAGGATCTGAAGTTTGGGCTTAAGAGCTTAAGCCATTGAGAGGTTGTGAGGACTTAATGAGCAGCGAAGTTACGCCCCGCGTAACTTAGGAGTACGCCCCGCGTAGTGGGTCAGTGCCCCAATCCCCAATTGCGAATCAGCGTGTACGCCCAGCGTACCAAGGAGGGTACGCCCAACGTACTCCCTCTGTTGGGTTTTTCATTTTGGGCCTTAGGGATTGGGCTGTTATTGGGCTGCTGGATTTTGGGCCGTGACTGGACATTATGGATAGAGTATTGTGCACCCATTAGTTGTTATGGACCATGGGTCTAGGCCCATTTGGTGAGGTGGGCCCAATTTAGTAAATTGGGCCAATAGTGGGCTTTGCTTCGGACTTTTGGACTTTGGTCCATTAGTGGGCTTGAGAGCTTATCCAGTGTTGGGCCGGAATGAGTTAAGGGTAAATTGGTCAATTTATCCTTGGAAGGGTATTGTGCTTAGCCTAATGATTATTTTTGCTATGTTGGCTAGTTCGGGATTTTCGGTGAGTCGGTGATTCGAGAATCTGCTTCTTCAGTTCAGAGTTTCGGCAGTGGAAAGGTGAGTTATCCTCACTATATCAACAGGGTCTAAGGCACCAAGGCCGGGCCTTTATCGGATTGAGATCCGGGTATTTGTTGTTATGATTATTGCTTTGATATGGTTGCATCCTGGTAGCTAGGATGGTATATGTTAGAGACCTGGTTAAGGTCGGTATCCTGTTATGTAGGATGATGCTATGTTGGTGACCGGTTAGGTCGGTATCCTGGTTAGGATGATGATAGGTTATGTGATCTGCTAGATCGGCTTGTTGACTGTGAATTGTTATATGATTGTATGTTCATGTGCACATGGTTGTTGGACTGGGGTTGGGTTGAGGCGGGTCCTGCTTTGTGCTGTAGGCCAAGATACCCAGGGTGAACCGGTTGTCCCGAAGGCCCAGCGAGCGGTCCGGATATGCTGAAGGCCCCAAGAGGGCGGACCAGACGTACCGAGGCTCGGAGAGTGGACCAGGCCGACTGAAGGCCCGGTGCGGGCGGACCAGTCATACTGTAGACTCAGAGAGTGGACCACGTGGATTGAAGGCCTGGAGCGGGCGGACCAATCACACTGCAGACTCGATGTGTATGGCTAGACTCGGAGGGTGGACCAGGTGGACTGTTGGCCGGTGCGGCGGACCAGTCACACAGTAGACCCGAAGTGCATGGTTGTTCTGTGATCGGATATGATATGGCATGTTATGCGTGTATGGTATATGTGGTTGGTATTTTGGGGATATCTCACTAAGCTTTCGGGCTTACAGTTGTGGTTTAATGTTTTTCAGGTTCTTCAGGAGACCGTGGTAATGCAAAGGCGTGATCGTACCGCTCCTCATGTTTATGTTGTGATGTGATTCTGGGAATACTCTAAATCATTTGTATTGAAAACCTTTTTGTAATAATTTCATGAAATCGGGTTGTTTTTGAAAAGTAAATTGGTTGGAATTTTTCGGTCGTTACACTCGTCGAGTTGTTCATCCAACCCGGTGAGTTGGATCGCGGTCCCCCGACCTATTTCTGTTTACTGAGCAAACTCGGCGAGTCTAGGAAATGACTCAGCGAGTTGGCCATGGTTTTTGGGTTTTGAAGAGTGAAGAACTCGACGAGTTGATTTGAAAAGTCTCGACTTTGTTATTGGGAGGAACTCAACGAGTTCGTGAAAGAACTCAACGAGTTGGATCATGATTTCAAGGTTTTATGATTCACGGAACTCGACGAGCTGATGGACCAACTCAACGAGTCGAGTTAACCAAGATGTTGACTTTGACCAGAGTGATGACTTTGACCAAGATGTTGACTTTGGCTTTAGCTTTAACCAAATTTGACACGTGAAGGGGGTCATGAGTATGGAAGGATAATTAAAGGAGATGTTTATGTGTAGGAGTCCGAGAGGGGTTAATTTAAGAGTAGGAGTCTTTGCAATTATTTCCAGTTATCGAGGTGAGTTAGCATCCTGTAGAAGTGGGTTGAAGGAACCAAGCCCAAGCCACTAGTAGTTGATATAGTTGAGATGGTTGTCTTTGTGATAATTGTCTGGTATGCCATTATCTGTTATGATATATGTGCTAGTATTCTATGATATTATGTGATAGTGGTAGGAGGGTAGGTTAGACTCCGTAGTCAGTTAAGATAAACCGGAGGGTAGGTCGGGCACTCAGATATGCCTGACAATATGTTATGCTCTGTTATTATATGGTAATGGTAGGAGGTGAAATAGTCCCCGTAGCTGGTTGAAATAAACCGGAGGGTAAGTCAGGCACCCAAATACGCCTGACAAGGTAGGTCGAGCACCCAGATATGCTTGACAAGGGTACGTCGGGTACCCCGGTATGTCTGACAAGGGTAGGTTGAGCACCCATATATGCTCAGCAAGGTAGGTCAGACACCCACATATGTATGTCAGTATGTTTATTATATGGTATGTGGTATGATGGGGGAACTCACTAAACTTTGTGAGTACTGTTTTCAGTTTTGGTTTTCAGGTACTTCCTCTTCGAAGGGAAAGGAGTCAGCATGATTGCAACACATCACACTAGGATTTCCACACATGAGATCTATGGGATTTATACTATGATATTATTTTGTCATGACTTGTTTTGACTATGGATACATCGGTTTTAATATGAGATAGTACTATGATGTTTTTCAAACAAATGATTTTATAATTATTAAATTAAAAATGAAATTTTTGGTCGTAAATTTTGGGATGTTACATATAAGTTGGACATCTCAAAAGCAAAGAGTTGTGGCCCGTTCAAGCATAAAGGCAAAATATCGTTCCTTGGCTTACACTACTGCAAAACTCATATGGATAAATCAATTGTTGGCTGAATTACATGCTCCCAACACTGGACCACCTTTGTTACTTTGTGAAAATGATCAAGCTATATTCATGACAAAGAAGTCAGTCATTCATACTCGATCCAAACACATTGCTCTTGATTTTCATTTTATCAGGGAACAAGTTGAACCTCAATAGTTTCATATTGCACATGTCTCACTTGATCAGCTAGCTGATGTTTTCACAAAATCTCTACACAAGGATCGTTTTGCACATATTCGTCACAAGCTTCAAGTTCGTACCGATGATGAGCTTGCAGGGGTGATAACAGTATGACTGATAACACACGTGTCACTAATAACACATTTGTGTCACATGTAGATGTTATACTTATTTTTGGTCAACTAGTTGGACCTGTTAAGTAGGATTCTGTTGTATTGTGCTTATATAAGGAAATCTTATATCCATGTATTACTCAATGATTTTGATACAATAGATTCTACTCCTCTATAAGTGCAGTACAAAGTTGTACATGTATGAATAATTTTCTTTCGTGGGTTATGTTTTGAAGAGAAGCAAGAATGAATCTCATGAATTCATTAATACGAGCAAGAGATGACAAGGGATTTTTTTTGTAAATGAGTATATGGAAAATGACTCAAGAGGGTAACTGACTGTTGAATTTGTTCTCATATGGTCCCTTTCATTTTTTTGTACCCAATATATCATCGAACTTGTTTGTGTTCACCACGACCTTTTGACCAGCTATCACAGGTGATGGTCGATCAAAAGGGTTACGGTCAACACAAACAACAAGTTCGATGGTATATTGGGTACAAAAAAAGGAAAGGGATCAAACAAGAACAAACTTAACAGTTAGTTACCCCCAGAGTAATTTTCCCTATTTCTCTTAATAGTTTTCTCAGAAGTATCAGTTGGACACAAAAATCACACCGAAAAATGCATACATCGCTTTTAGCTTGTTAATTTAACGAAAAAAATAATTTTTCACAAAGTTAACCTTGATCAGCCTTATTAAGTATGTCTAGACATAAGGCAATAGAGTATGTAACAAAGGTTTCCCTAATAGTGTTTATGAAGATTGATATCCTGTTCTCCTTTGATGATGTTCTTTAAATGGTCATCACAAAGTTTTTTGGTGTATTTAACTTGTAATGACATGTATAAAGTGTTGGAAAACTAGTTTTACTAACTTCTAAAAATGGGTTTTTCCCATTTTTGAGCATGAATTTAGAATTATAAATGTAATCAAAATGGACAAATGACTATACGTTTGTGTTCTCTTACGTGATACATTCGTTTTGATATATCACACATCCATAAGGTATAAAGTTCATACCTTTCCATTCCATAGGTTGCTTATGATGTGATTAAGTCCCTTTTTGGATTTTGAAAATGAATTTAGGACATTAGATAAAAATTATGTTAGTTTTGGGCCTTATGGTCCCATAAAGATTGTATCTTGATCATAAATCAACCATGCATGAGCTTTCTAGGTCATTTGATCCCTTTTTGAGTTAGGGCTTGCTCACTATTTAAGCAATGTTATGTGCCCTAAACTCGCCTCCTTCACCCTCAGAGAGCTTGTGAGAAACCCTAAACCATTCCTTGGATGATCTAAGTGTTTTTGGGTGGATTCTTGAAGGATTGAAGAAAAAAAAGAAGAGAGGACCAAAAAGAGGAAGTGTAGAGCAAAGATTCAAGGCCAAAGTCAGAGTTTATTGAGGTATGTCTCGGAATTATCCTGTTTTGTGCTTAAAACCTCCATTAGAACACCTCTAAGGCTAGTTTAATGTATTTCCAAGCTTTATAGTTGTATGGATGCCTTTTTGGGTTGAGATATCCCTAGATCTGTTCATTTAGGAGTGTTAGAGCCCTGATCTAGTGCCTTTTCGAAGTTTCTTTGCTTGAGAACCCTAGATCTAGCCTTTATTATGCTTTTTGAGCCTCTTAATCTTCATGGGTGCATATGGGCACATAAAGATAGAACCTTTACATGTTAATCGAGCTTAGGGAGCCCAGATCTATAAGTTTTATGCGCTGGATTCAAGCAGAATCGAGTTTAGAGTAGCTACATGCATGCGACTCGGTGAGTCGGAAGAACGACTCGGCGAGTCAAGTCGTAAGACCCCGATTTTTCCCCTTATGAGTGATGCCGAGTGGGGACCAGTGAGTAGTAGAGTGGACTCAGTGAGTTGGAGGTCAGACTCAATAATGGAGGGACTCGACAAGTTGTTCATACAACTCGGCGAGCCCAAGGCAATCTTCTTAGCTCAAGAGCAACACGTTGAGTTGTTCATACGACTCGGCGAGTCGGATGCAGATAGCCTGAGTTCTAGAATCGAAAGGGAACTCATCGAGTTGATGCCATACTCAACGAGTAGCCACGAGTAGGGTTGAGAAGTGAGAATAGAGACTTGGCGAGTTGGCGGCCCAACTCGGCGAGTCAGGTCAACTGTAGGTTGACTTTGACCGGGAGAGTTGACTTTGACCAGGGGTAAAAGAGTCATTTTACCCCAATTCAGTTATTAGTATTTAATTGAGTGTGTTTATGGATTTGTAGCTAGGGAGATACCGGAGCAGCAACAGATAGCTTCTAGAGCCATACACTCAGCAGCCAGTTCACGAGGTGAGTTTCCTTCCAGTAGGAACGGGTCTAAGGCCACAATGCCGGCCCGTTTAGCTAGTAGTAGTTTCCAGATTTTAGTCCGATGCAGTAGTTAGTATGTTTGATGCCTTCGTGGCTCAGACAGGATTTATGTGTTATGTGTTCCGGGCTACGGCCCGATGCAGTATGCAATATAGGTGTGTTCATGCTAGTTGATATGTTTATGTTATGTTCTGTTCAGTTAGTTCCGGACTTCGGTCCGATGCAGGGGGCAAGGCCCCAGTTAGTCCGGACTTCGGTCCGATGCAGGGGGCAAGGCCCCAGTTATTCTGGACTTTGGTCCGATGCAGGGGACAATGTCCCAGTCAGTTAGTCCGAACTTCGGTCCGATGTAGGGGGCAAGGCCCCAGTTAGTCCTGTAAGGTCAAACCTTGAAATATGATGATGTTTGAAATATATCTCTCAGCATCAGCGCATATCTCAGTATCAGCATCAACGCTTCAGCAGTTCAGTGTGTTTAGTTTATTCAGTGCATTGTAACAGATTTTGTATTTATCTTGTTTCCATAGTTAGCGTAAATTAGTTAGCTGGCATATCCCTGATTTATAGGGATTGACTAGAATAGCAGTATGTAATCTTTTGTATAGGTTTGTGAAAGGTCACACCTTTCACAAACCCTAATAGCTGCTTTGTGCACACGGTAATTTCTTTGTGAGATTATCTTTCTTAGTGAAAGTTTTTCTTCGTGAATTCTTCTTATTCTTATTTACTGTCATTGTTTGATAAATTGATTGATCAAAAAGCTTTTCAATTGGTATCAGAGCACGAACATCTAGACCATTTTTTCTTTTTCAAGATCATCTGAATCTTCATCTTGGACTGGAATAAAGGGATCAATGAAGTTCATATCTAGTATTTGACATTCATCACCTGGTTCATCATCATGCTCACTATCTTCAACAAGCTTTTCAGTAGCTGCTGGACTAATAGGCTCCGCAGAGTCAGACTCATGCATCGGCTTTGGTGATTCAGTCTGAACAATGGTGTTGTCAACAGGTTCGGTGTCTCTCTCATTTGGATCACCATCATCATTATCATCATTATCAGCATCATCATCATCATCAGTATCTCCCCCTTTTTGAGCATCATCAGATTGGGGACTAGAGGAAGGAGTATGCAAGAGAACTTCCTTTAGCTGATGAACATCAGCCTCAATGCGTAGAAGACGCTGACTCATGTCCTGAGTCAGTGTCAGAAGTTCATTAAATGCTGAGGCCGGAATTTGAAGGAATGAAGTACCTGGAGCTGCTTGTGATCGTGGGGGCATCCCCGGAGAATATTGGTCCCCCTGGGGTGGATTTTCCCCCTGTGAGGGATGCTCCCCCTGAGATGGGTGCTCCCCCTGAAATTGTTGCTCCCCCTGAATCAGTGAATCCTTTTGAGCTAAGGGAACTTTCTCAGTAACAGAGACGATATGATGAGAAAGTTGAGGAGAGAAATGACCACCATCATGTGGTTCATCCTCTTGACTGGCATGATCTTCATGGTTACCATCAGCTCCTTCATCAGTATCAGCGGTGAGTGAAGGAACAGTGTATGGATTTGCAATCCATTCTCTCATCCTATCAGAGATTCCGATGTCAGTATCCAGTGGATCATCTTGATACATTCGAATTGACATGCGAGGGCATTGGATGGGATTTCCAGGGTGTGAGAAGTAATCTGCAGCAAAAAATTTATCGAGCACAAGAGCAATCCAGCGTGGGAAGGGAACGTGATCAGCGCGTACATTTGCATGAAGAAGCTGAACAAGTTGATCAAAGAATAAGGTCCCATAATCAAGTCTTTTGTTGAGAAGAAGTGAGCAGACGACTTGTTGCTCATAAGTGCTCAGTTGATCACCACTTCGAGACTTGTGACCCACACATTTGCACAGAGCACCGGTAAAAAATTTCCATCCTGGGGTCATACATTGGCGCAAAATAAGAGCTGATCGAGCACCAGCCTTTGAGTGATCATATCCCAGTTGATCGAATAGACGTCGACAACGTTCAATAGAAGGAAGTTCAGAGAATGGTTCAAAGATAGGTAACCTGAGTGCAGCACTGAGGAGTTATGCGGTAATAAAGACAGAGTGTCTTCCACGGCCAATAGTCCTGGTGATGACATTGTCTTCATCATTGACTGTTGCGGTGTAGTAGAACTCACAGACTTGTTTAGAGAAGAAATCTGATGGAATGTCACTGATGGCGTATCGAAGGCGTCAGGAGGCTAAGAAGTTAACAAAATCATCGAGTCCAAGACCTCGATGAACATCTGGAATATCAGGGTTGAAAACAACGTTGGTGGCTTTGATGTATATTGGGAGAGGAAGAGAGTTTGGGGCAGGGATTACCCTTCGTGAAGTAGAGGAGAAAGTGAACAGAGAAGCTACCATTAGAGAGTTTTTAGGGTTCTAGGGTTTTGAATATAAGTGAAGGAAGTTTAAATTGTGGAAGGAAAGTTTGAAATAAGGGTGGAAAAAGGTTTAAATATGGAATTAAACGGGCCTTTAAAAAGGTAATGATTATCTTCTTCAAAAATAACGGCGTATCGTAACAACCTGTCAGATCAGAAAAATAGCCGTTGGATAAAAGAGTCGTTGACTGAAGATGAAACATCAATCAGTGTTTGCGGAAGCGCTGAGATCAAAGTCACAAAAGTTACATGCTGAAGATGATTCTCCGTCAATTCAAGGTACAACTTGCTTGATTGAGGCTAGCAAGGAGATTGGTGCGTGTGATAGATACTAGTTGTATTATCTAACCATCGGCACAGAGTGTTGTCTCTTTATCAGTGAGTGGTTTGTCTTACTGAATCATTAGACACTGAATGAGAATAAGGTAAAGAAAGGATTGTTGCGTGTGATAAACCTTGGTGTTTTGGTCTAACCATCGGTAAAGATTGGAAATTCTCATCAGTGTGTGTTTTGTCACACTGAATCATGAAATCAGTGTAAGATTGGTAAGAAGAGATAGTTGCGTGTGATAGATCTTGGTGTTTTGATCTAACCATCGGCAAAGAGTTTCAAGTTGTTATCAGTGTATGGTTTAATACAGTGAATCATTTAACTTTAGTTTAGAAGAGTTGAAGAGGAGAGAAGAATAGGAGATCAAACCAAGTACTCAGTATGCAAATATCACCAGCATGTCATCATCAGCACAATGTACATTAGCTTATAAGACAATACCAAACATTAGCGAAATTAATCAGCAAAATTAATTACAAAGTAATCATTCCAAGTTCTCCAATAATGTAAGCAGTTGTTTGAGAATCCAGTGCCTTGGTGAAGATATCAGCAAGTTGCTCTGAAGTCTTGACATGTTCAAGAACAACCTTTCCCTTCTCAACATTATCTCTGATGAAGTGATGTCTGATTTCGATATGCTTCGTCTTTGAGTGCTGAACAGGATTTTGTGTGATTTGAATGGCACTGGTGTTATCACAATATATGGGAGTCTTTGAGAACTTGATCCCATAGTCTAGAAGCTGATTTTGAATCCATAAGAGTTGTGCACAACATTTCCCAGCTGCAACATACTCAGCTTCTGCAGTCGAGATGGCTACTGATGTTTGCTTCTTGCTAGACCAGCTGATGAGACGATTTCCAAGGAAATGACATCCACCAGACGTACTCTTTTTGTCTAAGTTGCATCTTGCATAGTCTGAATCAGTGTATCCAAAAAGTTCAAATGCTGAGTCACGAGGATACCACAGTGCTAAGTTTTGAGTTCCTTTCAAGTATCGAAAGATACGCTTGACGGCCATGAGATGAGATTCCTTGGGATTAGCTTGGAATCGAGCACAGAGAATGGTTCCAAACATGATATCAGGACGACTTGCCGTGAGATATAAAAGAGATCCAATCATTCCTCGATACAGAGAGTGATTGACATCAGTTCCTGTTGGATCAGCGTGCATCTTGTCAGTCTTGGACACTGGAGTAGAGGCTGGTTTGCAGTCACTGAGAGAATACTTAACAAGCAAATCAGAAATATATTTACTTTGGCAAATAGAAATACCTGATTTTTGTTGCTGAACTTCAAGACCTAAGAAACAGGTCATCTTCCCCATCATGCTCATTTCGAACCTTCGAGACATGATCTCTGCAAATTCCTTGCTTAGTTTCTCATTTGGAGAGCCAAAGATGATGTCATCGACATAGATTTGAACAAGAACCATGTCTGAGCCTTTGTTTTTGATGAAGAGAGTATTGTCGATTGCTCCTCGTCTGTATCCATTTTCAAGAAGATACGATGTCAGCGTCTCATACCAAGCCCTGGGTGCTTGCTTCAGTCCATAAACAGCTTTGTCTAATCGGTACACATAATCAGGGTGATCTTTGTCAACAAATCTTGGGGGCTGATTGAGGAATACTTCTTCTTCTAACACACCATGAAGAAATGCTGTTTTCACATCCATCTGATAAACAATGAAATTCATGTAGGATGCATATGCAAGAAACAATCTGATTGCTTCAATGCGAGCAACTGGAGCAAAGGTTTCCCCGTAGTCGATGGATTCAATTTGAGTAAACCCTTGAGCGACAAGCCTTGCTTTGTTGCGAGTAATGATTCCATCTTTATCAACCTTGTTGCGATAGACCCAACGAGTTCCAGTGATGGTTTTTCCTGATGGTCTAGGAACAAGAGTCCAAACCTTGTGCCTTTCAAACTCATTCAGTTCTTCTTGCATGGCTTTAATCCAGTCAGCATCTTGAAGAGCTGAGTGTATCTTGTCAGGTAAAATCATTGAGACGAAATTAACATACATACAAAAGTTATTAGATACACGAGATCTGGTTCGGACACCATCATGAATATTCCTAATGATTTGATCAACATGATGATATCGATGTTCAGAAACTGATGCTGATTCCAGAGAATTTGACACTGACGAGTTATCAGTTGCAGGAGAGTCTTCAGCTTCAAGGGTTTCATCAGCACCTGACGAATTATTTGATGATCTGCCTTCAATATCTTGATTCAAGGAACTTGGAACTGGAACGATAGAATCAGAAATATCAGCTTCATCTCCAACAAGAGGAACTTCGTCAAATGGGCAAGAGAGAAGCTCCTTAAAAATAGAGGAAGAATGAGTGACTTTTTCATCAGTGTATGATTCCTCATCAAACTTCACATGAATGGATTCTTCAATGCATTGCCTGTTCACATGAAAAACACGAAAAGCCTTTGAAATAGATGAGTACCCAACAAAAATACCTTTGTCAGCCTTAGGTTCAAATTTAGATCTTGGGTCACGCTGATTTAGAATATAACAAATACATCCGAACACGTGAAAGAAGGATACGTCTGGCTTTCGACTTTTCAGCATTTCATATGGTGTCTTCTTGTGAATCCTGTGGATTAGAGATCGATTCTGAGTAAAGCACGCTGTATTGACAGCTTCAGCCCAAAACGACATAGGAAGACCAACATGAATCATTAAGGTCCTTCCTGCCTCAATCAATGTTCTATTTCTTCGTTTAGCAACTCCATTTTGTTGAGGAGTACGAGGAGCTGAGAAGTTTTGCCCAATGCCTTTATGATCACAAAATTCTTCAATAGTTGAATTCCGGAACTCAGTACCATGATCACTTCTTAGTTACTTAACTTTGAGACCTGTCAGTGTCTCATTTTTACGAATCAGTGAGATAATTTCCTGTGCAGCATGACTTTTCTTCTTCAGGAAAACCACCCATGTAAATCGAGTGAACTCATCCACAACCACTAGAGTATACTTATTTCCACCTAGAGAACGGACAGGAATAGGTCCAAACAAGTCCATGTGGAGTAAATGAAGAGGGACAAATATACTGGAACATGACTTGGGTTTGAAGGTTGACTTGGTTTGTTTTCCTTGTTCACAAGCTGAGCACATCTTGTCTTTAACAACGCTGAATTTTGGGAGCCCTCTAACTAGATCTTGATTGGATATTTTGGATAGATTCTTGAAGTTTAGATGAGAGAACCTTTTGTGCCAAATTCAGCTGAGATTGGTTTGAGACTCTGTAAAGAAGCATTGCATCAGTGCCTTGTCACAAGAGAACATATCAAGAATATATATATCATCTTTTCTACTTGCTGAAAGTACGATGTTCTTGTCAGTGTTGACAACTTTTCCTTCCTTCTTTGTAAAGTGAACTTCATAGTCAGCATCACACAATTGACTGATTGAGATTAGATTGTGTTTGAGACCCTTTACATATGAAATGTTTTGAAAAACTACGTTATTGCACTTGATATTTCCATATCCTTTAGTGAACCCCTTTCCATTGTCTCCGTATGTAACTGCAAGACCAATTTTCTTGACATAATCTTCCAGGAGAGACTTTGATCCTGTCATATGTCTTGAGCAACCACTATCTAAGTACCAAAGATGCTCCTGACCCTGCAGTGCTGAGAAACTAGTTAGAACACACTGACCCATTTGAGGATGGGTCATTCAAAAAGTTATTTGATAATAGATTATAGCACTCCTTAGGAAGACAGTTTAAAGAATTTGACTTAAGAGTCCATTTTTCATTTCTAACTTTAATATTATAGGCTCTTAAAGATAATTTATCAAATGAACAATCACTGATCTTATGAGAGGTATCACCCCATCTGTAACAAACTCTAATACCAAAGTTCTTCTTGGTGAGCAATTTTTTGGACTCAACACATTTTGACTTGTAAGATTTACCAAGAGAGCTTTGTGTCCTTTTGTTTATCATTGAATCACAACTGAATTCAGTTTCAGACAAATTGTGATCAGTGATAGATGATGAGCTATCATCAGAGTCTGATTTGGACTTATTCACAAATGCATTGCAATCAGGAAAATGCTTAAGTTGTTCATGAACAGCATGAAACACTCCATTTGAGATAGGGAAAGCAATAATATTCTCAGTGAGAGGAGTTGGTCTTACAAGATGTGTAGGGTAAGAGGTTGGATCAATTCCGGTAATTTCAACATTACACTCAATAACACCATTAGAGTTAGTAACACAGTATTCATCAATTAGACTCTGATTAATAAAAGAGTTACTGACAAACTTATTTTTGAAATTGTTTTTCATTTCATTCATGGAATAAAATTCAGATTCTTTTTCCTGTGATTTAAAAACTTTTTCAGCTTCTGCAAAATTACCCCCAAGAATTTTCTCACATGAATGTGGAATTTGAGCAGAAATAATATAATTAGCATTTTTGTGAGATTTGGCCCAAGTATGAAGCACAGTTTGTTCTTTGATCAATAGATCTTTAACATTATCAATTTCAGCAGACAAAGATGAGTTTGACAAACTAGTGATTCTAAGATTTTCTTGAGTGGAATCAATAATGTTATTTTTCATGGATATTTCAGTTTTAAGAAGATCAAGTTGATTTTGCAAATCTCTTATTGTTTGATTCTTCTTAGAATTAATAACACCCAAATACTCAAACATTTTGATTTTTTTCATTCATTGAGTAGGAAACAAAGTTTTTAACCTGATACATTGAAGGAGAGTCAATGTTGTGCTTCCTTGAATTTTCAACTACATCAGACATATCAGCATCAAATGTACTTGTGCCTTTTTCAGGAACATCCGTGTCTTCTATCTTTACCATTAGACACTTGACTTCATCATCTGATGACTCTTCATCAGTCTTCCATTTTTCTTCTTCAGCAACAAGAACTTTATGTTCCAAGTTTTCTGCTTTCAGTTTCTCAATCAGCTTGTTGTACTTCTGCTTCCAGTATTCATCCGAGTCTTGTTTTTTTTTGTTTACATTCCTTCGCAAGATGATCAATGCTCCCACAGTTAAAGCACTGAGCTTTTCCTTTCTTATAAGTACCATGCTTTTTATCAGCTTCTGACCTTCTAGAAAACTTTCCACCCATCTTCTTCTGAAACTTTGAGAAGCTTCGGCCTGATTTCTCAAAAGTCTTCACAATCAAAGCTGTACTAGCCACAACCTTTTCAAGATCATCAGTGTCAGTTTTTGAGGAATCAGTGTCTGAATCGCTTTCAGTGTCTGAATCTGACACTAGATTTTTGTTTGAGAACAAAGCTACAGATGATTCACGCTGAGAATCTTTCATCAGCTCCTTTCTTTGAAGCTTGGATTCCTCATAGTATCGAAGATTTCCATAGAGACTTTGTAAGTCCATAGTGTTGATCTTCTCACTATTTTTCAGCACATCGACATGGTTCTCCCAACTTGCACCCAAAGAATCCAAAAACTTCTGCACAAGAACAGTTCTATGCTTCAACTGATCTAATCTCCGTAGGTCATTAACGAGAGTATTGAATCTGTTAAAGGTTTAAGTCAAAGTTTCACCTTTCTTTGCAAAAAAATGTTCATACCTTCTGTTAAGATCATTTATTTGAGTAGCCTTAACTTCTTGAGTGCCTTCAAAAGATACAGTTAGAGTATCCATCATCTCTTTTGCTGAGATGCAATTTTGAACCAGCCCGAAAATATTGTATGGCAAAGCGTAGCTGATTGCAGCACGAGCACGAACATCTAGACCATTTTTTCTTTTGTCATCTGCCGTCCATTTTTCTCTAGGTGTTTTCTTCATAGCACCATCAGGAACGTTGTTTTTCAGAGGTTGATACATTGGGACGTATGGACCTTTTTCGATGATGTCCAACATGTCTTCATCTACTGACTCCAAAGCATATAGAGCCTTTATTTTCCACATGGCAAACTTTGTTTCATCAAAAGGAGGAATTTTAGCGGAAGGATGATTTGATGAGTTTGACGAAGAAGAAGATGAAGTCATTTGTTTGATAAAAGAAACCCGCTCTGATACCAATTGAAAAGCTTTTTGATCAATCAATTTATCAAACAATGACGGTAAATAAGAATAAGAAGAATTCACGAAGAAAAACTTTCACTAAGAAAGATAATCTCACAAAGAAATTACGCCTTTCACGAACCCTAATAGCTGCTTTGTGCACACGGTAATTTCTTTGTGAGATTATCTTTCTTAGTGAAAGTTTTTCTTCGTGAATTCTTCTTATTCTTATTTACTGTCATTGTTTGATAAGTTGATTGATCAAAAAGCTTTTCAAGTCCGGACTTTGGTCCGATACAGGGGACAAGGTCCCAGTCAGTTTCTGGACTTCAGTCCGATGCAGGGAGCAAGACCCCAATTAGTCCGGACCTCGGTCCGATGCAGTGGGCAAGGCCCAGTATGTGTTTTATATGTTATTGTATGGTATGTGGTAGTTTGGGGGAGCTCACTAAGCTTCGTACTTACAGTTTTCAGTTTTGGTTTCAGGTATTCAGTTTTCAAAAGAGGAGCTCGGAGAGATTGCAGTGCACACACCATAGTCAGTTAGCCTGGGAAATGTTTTACTTTGATAATGAGATTATGTTTTGAATCTAATACTCGAAAGTTATGTTATGACTTATGATACGTTTTTTATAAATATGGTTTTAGTAATGTTTTAAAAAGAAATTTTTAGTTATGATTTTTGGGTCGTTACAAGTTGGTATCAAAGCCTTGGTTTGAGGGATTCGGGCGCACTCCCGAGTGTGTCTGAACTCAAACTAAGGAAGTGGTAAAAAGTTTTTAAAAAGAAAAGAGTTTTAGAAAAGCAAAAAGATTTTTTAGAAAGAAAAGAACTTTGAAAAGAGAAAAAGGGTGTGGTGCATGCAATCAGCCGAGCTCAAGTAAGTACTCCCAAATTACCCATACAAGTTTATGATCATTAGTTTCAGTTTCAGTTTCAGTAGAACAACATGCTAGTATAGGACTAAGGATCTAGGAGGATGCCTTATGTGCCTGCTTTATGTGTTTCAGCTTGATACGAATTTCATGCTAGTATTGAGTAGATAGTAGTAGGATAGCCTGTGTAGGTTACGCCTGATAGTATGAGCTTAGCATTGTATTCTAGTACAGTTTCTTGTCATGAAAATAGTTTTGCCTGAGTATGTTTCCTTTATTCGAATGTTGCTTGTTGTGTGCTTTGTGGGACTCTGAGTGATGGGAGTTAGCCATTAGGTGAATACGTCACATCACATGTGATCAGGGTTGAATAATCTCAGAGTGCTGGATTTGGCCCTACTGCGCAACTCTCGTTTGAGTCTAACCGTTGTAGGGACGAGACTTTTACTCGAAGGATTATCCGAGCCTCATTGCATGTGATGGTATTCAGGTGGTGGCTAATTGGCATTACAAGGAGGCCTTCAACAGCTGAGGACTGGTTTGGGTGGAGTCAGAAGTTCCCTAGGGCAAGCCTAGGATGAGAGTAGCAGAGATCAGTAGTAGAGAAAAGGGGACTTGGTGGAGTTGAGGTAAATCTTGAGGAAAGTACGGATAGATGTTGCAGGTAGTATGGGCCCGTACTACTGAAAGCAGAGGATCCGTACTTGATTCAAGAGGGGCCAAGGCAAAACTAGGGAACTAGTAGAGTGTGTGAGAGATCCCTCAGCAGTAGTGTGTAAATTGATCAGGAATTGTTATATTTTCAGCATGGTGACGTTGCGCGAGATATCAGTTGGCAGTTCAGGTGCCGGGGAGGGATCTGGCTCAGGCTCTAGAGCCGGGCAGCTTAAGGATCAGATGAGGGATTTCATTTCCGCAGAGATCATGCGCAACATCATTGATCAGACTCCAGTGATTTTCGGTTCGGTTAGAGAGGCCATTATGGAGCTCATGGACAGTCATCTTGAGGCCTTTAAGGCCGGGATAGTTTCAGGACAGATTGGGGCTCGTCTATACCCCGATTCTTATGGAGTTCAGGGATCCATCGGGAAAAGAGATCTCATTTCTAGTTTTTGCCATCAGGGGACAGGAGTGAGTAGGGCACCTTGTCTCCAAGAGAGACCTTTGCATGATTGGATAGTTGAGGAGGTTACGTGAGCCATTCGAGAGGATCTGCCCGACATGGTTGTGAGGATCACTGATAGGTTGATTGCAAAGCTCCAGGATCAGACAGTTGTTGTTCAGTCGACGGGCAGTGTCGACAAGGAAACGCAGGAGCGAGAGACGGGCAGGAAATCGGAAAGGAAGAGGAAAACAGATGAGACTCAGGAAGCCGCAGGTTCAGGAAAGAGGCCCAAGGGTTCGGATTTAAGGACGAGGAACTATCAGAGCCGCAGTTGATGCGGGAAGTGTGGTAGGACGCACATGGGTACATGCAGGCGTAGAAGTGGTGGCGATGCTGGATGTTTCAAGTGCGGCCAGACTGGCCATTTTAGCAGAGATTGTACTGTTACCATCGCCCATGGACTTGATCCGATATGTTTCCATTGCAGTCAGAAGGGCCACAAGAAGGCCCACTGTCCGAGTTTGTATACAGCAGGGCAGGTGCCAGCTCCTGCCCTTGGGACTTCAAGTACCGCCAGTGGTTGCCGAGGCCGGGCAAGGGCGCCCACGGCTCGGAGCCAAGTTTTCCGGTTGATTTCAGCAAGGATTCGAGCAACGTTGAGTGATGGAGGTATGTATCTTTTACCTCCCTGTCAATTATTATTCATGTTATTATTTGTTATGTTGTTGCATTGATATCAATAAGTATATGTGTTGGGGGTATTATATTACTTACTTGTGATGGAGTTTTATGCCATCTGCATATCATGGGATCAGAATGGTGAATTGGAGGTCATTCCCTCTATATCAGGTTACTTCAGAAGCGGTGGCTATAACATGTATGTGTAAGATTCAGTAGTGCCTTACTACTTGCGGAAGGCATTAGTCGGGTAATGATCAGTTATCTTCTCAGTAGTGATAATTCAGAGTTTTTAGTGGAGTAGCTAGCGGTCAGTAAGGAAGTGGGTTGGGGATGTGCACCCCAAACGCAGGTTCTCGGGATGTAGTCCCTAAAGCAAATACAGTTAAGGATCGAAGGGTGCTCAGTCAGATAGCAGGAAGGGTGCGGATCTGGTAAGAGTTAGTTGGAGCACTGGCAAGGGTAAACGTTGGCGGGCAGCATATCACCCTTTTAATGGAAGGAAGGTTGGGAATCCTTTCGACCAGTGAGCAGTAAGGAATTAGCCGAATCCAAGTGGGGGAGAACCCTCTGAGTATACAAGGATAAGAGCCACGTAGACCCAGAATGAGTGCGTGGCCTTTGAGAAGAAAAGATAGTAGCACAGTGATTGATGGATTGAGAAGTTCAGAATTGGGAGTTCGAGGACCTTCCCAGCAGTTAGTTCATGTAATCGAGATGGTTAGAAGCTGGTTGGGAATTCAGGATTGGAGGACCACCTGTAGGGCTCAAGTGAGACGGAATGAGGATCCTGAGAACGGTTAGCAAGAGATGCTTTCGTATTAGTAGCCAGTGACTGAGTCAGCATACAGAATTGTGTAGATTCAGGAGTTAGGAGTTTGGAAACTTCCCAACAATAGCTTCTTGTATCCAGATTAGTAGACAGTTGGTTTGGGAACCAAGCCGAATAATTCCTCGACAAAGCGCTAAGTATATCAAGGATATAAGATGTCGAGGTTGATGCAGTATTCAAAGACTGAGTCCTGGTTTTGAGAAATCAGGATGAGGAATCCCTAGCAGGACTAGGGATAGTCAGGATGTCCTCAGATAGTAGTAGTAGTAGTAGTAGTGTTGTAAGTCTGCGGGGGTAGCCGTAGCATTCACTAACAGTCAGATAGTAGTAGTAGTGTCGTAAGTCTGCGGGGGTAGCCATAGCATTCACTAGCAGTCAGATAGTAGTAGTAATGTTGTAAGTCTGCGGGGGTAGCCGTAGCATTCACTAGCAGTCAAATAGTAGTAGTAGTGTTGTAAGTCTGCGGGGGTAGCCGTAGCATTCACTAGCAGTCAGATAGTAGTAGTAGTAGTGTTGTAAGTATATGGGGTAGCCGTAGCATTCACTAGCAGTCAGATAGTAGTAGTAGTGTTGTAAGTCTGCGGGGGTAGCCGTAGCATTAACTAGCAGTCAGATAGTAGTAGAGTGTTGTAAGTCTGCGGGGGGTAGCCGTAGCATTCACTAGCAGCCATATAGTATTAGAGAGTTGTAAGTCCGCGAGCGTAGCCGTGACCTGTATCAGATTGGTAGGCAGCATAGGCACGTTGTTGGACGCGGGAAAGAAGTAGTACCCACCAGTTTGGGGTGCAGTAGTGAGGATATGGGAATCCACGGGTTAGATTTTGGATTTCCCAAATGGTTCAGTTATGGTTAAGTCGGTGATTTGTCAGTAGATCGTCACCACAGTTATGAGATCATAGTAGCAGGGGACCGTTGGGGTTCGGGTATGTTAAGGGCTACGGTCAGTCTGGGAGCCATCATGTTGTTTGTCGTGGAATTGATGATGTCAGGATGTGACGTAAGGACCTGATCGGTGGATCGGGAGGTTGTTAGAGCCACAGTGGCAGGATAACTAGTGGAAACTAGTTCCAGAGGAAGATTTCGTTCAGAAGTCATGGGAGCGACTAAGTGAGGAGTCCTTTGACTCCACAGTTGAGTTGGAACTCAGTGTTGCAAATAACCGACGAATGATTGGTAACCAGGAAGGTCTTGAGATAATTGGGAAGCAGTGTTTCATGCAGTTCAGTGTTTCAGGCGTATTCAGAGTTTCAGGCATGTTTAGTGTTTCATGCAGTTCATAGTTTCAGGCATGTTCAGTGTTTCATGCAGTTCAGTGTTTCGGGCAGCTCAGTGTTTCAGGCGTATTCAGAGTTTCAGGCATGTTCAGTGTTTTGGGCAGCTCAGTGTTTCAGGCAGTTTAGAGTTACAGGCAGTTCAGTGCTTGGATAGTTTCAGAGTTTTGGACAGTATTAGTATTTGTGTTGAAATTCAAGTAAAGGCGATATAGTTGGTTGATTTGGAAATGGCAAGTCCCTCTCAGCAGGATCAATTGAGCCTTCTGCCAAGTATAAGTGATCTGTAAGGATAGCTAGGCAGGTAGCTTTTCTTTCAGGATGGAAGGCTCGAGTTAGTAGGAATTGAGTAGTCAAATGAGAGATAAGTAGGCTGGTTCCAGCAGCATCGATTAAGTATGGATGGCAGCATGGATAGAACAGTTATAGATAGTCGAAGTATCTTCAGGAGTCGCTGGGAGCGACTAGGAGATTGCGATGGAGTGTAGTGACCGGTGGGAGTCCGGTAACTCAAATATCGGCAGATTAGTTGGACCAGGGTGGTCTCAGTGCATCCGGTAGGCGGATGAGGGGTAACAAAATTTTCAGTCGGAGGAAGTAATGTTAAGGAAATTATGGAAAAGAGAAGAATTCAGTATGTACCAACAGTAGTGACCAGCACTGTGAGTGGCTGGAGTGATGGTCAAAAGGGTTAAAGTCACCAGGCAGGGTGTTGAGGCGGATTGCAGGTCAGTTGATCATAGAGAACTTCGAGGACGAAGTTTAGTTTAAGTGGGGGAGAGTTGTAACACCCAAAATTAGAAAGGTCAAGAAAGGAAAGGAGAAACCCTAAGTTAAAGAGGGTTGACTCGGCGAGTCTGTATCCCGACTCGTCGAGTAGAGACGGGATTACGAGCACGTGTAAGTCGGCGACTCGACGAGTCCATATTCGGGACTCGGCGAGTCCGCCTGCTAGGAAGAAACCCTAAATCCCCGGGTTTGCTCACTATTTAAGCAATGTTATGTGCCCCAAACTTGACTCCTTCACCCTCAGAGAGCTTGTGAGAAACCCTAAACCATTCCTTGGATGATCTAAGTGTTTTTGGGTGGATTCTTGAAGGATTGAAGAAGAAAAAGAAGAGAGGACCAAAAAGAGGAAGTGTAGAGCAAAGATTCAAGGCCAAAGTCAGAGTTTATTGAGGTATGTCTCGGAATTATCCTGTTTTGTGCTTATAACCTCCATTAGAACACCTCTAAGGCTAGTTTAATGTATTTTCCAAGCTTTATAGTTGTATGGATACCTTGTTGGGCCGAGATATCCCTAGATATGTTCATTTAGGAGTGTTAAAGCCCTGATCTAGTGCCTTTTCGAAGTTTCTTTGCTTGAGAACCCTAGATATAGCCTTTATTATGCTTTTTGAGCCTCTTAATCTTCATGGGTGCATATGGGCACGTAAAGATAGAACCTTTACGTGCTAATCGAGCTTAGGGAGCCCAAATCTATAAGTTTTATGCGCTGGATTCAAGCAGAATCGAGTTTAGAGTAGTTGCATGCATGCGACTCGGCGAGTCGAGTCGCGAGACCCCGATTTTTCCCCTTTTGAGTGATGCCAAGTGGGGACCAGTGAGTAGTAGAGTGGACTCAGTGAGTTGGAGGTCAGACTTAGTAATGGAGGGACTCGACGAGTTGTTCATACAACTCGGCGATTCCAAGGCAATCTTCTTAGCTCAACAATAACACGTCGAGTTGTTCATACGAATCGGCGAGTCGGATGCAGATAGCCTGAGTTCTAGAATCGAAAGGGAACTCGTCGAGTTGATGCCATACTCGACGAGTAGCCGCGAGTAGGGTTGAGAAGTGAGAATAGAGACTCGGCGAGTTGGCGGCCCAACTCGGCAAGTCAGGTCAACTGTAGGTTGACTTTGACCGGGAGAGTTGACTTTGACCAGGGGTAAAAGAGTCATTTTACCCCAATTCAGTTATTAGTATTTGATTGAGTGTGTTTATGGATTTGTAGATAGGGAGATACCGGATCAGCAGCAGATAGCTTCCAGAGCCATACACTCAGCAGCCAATTCACGAGGTGAGTTTCCTTCCAGTAGGAACGGGTCTAAGGCCACAATGCCGGCCCGTTTAGCTAGCAGTAGTTTCCGGATTTTAGTCTGATGCAGTAGTTAGTATGTTTGATGCCTTCGTGGCTCAGACAAGATTTATGTGTTATGTGTTCCGGGCTACAGCCCGATGCAGTATGCAGTATAGGTGTGTTCATGCTAGTTGATATGTTTATGTTATGTTCTGTTCGGTTAGTTCCGGACTTTGGTCCGATGCAGGGGGCAAGGCCCCAGTTAGTCCGGACTTCGGTCCGATACAGGGGGCATGGCCCTAGTTAGTCCGGACTTCGGTCCGATGCAGGGGACAAGGTCCCAGTCAGTTAGTCCGGACTTCGGTCCGATGTAGGGGGCAAGGCCCCAATTAGTCCGGACTTTGGTCCGATGCAGGGGACAAGGTCCCAGTCAGTTTCCGGACTTCGGTCCGATGCAGGGGGCAAGGCCCCAGTTAGTCCGGACCTCAGTCCGATGCAGTGGGCAAGGCCCAGTATGTGTTTTATATGTTATTGTATGGTATGTGGTAGTTTGGGGGAGCTCACTAAGCTTATTGCTTATGGTTTTCAGTTTTGGTTTCAGGTACTCAGTTTTCAAAAGAGGAGCTCGGAGAGATTGTAATGCACACACCATAGTCAGTTAGCCTGGGAAATGTTTTACTCTGATAATGAGATTATGTTTTGAATCTAATACTCGAAAGTTATGTTATGACTTATGATACGTTTTTATAAATATGGTTTTAGTAATGTTTTAAAAAGAAATTTTTAGTTATGATTTTTGGGTCGTTACATAATCGTCTCACCAATCACTCGTGATACAATTCATGGATTGATCCAAGTGAGCGTGGGTTTAATCCAATGCTCAAATCATATTCATAAGCACTCATGAACGTTGCAGCAAACATTTTCTTATGTCTAATACACTTTAGACAATCCACACACCAATTCACGACAGTCTTCATTCATACCTACTTCCAACATATGAACGACTGTGGCCCGTTCGAATAATTTGACTATTCTTAACCAATTAAATTATTAAGGAAGTCAAAACATGCAAAGTGAAACACAAGGATAATACTAATCCCATATGGCCTCAAACCTTTGAGTATAAATAAAACACCTTTTAATTATCACCATATCGATTACTCATTATTTGTCGTTTCGGGTAATCAACTTCTTACTTGAATTATTACACTTGTCCCATGCTCTTAGCATGCACAATGTTTACCTATGGTTCTTACTTTGTGAAATAGATCAAATGAACACATTTCCAATCATACTCATTTCACAACTCCCAATCCTTTTCACAAGTGAAAGAATATCAAATTCTTGCCACTTATGGAATATGTTAGATTCTAACATTTTATGCAATGATCCTTTCGCAATGTCATAGCACAAAAGTCACAATGACTATTTCCAATGATATTACAAAGTCTTCTATCGGAGATTGTTACAAGACAATTCCTTAGATATAATGTCTCTCACTCAAAGTACATTCCTTTGAACATCCTTTTGCATAAAAGTTTCTAATCTAGACATAGATTTTCAATATTCAATTCCCAATATGGAAAACTTTCCATACTTACCATATGACAACTCATTCTCAATAGAATCTTATCTATTCATAATAATGTTGATATGTTCCATCCAATACTATACTTCTAACTACTCACAAGTAACCAATCCTCGGTGAACTTTGGATTGTCCTTTGATAGTTGTTTAATTATATTAGTCAAAACCGATTCTTGTCATTTTCCTTCTAAATGCGCTAGACATTTGGAAAATTTTAGAATGGTCAAATATTATAGCATTTGCAATCGATCCTAAACCCAAAGCGTATGAGACACGATGCATAATGTCTTACATAAAGATTTGATACTTTATCAATCTTATGCCATAATATTTTATGTGCTACGTTCTCAAAATCCGAACTATGAAGAGGAATGTCGTAATCATAATCGAAATTTGTGAACACACTATGTTTCCTTGACTAAATAATTAACATTCCACAACCTAAGCCTTTAGATTTGAAATGAAGCATAATATTCTCTTCCTTAATTATAGCAAAACAACTTTTCAACTCTTGCAACTTTGCAAAGTATAACTATTGTTTTCTATAATTAATATTGCTAACTTGCAATACTTGCCTTAAAAATCATACAATCATAACATTTATGCTCCCACTATCAAGATGATTATTATAAGCATAACACTTATGCTCCCACTAGCTTTGACATGTATTCAGAAACAACTTAACTTTCAGAAAAAACAATACTTATTGAATTTTCTTAAGTTCATGTTTCTAATACCTAATGCTTTGATAATCCTTTATCTAAGCTTATACAGATTTCCCTTAGATAGCTCATATGTGTGTCTAAACAATTCAGACTAATTGCCAAACCTCACAATTCAAATCATGGAAAGGGATACCGTAACCATAATCGAATTCGAGAATACAATTTTCACAATCACTATCTTTTTAAAATCTTTCTTAGTGAAAGCATTTCCTTACATTCATTTTCATGATGGAAGGAATCTTATGACACTTAGATTTTAATGGTGTATGTGCTCCTATCCATGTGAATTTGTCAAAACCAACGTTTACGACAAATTCAAACTCATATGGACCGAACTTTCTTAATCTTGATTTCTTGCCTTATGGTAACACAACTGCCCACCATGTCTTCCAAGTAGTTAAGCAGCTCACTTTTTCCTATCAATGTACTTTTCATTGATCACGGTGCCTGCCTTTTATGCGTTCAAATGAGAACTCATAGAACTCACATGCATAATTAATTCAATTGGAATGGCACAGAAACAAAATAGTGTCAACACGATAGGTTGTAAACCTCAACTCGTGTGCTAGTGATGATCGATAAGGTCTATTTTGATTTGTTCTTGAAACCTTTCAAGACCATTAAGACTCCCACTGACTCCTTGACATATCGGATTCTCTTGTCAATAAACATTTCTTGACAAACAAATATTCAAGAGTTAATGTAGTTTTTTATCAAAACACTTCATAAATTGGTCCTAGTTGGTCTTTGTCTTATCCAAGACATCACAACTTTCCACATTTGATGAATGTTAATACTTTTTACTCAATGTCACAATCTTAACTCTAAGACTTGTTTTGGAACGAAGTATGATTGACTTCATGATCTTAACCCTTTCTTCAATTCTTGATTCCTCTTCTTAGACATGCAATTATACTAAGACTCACTTAGAGGATCAATTGAGATATGGTTCTTAATCATTAAGACTTATCATAAAGCATAAAAGGTACTCTCCCTTCTTCTTAGAATAAAGAAACTTTTATCTTTCTGCCTACTTGATTCTTCTTATTCGTTCTGCTATTGATTTAAACTTTTTCAATCAATTCAGAATTACACTTAATCTTATAAGTATAATCAAATTTACTAAATCTTTAGTAAATCATGACAAATATCTTTGTTATTCTTGTGGTGGACTTGATCAACACACAACTTTGTGTATTCGATCTCTTAGTCCTTCACTTGACACTTTGTCAATGAATTAGTCTAATTTCCAAATATGAAATTTCTCATACATCATGCAACCAAGTTGCATGATTCCAAGTTTCTGTCCAATTGAAGCTTGGGCGATGAGAAACTCTCCCTATTTGGTAAATTCTCGACATTTCCACAAACAACATAATTAAGAATCAAATCCATTATTGATAATATTAGAAACATTCTAACATCAATTTTTCATACACGCCATTGCAAGGATAAATAAATAATATAAAATCAAAATTTATTTTATTACGGAAAAATTTTGTCCTTACAATGCAATTCATTGAAAAACTATGCTAATACATCTTTCTTAGCAATCTAATTCTAACTCTAAGTAGTAGATCAAGAATCTAATCTTCAAGTAATGCGATCGAAATCCATTTCTTCACGGTTAGATTCTGCTCACTTCTTTCCTTAAACTTCCTTTCTTTTCTTCGATCCTACAAAACATCAATTGTAATCTTATCACATTATGTATTAAGAATCTAGAATGAATCTTAAAAGAGTTAGTCAATGGATTTTACCTAAAGCAAAGCCATACGTTTTGACTCTCCCATCTCTTAGATCTCTTAGGTAAATATGGCAGCTTCGTCTCCAATGCCCCTTCTCTTGGCAATAAAAGCAAATTGACTCTTTTGGAACAGGACATGGAACTACTTCAGACATTGCCTTTCTCTTATGATCAAACTTTTCGATCATATCATGTCTTTCATTGCCATTGTCTATTTCCATAGAGGTCTTGAAGGCAGATTCACCAATCAACTTTGCTTTTCTATTGCACCAAATCATTGCTGGTTCAACAGCAATAAGCATATAGGTGAGATCTATAAGGGTCACGTCGCAGTTCATCATATAGTACTCTCTTAGGAACTCACTATATGAGTTAGGAAGTGACTGAAGAACCCAGTCAACAGCCATCTCCTCACAGACAACGGATCCCAACATTCTTAACCTATCAATGTGTGACTTCATCCCTAGGACGTGTGCACTCACCAACTTTCCTTCTTTATGTTTACTTGCCAAAAGGGCTTGAGTGAGTTTGAACTTTTCAAGCCTTCGAACTTGTGGGTTAGGGAGAATAATTGGAGGAGGTGGAGGAAGAGAAGCATGATCTCTTGTTCCTCGATCGAATCGTGGAATATCATCTTCATATGGAATGCTTGTTCCACGGGATTTGGGAAGACCATAATTGTCATACATTGACATCTACAAAACGGGAGAAAACGAATTCAAGTTAGTTGATTGATTGAGTCCTTAGTAAATCACCCAAATGAGATACTAAGGCTAGGACCCAACACAATACGCTACAACCTAGAAAAGGGATGTCGCAATCTAGTTGCAGAATATTTGAAGGTAAGTGAATGACGATTCACTAATTTCCACCATGAAAAACGAAAAAGAAATTTAAGTTTTAAATCTATGAAAACTCCTAGACATGCCCCTCTTGTTTGTGAATGGGATGTCGATGATCACAAAGCGGGTGTGAATAACCATGCAAACTTACATGGTGCCCTCACATGTTACATTCACCTATTCGATGTGCCGGTAAACCACACACGCTCCACCGAACTATGACAAACATTGAGTCACATTTTGCTACCTTTGCTTAGAACCATTTAGTGTGCCGGTAAACCACACACGCTCCACTAACGTCTTCGCAATGGCACAAAGTGTAATTTCATGGAATTGCATCAATTCACTTTTGCCTAAGTAACTAAGATTGGGAATTTGTAAAACATTTAGTTACTTTTGTACTTCATTATACTTATAATGGAAGGTTTTTGTCCTATCCTACCCGTTCGGCTAACGACCCTCCACTAGTCAAGAGTGCGATGGGTAAGAGTGGATACCCATTTAAACATGTCATTGAAATGTTCAATGAATCTCATTCAATCGCCATTTTATAGGCAATTTCCTTAAACACCCCTTATAGACCAGCTTTGTGAATGAGGCCTACTAACGGTAAAACTGACTTTTACTCATACATATATATAATGTTAGACTTTTAATGTTATAGTATAGGGTGTATTTTACACTTTTAAAATACTAGGTGGTCAAATTTAACAATTATACTTTTAATTCAATTAAATTGTAAACAAAACTTTATGGATTTATTAAACCTCTTTTAATTATACACCTTAATTAATTAATAAAACCATAAGGGTGTGATTTGAACTTTTCAAAACAATACTAGGGTTTTAGAATTTAACATTCCTAAATTAAACTTTTAATCAACTTTTAAATTCCAAAACTTGAGGGCAAGTTTTGAAACATTTCAAAACATTTAGGTTTAGAATTTAAATATACATCAAAATTAAACTTTTAATCAAAATTTAAATTCCAAAACTTGAGGGCAAGTTTTGAAACCTTTTCAAAACATTATGGTTTCAACTATTTAAATTTCAAAACTAAGCTTTTGAGTTTAAATTTAAACTATAAAACCTGTAGGGGAAAAATTGAAACTTTTCATAACACAAGGATCAGATAACAAATAATATAAATTAAACAATTAATTTTGTCATTATGTATATTTGACCTAATTTTCACTTAGTTGCAAAATAAGTTACCCAATTAATACAAATAATCCAATCTTTATCATATAAGGAAGTTATTATCTAATTAATTGGTAATTATCTTGTGTTTTGGCAAGGATATTCATTAAGAAACAATAAAATTTGTATTTTATAGGTTTAAAACGAATATGGTAATAATCCTTAAGCAAAACAGCAACAAAATCCGAAGTTTCCTCTGTCTGACGCTCCGACTCGCCGAGTCACACTTTGGAACTCACCGAGTAGGGTTGACTCGCCGAGTCAGGTCAAACAGTAAGCCAAAATTCGATTTTCAGCTACATAATGCATCAATACAATAGAAACCAATCAAGGCTTTGATACCACTGATGGGTTTTAGTTATAAGAACATCCTATGTGCTCATACAAACCCTAATGCTTGGATCTAGGTTTCTCTATTGTACATGCAAGTTATCCAAGACTATAGACCCTAGATCTAGAATATGATAATCAATATAACATATAATTAGGGTTTAGATCATACCTTGATTGTTATGTAGCAATAACAATCTCAAATCCTTATTGTATTGACTTTAGAAAGCTTAGAGTCACAAATGTCACTCCTCTAATGGTTCACAAACACCAAGAGCAAGAGGATGAAGAAGAGAAGAGAATGAGGCTACCAAAAACGTGTGGAAACCCTATAGAACAAGTTCACCACCTTTTTGGAGCATAAGGGTTCTATATATAGTGAGGCTATTAGGGTTATCTAACAAGGAAACCCTAATTTGGATGCTAAGCCCTAAGCAACCCATAGACTCCTTTCCTTAAAGGCCTTGGACGATTTCCAATGGGTTTCCCCATAGAATTCGTCCATCCTTATGATATAAGGCAATCCATGGCCCAATTGCAATTATCTTATAATTACAATTCCAGTCCTTTAAGTTTAATTAATCTCTTTTAGTCACAAACATAATTCTTATTAATTCTTGACTAATATTAATTAAACTATATGATTTCTCCTTTAATATACTATTCTCATAATATATTAATAAATCATATTTAATCCTTTCTCTCCATAATTCATCCTATCAAGTTGCTTTGGTGAAGGCAACCCAAAAGGACCATGCACCATCGGGTTAAGTACATACCAAAATAGTTATGGACTTAGACACTAATCCAACAGTCTGTACATTTCTTCTAACAATTTTATGATTTAAGAGAGATTATGTTTTGATACTCTGATTTTTATGATATGTTGTGAGATAATGTTTTTGATATCGTTGTTATTTGGAACTACTTTTATTTTTATAAAACTGAAATTTTTTATTATGGTTTTTCGGATGTTACATAATAGGGCTTTTGGAGTATCGATTCAAGGTAAAATTAAAGGGATAATGTCACTGTAGCACAATGAACTTTTATGATTTGTCCGACTTGACCAATTATGTTTTTTTCTTGCGCATTAGGTCATCTAACTTTTACTGTACATGTCAATTAGGCCATTATCGTTAGTTTTTAACCATTCCTCTATTAACTAGTTATCTAAATGACACGAATGGCCCCTATGTTTTTTTTTTCGTAATTGGTTGTTATCAACCATGTTTCAAATCACACGACTAAAACTACCATAATTCTGAAACTCTAGGGACCAAAGTGTAACATTTCACGACTTCTAAACACGCATTGAATGAAGAACGTGGATGCATTCTTTGACCATCGTCTTTATCTTCTAGGTGATGTTTAGCTCCACTCCATTTCATCTCTTTCGTGGTGTTTGATCGAAACCAAAACATAATGTCGTTTGGAGTTATATACCCAACTGCCATTCCACAAACTAAATCCCCTAAAAGAACAGCTCTAGGATAACCACTATCTGCTAAACTATCTGTGCTTAAACCTGTTGAATCTCTATGACATGAAGATAACCAATCGACAATGTCTTTGATTTGTGATTCAATTGGAGTCACACCTAAATGATAATACTTTCCTTGATTGTATAAAGTAGCTCCATGAGATTTCACAAGATCCAAAATGCTCGAAGGGTTGAATCGTCTTTTTCCATTTGTCTTCTTTTGCCAGACTTTTCCTTTAAAGTGCTTTCCAGATATGTTAGGGCATTACCTGCTAAGATACTCCTCATCTCTCCACCGTCAATCGATAGAACGTAGATTTTGCCTCTCTGGTTCTTAATCGATTGAACACCTTCGTAGTCAGCCGCCGCAACAGAAACTTCCGGAGAAACCTTTTTAGGCTGCCAAAGCTCCCGATCGTCATAACCAAATAAAAAATTGCTCTCGAGGATCGAAAAGATCTCGTAGCTGAGTCTATCGGTGTCGATGCTTGGTTCTTGTAGCATTTCTAATGGTGAATGATTTGAAGCCATTTTCTTCTAATAACAACAATCGATTATTTTTCGAAATCTTCACACACACACACACACACACACTCCTCCCAATTAGAACCCTAGGCACGTAAACATTAATTTCTAAACAAATACAACTGTTAAACACACATACATGTGTTTCTTCAGCCATATTTACACGATCAAGCAAATTAAACAAAAGCAAAAGCAAAGGCTCATCAAGAACCTCCTGCCAAAAAATATGAAACTCGAGTTCTTGTCACAATAATACTTAACAAGTTCTTCATCTTTTCCAACAATATCAGACGGTTAAACTTACCGAATCTTAAAAATTATTCCACTCGATTCCAAATAAGAAAAAAGAATTGCAATTAGAAGTGGAATCAAACTATGAACACATCAAATGAGTTGATAAGAAAAATGGAAGGAAGTAGAATGGAAAAAGAAGACAAATAGAGGCCATGAGGATCTAAATCGTCTTAGATGCGTGATTTCACAAGTACGAAAAGCCCTTTCCACCGGATTTAATGGGAAGAATAATGTCAATGTTACAATTTGGTCCCTAGAGTTTCATAATTATGGTAGTTCTAGTCTTGTGATTTAAAACATGGCCGATAACAACCAATTACGAAAAAAATTAAAACATAGGGGCCATTCGTGTCATTTAGATAACTAGTTAACGGAAGAATGGTTAAAAACTAACGATAATGGCCTATTTGACATGTACAATAAAAGTTAGATGACCTAATGCGCAAGAAAAAAACATAATTGGTCAAGTCAGACAAATCACAAAAGTTCAATGTGCTACAGTGACATTATCCCAAAATCAAAGGAAGAGATAACTATAAATCTACATATTATATATTAAAATCAAGAAGCGCTAACGGTGAAGGGACATGGCTTATTTACAAACCATTATTGTTTGATGGGGTGAATAACTTTTAAGAAAGTGCATCCTCACAGTTGAATAGTCGTTTGCTAATAGAAAAAAAAGGGATATGGTACTTAGTAATTGGTATCGGTGGGTATTAATTAAATGTACAATTTTAGGTATTGATGAGTATTAATTTGATATCGGGGAAGAAATAGAAAGATGAAAATGGAGTGGAGAAGCCGACAAAATAAAATGGTGGGGGTAACTAAGTATTATGTTTAATGGGGATTAAGTTACATAAATGGTCCATGAATATATAGTATTTTTCCTGTTTGGTTATGGATAAATTTGTCATTTTTGAAAAAGTAACACCTTTGTGGTTAAATTTAACGGTAAAAGGATCATCGCATTATCGACAAAACGTAAGGGATAAATTTTGTTTATTTTTTCTGAAGTTGAACTGGAAGTGACTATTTTCCCATGCCATAGGGACCATTTATGTAATTTTGTCTAAAATAAATGATTGAATTAGTAATAAAATGACAAGTTTACCCTCCTCGTGATCCGGTTATAACTTAAAGCAAGGCTAGGGTTTCAGCTCATCATAGCCGATTACTTTGCTCAACTCAGCTCACAACAGAGACCAGCAACCTGATCTCCCCTCTAGGTATGTAATCCTTAATCGATGATTTAGAGCTCGTCAGTAGTTGTTGTTCGATTTTGAATCTAGAGCAACTGCTGGTCAATTTGAATTACTGTATGTGGTTATCTTATGCGCATTTTGTGACGAACCCTTTGAAGTTTATGAGGACAATGTTTCTAGGAAATTCACGCTCGAATAGTTGCTCGTCAGTTGCACTGTTGCAGTTTTGGTACACCGATGTGTGCGCTTGAATTGTAGTCGTTGTATTTTAATTCGAAAGAGATATTGCTAGATTAGAGTATTAGACTCTAAACGGATGAACATCGATGCACGCATAGTGAATTTTCCGATCACATGGAATAAATCAGATTATTGAAAGATATGTTCGGATTTGTAATTCATATATTTCACTTTATGTGCAGAAGAGATTAGACAACTATATAGCAATGGCGCCCACATTTTATGTTGGTTCGGAGGCTGGGCTCAAGAAGCTTGATGAATACCTATTGTCTCGCAGTTACATCACAGGGTAAGTTTCTTAACACTTTTTCTTTCAAATGGATTGATTCAATCCTTGTTTACATCATGCAGATTTAAAATAATGTTAATTTTCCTCAGGTATCAAGCTTCAAAGGATGATCTCACTGTCCATGCAGCTTTCACAAAACCCCCATCACCCCAGTATGTGAATGTATGTCGTTGGTTCACTCATATCGATGCCCTTTTGAGGATTTCGTATGTTCTTAAAACCTTTTATCTTTTTATTACCATTATCCCTTATCAACTACTTGTATTTGATGATTAATTTCCTTTTTCAGTGGTGTGTCTGCTGAAGGCAGTGGCGTTGTTGTTGAGGGATCCGCTTCTTTCCCAGAAGAAGCCATTGCAACTCCTCCTGTTGCTGATACAAAGGCATGTTTATCAACTTATTTATATAAAATATCAATTCTTTTTTGCATAATATGTGACATGAAATATATGAATTTCAGGCTGCAGCTGATGAAGATGAGGATAGTGACGTGGATCTTTTTGGTGAAGAGACTGAGGAGGAAAAGAAGGCTGCTGAAGAACGTGCAGCTGCAGTGAAAGCATCTGGGAAAAAGAAAGAATGTAAGGCTAATTTTGTCTTTTTCAATATTTTGTTTCAAATGCAAAATTGACAGTGTTCTTGATTGCTTAATCAGCTGGGAAGTCTTCGGTGTTGTTGGATGTGAAGCCTTGGGATGATGAAACTGACATGCAAAAGCTTGAGGAAGCTGTTAGAAGTGTCCAAATGGAGGGCTTGCTATGGGGTGCATGTATGTTGAATCTTTTTCTTTTCTCTTAAAATCAACTTCTGCCATGTTTTTTAATTTCTGTAATTGGATAAATGATAAGTTTAAAAAAATGTGTGAAAATGCAGCAAAGTTGGTGCCAGTTGGATATGGTATTAAGAAGCTCCAGATTATGATGACAATTGTGGATGACCTGGTGTCTGTTGATACCATCATTGAAGAAAGGCTTACTGAGGAGCCCATTAATGAATATGTTCAGAGCTGTGATATTGTGGCCTTCAATAAGATCTGTAAGTTCATTCATGATAAAAAGAAATTAATTATTGTTATTATTATTATTATTATTATTATTATTATTATTATTATTATTATTTTTTGCTTATTGATGATGGAATTGGATGTGTTGTAATTGCAGAATTCCTGCTTGATTTGGTGGGACAGAAGAAAGATGCAGGAGGGATGGTTGTGTGGAGTTGTTATTTATGTAATTTGCAGTTGTGTTGATCATGAGGGATCCCTGTTAGTGGTTCTATCAGTGTTGACCTTTTGCTATATATAAATGGTTATGTTTGTGTTGATCTTTGATTGTCTCCTAACATCATATGCAAATCCATAACGAATATCACAACAAAATATAAATTGAAATCCTTTTAAAAACTGTAACATTTCCTAATTATATTTACGGCAGTCCAAAATTTGTTGCAAGATTCTTATAAAATAAGAAAGTAAATATTACTTGATTTTGCTAAGACATTTCCTTCTCAAATCAATTTCAAACCCTTTATATATTTTCTTCCGCTTGAAACTAGGCCTGTCGAAAAAACCCAAAACCCGTTTTGCCCACCCGATCCGTTCCGAATTCGGGTAGAATGGGTCGGGTAGAACGGATAACGGGTATGAACATTCGGGTAATAGGTTAACCCGATAATAATATAGGTCGGGTTTTAGGTATGAATATTTATTTTCGGGTATACCCGAATACCCAAATTCGTTTTTTAAATAATATCAAATATACAATGCAGTCACGTACGCACATTTCAAATAAAACAAAACTTTTCGTTTCCTTCTTATGAACGACGGCTCGATAGCCGACGCAAACTTGCAAAGGGAATACGACGCTGAAGCTGAAGTCATGAACCATCATCACAATTCTTAGTTTCTCTCTATCGCACGTAATGAAATTAAAAAAGTACATAACATATTATAATGATTTGTATTGTTATTATAGATGTACTTGTTAACTGTATGGAGTATTTTTCTATCCAATTTTTTATTAAACCAACCAACATGTAAAAAAAATATCAATAAGTGTCATTTAAGAAATTTTCGGGTACACCCGATAATTACCCGACCCGACCTCAAACTCAAATACCCGAAAACCGAAAACCCGAATTACAATATAGGTCGGATATCGGGTATTGTTTTCTTAAGGAAATACCCGTTCTACCCGAAACCCGAAAATTTTTACCCGTACGACACCCCTACTTGAAACTGAACAAAAAAAGGTATATATACATAATTAAGGGATAATTTTAACTTTTGATCACAATTGGCCACTAAACTTTTTTTTGTAATGTATTAACCCTTGAACTTGTTGAAGTGTGTAAATGTTACATTTATGACCGATTTTAGCCGGTCATAAGAGTACATTGTAAACAATTTCAAATAATTCAAGAATAAATAAAACATGAAAAAAGTTCAATGATTAAATGTTAACAAACTTGAAAGTTTGTTACCATTTCAAGTCGTTATCTAATAAATAGTTCTAAATGTTATTAAGGATGAGCACAAGCGGGACATGGAGGTCACAAAAATGAGGATGTTGTAGTAATCGTGTGATATATCTTTATTGTATAAGGTATCAGAAACAACACTTAGAAATGAAATAGGAGAGACTTTAATCATAAAGAAATTGAAGAAAAAAAATATGGTGATTTCAGACATATATTTAGGACACAAGTGACGGTTTTCACTCCAAAAGGTGGAAAGTATCGTTGTAGATCGTGCGAGGAAGAGAGAATATATACTTAGAAAATAGGCGACGATTTTCACTCCTGAAGATGGAGACAGTCGTTGTGAAGATAATACGATGTTAGATTTAAATGAGTTTTTTCTCTAATCAAACATCATGTCCTTGTAAAGAGAAAAACCTCATTTAAATCTAACATCATATTATCTTCACAACGACTGTCTCCATCTTCAGGAGTGAAAATAGTCGCCTATTTCCTAAGTATATGTTCTTTCTTCCTCGCACGATCTACAACGACCCTCTATATTCTGGAGTGAAAACCGTCGCATGTGTTCTAAATATATGTCTGAAACCACCATATTTTTTTTCCTTCAATTTCATTATGATTGAAGTCGATCCTATTTCATTTTTAAGTGTTGTTTCTGGTACCTTATACAATAAATGTATTATCACACGATTACTACAACGTTCTCACTTCTGTGACCTCCATATCCCGCTTGTGCTCATCCTTAATAACATTTAGAACCATTTATGGGATAATGACTTGAAAGAGTAACAAACTTTCAATTTTGTTTACATTTAGTCATTGAACTTTTTTCATGCTTCGTTTACTCTTGAATTATTTGAAAATGTTCATATTTTACCCTTATGACCGGCTAAAAGCGGTCATAAGGGTAACATTTACACATTTCAACAAGTTCAAAGGTTAATACATCACGAAAAAAAGTTTAGTGAACAAATGTGATCAAAAACTAAAATACGTTACCTTCTCAAAGTCATTATCCCCATAATTAAATAAGAAAAAAGAAAATTTTGACAAAAGACAAAGTAAATTGTTAATAGTTATATTAGTAGAGTGAATACAATGTAAATTTAAAATTTATACATAACAAATGATTGAACAGATATGGTTTGGCGTCTATCATAACACATTTTAAAGTCACTTTGGCACCAATATTTAAGGTGTTTGATATTGGAGGAAACAGAAAAATTAGATAGTTGTTGGGAATACATGAAAGTGAAAAATGTCTACAAAAATTACATATTATATATAAAAGAATGGACTATCACATTGTTTTATCTAATAAACTAGTTTAAAAGTTTTGGTTTATACAAAATAATTTATGTTAACTGTGGTTCGGTACAACTAATAAACGAGTTTGAATAAGTGGTTTCAGTTTAACTTTCTATCTTATTGAAGTTTCATACCATTAACAATAAGCATTTTTTTATATGGAGTGCACAAAATAACTTTTTTTTAACTTACAACTTTATTGTCTTTTGATATGAAATAAACTTTTACTCGGAGACATAAAATAACTTTTTTTTAAGACAAATTATAAATTTTTTGATTCGACTTAATAGTAAATCCAAATATTTTTTCGCGCTATGATAACACAAACCTAATTCAAACACTTTTTTTTTTTTTTTTTAAATTGCGTTATGAAACCACATAAATAAATAAAACACTTTTATGTAAAATAAACATAACCTGTTATAGATCAGCACAAACACTCTAAGATTTATATAATGAAGTTGTGGATTTGTTGAATTAGGCTGATTAAATCAAGGCCTCAAAAGCAAAAAATATGATGGCAAAACACTGAGACATCTCATGTGATTCTCACATCCCTATCATTGAATCGGAAGTATGACTGCCTTCTCATAACTATTCCAAAAAAAAAAAAAAAAAAAGTAAGTAAATCGCATTTAGCTTTATAATTTCATAACTGAACAATTGATAAAAATCTTCCAAAATCAAAGTACATCTCTTCAAGGTAAAAACAACACTCTTTCTATCTAGTCTAGCATACCAAACTAGACTTCCAAAACTGATGCTGCACTTTACTTGGTCTTCTTTGCAGCCAATTGAGTCTCAGGCTGCAAGATTCACAATCCACAAACGATTAAAGAATTGATAACAGGAAGCTTCATTAGGATTATATCAATTAGATCAGTAACTAACCTCCTTCTTAACAGCTTCTTCCTTCTCTGACAAAGTCAGCTCAATATGACATGGAGAAGACATGTAAGCTGAAACAATATTTTCAATACGTCCAATGAGTTTGCAACATTATTTTTAAAATGCCAACAGAAAATAGTAGAAGAAGAAGACTCACGGTTGATTCTTCCATGAGCACGATATGTCCTACGCCTCTGTTTCTGTGCTTGATTCACCTGAATGTGGGAGATGTGAAGGGAATCCACATCCAATCCTTTCACCTATTAAACACAACGAAGAAGAATTTTCTTTTATTTTAATGGAATTACAATTTACAAGAAGAGGGAAGAACAGATAAACAGGTAGATGATTACTTCTGCGTTACTCTCAGCGTTCATGAGCAAGTCGAGAATGAATTTTGCAGATTTAGCAGGCCAACGTCCTTGTCCATTTGAATGGCGATTTTTTGCCTGTGCAGTACGCCCAACTCCACGACAGAAGCGTGTGAATGGGATTGCTTGTTTGTGGACAAGAACATCCTCCAAGTATCTTTTAGCTTTGATCAATGGCAACTTACGAATAGCATGTGCAGTTTCTCTAGTGTTCTGTAAGTGAAAAGTTGAAACTATATCAGCAAAAGAAAAAGGAAACACAGTATCTCAAACAGTAACCATGGTATATATTAAAATCAGCGCACCTTAAAATGGCACCTGAGATCTGATCCCCTTGCTTTGCAAGCTGAAGAAGATCAACAACAAACACAAACATTATTCTAAACCCTAACAATCAAACAGCTAATCGGTACTAAAAAAACCAACAGAGAATCAAAAAACTGACATTTGGTAGGGTTGTCCGGTTCCTTTGAGTACTTAACCTGCGATCATGAATAAGAATGTTAACTTCATGTATCAACGCAGTGATTTTCATGGTAAAATTAACGGTGAAAACTGACCATCGCAGTAGCTCGTTCGCCGGTGCAAATGCCGCTGAATTGTGTGTGATTCGGAGTTCAAAGAGTCCAAATTGATGGTCTAGGGTTTCTGTTATAACAACCAATGGCAGTGGCCACTGGGGTTTTAATATGGGTTGGGCTTTTATTACGATATTTGTAGTGAGACTGAGAGACACTATAGTTTAAACTAAACCAGCATTGGTACGTGGGGATACGGGATTAGAGCCGGTAAAAATCGACATAGTTCATCTATTCGATCCGAATGTAACCCAAAATTAACCGGGTTGAGGTTGAGATTTTCAAACAATTTAAGTTAAATGGGTCAATTTATTTAAACCCATTTAATTAAACAAATTGAATTAAATAAAAATTATCAACTCGTTTTCAACCCGTTAACCAATTTAATTTTAATATATATTTAATTCAATAATTATTTGAATATTATCAAGTATTAATATATTAATTATAATCTTGTATTATTATTTATGTTTTATAAAAAAGCGCAATCTTAATCTTATCATTTTGCTTAACGTCGACAATACTAAAATCACTTTAAAATTAAACATTTTTAATGTTATATGAACAATTTATTTGTATTTGTGAATTAAGATTGTGCTTTTGTCATATTTTGAAATTTTATTTACGTTAAGAACTAATTTAAGTAGTGTAATCTTTAATTTATTTATTTATTTATTTGATTTTAAATGGGTTAACCCAAATTTAACCCATTTATTTAGTAGGCTGGGTCGGACCTACATAAACATGTCAACCCAGTGACAACCCATTTATCTAAAAGGTAGGGGTGGCAAATCGGGTCATCGTGTCGTGTTTTTGTCTAACACAACACGACACGACAAGATTTAATGTAACACGAACACGACACGACAAGATTTAATATAACACGAACACGACACGACACGATCTCGGGTTTTTTTTAACTAACACGAAAACGAACCGATTAAAAAATGACAAACACGACACGACACGACAAAGATTACATGAAATAACAATTAATGTATTTAATTAATATTTATTCATACATAACACGAAAAACACGACAAAAAATGTTAAATCGTGTCAATTTCGTGTCAAATTTTGAAGACGAACACGACACGACGTCGTGTTTTTTTGCACTTGACACGAACATGAATTCGAATTTCAATTTCGTTTCGTGTCGTGTATTTTTGTCGTGTCGTGTCATCAATTGCCACCCCTACTAAAAGGTTGTGTTGGGTTGGAATATCAACCAATTTAAATAAACAGGTTGGGTAGGGTTGAAATCCTCGACCCAATTAATAAATGGATTGAATTTAAACCCAAATCGGATCGACCGATTGCCAGCTATACTCAGGATCAAAATCGACAATTTGGATGTGAGCAAAATCAGTATTGAGTCGAGACATGTTTGGTCTCAAACCATATTTTTGCGGGGTTTTCGGGATCTGTTTTGGTGTAGACCATTCTTTCCTACATTTAAAAGACTTGGACCACATAAAAATATTTAACTTAAAAATTGCTAAGGTTTTAGTGTTGGTTTAGTTCATTATTTTTATGATCTTGTTTCATAACATTATTATAACTTATAATATTTTATTAATATAAAAGCATACAAACTGTTTCAAAACATTACATAAGTTGTAACACATAGACATATCATTGAAAGGAAGTGAATATACAAACATGTATAAAAATCTAGTATCCTGGAATGAAAGGACATGAAAGAGAGAAAATGTTTGGAAACGATAAGGTATTTATAAGACCAATTATTATAAAAGAATTAAAAAAATGACTTGTGTAAACGGTTCAAGACTAAAACACGACCGACGGATCAAGACCGAACGAAAACCATTATAAACTTGAAATACGGGGCCGACCCAAGATAGTATGTCTAGACTGTACTTAGATTACTCGGTCATATACCCGTCCTGTCCTTTTGCTCACTTATATTGGAGCCTAACCAAAAATTTTGAAAAATAAATGTATTTATCAATCTAAAAGTCGCCTTTTATATTAATATTTCTCAAATTGGTTAAAACCATGTGTAGGTCCTTTTTGTGTAATCATATTATAGAATGGAGGATGATGGTTGGATACAAGCACATAAACAAAGTTGTATTGTTGCCTTGTTGGGAGATAAACAAAGTTAGACAATATACAAGAACTTTTTATGGATCGGTTATATGACTATATGTTCATGTTTATATAATTTCATCATTTAGATGGTTAGCTTTGATTAGAAATCATACTTTAAAGTTTAAACTAATCAAGTCTTCAATTTTAGGTTGAACACCTTGAAATTAGGTCTTAAATCTTTGATTAAAGATTTTCCAAAATTAACTTTTTTTAGTTTACGATAAGTCAAGATAAATTGGTTGAGCTAACAAGTAAATGTTGTTTATTCTATAACACTCACAGTTTATTCGATGCATAAATAAGAATCTTATGATATAATATGTATAAAAATCGATGAGCAAGCAGCACAACCAAAATTTTAACAACCCCCCCCCCCCCCAAAAATAATAATAATAATAATAATAATAATAATAATAATAATAATAAAGATCCGCCCCTAATATTATCGTCCCATTATTAAAACCACATCACCGTTACATCGCGTTGTCTAATACCACATACAACTATTACCCTTTATTTTAAGTCTATCGGTATTTCCATATAAAACCACTAGGTGAAAACCTGTGGGACCCACGGGTGTTAAAGTTAAATAGAATTTAAAATTTAATTATGTAATAAATAATATATCATTAAGTTAGAAAACTTATATAGTATTTTGAAATAACTTTTTTATTTGTAAGTATTTAATTACACAAAAAATTGTAACTATTTAACTACAAATGAAGATTAATAAAACCTTGCTTTTTACTGCTTGTTAATCGTTCATGGTGATTGCACGTTATATTAATAGAAATTGTTGTTGTTTTCATCTGTTTTTCTGAAAACTTTATATTGATTTACTGTGTCATGTGTTTATTTTTTAGGCTTACTAACTATAACATTGAAAGCCGTTCAATGCTACTGTTTTTGTTAGGATATGTTCTCTATTTTTAGTAAATTTGTAAACTTTGAGAATTTAATCACAAATTTAAATCCACATATTTTATAAAAGATATTGTTTTATATAATGCAACATAATTTTAAATAACTACCAAAAAAATCCAAAACAACATCGAAATTGATTTGATACAAAACAAACTATATATGTATCTAATGAAACTAAACTAAAAAAAATACAATAAATAATTATAAATAAATAAATTATTACGATGGAAGAAATGTGCTTTAGTAAAAATGAGTAAAAGATGCTACAAAGAAGTTGCTTATAAATTACGAAAAACTTCCTTATAAACAACATTGGAAGTTTTATTGGTGAGTCTACCATCTTTATCTAAAATTAATAATTTCAATCACTCTCTGTTTTGTACTCTAGATAATGCAACATACAATTGCCCATGTGAAAAAACCGGATCTTTGAGAAACAAACCAACCTTCGATAACGATTGTCCTTGACTCTTATTAATAGTCATTGCAAAACATACCGCCAAAGGAAACTGTCTTCTTGTGAATTTGAAAGGAATTTTTTTTTCTGATGGAGTTAAAGACATTCTTGGAATAAAAGTCCGGTTTCCAATATTATTTCCAGACATTATACGTGCCTCGATAACACGTTTGCCCAATGATATAACCTGTAGTCTAGTGCCATTACATAAGCCGTTTTTTTGATCAATATTTCTCAGTAACATTACTGGAACACTAATTTTTAAAACTAACTTATGATTTGGTAGACCGGATACTTTTAGACCATTTAATACATCAGTCGAGTATAAATTTGCATCAAACTGATCATGGACAAATTCGGACTGGCATAGGCTATCTGAACTTAAATATTCAACCTCATCTCCCGGAAACTTCTTAAACAAACGATCGTTTATTTCCTGAACAACTTCATTCTTTGGAGCAAGTATAGCTCTTTCTTGGAAATAATTTGTATTGCTATACTTCTCCAAAATTGAAGGATATACAAACTCAATTAATGAACCTATAGGATCATCTGGATCATCAATGAGAATATCATTCGGAATATCGATAATCGTTTCACCGTCGTTCAGACCACCGAGTTTGCCTTCTCCTATATCCAATAACCAATTTGCAAAATCTCTTATTTTTTCTATATCAGGTTGATCCGTTCCAACAGTTAGCCTCATGTTTTTTGTTAATCTATACACTTTGCAGTGTTGCCATAAATATGAAGAACTCAAAGAAGCATTAACAATATTCTGTCTGCTGCCACCCGGAACAACAGGTAGAATCTGTCTGAAATCTCCTCCAAAAACTATAACTTTCCCTCCAAAAGGAATATTTGAGATGCTAGAATTTCCACACCTTAATACATCTTTCAAAGTTCGATCTAAAGCTTCAAATGCATGCTTATGGATCATAGGTGCTTCATCCCAAATTATCAAAGAGGTTTTTCTTAATAAGTTAGCCAAGTCACCATATGGATTTATTTTACAAAAAGAATCATCTATAAGTTCAAATGGAAGTATAAATCGAGAGTGTGTTGTTCTACCACCAGGCAACAATAACGAAGCAATACCGCTTGAAGCAACATTTAAAACAATATTACCGTCTGATCTAATTGTTGCAGATATTGTCTTCCATAGAAAAGTTTTACCCGTTCCACCATAACCATAAACGAAGAAAACACCTCCTTTATTTTCTTTAACAGCACTCATGATGTTAAGGAAAATATTACGTTGCTCATTTGTTAATGCAAGAAACATATGATCAAACTCATTCTTCATAACGGGAATGTCGTAATCTAGCTCCTCAATTATAAGTCGATTGTTCGAAGAAGAAACTGATTCAACATCTGGGTAAGGCATCTTTGTGAAATTTTTGAGAGTGGAGTTGTTTCGAAGTAAAATTTGTTCTATTTCAAACAAAGTTAAGTTCTTAACTTCATCTTCACCGAGTGATAAGTCTGCACCATAAATTTTAAATTAATTATAAAATATAAAATACAATATTTAATAATATTTATAATAATCTTTTAACGGTTGTTGATAAGAAAAATAAAATATTTTAAATATAAATGAAGAAAATAAATTAAATACCTGGAGACTTCAACTTTTGTCGTTGGTTATATAGAATTCCATCCGACAAACATTTCCATGTATTTTCCCAAACAACCTCTGGTTTAGACATACTATCACACATCAACAATGTGGCAAATAAGAAGCGTAGATAAAAACCAGATCCATAATGACTTGCTTCTTTAATTGCATCGATGTATTCTTTGTCATCATCTAATAGCCCGAGTGCATAACAAGTATCTCTAAAAGAAGAATATGTTTAACCATTTACCGTGCGAATTTCATCAAATGATGTCGGACCTTTAACTTTATTTAAAAGAATCCTTAAAAAATAAGCTTCACCAAGATTAGGTGAAACCGAATGAATTCGACCAACGGATTTTCCTACTTTCCTTCTCTTCCAATACCTATCATTTAATACCCAAACAAACTTTGTAGGAAATTCAACATATGTAAGTTCTCGTGCTTCACTATTAATTGCATTACATTCCATCCAAGCTGTGAACTTTGAAGCAGCAACAGAAGGTTTGTCCAGAACATCGTCGATATCATCGTCTTCGCCATATACAATTTGTTGTTGATTAGGAAGATGAAAAGGTAGTCTAACCACAGAAGGATACCTGCAATGAACATCATATGAAAAAATTCTCCATGATGCTTCACATGCAGATAAATATCTACAATCGTAATATTCAGCTATTTCATCGACCGTATCATTATTTTCACATTCATTGTTTGTTGGTACAACAACAACAACTGTAGCTCTATCAGGACCCTTGTTTGTGTATTTCAAGAGATACTTTATATAAGATCCCTGGTTGCACCATTCAACGTTAATATGTGTCTGATATCTTTTTAATAGGTATTTGTTGTATGGAACAACATTTCTATTATCCAACTTGACACCTGATTTTTCTTCAAAATGACCATCGTTTCTTCTCCTATATAACGGAAAACCATTTTCATCAACAGACTAATGATGACAAAATTGTTTGGGAAAGTTTTTAGAGCACTTTTTATCCACCATGCGTGGACAATTGATATTTTCAGCTCCACATGGACCATGAATCATGAACTCATTGACAAGTGAATACAATTCAGGCTCTTCAATTTTGTCTGGTATCTCGGCAGAAATTATTGGATCGATTAATTCAACAGTGGGTAACTTGTAGTCAGAATACATAAATAAGCATATATGACTATGCGGCAAACCTCTTTTTTGAAATTCAATGGTATAAACATCTGCATAATATTTGGCAAAAAAATAAAACAAAATATGATTAGACAAAAAAAACATATAAAAAAATATACTATAATAAGAGTAATGTTTTATCAATAATGAAAAAATATAAATTTACTTACATGCTTGAACTTTGCCAAAAATTTTATTCTCCCTTAAGTCTTTAATAAATGCATCGAGCTTGATCTTGAACAACCTACATAATATATCAGGCCTGTCTTCTGGTTGAAGTGAAGTATCCTTAAGAAACCTTTT
The DNA here is from genome assembly GCF_002870075.4 of Lactuca sativa. Taxonomy (NCBI): domain Eukaryota; kingdom Viridiplantae; phylum Streptophyta; class Magnoliopsida; order Asterales; family Asteraceae; genus Lactuca; species Lactuca sativa. The sequence goes on from NC_056623.2 coordinate 35,362,293, forward strand.
AATCTCTGGCATTTTGGATTACACGTAAATGTTATGAAAAAATCCGGATATCCAAACCATTTACATAGTGACATGGCATCCAAATAGTTTTGCAACATATAGCGTGCACCACCGGTAAAGGATGAAGGTAATATGACACGTTGGCCGACATTTGAGACTTTAGTGGATCCTTGAGCTTTTTGCTTACGTAAATTCTCGTAAGACTCGCATCTAAGAACATGTTGTTGCCTACGTATGTAATGCAATCTCTCAGTTTCAATCATAGTATAGGCATCTACCAGAAACTGTTGAAACAATCTTTTTGAATTAAGAATGAGCGAGAACGAATGATCTCTATCTTGAATTCTAAAAGCGAAATATTCTCTCATTGTACATTTCGCCCGCTTACTGTTGGTCGTAAATGACAAACCTCTATGAAGAATGTCAACACTGTAACCATCATCTCCATATGGAAACAACAATGGATATTGAAGAGGAAGGTATGAAGGATGCAATTCACTGATACGTTGTAGAAATCCAGTTTTTGTTTCAACAACAATATCTCTCTTTTCAATTGAATCACAAATGTCACCGACAATTAAAGCGGCAACCTCAGAAGTAGTCGGTAGGTTATATGTTCTTCCATCTCGTTCCCTTCTCCCGATAAGTCGTAGCTTCATATCAACTTGAGGATTTTTCTGAAAGGTATCTCTTACCATCCTATAAGATCTAACCAACACATTATTTGAATCCAACATCACCTTAATATCTTGAATAATATCACTATCAATTGTCGTTGATTGATCTTTTTCTCCACTAAAATAAATGAAATTATACATAACGTTAGTAATATATATATATATATATATATATATATATATATATATATATATATATATATATATATATATATATATATATATATAAAATGAATAAGAAGGCTGAAAAAAATACCCAAAGCATCTTTGTCTATTTGAAATTTCGTTCTCAGTATCATAAATGTATAACTGAGAGAATTTTAGTAACGATCCTTTGCTGGTAAAAGACTTCCAATTCTATGATAATTTTGACCACCCAGTCTGAAAATGTAAGGAGCGTTTCCTCTATTGATTGAAGAATCAATTTTACCACCCATCGATGTAAAAGAAAACATTGAATTGTAACGTCTAATGTTTTTCATGAATTGTTTGCTTTTAGAATCCATATTTCGAAACATTCTTTCATAACCGGGGGGGTGCTTTCTTTAAATCTGGAAGTTGCACTTTGTCGTAACCACAACATAAAGAATAATATGTGTTCCCTTTTTCTTTACCTCTGATGGATTCATTGCTCCATAACTTTGCATGACATGTTTGATATATAACATTTTGATCACCGTGATCCAAATATTCTATAAAATAAAAAGTGTATAAAAAAATATCAGTGAAATTTATAAGTATATACAACCAATTATTTGAAATGTAATAAAAAATGAAAATGGATATTATTTTTTTATTACCATTTGAAATACCAAGTATCAGGTTTTCATTTATGAGCTGATCGATATTTTCTACATTTTCAGTCAAATCAATCAACAGCATAGGTGATAAATGTGTCGTCTTCCTTTTTAATTTATGACATCCTGAATTTAACTTGATTGATGATGAAGAAGCACTTATTGTAGATGCATTTTTCGATGTCATATCATTTGAAAGTACATAATACTGTCTTTTGTCTTGTAACTTGGAAGTGACATATTTATCGAAACCGATTTTATCTGAACAAAATAAATAAAATAAGTATATATATATATATATATATATATATATATATATATATATATATATATCCTCCGGATTATAAAGAAAAGTAATAATAGTATATTTTGAAAACAATACATTATTACCATTTGTAATGTTTGATAACGGATTTCTAACATTTGTAATGTTAGATAACGGAGTTCTAACATCTGTAAAGGAATGAGAGTATTGTACGGTTGTATTTTGGATTCTTGGCGAATTAAATGAATTGACATTTTCAGTTTGAGGAACAATGTTGCTTGACAAATGTGCAAAGAACAACAATTTATGAAAACTGAACACATATATGTATAAAACAAAGTAGTTTTTGCAATCATATAATATTCCAGGATAATAAAAAAATATGAGAAAACATTTATTCTATATAAATGAAAAATAAACATAAAACATGGAATGAAATAATAATATGGTTATAAATAATTATATATTTTAAGAGATGCGGTACTGATGTACTTGGAACGTTGGATGTTGTATTCATTATCTTCGATCTTTTATTTTTCAAATATATTTTTCTTTGTCTTCTTTTCTCTCTGGCTTGCAAATGGTATATGTTATTGATGTTTTCTGCATAAGAGATAATATGACAGTATATGAAATGCATAATTACGTAAATAATATGTTTATATAATAATATTGAATAAAAAACGTACCTTTGTAAGCATGGGTCACCAATTTTGAAGCATATTGAGTTGAAGCGGACGAAGAATTTGACAATTTATCTATTTTTTATGTTAAAAAATGTGTATGTTATTAAAATAAATATTATGTGAATTAAAAAATAAAAAATAATAAAAATAAAATTTCCATAAGAAAAAAGTTACCTTTGTAAATTGAAGTTTTAACAGCTGTAGGTGTTGAGGCTAGATTTGTTGATGTAGTACCCAAATTAATATTTTTTGTATTATCTAAATAGAAACTATTTAGTTTTATAGTCTTTTTAGAAGAGTGTGAATGCATTGTATGTCTGCAATCTTAACAGTTAAAATAAATAAAATTAGTTTTTAAATTAATATGCTTAACAGATAACAATTAAGTAGTTAAAATAAAAATTATCTAGCGAACAAAGAGGTAAAAAGTCAATTTGTAGTCAATATTAAGTATTCTTGTTAAGTAGTAGGAAACACAATACAATTTAATTGTGTCCTTTGTTTGAAATGGTTTATTAAAATGTACATATAAATTATAAAATAATGTATTAATGTATTATTTATTTATTAAAAAAAGGTCAATTAAATAGATTGTATTTAATAACTATAGAATTTAATAGTAACATAAGGGCAGTTATGGTATTTCAGTTACATATTGTGAGCGGGAAAAGAGCTTGGAGATGTGTTAGCCAATTGTCACGTGGTAATTTTATACTTGTTTATTTTTGTATGTTTTCATTCAACTACAAAAAATTATGATTACAATAATCAAACAAAATGTATTTCAAATTTCAACTACACATAGTAATATGGGTCGAAGTTGGATCCAAATAATATTCGATACCCACACGCATTCTCACTGGTCAGGTGTCTTGTATTTGCACAAAGAAATCGGGTCAAGAAATGGAAATACTCTCCCCAACCAATCTCTATCCCAACGTGTTCTTCATCATTCTGTCTCTCTATCTTTCTCCGTCTGTGTGTATCTTCCTACCAAAAAGCCTCAAACCCACTTGGTTTCACACCATTCTGTAATTAGCTTTTTGTTTCAATGGACTCCAACCCGTCTTCACGCTTGTCGCCGGTTAACCCTTAATGAATCTCCTCGATTCCCCCACAATCGATGAATCTCCTCGATTGCCCCACAATCGATTGGGTTCAACAACGCAAGGTCTCTTGAAGATGGAAGATTTCATCGACGATGACCACTCCTTCTGCAACATAGTCTCCGTCAGGTGAGAATATACGATCGTAACCCCGAATCTCATTCTTCCACTGCAACCATCAATTCCTTCCCTGTGGAAATTACCAGTCATCATCCTCATTTCCAACCTACAGGTTCTTCTAGTTCCATTTGTTGTTTCCCCAATTTCACCCAATTCTTTGTTCGGATGATCTCAGGGAGTAAAACCCTAGTTCTCCATGGAAGCCCTGAAGATAATTTAGTTTCCAACATCCGAAGGCTAGGTAAAGGCGTAAGAGGAGTTTGCATATAGTTTGTCAAGTCCAGGTCTTTGTTGGCTTGTCAAGCTATCTTTAACCCCCAAAATGCCCTTTTCGTTCCATGCCCAGATGATCGAATTCGATTCTTCTGAAATCTAGGTTATATAACTTATAACCATTTGTAGCTTAATGTTTTCCATCTGAATGTTTTACAACAGGGGGATTAAGGTAATGGGTTCATGTTTGCAGCATCTAAGGTGTATTTGATCAAATATCTTCTTACAGTTAGCAGGAATCAATGTCTGTTAAAAGGTAATTTATATTTTGTCCCTCATTTATGGTTAACTTATAACCCTCTGTAGCCTCATGTTTTCCATCTGAATCTTTTACAACAGGGGTATTAACTTATAACCCTCTGTAGCCTCATGCCTAGAGCTTGAAGATGTTACTGGAAGGTATATAATATTTTTATCAATGTTTTTCTAGTTTGGTTTGAATTTGATTTCAATTCCATTAAAACATTTAGTTGCAAATGAATATAGTATTGTAATCAACATAATCCATTGATTGAAGGAGATTTTAAAAGTAGGTAAAGTCTTCTTTAGTTTACTAATTGAAACTTAGACATCAACACATCCAAATTTGCTAAATAGGTGACCTATTGGTCCTAATAAATTATCGATAAAACAGTGTTTTTATCCTAAAAACATTAATAAGTTTGACTTGTTTTATTCTATATATGTATGACCATGGGCAAAACCGTAATTTTTGTATATTTTGATTAGCTACATATACAGTTTAGAAATTAAGTTGTATAGCAGTTAAGCAGTCAATAAATTAAACAGATAGGTACATATACAGTTAACAAATAACTGTTACATGAAAAAAAAATTAAATTATATAATCATAAAATAAAGATACAAATCAGGTATTTTTTGCATTTATACAAAATTTCTTGCATACACATTGAATGACAACAAAATATAATAATTTAATGCATAAATCAGTATATTAAAATAACAAATATTAAGAAAATTTTGATTTTGATTTCATTAGCCATGACATGCCATGGCTGATTAGAAATCAGGTTTCAAATAAACACATACACATATACACACTGTAAAAGATGAGTACACCATTTCCAGAAGTATTAACATACATTGAGTGTTTTGTTGTTAAACAGTAAATTTGCAGTTATAAATTAATAACCAAAGGAATGACAACAAAATATATTAATTTGTCTATGTGTGTGTGTGGCTATATATGTATGACCACGGGCAAAACAGTAATTTTTGTAATTTTTTATTAGCTACATATACAGTTAACAATTTAATTTTTTAAGCAGTTATGCAGTCAAGAAATTAAACAGTTAAGCAGTCACACACATGCATAAACATTGGAATAATCGAAAGAGTATTAACTGTTACATGCATATAAAAAATTAAACGATATAGTCATACAATAAAGATAAAAATCAACTATTTTTTTTGCATATTATACAAAATTTATTGCATACAGATTGAATGACAACCAGCTATATTAATCTGATGAATAAATCAATATATTAAAATAACAAATCATAAGAGAGTTTTGATTTTGATTTCATTATTAATCACATGCTATGGCTGATTAGAAATCAGAGAAAAAAGAAACAGACATACATATAGACACAAGGTTACAGATACATATAAAATGTTTAAAACATTGACATAAAGATTTACTATAAACAATTTATTACATTGATATTTAAAATACATACATATACTAACACTGAGTAATAGATTTCGATAGTCACAGATAGAATGCGACATGAAGATGAACATATTCAATAATTATAACAAATTTTTTTAATAGACTACATAAAAGAACAACGGATAGCGACTTGAAGACTTAATAACAGTGAGAAATACATTGAGATAGAAACAGATATCAGATGACTTCAACATGCACACAGTGAATAACCATCAAATTTTTTTTAATAGCTTACCTTAAAACAATAACAACAGTCGACTTGAAGATTTCCAGCAACGTTTTCTTTATCTCTGAATTTTGGATTTGCTGTGAAGGAAAAGAACCGTGAGAATGTATTTAAGATAAATTGATATTCAAAATTGTGTTTTTTTAGGACTTGATATCACGATATATTTGAAAGAATTTGAAAGATACGCTTATCTTTAGAAATAAAATAATGATTATTTAATTACCATTAATTTGAATTTTGCAGGAAGAAGTCAAAATCAACTCCAGAAATTAAGCACTTGTTTTGTTGTTTGAAGGGTACTATCGGGAAAATCAAAATCAACTCGGGACTTTAATGAAGGTAATTGCATCATTTTTGCCAAGATGTCGTCTTTATTATTTAATTATAAATATAATTAAAATTTATATATAATAAAAAAATAAAATATAATATATATTATTATCCAGGTGATGGCATAAAAATCTATTTTACTGCCCAGATGATGGCATAAAAATATGACATTACAATCTTTAAAAAATGTTATAAATTTAGTCATATTATGTCAAAATATTTTTCAAATGATTAAAATGTTTAGTTGTAGACATATTTAATCAATAAAAGTGTAAAACACATTCATTTAACACTCGTAGAAAATTTAATGACATCTCTTGTATTAGAAATCAGTTTTTTTGTTTTTGGAGCAAATTGATTTAAATTTATAGTCCTTTGTAATAAGTGTTAAACTAATTTTTGACCAATTACCTTTAGTATACTTAAATGGATTTAAAGTCACGTGTGATGTATCCTAGACATAAATTTTTCCCACCCATTAAATTTTTTTTCTTCAAAGCTTTTGTCACATCCAACAAATTATTTCCCATGTAATTTAAACAATGTTATCAATTTTAGAACCGTATTAAAAACAATGATCAACTGTAAATACATAAGATAACGGTTGGGAAATGTACTATAATAAAAGTATAATATATTTAAAAAAATGAACAAACAAATGTAGATTGTAGCATTTTAATTTCATACAGTTCTTTAATTATAGTACCAAACAGAATTAATATCCATTTTATTGTTTTCATTTAAATTGAAATCATATTAGTGTTGCAGTGAAGACCATGAAAAGCAATGGTACCAAACAGAATCCAAAAACACACATACAATACAGCCTTTAATCAATGAAAGTATGTTGTTATAAGTAATTAAATATAAATCTTCCTATCTAAGTAGGAAACGTTAATGTAATACGTGTGAAATTGTCATACCTCTTTAAATCAAATTAAAATACAAAAATACCCCTAATTTAATTTAATGTTAGAGTGCATTAATGACCCTATTTTAATTTGAAGTAACATATTCATACCTATTATCATTAAAAATGTATATTGCTATTATAGATAAAGAAATGGAAATGCATTACTATAATGTTTATATAAAAACCAAAACAATAAACAAATGAACCAAAATGAATAAAAATAAAATGAACCATTGTCTTAAAATTTGTCCAATAACCACCAACATTTCCAACCACTTTTAGTACCAAATCAAGAAACATTATTGTAAACCAAACCAAGATGAACATAAATTTTTTATTTGTTAAAACAAAAAACAACTCACTTTTCCACTTTTGGAACTAAAAGTGGATTTTCGTCTCCCATTGATAGTCTTTTAGATTTTGTTGAACTCAAATCACCTCCACCATCAACATCATAAACGTCGTGGAGGTTGCGCTTCAAAACACCTGATATTTTCATTGGACTTGTTGCGGTTGATTTATCAGCTGTTGAGGGAGTAAAACTCTCATCCGTTTGTGATATGACATCCTAAACTAAAAAAACATAAGTTGACAATTGGAATAATTAAATATAAATAAAAGTTAATAGGGGAATATAACATACCTTTTGAACATTCTGAACAACATCATCTGATTCCAGGGGTACTTCATTTAAAGACACTGATTGAACACTCTACAAAATAAAATTGAAATATGTAAAACGTTATGTATCTAAATAAAAAACAAATATAAATGTTGAACATCATAACATTATGTACCATAAGTTCTGGTTTACTTTCCAATTCGGAAACAATAGACACATCTTCTGTAAGTTTGACAACGGTGTAGATATTGTTATAGTTGGTGACATTGTAGGATGTAATATCTACAAGAAACGCAAATTTGCGGTTATTCAAGACGTTCATTTGATTTGGAAATAGTTCCAAACTGTCGTCAGCCTGTAAGAAGGTTGTGTAATATATTAAAACCAATAGTGTTGTTATTAGATATGAATAATATTAATAAAATATTATACCGCTTCATGTATTTTTTTCAACTCAAATGCACTGATTTCCAACAGCCTTTTTGCTTCTCTATCAAAAAGAGTAAATCTGATGGTACCGGTATGATCTTGGACGTTGATAGGAATTATATACCTAAAAAAATATTAGATTAATACTAATTTCTTTGAAAAATGAAACGATTAAATTAAATAGATATGTGTATACTTTAGAACGGTATGAAAATTTGAATCGTTGCAAGTTGCATTTTTACACTTAATAACAACACTATCTTCCATCTTGCCAGGGGCGGTATAGGAAACATTGGTTTGGGGCACATTATTTATCCTTCTTCCACATTTGTAGCACGCATCGTAATACCAAGGTAGATTCTGTCTTATATTGACGATGGTACCAACTAATAGAAATTTCATTTCCTATATCAAATAAAATGTAAAATTAAATAAAAATACAATGTTTAAATTAAATTAAAAGATATAAAGTAAAGAAAATATACCTTCAATGGTTCTGTGATCTCACAAACAGTTTTTAAAGGAAAATCCCCTTTAAAATCATCTATATAAGAAGAAGAGTAGCTTGGGAGTGTAGTTATACTTTTTTCAGACATACCTCCATTGTTATCAGCTTTCAATCTGTAATGTTTAAAAATATATGCAAAATTGTATTCATTTAAAAATAATTATAACATAAATAAGTTTAAATAAAAATAAACTAAAAAACTAACTCTTTCTTAAACTCATTAATTTCAACAATGTCATAATTAATGAACATTTTGGTTACATCAAAATGACTTTGGGCTTGACCAATTCCTGTAAAAACAAATTAATCAATAAAAGTAGATTGGAAAACATATTAGCCAATAAACTACAAACCTTCCCAAACGTTAAGTTTCACAAACTGCATCACTATAACAACACAAGTAACCGTGGTGTTACTTTTCAGGTACTGTGACATTTGGTGTGCCTGACTTCCAAATATAGTGACATTGAGGTGTACAGACCTATATAAAAAATAATTTAATTAGTATGGAAAAATATGATTCAAAATAATAAGAAATTTAAATAAACATCATCTCACTGTAAGTTGCTAATAGTCATCTTTATGTAATGCCTTGATGGATTAGGATTTCTTGTCTCAAGTGGCCTGAATGAGACAATTTGCCCAATAATATCTACAGAATTTTAATTAAAAATATATATAAGATTAAGTTAAATATGTATATACTAACATTTATAATAAATTACACAAGTTATAAAAGTGAATTGAATAAAATTAAACAACTAACCAAAAAATGAGTCTCTTGGGCATTTCTGTTCGATGATAGAGTTAAAATCAGCAAACACAAAACCATTAACTGGACCAGAAAAATCATCACATTTTTTTACGATACTTTTCCAATCCAAAGTTAAGGTTTGTTTGTGGCCGGTAACACTAAAACCATTTTTAACAGCCGCCATGTTTGGTTTTAAAATGATATAACTTTCACCTTCCTTTAAAAGGTCACGAAATTTGGAAAAATTTTGGTTGAAAACACGAGATTGGTATTTTGTACCCTGTTAAAACAAACAAAAACAATTATTCATTGAAACAAATGTAATATTGAGTTGGTTTAAAAAATATTAACCAACCTCCTCGTCCATGACGATCATTTCAATTGCTAAAACCTGGTTATTTTTTATGAAATTCCAAATCTTTAACACTCGTAGTTTGAGATGTGAAATAATATCCATTTAACTGTTTTCATTTAAATTGAAAGCATATTAGTGTTGTAGTGAAGACCATGATAAGCAATAGTACCAAACAGAATCCAAAAACACACATACAATAAACATATAATTTTATTGAAACATTTATATTTAATTGGTCTATATGAGTGTGTGTGTTGATATATATTTTTGACCATGGGCAAAAGGGTCATTTTTGTAATTATTGAGGTGGTACACATACAATTAAGTAATTAATCAGTTAAGCAGTCAGAAAAAAACATTCATATTAATCTGATGAATAAATCACTATATTAAAATAAGAAATCAAAACAAAATATTGATTTTGATTTCATTATTAATGACATGGTATGACTGGTCAGAAAAAAAATGAAATGATATAATCATAAAATAAAGATACAAATCAGCTATTATTGAAACATTTATATTTAATTGGTCTATATGAGTGTGTGTGTGTGGATATATATTTTTGACCATGGGCAAAAGGGTCATTTTTGTAATTATTGAGGTGCTACACATACAATTAAGTAATTAATCAGTTAAGCAGTCAGAAAAAAACATTCATATTAATCTGATGAATAAATCACTATATTAAAATAAGAAATCATAACAGAATATTTATTTTGATTTCATTATTAATGACATGGTATGGCTGGTCAGAAAAAAAAACGAAATGATATAATCATAAAATAAAGATACAAATCAACTATTTTTTTGCATTTATACTAAATTAATTGCATACACATTGAATGACACTAAGAAGTTTTATTAGATATCAGGGAAGATTAAACAAAGTATTAACTGATTGGATATTAGGGAAGAAATCAGAGAAAAAATAAACAGAGAAAAAAGAAACAGACATTCAAAATTTCATTCTAAAAATGATTTGATTTTTTTATACATTCGCAATCAATATATAAAGTTTAAAACATCTGATTTTTAATTTCATTATTAATGACATGCTATGGCTAATTACAATCGAGGAAAAAAGAAACAGACAATCGTGATATGCAGATGGAACACAATCAATAATTATAAGATCATAACCAAACATCATGACTTTTACATCGATATTTAAAATACATACATACACTAACAGTGAGTAATAGATTTCGATAGTCACAGATAGAATGCGACATGAAGATGAACACATTCAATAAAAGAACAAAGGATAGCAACGTGAAGACTTGATAACAGTGAGAAATACATTGAAATAGAAACATATATCAGACGACTTGAACATGCACAAAGTGAATAACAATCAAAAAAAATATTAATATCATACCTTAAAGCAATAAGAACAGCCGACTTGAAAATTTCCTGCAACGTTTTCTTTTTCTCCGTATTTTGGATTCGATGTGAATGAAAATAACCGTGAGAATGTATTTAAGATTAATTGATTAGATAAATTGCGTTTTTTTAGGAGTTGATATGATGATATATTTGAAAGAATTAGAAACATACGCTTATCTTTAGAAACAAAAAAATGATAATTTAATTTCAATTCATTTGAATTTTGCAGGAAAAAGTCAAAAAGAAGCGCAAAAATCAAGTTGTCGATTTGGTTTCTGAAGGGTAGTATAGGAAATTAACATTAAAAGAAAAGAGTGGGAAAAATTGCTTTGGGGGGGCTATGTGAATGTCACGTGGCCGAGATTCTACTAATTTATTAGATTAGGGGATTATTCATTTTGTTTTAGTCTCTTGGGCTTCCTGTAGCATGGAGGGGAATCAGGAGATAGTCATGCATGGATAGTTAGGAGATCAATACATTTGACAAAAATGGAATTACCATCTAACATCTCATCTACATAAATAAAACCATCTTCCATCTTTTATCAAATAAAACCATTTTATATGTATTCATGATCTTTACTATCTCAAAATAAAAAGATCATCACATATCAAAAAAAGATCTTACAAAATATGTGTGATGTTATATATAGTTATCACGGTACCTAGATAGAAAATGTATTTTCAATTCCTTTGGTTATTTGGGATGCTCGTAGAATTTTCTTTATATAAACTTTATAAAAATCAAATAAATTCGATGATTTTCCATTTTTTTAAACATTTTTTTATCGAAAAAGTAACTAATGACTTTCCTACATCTTATGTTTTATCCATTTACCTAAAATATACATTCAAATCTACCATAATAAAATAAAATAAATTTTGTCACATGTCACATTCTTAGACCTCTTGCTACATATAATTTTTTGGTATTTTTTAATTAAGTTAATTTCATGTGTAATTTTCTAGTATTTTTATTTATATAAAAAAATTATAATTAATGCATTAAATGTATTGATTGATTGATTCTATGGTTATTTGATTCCTTTTCCTTATAAAACACATACCATTGTAACAAGTAAATATTTTTTTGTATGTTTCCCTTATATCACGCATATCCATTCAATTATCATTCTCTAACTGTGAAATGCATACTATCATACAATGCACCATATTATACTATAATCATTAAGGCTATGTTTGACGGACTAGCTGAAAAGTTAGCTGTCAGCTGAAAAGCTAGTTGATAAAAAGTAACGTTTGGTAAAACTAGCTGAAATATATAAAATTACATAAAAGGACATGTAAAAATATGTGTTTCTATAATTAATTAAGGGACGTATTTGGAAAATTTTAAAAAAGCTCCTAAAAAACTAGTCTAAGTAGCTTTTCAAAAAGCTAGCATATAAGCTAGCTTATCAGCTACTTTTTGGCTTACCAAACACAACAAAATAAAAAAGCTCGAAAAATAAGCTAACTTATCAATATAGGATTTTACTGTGGGCAAAACATTTATTTATTATTGTTGGATTTCTTCAAATTATGGGTTAACGGAAATATATATATATATATATATATATATATATATATATATATATATATATATATATATATATATATATATATATATATATATATATATATATATGCGGAGAATAAGTTACTTATACTAAAAAAAAACAATTTACTTATAGAAATAATTTTTTAATAAATTCGTATAATACATGGGTCTCACACCTAATCGGTAATCAATTAAAATAAATGAATAAATAAATAAATTATAGATATTATTTTTGAAATTTCATTTAACCGAAAACCATAATATTTATACGTATTATCTTTTTTTTAAAAACTAACTAGAAAAGAAAAATCTTCTATAATTTTTTGGGTTTGAACGAGGGCACTTTGGTAACTTCGAGAGCTTATTGAAAACCACAACAAGAACGCCACGAACGGCGAACAGACGAGCGGAAAAGATATTCCGGAGAAGAGGGAAAACGATTAAGTAAAAGAAGCAGAGGTTATCGAACGCAGCTCACAACTTGGAATCCTCATCCCCCAAAAGGAAACTCCAAATCTCTATCAACATTCGGTGTAAGTCCCAAATTCTCCCATTTTCTCTCGATCCAACAAAATCTAGGGTTTCAAATTCATATATACCAGTGTCTTGAACTCTCACAAGTTGCAATTGCACTGATCCGTGTGTGATTTTTGTTGTTTACTTTAATCTTTGTATACTCATGTACGTAATTAGCAAATTGAATGCTAAAGGTTGGGGATTTTGACTTAAATTAGTGTTTCAGGAAGGGCTCTGTTTGATAGAATCGTGGGAAGTACAGAAAACAGTGATTACGGTTTGTTAGATTGAGATAATAATGGCGGGGGGTGGTAATAATATGAACAATTCAATGAAAAACGTTGGGGGCATGAGTGTTCCAACTGGGTTTGGTAATTCAAGCGCAACAGCTCCTCAATCTATGGCACCACCTATGAACCATTCGCACCACCCACAACCTCAAAGTCATGAAGGCGGTGAAGCCCATTTTTCCGGTCACTTTCAGCTGTCTGAGCCGCAGGCTCAGGCGCTAGCTCAAGCACAATACGTTCAAGCTCAAGCTCAGGCTCAAGCTCGAGCTGCCCATGCCCGATTTCAAGCTCAGTTACAAGCTCAAGCTCAAGCCCAATCGCTTTCCCAGAAGCCAAATCCAATGGTAGGGATTAATAGCAACACTAACATCGGAGTCTCATCTCCATCACTCATAACACCCATGAATGCAAAAAGATCCGGTCAAAAACCATCTTCTAGACCTCCAAGTTCCTCTGGTGCTGCTAGTGGTTCACCTTTAAAAACCATGGAACTCACCCCTGCAGCCCGGAGAAGAAAAAGAGGGCCACCAGAAAAGCAGATTCCGGACAAAGTAGCCGCTCTTTTACCGGAATCCGCCCTTTACACTCAGTTGTTGGAATTTGAGGGTCGTGTGGATTCTGCTCTTGCAAGAAAAAAAGTCGACATTCAAGAATCCATCAAAAACCCTCCTCGCATCCAAAAAATGCTCAGAATTTACATTTTCAACACATTCACAAATCAAACAAACTCCGGAATCCATAAAGAAAACACAGAGCCTCCATCATGGTCTCTCAAGATTCTCGGGAGGTTACTAGAAAACGGAACAGAAACCTCAAATAATCCAAAGTTTTCATCTTTTTTCAAGAAAATCACTATTTACTTAGACCAAAATCTCTACCCGGATAACCATGTAATCTTGTGGGAAAGTTCTAGATCTTTGGCACTTAATGAAGGTTTTGAGGTGAAAAGAAAAGGGGATAAAGAGTTCACTGCTATAATTCGATTAGAAATGAATTACACCCCTGAAAAATTCAAACTTTCTCCTGCTTTAAGTGAAGTTCTTGGACTCGAGGTGGAGACCCGCCCTCGAATTATAGCTGCCATCTGGCAATATGTGAAAATGAAAAAACTTCAAATCCCAACTGATACTTCCTTCTTTACATGTGATCCACCTCTTAGAAAACTATTTGGAGAAGATAAAGTGAAATTTGCATTGGTTTCTCAAAAGATTTCACAGCATTTATCCCCACCACAGCCTATACATTTGGAGCATAAAATCAAGCTTTCTGGGGAGAATCCGGTTGGGAATACGTGTTATGATGTTCTTGTGGATGTCCCGTTTTCATTGGATAAAGATATGTCAAATTTCTTGGAGAATTTGGAGAAACATAGGGAGATTGATGCTTGTGATGAAGCGATTTGTTCTGCAATCAAGAAAATTCATGAACATAGGCGTAGAAGGGCTTTCTTTTTAGGGTTTAGTCAGTCACCAAGTGAGTTTATTAATGCATTTATTGCATCACAGAGTAAGGATTTGAAAACTGCTGCTGGTGATGCTACTCGTATTGCTGAGAAAGAGCATCGTTCTGAATTTTATAATCAACCATGGTGAGTTCTTTGTTTTCTTTTTACTATTTCTAATTCAAGTTTAGCTATTATAACCCTAGTTGAAATAAATGGAAATCATCTCTTGTAAATTTATATAAAATAATACTACAATTGTACTTATGTTTTGACTTATTTTGTGTATGTATGGTTGATAGGGTGGAAGATGCTGTAATTCGTTACTTGAACAGAAAACCTACTGCAGGAAGTGATGCACCCTGAAGCACATATTGCATATTATTTCCATGGGTATGCATACCTTATTTTATTCATGTACCAAGATATATTCAGATAATTAACTAATGTTATCACATTTGTTTGATCTTTTTTTGAGCAGTGGGGGGTTGAGGGCAATCTTGGGTTAATGGTAATACGCTGTCAATGAAAAGCAGGCGTTTTTATGAGTTCCCGTCTGTTGGTTTCTTTCAACATGCCCCCCTTTGATGATATGATGCAAGAAAATGACATAAATATCCTTCAATTACAGAAACCTAGAAAATGCCCCATTGAAGAGTTTGTTGATCAATTGATGTGCTGCTCCCTTGTAGTCAATAATTCATGTTGGTAGTTTTGATTAGGATTGATGATGTTCTGTTTATGTTTTTAATAATTTGCTATGAGGACTCACAATAGAGTGTAACTTCCCTTGTCTTTAGCGACAGACAGTTGTTTTAGTTGGGATTAGTAGTATAGCATGTTTTAGTATGAAAATTTAGTTCAATTGTATGATCCATATTGGGTTTCAAACACCAAGTTTTATTTAGATGGAACTAGTTATACTTGTTTGTGTTAACATGGGACTACTTTATATATATATATATATATATATATATATATATATATATATATATATATATATATATATATATATATATATATATATATATATATATATTCCTGCAAAGTTCAATAGTTTTGCAGATTATTTTCAAATCTCAGTTATCAGATATAAGAAACTAAAACAAAGGTTGTCATTCTCATTCCTTACAAGTGACTAGTTTTTAAAACTAAGATTTTGTCAAAAGCAATGTATTTAGATGGAACAAAACAGGTGTTAAAGTTAAAAGGATGTAAATCATTCAGGATTACAATAGTTTGACAGTAATATACCCGTCAGACACAAATAACGTTTGTATGGTTTAAGTTGTAACATTTATGAAAAGTATATGAACATTAATTTGAAAAAGTATTTTAAATTAAAAAGTGTCTGATATTGAGCTGGATAACAAAGTTAAAGAAGGAAACTAGGAAAGTGTTGGGATGATTTTGTTTCATTTTATGAGAAAGCACATAGGGATAAAAAACTATGGAAGCCTTTCTCTGTTATCAGAGCCAGGTTTCGATCCTGGGACCTGTGGGTTATGGGCCCACCACGCTTCCGCTGCGCCACTCTGATTTGGTGATATGAAAGGCATAAACTATTTATATATATTATTCAATTTACTAGCATTTCCTTATCATCACACAACGAACCTGAATCTTTATATATAGAACTCTGATTTGATGACTTAGGATACTCAATACAATTGGGACACCGACTACCATATGGATCTCAGTTGGCATGTTAGGCCCAATTGTAGTGAGCGAATTCTTTGATTCATTTTCCCTTTACTTTATTGGTTTGATAATGATAATGAGGTCATGGCAAACGGCTCTACACTCTACAGTCATGCTGTGAGCTCAATTGGCTACTAGTTGAAGATTTTTATTTATTTATTTATTTTTAACGACAAGAAAAAATGGTGGTCAAAAACAGTACAAGAATTCTATGAAAAAAAAAAATATATATATATATATATATATATATATATATATATATATATATATATATATATATATATATATATATATATATATATATATATATATATATATATATATATATATATATATATATATATATATATATATATATTAACTCTTAACAGAAAGGCATAAACAAAGTAAAAACCAGCAGTGGCTTCAACATCTTTTTTACACTTAGAATCATAGAATGCAAAGTTACATAGAAGTATTACCAGCAGCACCTAAAGACCTAAGAAAACTATATATACAAAGCAAATACACATGAATCAATCTTTTGCAAAGTCACTCAAAAACTACTTCTACTTTACAAGGAAGCAGGACCTAAAATCAAGAGTCATATAAAATTAACACAACAGAGGCAGGCAAAACTTCCATCACCAATCAATCATCAACCACTTCACAGAGCAGACACTCCAACCTCTAAAACATGGGGACAGGTGGCACTCGTCTTATTTGGCAGAGTACCAGTTCTTGGCAAATTTAGCATCAACCGATAGCCCAACTTTGAGAATGTTCTTCCCATCAAAAGGCTTTGACATGCAATCCACCACTATCTTTTTTGCAATCTCTGCTGACTCTGTTGGCCCTTCCAATATCACTTCATCATGAACCTGTGTGTGTTCCAAATCTCATTTATTTCATTTCTTTCTGCTTTTATTACATTTTTCTTAAAATATTTTTTTCAAAAAAAACACACACACACAAACCTGTAGAAGCAGCTTCCACCCAAGCTCTCTCAAACGAGCATTCTTAGATATTTCCAACATGGCACACATAGCAACATCAGCAGCACTTCCCTGTTCATAATAATTTTATTTTAAATCAGACCCTTGTGTGTGTTTGGAGAAATGCATGTGCGTTGAAGGTGGTTAGAAAATGAACCTGGACAGGGGTATTAATGGCAGCACGTTCAATGTGACCTCTGTGAGATGGAGGGGCATTTTTGGTAGACGGAAAAGTGCGTGCACGTCCTAACAACGTATACACACATCCAATTCTGCGAGCTTCCTTTTTACGTGCTTCTTGCCACCTCAGCACTTCTTCTCTACCTCCATACCATCGCGCAACCGTTTCTCTTGCTTCATTAACCGAAACCTTCCAATCACGTGACAGCCCAACAGCAGTTTTCCCATATGCAATGGAAAAATTAAGCATCTTTGCTTTTCTCCTTTCAGAAGCAAACATATCCTAATCATAAACAAAACACTATTAACACACAAAAAAGCACTCTCTAATAATGAGAAAATATAATTTTTTGGCTTACCTTTAGAAGAGGAACAGGTGGAGTTTCTTGACCAGTTTGAGGATGCCATTCTAGAAGAACTTGCTTACTTTCAATTGCTTCACGAATGTAAGGATACATATTCATTGCAGTTCTTGAATGAAAATCCCCACCAGCTTCAAACGCATCCAGCATGCTCTTACAGTTTGCAAGATGTGCAAGAATCCGAAGCTCCAACTACAAACCATAAATAAATCAGTTATAACTTTTATACGATCAAATGAACTTTATAAAATGAACTCTACTTTACCTGTCCATAATCAGCAACGATAAGAGAATTCCCAGGTGCTGCTATAAACGCCTGGCGAATCTTGTATCTATCCTTCTCTAAAGCAGGTTGATTCTGAAAGTCAAAGATAAGAGATACATACACGACACATGTCAACATCATAATCATATTTTTATTTTATCTTATTATTAAAACAAATGTAAAATGAAAGTAACCTGCAGATTTGGTCTCCTAGCAGATAGACGTCCTGTCTCTGTGTTGATATTCAACGAACAATGAATACGCCCGTTTCTACCAGATATATGACTTCCCTGCGAACAACAAAAAACCAACACATTTTATTAATTTTCCAAATTTGACATGATAAATTATAAGTTGGAACTGATTATTCTAACCTGTAAAGGAAGAATGAAGTTGGAAATCAACGAGTCAATAGAGCAAACTTCACATAATGCAGCAATTGCATGACAAGCCTCCTGTCCTTCAGACCCCCCACCAAACGCCTCATAAGCCGTGCCATAAGAATTTTCAGAAATTTTAGAGAAATTTCCGGGTTTTTTATCGGACAACTCAATAAAATCATCAGTTGTGTTTTCATCCAGCTCTGCATTGTCATCATCTATAAAATCATAATCCATGGATATTTTTCCAGCAAGGGTTTTCAAAGCATCTCCACAAACAGAAGGCCATCCGGATGCTGTGTATGTTTCTGTTTGTAGACCAGAACAAATCGCATGCAGTTTGATTTTACGGAATTTAGTCGCGGTTTTTTTGCCTTCTTCAATAATGTTGTCAACATTTGGAACTTTAAACTCTTTCTCCATTGGAAGAGATTGACTTTGATCTTTGCTGCATAACAAACATAAATTATGCTAACAATCAAAATCATACAACATTGAACAAAAAGCTAAACATTCATAAATTTTCTACCTGTTCTCAATGCCACCAAAAAAGAGCTGGCGTAACTGTGTATCACTTCCAACATTCATAAACTTAGCATCTGCACACAGCTTTGATGCCCAGTTTCTAAATCTATCAGCAGCAATCTGTTGTTCCACTTTCGCCACTTTCTCAATTTCCATCAAATAATCCCTATCAACCAGCATCCCTTCGGTTTCCATCTTCACCAAAAGCTCCCCAAAAGGACGCCAATATTGTTCATAGAAATCAAACAATGTCCCCTTTGTAACCCCATTAAACTTCCACTCCCTATTCGATAGTTTACTTTTCAATCTCTCATAAAGCTTGAGAGTACTTATCGAATCCAAAGCAGAGTAACAAACCCACGGTTCCCGTTCTACCCTTTGAAGCTCTTCAACGGGAGGAATAATGACAACTTTGCCCTCCTTACCATCTTTCTTCAGCTTTTTCCTCCCAAAAATGGTTTTCATTGATACTTTCCCGATTAACTCTTCGTTAGGACCTAAATTAGCTCCTGACATGATTCCCTTTGAATCACTAGTAAGTGCTTCTAGAGAATACCCACCCGACATTCTTCTAGAAGAATCCCATAACCGTGCCATATGCATTGTGTCCGCATGAAAACCACCAAGGGTAAGACCGTAATTCTCTATAACATGGTTATCAAAGCTATAGTTGTGCCAAACCTACACAACAACATAACATAACACCTATTAAGGGTGTAATAATATATGCCAAATAAACTACATTGGTGCTATTCTTACCCAAATAAAAATATAAAAAAATGTGTCTACTAACCTTTTTAATAAATGGGTCTTCAAAAAAAGGTGAGAATATATCCAACATGCTTTTACCACCACCATCAAGAACATCAACCCAAATACAAGATTTTCCATTTCCAAAATCAGCTTCATGCCCTGAATAAATGCTGAAGCATATAACCTCTCCATGATCAACAGGTGTCTCCTGCTTCACATCAATTGCAGCCACCTGAAAATTACAATCACAAGTGTGTTATAAGCTTACATATGAGTGTTTCTTTTTGACTTTTAATACAGAAAGAAACAAGATTTTTGATACATGCCTCTGTGTCACATGCATGGACTAGATGACGATACTGAGTTGTAAGCTTTTCAACAACTTGTTTGGCTATGGAGATGTTATCAACTACAAGAACCTTGTCATAAATGCTCGTAAGCTTCTTCTGTAAATGAGAATACTCCTTAAAATCTAATGGAACAATATACGTTTCATTCAAATCCTCCAACTTAGGTTTCTCCAATTTCAGTTCCTTTTTCTGGACACCATTAACAGGCGTATCTTCTGAAAACTTTTGCTTCAACTCTGGACGTTTTTGCCCTTGAGGTGGTGACATGGTTTGCTCCAACTTAGGTTTCTCCAGTTTCAAGTCCTTTTTTGGGACAACATTAACATGTGTATCTTCTGAAAACTTTTGCTTCAATTCTGGAAGCTTTTGCCCTTGAGGTGGTGACAAGGTTTGAGCCTTTCTTAAAGCTCCTTGTATATCCTCATGTTTACAGGGCTCAGTTATGACAGATACTGCATACTGAGCACTGGGTACATTAGGTACATTAGGAACAGCAAGGGTGACTTTATTAGAAAAATATGTGTTTTCTTTAGTGGCTTTTAATACTTCTCTTGCTTGACTCCATGTTTGTGGTTTCTCATCTTTTTTTCTGAATAGGTTTTGTGGATGAGTGTCCAAGACAGGTGTGATGCAA
Source organism: Lactuca sativa (assembly GCF_002870075.4). Lineage (NCBI taxonomy): Eukaryota > Viridiplantae > Streptophyta > Magnoliopsida > Asterales > Asteraceae > Lactuca > Lactuca sativa. The sequence goes on from NC_056623.2 coordinate 35,383,374, forward strand.
GTGTTTTCCTGGATTCCATCTTTACTGCCATGTGGCACCATTCGAGCATATGAATTGCCACTTTTTGATTCTACAAGAAGCCTGAAATCAGCATATGATTGATTATTTCTTGTGTACGCATATCTTCGGCTTTCATCAAAGGACATGGTACTAACATTTGACCATGAGTTGAATCCAAAGGGAGTAAGAGCCATGGAAGTACTGCAAAAACGATCTTTTGTAGTATGGAGATTTTGAACTTGCCACCTGCAAAAATAGAATGAGATCATGAAATGTTATCATCTTCAAGAAAAACAAATACTGAAATATGTAACTTGTTTTGAATTTTCTAAAGTCATCTAAGGAATATGTATGGATATAGATGCAAAATAAAAAAACAGGTATACTGATAATTGATGATGTTTAGGTTAAACTCAACCAAAACCACACTTAGAAGAATCCAATAATTATCATCCTGAAGAGGTACAAGAGTCCGACCTAATGCGTTATTAACCAACATATTATATTGCTATGATTATTATTCTTCAAGCCTAATTACTTCTAAACTGTCAAAATACATACATATTCCTAGCTTTAATCATCTAATCTTACTATCTTATTCTGATTTGTCAGCTCAGAAGTCAAATCATTGCCTAACATCCAAGAACCCCGTTATAACAACATTAAAAAAATAAATAAATAAATAAATCAACAAGAAAAAATGAACCTATGAAATAAAGCCATAACAGACATAACATTAAAAACCAAATGAACGCTGCAAAGCTTGGAAGAAGATGATAAGGAACGCAAACCTGTAAAGGGACTTGTTAGAATCAGAACTCCGCATAGACCGACAAGAAGAAGATGTCACTATGGAAGTAGGGGAACGAGGGCATGGATGACAAAACCAGAAATAAGACGGGGGTTTCTTGAAAGTGTTGGTTGGTGTAGCGAACGCCATTGCCATTCTTGCTTCTGGAAAACTAAACCCAGTGAGCCACAGCTTCTTGCTGAGTATAATAGTAGCCGTCTTGATTCAGGGGGTGTTCTGTTTTTTTGCCAAATTTATCCAGGTAATAATTATAAAATCCGAAACCTACCCAACCAAATACCAAATTAGAAAACCGACGCCGTTGCCTCCCCGTTTTCTCCTCGTCGCCGTCGCTTTATCGACGACCTCTTACGTGCACAGACACAGTTATAGACGTACCTTCGCCGTCCCCAGTCGTCTCCTTCTCCCTAGCCATCACCGTCGCCGATTTCAACCGTCAACTTCATTCGAGTTTATCTGTAACGAACTCTTTGCTGGTTTAGGGAGAGAGAGAGAGAGAGAGAGAGAGAGAGAGAGAGAGACCTTCGGCTAAGGTTTTTCTGTCGTGAGAGTTTTCTTTGTAGATAGAGATGAACAGGCTAGGGTTTTGTGGGACGAGGGTTTTGTTTTTATTTCATTTACGTTTTCTTTTTCATTTTCGCCTTTAAAATATTTCTCATCTTATGTACAAATTAACCATTTAACCATTAGGCTAATGAAAAAAAATGACAAAACTACTCAATTATTTTTAAAAAGATAAAATTATATTTTTAAAAGATAAAATTATATTTTTAAAAGATAAAATTGTAAATTTGCTTTGTAAAATTTGGTACAAAATGTTATGTAGTTGCATTATTAGTCTAAAATAAGCTTTTTTCTTTTCTTTTTTTTTTGTTTATTTCATAATTAAATGTATTTGAAATGATATTTTTGTTATTTATATTTGTTTTATTTATTTTACTAAAACAAATATATATATATATATATATATATATATATATATAATCTCTCTTTTTTCTCTCTCTCCCTCTCTCCATATATATATATATATATATATATATATATATATATATATATATATATATATATATATATATATATATATATATATCCATGGGTAAATAGGAATACATCACCATAGATTTTGTGACCAAACTACTCAGGACAAAGAGTGGTCACGGTATGATTTGGGTAATCGTGGATCAATTCACAAAGAGTGCACACTTCATAGCACCTAACGAGAGATGGTCTGTAGATAAGCTTGCAAATGTTTACGTGAAAGGGATAGTGAAGCTTCACGATGTTCCCTTGACAATTGTGTCAGACCGTGACAGTCATTTTACTTCTAGGTTTTAAAAGAGCTTACAAGAAGAGATGGATACAAAGTTGCGTTTAAATACAACCTACAATCCACAGACTGATGGTCAGGGTGAAAGGACAATTCAAACACTAAAAGGATATGTTGAGAGCTTGTACTCTAGAATTTCTTCGTAATTAGCATGAGCATCTACATTTTGTAGAATTTTCCTACAATAATAGTTATCATTTGAACATTAAGATGGCCCTTTACTGTAACACCCCGTTTATTAAATAAATAAATAAACAAATTAATGAATGAATAGTAGCCCTAAAATCAATAATTATATATCAAGGGTTGGTCTCGAGGAGTTAACTGTAACAATTTTAGAAGTTGGGGGTTAAAAGTGTAAGTTTTCGGGATTTATTTTGTAAAGAATTTTAGAAGACAGGGGGTGTTTGGTATCAGTTGGACCTAATATGAAAAGGATTTATGGAAGCAGGGGCTAAAGAGTAAATTTTGGGCCTAAATTGAAAAGGATTTGTAGAGGGAGGGACAGCTTGGTAAAATTCAGACTTAATTTGTAAAGGATTTCAGGAGGCAAGGTTTAAATGGTAAATTAAGGATTTATTTTGAAATAAATAAGGGAAGGATGGACCATTTCAGTTATTATGGAAACAAGTTATGGGGCATCGGGGTATATAAACCCGACACCCCCGATTCTAAACCCTAACCCTAAAAAGAGAGCAGTCGCCACCCTCCTTCGTCATCGCCGCCACCATTCACCCCATCCATTCTCCGACCACCTAGCACCATCGAGCAACCTTTGTCATCGGCAACATCGAAGACCGGTGTGGGAGGACATCGTTCAGGTGGAGATGAAGAGAAATAAGTCGATAGCGCCACTGCCACCGCTATCTCCAACCAACGGCGCCACTGCTACTGTTGTTCCATTGTCGACGACGGCGAGCAGTGGATGTTCTTTTCTGGTGCTTCGTGGCTTCGGTTCCGACGACTACTCCAGCCGCTGCCTTTCCGTTCGAGGACGAAGTCTAGTTCAAGTGGGGGATAATTGTAATGCCCCGATTCTCAGGTAGTGATTTAAATAAGAATTCCATTGATTTCAAGGTCTACTCGACGAGTTGGTTGCCCTACTCGTCAAGTAGCAGCGGGTTGGATCGCGTATTTAGTAGCCTACTCGCCGAGTCCAAGAAGGAACTCGACGAGTAGGAGCTGGCAGATGAAACCCTAAATCTCGGAGTTTTGCACCCTATTTAAAGAATCATAAGCCTCCCTTGGCCTCTTTATAGTCCACTGAGAGTCCAAAAAATCCTAATCTGTGTGGTGCTTCATTTTTGTGTGTCTTAAGCTTTGGAAAGTGAATCTTTGAAAAGAAGATCTTGAAGGGCAAGAGGCTAGAAGCAAGGAAAGTGTGGGAATCAGAAATCTACCTCAGTTAGCATCATATGAAGGTATCAAGTCGTCACCTTTACCTCATTTCTTTCTAGACCTCATTTGGGTGAGATTTAGGGTTATTTTTGCTTGGTTATGATGATACTGTGGGGTATGAGTTATATATGAAGTTGCAACTTCAGATCTGGACCCTTCTTGGGTTCTAGGTTCATAAAGTTTCGAGCTTGGTCATGTATGAAGCCTTCCTTGAGTGCAAAACTCCATTTGTAAGTTTGGATTTGTCATTAAGAGCCTTTTGAGCCATGCATGCACGTAAAGTTTGCAACTTTACGTGATAAGCATGCCTTAGAAGCTTTGATCTGCAATTTGGAGCTTCTGCATGGCTTAAAGAGTGTCTGTATGGCTAAAGGACTGAAGGGACTCGGCGAGTCGCATGCTTGACTCGGCGATTCATATGAAGATATGCCTGGACCCGACGAGTTGGATGAACAACTTGGCGAGTCCGATGAAGATTTCCGCAGACTTGACGAGTTGTATGAACAACTCGGCGAGTCGGTTAAGGTTTCCCCAATTGATGGATGTGTGTGGACTTGTCGAGTTGCAAGAACGAAAACCCGACGAGTGGCCTTAGAGTTTCGATCGCGAACCTTAGGAACTCAACGAGTCACTCCGGTGACTCAGCGAGTGGGCGAGTATCTCAAGGAACTCGACGAGTAGCTGAGGGTAGTCGACGAGTCAGTGTCAAAATGGACTATTGACCTTGATTGTTGAATGTTGACTTTGACCAGGGGTTGACTAGTTGACTTATGGGGTACCTTTAAAGGTTGGGAACTTACGAGTATGGTTATATTATGATAATAGGTGGTGGAGTTTGTGGCGGTGATCCGAGAGTTAGAGTTTATCTACCAAGTTGACATTTGCAAGGTGAGTTATCCTCACTATACTCAAAGGTCTAAGGCAACAAGGCGGGCCCTTTTATTTTTACTTGGTATGTTATGCTAGTATGATCTGTTAGATCGGTATACTAGAGGGTAGGATAATATTATGTGATATGTAGTATGATCTGTTAGATCGGTATCCTATAGGGTGTGATAATATTATGTGATATGTAATATGATCTGTTAGATCGGTGCCCTAGAGGGTAGGATAATATTATGCAATAAGTGGTATGATCTGTTAGATCGGCATCCTGGTAAATAGGATGGTATTATGTGCTATGCGGTATGCTCCGTTAGACCAGTTGTTGTCTACAGACAGATACGTGACTATCTGTTATATATGTATGTGCACATGTTTGTTTAGCGGTTAAGGCTCACCTGTAGAGGTGGCAATCGTGTCGTGTCGTGTCGGGTTCGTGTCGTGTCGAAACACTAAACGGGTTGAAAGTGTTTGACCCTAACCCGACCCATTTAATTAACATGTCGTGTCGTGTCAACCCGTTTATTTTCGTGTCGAGTTCGTGTCGGGTTTCGGGTTAGGGCTATACCTCGAAATATGTCGTGTCATGTGAGGTTAAAAGATTGAGCATGTTGGAAGAGTAGGAGTTGGGTAGGCGGAAAGGAAAAACTAATAGTTTGGAGGCAGAATGGATGAAGTCATGGGAAGTTCAGATGACAAAATTAAAAGAATGGGAGTTAGGGAGGCGGATGACAAAGGTCATGAGGATGCGATAGTGGTGAAAGAGACTGGGTAGTTTAGGAGAGAATGGAAAAATTAAAATGAAGTCTTGATATAAACGGCTAAGTCATTTCAACATTATAAAACAATTCAATTCGAAGGCTATCTTTTACTTATGGTTTTGATTTTGTATCTTTCTAGTTTATTTAAATAATTCAAAATACTTGCATATGAATAAACGGGTCATTTTCGAGTCATATTCGAGTTGAAATTCTCAACCCTAACCTTACCCATTTAATTTTCGTGTCGTGTCGTGTCAACCCGTTTATTTAAACGGGTTGAAATATCTTACCCAAACCCGTTTATTTCGTGTCGGGTTCGTGTCGGGTTTCGTGTCGTGTCAATTTTTGCCACCTCTACTCACCTGCTTTGTGCGGAGGCCAATAGACCTGGGCATTCCAACTTGTTGGTTGTGGGTCGTGTGTATTCCACCCCGAGGATGATTGGACTCCTAGTATGTGGGCATTCCAACCTGTTGGTTGTGGGCTTGGGGTATTCCATCCTGAGGATGATTGGACCCATAGAATGTGGGCAAAATTTGTCCAGAGAGTTGACTTTGACCAAGGAGTTGACTTTGACCAGGGTGAAATAGTCATTTTACCCCCAGTTCAGTTATCCGTAATCTGATTTAGTGTTTATGGGAATTGTAGTCGGAGAGTTCCGGAGCAGCAGTCAGCCAGTTTCAAATTTAGCATTTCAACAGCCAGAGTTATGAGGTAAGTTTCCTTCCAATAGTTATGGGTCTACAGCCACAATGCCGACCCGTTTAGATAGTAGTTTCGGACTTCGGTCCAATACCGGGAGGGTCCCGAGAAGTAGATATGTATGCTTGATGTCTTCGTTATTCATGCATGTTAAGTTCAATTATGTTATGTGCTATGTGTTCCAGACTTTGGTCTGATGCCGATCGGGGCCTGGTATAGTATATGCTTTCTAAGATATAGTTTTATTAGTGAGAGGACTCTTAGTACCTGCATACCCAAAAGGGGAATCTACAACTATACATATTTGTTGGTGAAATCAAGTGTTGATACATTTGATACCTCGTGCAATATGTTAGTCAGTTCCGGACTTCAGTCCGATGCCAGGCGGGGCCCGATGCAGTGGGCGGGGCCCAAGCTAGTTCCGGACTTCGGTCCGATGCCGAGCGGGGCCCGATGCAGTGGGCGGGGCCCAGTATTTGCTTATATGTCATTGCATGGTATGAGGTAGTTTGGGGGAGCTCACTAAGCTTTGTGCTTACAGTTTCAGTTTTTGGTTTCAGGTACTTCCGCTAGCAAGGGAAAGAGCTCAGGATGATGGCATCGCACACACCACAGCCTCAGTTTTATCCTGGGAGTTTTATTCGGATAATGTTATGATTGATACAATTTTTGTTTAGGCACAGTTATTAAGACATTGGAGTTTTTCATTCTATGGTTTTATTATTTATGATATCCGATGATGTGATTTTTAGTAATATTAAAACAAAACTTTTTGGGTCGTATTTTGGGTCGTTACAAGTTGGTATCAGAGCCTTGGTTTGAGGGATTCAGGCACACTTACGGGTGTGACTGAACTCAAACTAAGGAAATAGTAAAAAGACTTTTGAAAGAGAAATGTTTTCAAAAGAATTTTTGAGAACGAAACTTAAAAAGAAAGAGTTTTGAAAACGTAAAAAGGGTGTGGTGCATGCGATCAGCCGAGCTCAAGTAAGTACTCCCAAATTACCCATACAAGTTTATATTATGATTATCTGTTTCAGTTCCAGTAGAACAGCATGCTAGAATAGGACTAAGGATCTAGGAATATGCCTTATGTGCCTGCTATATGTATTTCCGCTTTATGAAAATTGCATGTTAGTATTGAGTAGGCAACAACAGGATAATTTGTTTAGGTTATGCCTGATAGTACGAGCTTAGCATTGTATGCTAGTACAGTTCCTCGTTATGAGGATAGAATTGCTTGAGTAGTTTCCTGTGTCCGAATTCTGCTTGCTTTGTGCTTTGTGGGACTCTGAGTAATGGGAGTTAGCCATTAGGTGAATACATCACATCACATGTGATCAGGGTTGAATAATCTCAGAGTGTTGGATTTGGCCTTACTACGCAACTCTTGTTTGAGTCTAACCGTTGTAGGGAGGAGTCTTTTACTCGAAGGATTATCCGAGCCTCGCCATATGTGATGGTATTCAGGTGATGACTAATTGGCATTACAAGGAGGCCTTCAGCGGTTGAGGACTGGTTTGGGTTGAGTCGGAGATTTCCCTAGGGCAAGCCTAGGATGAGAGTAACAGAGATCAGTAGCAGTAGTAGTGACTTGGTGGAGTCGAGGCAGTTCTTGAGGAAGGTACGGATAGATGTGGAAGGTAGTAGGGGCCCATACTACTGGAAGCAAAGAATATGTACTTAAATCAAGGAAGGCTGAGATGAGACCGTGAAACCTGTAGTAGTAGTGATCCCTCGAGATATATCAATGTTTCTGACATTTATCGTAATGTGTTTTTAGAATGGTGGTTTTGCGCCCTAGACCTGATGGGTTTGAGCCATAAGAACTTTCCTATGTGCACATACAAACCCTAAAGCTTGGATCTAGGTTTCTCTAATTGAACATGCAATATATCCAAGATTTTCATGGCTAGATCTAATGTAAACTAACAATCAAAACATATGAAAACAGATCTAGAAGAATACCTTGAGTTACTTGCTTGAAAACTTCTTCTTCTTGGAGCTTAAAGTCACAATTGTCACTCCTATGATGGCTTACAAACACCAACTAGCAAGAAGATGATTTGAGAGAGGGAGAGGGGTGAGAAATCGGCTCCAGGGTTTCCTCAAACACAGAGTGGCCGTTTTCTCCAACCCTATGGGTCTATCTATATTGTGAGCTCCTAGGGTTTCACCTTAAACCCTAATTGGATAACTTAGCCTCAAAGCAATCCAAATATCCTTCTAGATAATGCCTTGGACGATTTCTAGGTGATCCATATCCCTAAAATCGTCCACCCTCATATCCATAAGGATTCTTAGCCCAAAATACAATTATCACACATTTGACAGTTTATGCCCCTTTATTCAATTAATCTCTTTAAGTCACCAAATTAATTCCTAATTAATTTATGACTTATATTAATCAAATAATATTATTATTCCTTTAACATGTTATTCTTATATTACATTAATAATAATAATAATATCTATTCTCTCTATATAAATCACCCTGTCAAGTTGCTATGGTGAAGGCAACCCAAAAGGACCATGCACAATCGGGTCAAGTACTTACCAAATATAGTTACAGCCTTAGACACTAATCCAACAGTTTCCCACTTGGATAAGTCTAGTAACTATAAATGCAAACACAATCCGATTAGCAATCGTAGCTCTCAAAGACGCTGTCAACTCTGATCTTATCAATATCCTGTCCTTTAGATAAGGGATCGTACAGTCCTCTGTTTTGATATCGTGCAGACGATCTCATGAAACATTGTCATACTTATTGTCCAACAACTATTTTCTCAATCTCATATTTATTTGACATAGAACTTAATTGAACACACCAATTCAGTCCTGACCGGGCCCGACACATAAGTCAAATCAAATCATCGAGCGGCCGTGATATCGCTTTTACCCTCCTATGATGAAAGTAACAGATAAACATCGACTTACATGCATTTACTTATCGACTAATCAACTATACACAACAATGCGTTTTATGACATCAATTTACTGATGCGGTTTCGCATTATCAATGTACAACCAATTAGTAAATAATAAACCATATATCTTGGTTTTAAGACCATATGATATTATCGTCTTGCGATCACTTTAAGGTGATTCCAGCAAGCGCGGGTTTATTCCAATGCTCAAAACTTGTTCATAAGCACTCATGAACGTTGCAGCAAACCTTTTCTATGTCTAATACCATTTAGACAATCTACACACCAATTCATGACAATCTTCATTCATATCTACTTCCAACATATGAACGATTGTGGACTGTTTGAATAATTCGATTATTCTTAATAAACTCAATTATTCTGGAAGTCAAAACATGCAAAGTGAAACAATAATTAAACAATTAACATAAGACAATAATTTTACTTATAAATAATACTCCTTTATTTAATCATCAAATGTCAATTACATTTATCTATTACATGTTTCTAAAACAATCTAATCTAAACTAATATCATCATTCAGCCCAATACTCCTAGCATGCTGCAGGTGCTTAACCCTGCTCAGTCCCTTCGTAAGCGGATCTGCTGGGTTGTCTTCTGATGATATCCTCTTAACCACGAGATGTCCTTCTTCTACTCGATGTCTAATAAAGTGATATTTTCTGTCGATATGCCGAGATCTACCTGATGGGTTTTAGCCATAAGAACTTTCCTATGTGCGCATGCAAAACCCCAATGCTTGGATCTAGGCTTTCTAATTAAACATGCTTTGAATCCAAGACTTCTAATAACTAATTATGTATAATAACAATACAAAATCAGATCTAGAAGTTTACCTTTGAATCTCTTGTTTGATCTTGTTGTCTTGGAGCTCTAGAGTCACAATTGTCACTCCTCTAATGGCTTACAAACACCAACTAGCAAAGAGGATGATTTGAGAGAGAGGTTGGGAAGAAATCGGCCAGGGGTTCTTTTCCTTTGAAGAGATGCCGATTTCCCTTGCTCAAGGGGTATATTTATACTTGTAGACTCCTAGGGTTTCACCTTTAAACCCTAACTGGATAATCTTTCCTTAAAGCAATCCAAATCCTTACCTTAGATAAGCTATGGACGATTTTGAGCTATCCTAAGCCTTATAATCCATCCAACCCTTATCCTTTAAGGATTTATAGTCTAAAGTGTAACTATAAAACAATTGACAGTTTATACCCTCTTATTTAATTAATCTCTTTAAGTCACCAAATTAATACTAATTAATTTATGACTCATATTAATCAAATAAAAATATTATTATTCATTATATTATTCTCATAATATATCAATAATATTTATTCTCTCATAATAAATCATCCTATCAAGTTGATATGGTGAAGGCAACCCAAAAGGACTATGCACAATCGGGTCAAATACTTGTCTAATATAGTTGCAACCTTAGACACTATTCCAACAGTCTCCCACTTGGATAAGTCTAGTAACTATATGCACAAGTATAATTTGATTTGCAATCGTAACTCTCAAAGACGCTGTCAAACTCTGATCTAATCAATATTGTCCTTTAGATAAGGTATCGTATAGTCCTCTGTTATATATCATGCTGACAATTCTATGGAATGATTAGTCTAGCATTTTGGTTTCTCAATCTCCGATTTATTTGACATAGAACTTAATCGAACACATCAATTCAGTTCTGACCGGGCCCGACACATAAGTCAAATCAAATCATCGAGCGGCCGAGATATCGCTTTTACCTTCTTAGGATAAAAGTTACAGATAAACTTCGACTTATATGCATTTACTTATTCATTAATCAACTATACACAACAATGCGTTTTATAACATCGAGTTACCAATGCGTTTTCGCATTATCAATGTACAATCAATTAACAAATAACAAACCATATATCTAGGTTTTAAGACTATATGATATTATCGTCTTGTGATCACCCTTTTATATCATATTCCATAAGGTGATTCCAGCAAGCACGGGTTTGTTCCAATGCTCAAAACCAGTTCATAAGCACTCATGAACGTCGCAACAATCTTTTGCTATGTCTAATACCATTTAGACAATCTACGCACCAATTCACGACAGCCTTCATTCATATCTACTTCCAACATATGAACGATTGTGGACAATTTGAATAATTCGGTTATTCCTAATAAACTCAATTATTCTGGAAGTCAAAACATGCAAAATGAAACAATAGTTAAACAATTAACATAAGAAAGTAACATTACTCATAAATAAAACTCCTTTATTTAATCATCAAATGTTAATTACATTTATCTATTACACGTTTCTAATACTATCTAATATATGCTAATATCATCCTTTAGCCCAATACTCCTAGCATGCTGCAAGTGCTTAACCCTACTTAGTCCCTTCGTAAGCGGATCTGCTGGGTTATCTTCGGATGATATCCTCTTCACTACGAGTTGTCCTTCTTCTACAAGATGTCTAATAAAGTGGTATTTTCTATCGATGTGTCGTGATCTACCATGATCCCTTGGTTCCTTGGTCAAGGCAACCGCTCCTTCATTATCACAGAAAATCTCCATGAGCTCCTTTATGGCGGGTACAATTCCAAGATCACCGATGAAGTTCTTCAACCATATTGCCTCCTTCGACGCTTCGCTCGCTGCAATGTACACTGATTCGCACGTTGAATCAGCTATGGTTTCCTGCTTGGAACTTTTCCAAGTCACTGCTCCTCCATTCAGGGTAAAGACCCAGCCCGACTGCGAACGGTAGTTGTCCCTGTCGGTTTGAAAGTTGGCGTCACTATACCCTCGCACCTTCAAGTCATCACTCCCTCCGAGGACTAAGAACCATTCCTTCTTCCTCCGAAGGTACTTAAGGATATTCTTTACCGCAATCCAATGGGCTATGCCAGGGTTCCCTTGATATCTACTAACCATGCTCAAAGCAAAGGCTACATCGGGGCGAGTACAAGTCATAGCATACATGATTGAGCCAACTGCGGAAGCGTATGGTACTTGGCTCATTTCTGCTATTTCAGCTTCGGTACTCGGACTTTGAGTTTTACTCAACTTGGCATTACTTTGTATCGGTAATTCTCCCTTCTTTGAGTTTTCCATACTAAAACATTTTAGTACTTTCTCTAAGTAAGTGTTCTAACTAAGTCCTATCAGTCTCTTACTTCTCTCTCTTACTATCCTTATTCCCAAAATGTAAGAAGCCTCTCCGAGGTCGTTCATAGCGAAGCACTTCCCGAGCCAGGACTTAACCTCCTGCAGAGTCGGGATGTCGTTTCCTATGATTAATATGTCATCGACATACAGAATGACGAAGCTTACTATACTCCCACTGGCTTTGACATATACACACGATTCATCTTCGCTTCGTACAAATCCAAACTCTTTGACTTTCTCATCGAAGCAAAGATTCCATCTGCGAGACGCTTGTTTAAGTCCATAAATGGACTTCTCAAGCTTACACACTCTATTCGGATGCTTCGGATCCACAAACCCCTCTGGATGAGTCATGTAAACATCCTCAGCCAACTTTCCGTTAAGGAAGGCGGTCTTGACATCCATTTGCCAAATCTCATAATCATGAAATGCGGCAATCGCTAGCATCACTCTAATAGATTTTATCTTTGCAACTGGTGAGAAGGTCTCGTCATAGTCAACTTCGGGAGTTTGAGTAAAGCCCTTCGCGACCAATCGCGTTTTATATGTGTGTACGTTTCCATCCACGTCGGTCTTCCTCTTGAAGATCCATTTGCACCCAACGGTCTTACGTCCGGGCACATTATCAACCAAATTCCAAACTTGGTTATCATACATGGATTGAATCTCGCTATCCATTGCCTCTTTCCATTTCGCAGACTCCGGGCCTGTCATGGCTTCCTTATAGCTATTAGGTTCATCAAGGTTTATTAGTGTACCATCACTAATATACGTGTCCCCTTCGGTAGTAATATGAAAACCATAAAACTAGGGTTGAACTCTAACTCTTTCGGAACGTCTAAGAGGTAAGGACTCGTCAATTGGTTCAACCAGAGTTTCCTCCTCGGGTTGAGTGCCAGCGGTAAAGGTTCCTTCATCTATCGATTCTTGAATCTCTTCAAGCTCGATTTGCCTCCCACTGTCTCCTTGGCCTATGAGTTCTCGTTCTCGGAAAACTCCTCTCCTCGCAACAAAGACAACATTGTCCTTCGATCTATAGAAGAGATATCCAAAGGATTTCTGCGGGTAGCCGATGAAAATACATCGCTCACTACGAGGTTCGAGCTTGTCGTGAGTATCTCATCTTACGAAAGCCTCGCAACCCCAAACCTTGATATGTGCTAACGAAGGAGCTTTCCCCGTCCACATCTCGTGAGGTGTTTTGGCAACCTTCTTAGTAGGGACTCGATTAAGGATATGGGCGGCAGTCTCTAAGGCATACCCCCAAAAAGAGATAGGTAGTGAAGCACGACTCATCATAGAGCGAACCATATCCAATAAGGTTCGATTACGCCTTTCTGCCACACCATTCAATTGTGGTGTCCTAGGTGGCGTCAATTGTGAAACTATTCCACACTCCTTGAGATAATCGTGGAATTCAAGACTTGGGTATTCTCCTCCTCGATCGGATCAAAGCATCTTGATTTTCCTGCCCAATTGATTCTCCACTTCATTCTTGAACTCTTTGAACTTTTCAAAAGTTTCTGACTTTTGCTTGATTAAATAGATATACCCATATATACTATAGTCATCGGTAAAAGTCATGTAGAAGCGGTTCCCATCCTTCGTGGTTGATCTAAACGGTCCACATACATCGGTATGTATTAGGTCCAATAGACCCTCACCCCTTTCGCAAGAGCCAGCGAAGGGTGACTTAGTCATCTTTCCAAGCAAACAAGATTCGCATGTGTCATCTTCCCTAAGGTCGAATGACTCCAACACTCCATCCTTTTGGAGTTGGGCTATGCGTTTCTTGTTGACATGTCCAAGATGACAATGCCACAAGGATGCTTTATCCATACTATTGGAAGAATCTATGTTCAAAACAACATTTCCTAAGTTATCAACAATCATAACAGTTTCATATATTCCATTACATGGTATAGCTTCAAAATAAAAGACACCATTTAGATAAGCTAAAATAGAACCATTCTTATTATTAAAAGAAAATCTAAAACCTTGTCTAAACAAACCATGAAATGAAATGATGTTTCTAGCCATTTATGGCGAATAGCAACAATTGTTCAAATCTAAACTTAAACCATTCCTAAGCACTAAAGAATACACTCAAATCTTGGTCACAGGCGACGATCTTCTGTTTCCCATGATTAGATTTATTCTTCCAGCCTCCACATCCTTATTTCTTCTTAGTCCCTGCACATTAGAACAAATGTGGTAACCACAACCGCTATCAAGAACCCAACAAAATAGCATGAGATGAATCATTAGATTTAATTGTGTATATACCTGCAAAAGACGGCTTGATCTTTCCTTCCTTGATGGCTTGCAGGTACTCTAGGCAGCTTCTCTTCCAATGTCCTATCTTGTGGCAGTGGTGGCATTCTGCCTCCTTTGGGTTAGGGCAGGGCTTAGCAGGATCGACTTTGGTCCCACTAGAAGAGGCACCATCTCGGGCTTTAATCTTACGATAGTTCTTAGATGAAACCTTCCTCTTCTTTCCCTTTCCTTGTCCAATAGCCAAGACAGGAGCAGCGGGTGGATTAGGAGTTGGTGCAACAGACTTGTCCTTGAAGTTGCTCTCAGCGACCCTCAAGAGACCTTGGAGTTTGCTTAGGGTGACCTCTTCTTTGTTCATGTGGTAGGTCATCCTAAATTGATTATAGCTTGGAGGCAAAGAGTGAAACACCATGTCGATCGCCAAGTCTTCCCCAAAGTCAACATTCAACTTGCGAAGGCGGTCGACATAGCTTTGCATCTTTTGCAGGTGCACGGTAAGAGACTCTCCATGACCCATCTTAGCGGAAATCATGTTAGTGAAAATCTCATAACGCTCTTGTCTCGCGTTTTGGTGGTATCTCTCCAATAAGTCTTGATGCATCTCGTACGGGTACATGTTCTCATAGGAATTTTGGAATTCGGAGTTCATAGTGGCTATCATGATGCATTGTACCTTCGTTGCATCTCGCTCGTGAGTTTCAAAAGCGGTCATTTCAGCCGGAGTAGCGATTTCAGGGTTAATTTTCTCGAGTTTCTCATCGAGGACATACTCCTTATCCTCATTGCGAGCAATGGTGCGAATGTATCTTATCCATTCGCTAAAGTTCGTCCCATCGAAAGTGACCTTTTGACAAAGGCTCATCAATGTGAAAGAACTAGCAGCAGCGTTGTTTGCGTTCGACATCTACAAATAGAAATGACAAAGATAGATTAGAATATGAATCCCTAATTATCACCCAATAAGAAAAATTAGGGCTAGGATCCAACAACAATATTTACATATTAGAAATGGGATGCCGTAATCCAACATGCAAATAATATGAAGGTAAGTGAATGACGATTCACTAATTCTCCAACATAACTTTAAGTCCTAAATGTACTGAGAATTCCTAGGTTCGGATGAGATTCATTGAAACTTTTCAATGACATGTTTAAATCTCGATATGCCCCTCTTGTTTGTGACTGGGATACCGAGGATCACAAAGCGGGTGTGAATTACCATGCAAATTCACATGGTGCCTTCATTGTAACGATCACCAATTCGATGTGCCGGTAAACCACACACGCTCCATCGAACTATGATAAACAATGAATCACCCTTTGTCACCTTCGCTTAGAACCAATTAGTGTGCCGGTAAACCACACACGCTCCACTAACTTCTTAGCAAGGTGCAAAGTGTAATTTCATGGGATTGCATCAATTCACTTTTCCTAAAGTAACTAAGATTGGGAAATTTTAAAAACATGTAGTTACTTTGTATTTCATATTATACTTTTAATGAGAGGATGAGGTTGCCCTATCCTACCCGTTCGGCTAACGACCCTCCACCGATCAAGCAAGCGGTGGGTGTGAGTGTACACCCATTAAGCGCCATTTTATAGGCCGCAACCTTATACCCACCTTATAGATCGGCTTCGTGAGTGAGGCCTACTAACGGTAAGACTAGCATTTTAGTTATACATACATATATATATATATATATATATATATATATATATATATATATATATATATATATATATATATATATATATTAATCTTGTAATATTATATTAGTATAGGGTTGTATTTTAATCTTTTAAAAAATCTAGGGTTTGAAATTTAAATTGTCTAAATTAAAACTTTAAATCACAAAACATAAATTTCAAAACTTGAGGACAAGTTTTAAACATTTAAAACATGGAGGATCAAATAACAAATAATCTTTATTAACAATTAATTCCATAATTATCCATATTTGATTTATTTAAAGATTTCTTGCAAGATAATTACCAATTTAATCAAAATAATTAATTAATTATCACATAAGGAAATTAAATATTTTATTAGTTGATAAATATCTTTAATTAGATCAATATTATAGTCATATATATCAGAAAATCGGATTAAGTTTGATCTAATATGATAAAGGCAAGTTTCCAGAAGATAATCATCAAAAAATCCCGAATCTGGCATTTCCTGACGCTCGGACTCGCCGAGTACCCATTCTGGACTCGCCGAGTCAGGCTAACTCGCCGAGTCCATGACTCAGAAACAAAAAAATCGAATTTTGCAAATAAGATTCAAACAAACAAGCAACAATTTAATAGAAACCAATCTAGGCTCTGGTACCACTGATGGGTTTTAGCCATAAGAACTTTCCTATGTGCGCATGCAAAACCCTAATGCTTGGATCTAGGCTTTCTAATTAAACATGCTTTGAATCCAAGACTTCTAATAACTAATTATGTATAAGAACAATACAAAATCAGATCTAGAAGTTTACCTTTGAATCTCTTGTTTGATCTTGTTGTCTTGGAGCTCTAGAGTCACAATTGTCACTCCTCTAATGGCTTACAAACACCAACTAGCAAAGAGGATGATTTGAGAGAGAGGTTGGGAAGAAATCGGCCAGGGGTTCTTTTCCTTTGAAGAGATGCCGATTTCCCTTGCTCAAGGGGTCTATTTATACTTGTAGACTCCTAGGGTTTCACCTTTAAACCCTAACTGGATAATCTTTCCTTAAAGCAATCCAAATCCTTACCTTAGATAAGCTATGGACGATTTTGAGCTATCCTAAGCCCTAGAATCCGTCCAACCCTTATCCTTTAAGGATTTACAGTCTAAAGTGTAACTATCAAACAATTGACAGTTTATACCCTCTTATTTAATTAATCTCTTTAAGTCACCAAATTAATACTAATTAATTTATGACTCATATTAATCAAATAACAAATTATTATTCATTATATTATTCTCATAATATATCAATAATATTTATTCTCTCATAATAAATCATCCTATCAAGTTGATATGGTGAAGGCAACCCAAAAGGACTATGCACAATCGGGTCAAATACTTGTCTAATATAGTTGCAGCCTTAGACACTATTCCAACACTACCATGATCCCTCAGTTCCTTGGTCAAGGCAACCGCTCCTTCATTATCACATAAAATTTCAATGGGCTCCTTTATGGTAGGCACAACTCTAAGGTCACCAATGAAGTTCTTCAACCATATTGCTTCCTTTGACGCTTCGCTCGCTGCAATGTACTCTGATTCGCACGTTGAATCAGCTACAGTTTCCTGCTTGGAACTTTTCCAAGTCACTGCTCCTCCATTAAGGGTAATGACCCATCCCGACTGCGAACGATAGTTGTCCCTGTCGGTCTGGAAAATGGCGTCACTATACCCTCGCACCTTTAAGTCAACACTCCTTCCGAGGACTAGAAACCATTCCTTGGTCCTCCGAAGGTACTTAAGGATGTTCTTGACCGTAATCCAATGCGCTTTGCCAGGGTTCCCTTGATATCTACTGACCATGCTCAAAGCAAAGGCCACATAAGGGCGAGTACAAGTCATAGCATACATGATCGAGCCAACTTCGGAAGCGTAAGGTACTCGGATCATCTCAACTATCTCGGCTTCGGTACTCGGACTTTGAGTCTTACTCAACTTGGCATTACTTTTGTATCGGTAGTTCTCCATTCTTCGAGTTTTCCATACTAAAACGTTTTAGTACGCTATCCAAGTAAGTATTTTGACTAAGTCCTATTAGTCTCTTGCTTCATTCTCTCACTATCCTTATTCCCAAAATGTAAGAAGCCTCTCCGAGGTCCTTCGTAGCGAAGCACTTCCCGAGCCAGGACTTTACTTCCCGCAGAGTCGGGATGTCGTTTCCTATGAGCAGTATGTCATCGACATACAAAACGAGGAAGCTAACTATACTCCTACTGGCCTTGACATATACACATGACTCATCTTCGCTTCGTACAAATCCAAACTCTTTGAATTTCTCATCAAAGCAAAGATTCCATCTGCGAGACGCTTGCTTAAGCCCATAAATGGACTTCTCAAGCTTGCACACTCTATTGGGATGCTTCGCATCAACAAAACCCTCTGGCTGAGCCATGTAAACATCCTCAGCCAACTTTCCGTTAAGGAAAGCGGTCTTGACATCCATTTGCCATATCTCATAGTCATGAAATGCTGCAATGGCTAGCATCACCCTAATACACTTAATTTTTGCAACTGGTGAGAAGGTCTCATCATAGTCAACTTCGGGAGTTTGAGTAAAGCCCTTTGCAACCAATCGCGCCTTATAAGTGTGTACATTCCTATCTACGTCGGTCTTCTTCTTGAAGATCCATTTGCACCCAACCGTCTTATGTCCGGGCACGTTGTCAACCAAATTCCAAACTTGGTTGTCATACATGGACTGAATCTTGTTGTCCATCCCCTCTTTCCATTTCTCAGACTCTGCGCCTGCCATGTCTTCCTTATAGCTATTAGGTTCATTTACATTTATCAGTGTACCATCACCAATATACGTGTCCCCTTCGGTAGTAATATGAAAACCATACAACTGGGGTTGAACTCTAACTCTTTCGGAATGTCTAAGAGGTAAGAACTCGTCAATTGGTTCAACCAGAGTTTCCTCCTCGGGTTGAGCGCCAGCGGTAGAGGTTCCTTCATCACTCGATTCTTGAATCTCTTCAAGATCGATTTGTCTCCCACTGTCTCCTTGGCTTATGAGTTCTCTCTCCCTGAAAACCCCTATCCTCGCAACGAAGACAAAATTGTCACTCGGTCTATAGAAGAGATATCCAAAGGATCTCTGCGGGTAGCCGATGAAAATACATTGCTCAATACGAGGTTCAAGCTTGTCGTGAGTCTCTCGTCTTACGAAAACCTCATAACCCCAAACCTTGATATGTGCCAACGAGGGAGCTTTCCCTGTCCACATCTCGTGAGGTGTTTTGGCAACCTTCTTTGTTGGGACTCGGTTAATGATATGGGCGGCAGTCTCTAAGGCATACCCCCAAAATGAGATAGGTAGTGAAGCACGACTGTGACATCCCCAATTTCACGGCCAGAAAAGACCGATTTGTTTATGCTTTATTTTAAAATCAAATTAATCGTTTAAAGAAAACGGTTGCGGAATTTGTTCCGAAAAATAGATATGATAAAAACTTATCAAAACATTTCTCAAAGAGAATGTATTTTCATTAAATAATAAAACCTCGGGATGTCATGTTCCGATACAGACACATAAGCATAAACAGAACATACATTCATTTACTCTAATGATTTACATCTCCTTTAATCTCTCAGTGCAAAGCAGCTTCGTATCAATACCTGTGATACAATTAAACTGAGTGGGTCAGGCCTGGGAGCCTGGTGAGCATATAGGGTTTTCAACCCACAATAATATAATTATTATATTTAATCATCAAACAATCAACCCAATTACCCATCCCCATTATCTTCTTTATTTCTTAAGGTTTTACCCTAAGAATCACCTATCCTTTATTCATTCATTCCTAAAATTTGACTTTAAGGAATAGACACAAATTCTACTGTTATTTAAGGCGCATCTACCAACTTTATCATTTAAGCGCCTCTGCCAGGATTACGACATTCACTATTAGGCGCATCTGCCGACCTTATCCTATAAGCGCATCTGCCAGGATTATCCTATAGGCGCATCTGCTAGTATTATGACATCTCTATTTGGTGCATCTACCAATATTATTCTTAAGCGCAGCTGCTAGTATTATGACATCTCTATTTGGTGCATCTACCAATATTATTCTTAAGCTCTTCTGCTAGTATTATGACATCTTTATTTGGTGCATCTACCAATATTATTCTTAAGTGCATCTGCTAGTATT
Organism: Lactuca sativa; assembly: GCF_002870075.4. Classification (NCBI taxonomy): domain Eukaryota; kingdom Viridiplantae; phylum Streptophyta; class Magnoliopsida; order Asterales; family Asteraceae; genus Lactuca; species Lactuca sativa. The sequence goes on from NC_056623.2 coordinate 35,403,510, forward strand.
ATGACATCTCTATTTGGTGCATCGACCAATATTATTCTTAAGCGCATCTGCTAGTATTATGACATCTCTATTTGGTGTATCTACCAATATTATTCTTAAGCGCATCTGCTAGTATTATGACATCTCTATTTGGTGCATCTACCAATATTATTCTTAAGCGCATCTGCTAGGATTATGACATCTCTATTTGGTGCATCTAACAATATTATTCTTAAGCGCATCTGCTAGTATTATGACATCTCTATGTGGTGCATCTACCAATACTATTCTTAAGCGCATCTGCTAGTATTATGACATCTCTATTTGGCGTATCTGCCGACATTATCCTATAAGCGCATCTGCTAAGATTACGACATTCACTACTTGGTGCATCTACCGATATTATTCTTAAGCATCTTTCATACCTCCTCATTTTATCACATACCAACTATCTCATCTACCCATGTTCTACCCAACATATTCGCAGATATAAAATACATATACAGTTTAACTCATTTAAAAACTATATAAAACGTCCATTCCACACTCAACTTAAATAAGCAAACAATGTATAAACACATAACACGTATTTCTTAGCAAATACTTCATATCTATACGTTAGAAGAAAGCAACCACACACTCACACATATAAACAACTTTATATTATACACATAGCACATATTTCACAACAAATACTTAATATTTATGTGTTAGAAGAAAGTGACCACACATTCACACATGTAAACAACTATATATATACACATAGCATGTATTTTATAAAATACTTCATATCTATGTGTAAGACGAAAGTGACTATACACTTACACCAAACATATACTTAATACATTCAAACAATACTTGTATTACAATCGTGTTTATGAAAGGGACTATACACTCACTTGATCAGAAGATGATCGGACAACACTATGACTCTTCAAGTAGATATTCTTCGGTGAAACCGGGATCACTTCACACACCGGGTTTCTCGCGGGCAGAGCTTCGGCTCGGAAACTCTTTAATTCTCGGGATCTTCGGTGCTTCGGGACTTGCTTCGGGTCTCGGGGTTGATACCGGGGCGTCGGGGGGTTAAAATAGGGCTTAGAGGGTGTATCGGGAGTGGGAGAGAAGGGATGGAGCAACCATAGTCGGCTGGCCCTTCAAATCTATTTATAGGGCAAATTTTGCCCTTACCACGTCGTGGGATCCTTTTTCCACGTCGTGGGCTTGGTTGTCATTGCATACGTCATTGCAAGTTGCATCTGGGGGACTCCCGGAGGTGTCAGGAGACTTGCCACATCGTGGTCTCTGACAGTTTTGGGGTTTCGCGCCCTGAACTTCAGAAACTCATAACTTTCGCATACGAAATCCGCTTTCGACGTTCTTTATATTGACGCGAAGGTGAGATTATGATCTACAACTCTCGTTTAGAATCCATTGGCTAATTTTGAGTTTATTTTTAATATATTATAGTTATATTACTTATATATTATCTTTTGTAGGCCGGGACCGGAAAACTCCGTTCGAAATTCATATCTCCTTCATCTGAACTCCGTTTTCGTCCATCTTTTTATCGTTGGACTACTATCAAAGAAATCTTCAACTCTTGTTTAGATCACTAAGGATAGATATGTATCTACCTTAAGTTCACTATTTACGTCGCGCTGGGTCGTGTCGGTTCTGTCGCGAAACTTCGACAGGTCATAACTTCTTCGTTATAACTCGGATTTTGGCGTTCTTTATGATAGGTTTTAGTCATAAGACATCCTATGTGCTCATACAAACCCTAAAGCTTGGATCTAGGATTCTCTATTGTACATACTTTGAATCCAAGACTTTGAACCCTAATTCTAGCATATGGAAATCGAAATTCACATGTAATTAGGTTTAAGAACATACCTTGATTGTTATATAGCAATAACAATCCAATTCCTCCTTGAATTGACCTTGGAAAGCTGAGAGTCACAAGTGTCACTCCTCTAATGGCTTACAAACACCATAAGCAAATGGAGAAGGTATAAAGAGAGAGGAGGGAGGTTAGAATTCGTCCTTAGATGCTCTAGGGATCAAGTACACGAATTCCAAGGCCTTAGGGGTCTTTATATAGGGTTGGGATTAGGTTTTCAGTCCTTAACCTTATCTAGTTGCTTGTCCACCAAGCAACCATAAGATAACTCTTAGAAACCCTTATCCTAGTCAAATTCTAAGTGATTATCACTTCAAATTCGTCCACCACATATATAAGATAATTCTTACCTTATTTTGTAACTATCACATAATTACAATTCAGCCCCTCTAGTTTAATTAATTACACTTGATCACAAAATTAATTCTTAATTAATTATTGACCAATATTAATTAAACAAATATGATTTCTTCTTTAATATATTATTCTTATAACATATTAATAAATCATAATAACCTCTCTCTCTTTATTCATTTCTCCAATCAAGTTGCTTTGGTGAAGGCAACCCAAAAGGACCATGCACCATCGGGTCAAGTACATACCAAAATAGTTATGGACTTAGACACTAATCCAACAGTTTCCCACTTGGATAAGTCTAACAACTATTCTGCGTATGACTTCGGATCCCGATCTGCAATCGTAGCTTTCCAAAGCCACTGTCAACTCTGATCATATCAAATACGCGTGTCCTTAGATAAGGGATCATATATTCCTCCATTCTAGATATCGTATGAGATATGATTTCAAATCATTCTCTTTGTACTATATCTCGATTTCCGATTTATGACGACATACTAATTGAACAAATCAAATTAGCCCTAGCCCGGCTCGACATTTGGAAAATTTTAGAATGGTCAAACATTAAAGCATTTGAAATCGATCCTATACCTGAAGCGTATGGGACACGACGCATAATGTTTTATTTGCTATGTTCTCAAAATTCGAATAGTGAAGAGGCATGCCGTAATCATAATCGAAATTTTAAGAACACACTTTGTACCTTTGACTAAATTTTATTAACATTTCTCAACCTAAACCTTTAGATTTGAAATGAAGCATAATATTCTCTCCCTTAATTATAGCAAAACAACTCTTCAACAATTGCGACTTTGCAAAGTATGACTCTTGTTTTCTATAACTAATATTGCTAACCTTGCAATACTTTCCTTAATAATCATACAATCATAACTTTTATGCTCCCACTATCTTGATGATTATTATAAAACATAACACTTATGCTCCCACTAGCTTCGACATGTATTCATAAACATCTTAACTTTCAGAAAAACAATGCTTATTGAATTTCTTAAGTTCATGTTTCTAATACTTAGTGCTTTGATAATCTTTTATCAAGGTTTCTTGAACTTGTACACATTTGCCTTCGATAGTTCATATATGTGTCTAAACAATTAAGACTAATTGCCCGGCCGAGCATTTACGTATGTCATCACTAAACCATTGAGGGGCCCAAAGATATCGCTTTTATCCTACTTTGGATAAAAGGAACGGATAAACTTTGATACAATGCTCGCTTGCACTCACGCACCGAATCACACACAACAATATGTTTTATAACACCAAGTTACTAGTGCGTTTACATATTATCAATGTGCAACCGATTCGCAAGATACAACTCACACATCTCGGTTTCAAGAATATAGGATGTTATCGTCTCACCAATCACTCGTTATACAATCCATGGAGTGATCCAAGTGAGCGTGGGTCTAATCCAATGCTCAAATCACATTCATAAGCACTCATGAACGTTGCAGCAAACATTTGCTTATGTCTAATACTCTTTCAGACAATCCACACACCAATTCACGACAGTCTTCATTCATATCTACTTCCAACATATGAACGACTGTGGCCCGTTTGAATAATTCGATTATTCTTAATAAACTCAATTATTCTGGAAGTCAAAACATGCAAATGTGAAACACAAGAATAATACTAATCCCGTATGGCCTCAAACCTTTGAGTATAAATAAAACACCTTTTATTTATCACCATATTGATTACTCATTATTTGTCGTTTCGGGTAATCAACTTTTTACTTGAATTCCAACACTTGTCTCATGCTCCTAGCATGCACACAATGTTTACCTATGGTTCTTACTTTGTGAAATAGATCACATTGAACACATTTCCAATCCTTCTCATTTCACAACTCCAAATCCGTTTTTCATAAGTTAAAGAATATCAAATTCTTGCTACTTATAGAATATGCTAGATTCTAACATTCTATGCAACTATCCTTTCGTAATGTCACTGCACCAAAATCACAAAGACTATTGCCAATGATATTACAAAGTCCTCTATCGGAGATTGTTACAAGACAATTCCATAGACATGATGTCTCTCACTCAAAGTACATTCTTTGAACATCCTTTTGCATAGAAGTTTCTAATCTAATCATAGATTTCTCAATATTCAATTCCCAATATGGACACACTTCCATATGTTCCATATGACAACTCATTCTTAATAGAATCTTATCTATTCGTAATGATGTCGATATGGTCCATCCAATATGGAAACATTTCCATATTTTCTAATACTATACTTCCAACTACTCACAAGCGACCAATCCTCGTCGAACTTGGATTGTCCTTTGATAGTTGTTTAATTATTTTAGTCTAAACCGATTCTAGTCCTTTTTCCCTCTAAATGTGCTCGACATTTGGAAAATTTTAGAATGGTCAAACATTATAGCATTTGAAATCGATCCTATACCTGAAGCGTATGGGACACGACGCATAATGTTTTATTTGCTATGTTCTCAAAATTCGAATAGTGAAGAGGCATGCCGTAATCATAATCGAAATTTTAAGAACACACTTTGTACCTTTGACTAAATTTTATTAACATTTCTCAACCTAAACCTTTAGATTTGAAATGAAGCATAATATTCTCTCCCTTAATTATAGCAAAACAACTCTTCAACAATTGCGACTTTGCAAAGTATGACTCTTGTTTTCTATAATTAATATTGCTAACCTTGCAATACTTTCCTTAATAATCATACAATCATAACTTTTATGCTCCCACTATCTTGATGATTATTATAAAACATAACACTTATGCTCCCACTAGCTTCGACATGTATTCATAAACATCTTAACTTTCAGAAAAACAATGCTTATTGAATTTCTTAAGTTCATGTTTCTAATACTTAGTGCTTTGATAATCTTTTATCAAGGTTTCTTGAACTTGTACACATTTGCCTTCGATAGTTCATATATGTGTCTAAACAATTAAGACTAATTGCCAAACCTCACAATTCAAATTATGGAAAGGGATACCGTAACCATAATCGAATTTGAGAATGCAATTTTACAATCATTATCTTCTTAAAATCTTTCTTAGTGAAAGCATTTCCTCAAAATCATTTTCATGAAGGAGGAAATCTTATGACACTTAGATTTAACGTTGTATTTGTTCCTATCCATGTGAATTTGTCAAAAACAAAGTTCACGACAAATTCAAACTCATATGGACCGAACTTTCTTAATCTTGATTTCTTGCCTTATGGTAGCACAACTGCCCACCATGTCTTCCAAGTAGTTAAGCAGCTCACCCTTTCCAATCAATGTATCTTTCATTGATTAAGGTGCTTTGCCTTTTATGCGTTCAAAATGAGAACTCATAGAACTCACATGCATAATTAACTCGATTGGGTTGGCACAGAAACAAAATAATGTCTTCACGATAGGTTGTAAACCTCAACTCGTGTGCTAGTGATGATCGATTAGGTTTATTTGATTTGTTCTTGAACCTTTTCAAGACTATAAAGACTCCCACTGACTCCTTGACATATACGATTCTCTTGTCAAAACATTTATTGACAAACAAATATTCAAGAGTTAGTGTAGCTTTTACCAAAACAAAACACTTCATAATTTTGGTCTTAGTTGGTCTTTGTCTTATCCAAGACATCACAACTTTCCACAATTGATGAATGTTATAAACCTTCTTAATACTATTCACTCAATGTCACAATCTTAACTTTAAGACTTGTTATTGGAACGAAGTATGATTGACTTATTGATTTAACCATTTCTTCAATTCTTGATTCCTCTTCTTAGACATACAATTGTACTAAGACTCACTTAGAGGATCAATTGAGATATGGTTCTTAATCACTAAGACATATCATAAAGCATAAAAGCTACTCTCCCTTCTTCTTAGAATGGAGAAACTTTTATCTTTCTGCCTACTTGATTCTTCTTATTCATTCTGCTATTGATCTAAACCCTTTAATCAATTTAGAATTACACTTAATCTTGTAAGTATAATCATATTTACTAAACTTTTAGTAAATCATTATGAATATCTTTGTTACTCTTATGGTGGACTTTGATCAACACGCAACATTGTGTGCTCGATCTCTTAGTCCTTCACTTGACACTTTGTCAATGAATTTGTCTAATTTCCAAATATGAAATTTCTCATTCATCGTGCAACCAAGTTGCGTGATTCCAAATTTCTGTCCAATTGAAACTTGGGCGATGAGAAACTCTCCCTATTTGGTAAATTCTCGACTTTTCCATAAACACCATAAATAAGAATCATATCCACTTGTTGTAGAAATATGCAAACACCAATTTTCATAACGATTTCATTGCAAGGAAATAAACAAATAAATAAATAAGTCAAATGAAAATTTATTTTATTTATAAAAGCAGCGGAAAACATTTGTCCTTACAATGCAAAATCCATTGAAAACTATGTATTTCAAAAGAAAAATTTCTAACAACTCTATCATAAATATCTAAGATCAAAATCTAATCTTCAAGTCCATGCGATCAAGATCCATTCCTTGTGATTAGATTCATCTTGCTCTTTCACCAAGCTTCCTTTCTTTTCACCGATCCTGTAAAACATTCAAATGCAATCTTATTACATTATGTATTAAGAATTAATGAATAGGAACTTAATGGAGTTAGATAGTGGATTTTACCTGAAGCACAGCCATACTCTTTGACTCTCCCATCTTCTAGACTCTTCAGGCTCTTTGGGCAGACTTGTATCCAACGCCCTTTCCTTTGGCAGCAAATGCAGGTCGGTTCTCCTAGAACGTCCTCGGAAGTATGGTCGGTTGACTCTCCCAACAAATACGCTCCATTGCCTCGCCAAATCATTTCTAATTCAGCAGCGATGAGCATGTAAGTTAGGTCAATGAGGTTGTCGTCATGATCCATCATATAATACTTTCTTTTGAACTCCTTATATGATTCTGGAAGTGACTGCAAAACCCAATTCACAGCCAACTCATTCGGGAATGATACACCCAACATTATCAACCTATCAATGTGTGATTTCATTCCTAGAACGTGTGCACACACGGGTTTACCATCTTCATGTTTCATTTCCAATAGGGCTTTAGTGATATTAAACCTTTCAATTCTTCGATCTTGTGGGTTAGGGAGAACAATAGGAGGAGGAGGAGGAAGTGAAGCATGATTTCTCGTTCCTCGATTGAATCGTGGAATACCATCTTCATGTGGAATGCTTGTTCCATGGGATTTGGGAAGACCATAGTTGTCGAACTTTGACATCTACAAAAAGGGAGAAAAAAACAAATTCAAGTTAGTTGATTGATTTGAGTCCTTAGTAAATCACCCAAATGAAATACTAAGGCTAGGACCCAACACAATATTCTACAACTCGGGAGAGGGATGCCGTAACCCTAGTTGCAGAATATTTGAAGGTAAGTGAATGACGATTCACTAATTTCCACCATGAAAAACGAAAAGAAATTTAAGTTTTAAATCTATGAAAACTCCTAGATCCTTTGAGATTCATTGAACTTTCAATGGCATGTTTAAATCTCGATATGCCCCTCTAGTTTGTGACTGGGATGTCGAGGATCACAAAGCGGGTGTGAATAACCATGCAAACTTACATGGTGCCCTCACATGTTACAGTCACCTATTCGATGTGCCGGTAAACCACACACGCTCCACCGAACTATGACAAACATTGAGTCACCCTTTGCTACCATTGCTTAGAACCATTTAGTGTGCCGGTTAACCACACACGCTCCACTAACGTCTTCGCAAGGGCACAAAGTGTAATTTCATGGAATTGCATCAATTCACTTTTGCCTAAGTAACTAAGATTGGGAATTTCGAAAAACATTTAGTTACTTTAGTAATTCATTATACTTATAATGGAAGGTTTCGTCCTATCCTACCCGTTCGGCTAACGACCCTCCACTAGTCAAGAGTGCGGTGGGTAAGAGTGGATACCCATTCAATCGCCATTTTATAGGCAATTTCCTTAAACACCCCTTATAGACCAGCTTCGAGAATGAGGCCTACTAACGGTAAGACTGACTTTTACTCATACATATATATAATGTTAGACTTTTAATGTTATATATAGTATAGGGTGTATTTTTTACTTTCAAAATACTAGGTGGTCTAATTTAACAATTATACCTTCAATTCAATTAAATTATAAACCTAAACTTTTATGGATTTATTAAACTTCTTTTAATTATACACCTTAATTAATTAACAAAACCATAAGGGTGTGATTTGAACTTTTTCAAAACAATACTAGAGTTTTAGAATTTAACATTCCTAATTAAACTTTTAATCAACTTTTAAATTCCAAAACTTGAGGGCAAGTTTTGAAACATTTCAACACATTAGGGTTTAGAATTTAAATATGCATCAAAGTTAAACTATTTAATCAAACATTAAATTCCAAAACTTGAGGGCAAGTTTTGAAACCTTTTTCAAAACATTAGGGTTTCAACTATTTAAATTTCAAAACAACAAAACTTTTGGAGTTCAAATTTAAACTATAAAACCTAAAGGGCCAAATATGAAACTTTTCACAACAACAAGGATCAAATAACAAATAATTTTAATCACATAATTATCCATATTTGATGATTTCTTGCAAAATAATTTATCAATTTACTTAAAATAATTAATCAATTATCTTATAAGGAAACAATTATCTTATTAATTGATAAATATCATCAATTAGATTAAAAATATAGTCAAATATATCATATAATCGGATTAATATTAATCTAACATGATAAGGTAATTATCCCAATGCAAAAACAACAAGAAATCCCGAGATAAGCACTATCTGACGCACCGACTCGCCGAGTAGGGCTGACTCGCCGAGTCAGGTCGAACAGTGAGGTCAAAACACGATTTTCAGTTACATCAAGCATCAATACAATAGAAACCAATCATGGCTCTGATACCACTGATGGGTTTTAGTCATAAGACATCCTATGTGCTCATACAAACCCTAAAGCTTGGATCTAGGTTTCTCTATTGTACATACTTTGAATCCAAGACTTTGAACCCTAATTCTAGCATATGGAAATCGAAATTCACATGTAATTAGGTTTAAGAACATACCTTGATTGTTATATAGCAATAACAATCCAATTCCTCCTTGAATTGACCTTGGAAAGCTGAGAGTCACAAGTGTCACTCCTCTAATGGCTTACAAACACCATAAGCAAATGGAGAAGGTATAAAGAGAGAGGAGGGAGGTTAGAATTCGTCCTTAGATGCTCTAGGGATCAAGTACACGAATTCCAAGGTCTTAGGGGTCTTTATATAGGGTTGGGATTAGGTTTTCAGTCCTTATCCTTATCTAGTTGCTTGTCCACCAAGCAACCATAAGATAACTCTTAGAAACCCTTATCCTAGTCAAATTCTAAGTGATTATCACTTCAAATTCGTCCACCACATATATAAGATAATTCTTACCTTATTTTGTAACTATCACATAATTACAATTCAGCCCCTCTAGTTTAATTAATTACACTTGATCACAAAATTAATTCTTAATTAATTATTGACCAATATTAATTAAACAAATATGATTTCTTCTTTAATATATTATTCTTATAACATATTAATAAATCATAATAACCTCTCTCTCTTTATTCATTTCTCCAATCAAGTTGCTTTGGTGAAGGCAACCCAAAAGGACCATGCACCATCGGGTCAAGTACATACCAAAATAGTTATGGACTTAGACACTAATCCAACACTTTATATGCACGGAAACCTTGTGACATATACTACAACTTGGTTAAGATTAATCCTTCTAAATAATCTTCCATCAAAAAGTCATTTTTGATGTTTATCGTCTCTAAATTGACTAGCCCGGATCTACGGGCGTTACAACGACTAATCATAGAACGAACCATGTCCAACAAGGTTCGATTACGCCTTTCTGCGACACCATTCAACTGTGGTTATCTAGGTGGCGTCAATTGCGAAACTATTCTGCATTCCTTTAGATAGTCATGGAATTCAAGACTTAGGTACTCTCTTCCTCGATCGGATCGAAGCATCTTGATTTTCCTACCCAACTGATTCTCCACTTCATGCTTGAACTCTTTGAACTTTTCAAACCTTTATGACTTGTGCTTGATTAAGTAAATATACCCATATCTACTATAATCATCGGTGAAGGTCACATAGAAGCGATTTCCATCCTTTGTGGTGGATCTAAAGGGTCCACATACATCAGTATGTATGAGATCCAATAAACCCTCACCCCTCTCACAAGTACCAGTGAAGGGTGACTTGGTCATCTTTCCAAGTAAACAAGATTCGCACGTGTCATCTTCCCTGAGGTCGAATGACTCCAACACTCCATCCTTTTGGAGTTGGGCTATGTGTTTCTTGTTGACATGTCCAAGACGACAATGCCACAAAGATGCTTTATCCATACTATTGGAAGAATCCATACACAACACATCATTTCCTAGGTTATCTACAACCATAACAGTTTCATAAATTCCATTACAAGGCATTGCTTCAAAGTATAAAACACCATTTAGATAAGCATAAATAAAACCATTCATATTATTAAACGAATATCTAAATCCTTGTTTAAATAAACCATGAAATGAAATGATGTTTCTTGCCATATCTGGTGAGTAGCAACAATTATTTAAATCTAAACCTAATCCATTACTAAGCACTAAAAAATACACTCAAATCTTGGTGACAGGCGATGATCTTCTGTTTCCCATGATTAGATTTATTCTTCCATGCTCCACATCCCTATTTCTTCTTAGTCCCTGCAAATCAGAACAAATGTGGTAACCACATCCTGGGTCAAGAACCCAAGAAATAGCATGAGATGAATCATTAGATTTAATTGTGTATATACCTGCGTAAGACGGCTTGATCTTTCCATCCTTGATGGCTTGCAGATATTCCGGGAAACTTCTCTTCCAATGCCCTATTTTGTGGCAATGATGGCACTCTGCCTCCTTCGGGTTAGGATTAGGCTTAGCAGGATCAACCTTGGTCCAACTAGAAGAGGAACCATCTTGGGACTTTCCCTTGCGGTGGCTCTTTGACGAAGCCTTCCTCTTCTTGCCCCTTCACTGCCCTATTGCCAAAAAGGAGTAGCGGTTGGTGCGGGAGTTGGTGCAACAAACTTCTTCTTGAGGTTGATCTCAACGGTCCTTAGGAGTCCTTGGAGTTTGCTTAGGGTGACCCCTTCCTTATTCATGTGGTAGGTCATCCTAAATTGATTGTAGCATGAGGGCAAGGATTGAAGAACAATGTCGACAGCCAAATCCTCCCCAAAGTTAACATTTAACTTGCGAAGACGTTCAACATATCTTTGCATCTTTTGCAAGTGCACGGTTAACGATTCTCACTTCCCATCTTAGCGGTGATCATGTTGGTGATGATCTCATAGCGCTCTTGCCTCGCGCTTTGGTGGTACCTTTCCATTAAGTCTTGATGCATTTCGTAGGGATACATGTCCTCATAGGACTTTTGGAATTCTTGGTTCATAGTGGCTATCATGATGCAATGGACTTTTGTTGCATCACGTTCGTGTGTCTTAAAGACAACCATCTCTTCAGGAGTATCGATTTCTGGGTTGACCTTCTTGAGTTTTTTGTCGAAGACATACTCTTTGTCCTCGTAGCATGCAATGGTGCGAATGTATCTTATCCATTCGCTAAAGTTCGTACCATCGAAAGTCACCTTTTGGCAAAGACTCATTAATGTGAATGAGTTAGCAGCAGCGTTGTTCGTGTTCGACATCTACAAATAGAAAGGACACAGTTGATTAGAATTGAATCCCTAATTAAACACCCTAAATAAAAAATTAGGGCTAGGACCCAACAACATTATTTACATATTAGAAAAGGGATGTCGTAATCCAACATGCAAATAATTTGGAGGTAAGTGAATGACGATTCACTAATTCTTCACCATGAAAAACATAACCTTAAATTTTAAATGCATTGAGAATTCCTAGATTTTCTTTGAGATTCATTGAACTTTTCAATGGCATGTTTAAATCTCGATATGCCCCTCTCATTTGTGATTGGGATACCGAGGATCACAAAATGGGTGTGAATAACCATGCAAATCTACATGGTGCTTTCATTGTTACAATCACCTATTCGATGTGCCGGTAAACCACACACGCTCCATCAAACTATGATAAACAATGAATCACCCTGTGCCACCTTTGCATAGAACCAATTAGTGTGCTGGTGAACCACACACGCTCCACTAACTTCTTAGCAAGGGTGCAAAGTGTAGTTTTATGGGATTGCATCAATTCACTTTTCCTAAAGTAACTAGGATTGGGAATTTTTTGAAAAAACATGTAGTTACTTTATATTTTAACATTATACTTTTAATGAAGAGAGATAGTTGCCCTATCCTACCCGTTCGGCTAACGGCCCTCCACTAGTCAAGCAAGCAGTGTGTGAGTGTACACCCATTAAGCGCCATTTTATAGGTCGCAACCTTATACCCACCTTATAGACCGGCTTCGTGAATGAGGCATACTAACGGTAAGACTAGCATTTTAATTATACTTATATATTTATTAAGCTTTTAATAATATAATAGTATAGGGTTGAATTTTAAACTTGTAAAACTCTAAGGGTTGAAATTTAAATTCTTCTAAATTAAAATTTTAATCACAAAATTCAAATTTCAAAACTTCGGGATAAATTTTGAACCTTTTCAAAACTAAGAGGATCAAATAACAAATAACTCAAATTAAACAATTAATTCCATAATTATCTATATTTGACCTAATCTTATTTTAATCATTAGATAATTACCAAACAATCTTAAATAGTCCATATTTATCATATAAATAATCAATATTCAAAATATTTGAAATTATCTATTGTTATGTCAAGGATAATCATTGTATTAGGTTAAAATTCGGATTTTTACATAATAAAATGATTTAGGTATCAATCCAAGACAAAACAGCAACAAAATCCCGAATTATCCTCTGTCTGATGCTCGGACTCGCCGAGTCAGCTTTGGACTCGCCGAGTAGGGCCAACTCGTCGAGTCCAAACACTGACTCGCCGAGTTGGGTCGGACAGAGGTGAAGAAAGACGATTTTCAGCAAGCAAAACAGTTAAGCATCACATTCAATTGAAACCAATCAAGGCTCTGATACCACTGATGGGTTTGAGCCATAAGAACTTTCCTATGTGCACATACAAACCCTAAAGCTTGGATCTAGGTTTCTCTAATTGAACATGCAATATATCCAAGACTTTCATGGCTAGATCTAATGTAAACAAACAATAAAAACATATGAAACCAGATCTAGAAGAATACCTTGAGTTACTTGCTTGAAAACTTCTTCTTCTTGGAGATTAGAGTAACAAATGTCACTCCTCTAATGGCTTACAAACACCAACTAGCAAGAAGATGATTTGAGAGAGAGAGAGAGTGTGTGTGTGTGTGAGAGAAATCGGCCCTAGGGTTCCTTGCCTTGCATGAGTGCCGATTTCTCTCACCCTATGCATCTATTTATACTATGAGCTCCTAGGGTTTAACCTTTAACCCTAATTGGATAACTTAGCCTCAAAGCAATCCAATAACCCTTATAGATAATGCCTTGGACGATTTCTAGGTGATCCATATCCCTAAAATCGTCCAACCTTATATCTATAAGGATTCTTAGCCCAAAATACAACTATCACACATTTGACAGTTTATGCCCCTTTATTCAATTAATCTCTTTAAGTCATCAAATTAATTCCTAATTAATTTATGACTTATATTAATCAAATAATATTATCATTCATTTAATATATTATTCTTATAATATATTAATAATAATATTCTCTCTATATAAATCACCTTGTCAAGTTGCTATGGTGAAGGCAACCCAAAAGGACCATGCACAATCGGGTCAAGTACTTACCAAATATAGTTACAGCCTTAGACACTAATCCAACAAACATCCCTATTTCTTCTTAGTCCCTGCAAATCAGAACAAATGTGGTAACCACATCCTGTATCAAGAACCCAAGAAATAACATGAGATGAATTATTAGATTTAATTGTGTAAATACCTGCGAAAGATGGCTTGATTTTCCCATCCGTGATGGCTTGCAGATATTCTGGGCAGCTTCTCTTCCAATGCCCTATTTTGTGGCAATGGTGGCACTCTGCCTCCTTTGGGTTAGAGTTGGGCTTAGTAGGGCCATCTTTGGTCCCACTAGAGGAGGAACCATCTTGGGACTTTCCCTTGTTGTGGCTCTTTGACGGAGCCTTCCTCCTCTTCCCCCTTCTTTGCCCAATGGCCAAAACAGGAGCATCAGGTGGTGCGGGAGTTAGTGCAAAAGACTTTTCCTTGAGGTTGCTCTCAGCAGTCCTTAGAAGTCCTTGGAGTTTGATTAGGGTGACCTCTTCCTTGTTCATGTGGTAGGTCATCCTAAATTGGTTGTAGCATGAGGGCAAGGAGTGAAGAACAATGTCGATAGCCAAATCCTCCCCAAAGTTAACATTTAACTTGCAAAGATGATCAACATATCTTTGCATCTTTTGCAAGTGCACGGTTAACGATTCTCCATTTCCCATCTTAGCGGTGATCATGTTGGTGATGATCTCATAGCGCTCTCGCCTCGCGCTTTGGTGGTACCTCTCCATTAAGTCTTGATGCATTTCATAGGGATACATGTCCTCATAGAACTTTTGGAATTCTTGGTTCATAGTGGTTATCATGATGCAATGGACTTTCGTTGCATCACGTTCGTGGGTCTCAAAGACATCCATCTCTTCGGGAGTATCGATTTCTGGGTTGACCTTCTGGAACTTTTCGTCGAGGACATACTCTTTGTCCTCGTAGCGAGCAATGGTGCGAATGTATCTTATCCATTCGCTAAAGTTCGTTCCATCGAAGGGTCACCTTTTGGCAAAGACTCATTAAGGTGAATGAGTTAGCAACAACGTTGTTCGCGTTCGACATCTACAAATAGAAAGGACAAAGTTGATTAGAATTGAATCCCTAATTAAACACCCAAAATGAAAAATTAGGGCTAGGACCCAACAACATTATTTACATATTAGAAAAGGGATGCCGTAATCCAACACGCAAATAATTTGGAGGTAAGTGAATGACGATTCACTAATTCTTCACCATGAAAAACATAACCTTAAGTTTTAAATGCATTGAGAATTCCTAGATTTTCTTTGAGATTCATTGAACTTTTCAATGGCATGTTTAAATCTCGATATGCCCCTCTCCTTTGTGACTGAGATGTCGAGGATCACAAAGTGGGTGTGAATAACCATGCAAATCTACACGGTGCCTTCATTGTTGCAATCACCTGTTCGATGTGCCGGTAAGCCACATACGCTCCATCGAACTATGATAAACAATGAATCACCCTGTGCCACCTTTGCATAGAACTAATTAGTGTGCCGGTGAACCACACACGCTCCACTAACTTCTTAGCAAGGGTGTAAAGTGTAATTTCATGGGATTGCATCAATTCACTTTTCCTAAAGTAACTAGGATTGGGAATTGTGAAAAAATATGTAGTTACTTTATATTTTAACATTATACTTTTAATGAGGAGAGAGAGTTGCCCTATCCTACCCGTTCGGCTAACGACCCTCCACTAGTCAAGCAAGCGGTGGGTGTGAGTGTACACCCATTAAGAGCCATTTTGCAGGCAACAACCTTATACCCACCTTATAGACCGACTTCGTGAATGAGGCCTACTAACGGTAAGACTAGCATTTTAATTATACTTATATATTTATTAAGCTTTTAATAACATAATAGTATAGGGTTGAATTTTAAACTTGTAAAACTCTAGGGGTTGAAATTTAAATTCTTCTAAATTAAACTATTAATCACAAAATTCAAATTTCAAAACTTCGGGATAAATTTTGAACTTTTCAAAACAAAAGGGATCAAATAACAAATAATTCAAATTAAACAATTAATTTCATAATTATATATATTTGACCTAATCTAATTTTAGTCATTAGATAATTACCAAATAATCTTAAATAGTCCATATTTATCATATAATACTCAATATTCAAAAGATTTGAAATTATCTATTGTTATGTCAAGGATAATCATTAAAATTAGTCAAAATTTGGATTTTCACTTAATAAAACGATTTGGGTATCAATCCAAGACAAAATAGCAACAAAATCCTGAATTATCCTCTGTCTGACGCTCGGACTCGCCCAGTTAGCTTTGGACTCGCTGAGTCCAAACACCGACTCGCCGAGTTGGGTCGTACAGAGGCCAAGAAAAACGATTTTCAGCAAGCAAAACAGTTAAGCATCACATTCAATTGAAACCAATCACGGCTCTGATACCACTGATGGGTTTGAGCCATAAGAACTTTCCTATATGCACATACAAACCCTAAAGCTTGGATCTAGGTTTCTCTAATTGAACATGTAATATATCCAAGACTTTCATGGCTAGATCTAATGTAAACTAACAATCAAAACATATGAAAACAGATCTAGAAGAATACCTTGAGTTACTTGCTTGAAAACTTCTTCTTCTTGGAGCTTAGAGTCACAATTGTCACTCCTCTAATGACTTACAAACACCAACTAGCAAGAATATGATTTGAGAGAGGGAGAGGGGTGAGAAATCGGCTCCAGGGTTTCCTCAAACACAGAGTGGCCATTTTCTCCAACCCTATGGGTCTATTTATACTGTGAGCTCCTAGGTTTTCACCTTAAACCCTAATTGGATAACTTAGCCTCAAAGCAATCCAAAGATCTTTCTAGATAATGTCTTGGACGATTTCTAGGTGATCCATATCCCTAAAATCGTCCACCCTCATATCCATACGGATTCTTAGCCCAAAATACAACTATCACACATTTGACAGTTTATGCCCCTTTATTTAATTAATCTCTTTAAGTCACCAAATTAATTCCTACTTAATTTATGACTTATATTAATCAAATAATATTATTATTCCTTTAACATATTATTATTATAATACATTAATAATAATAATATCTCTTCTCTCTATATAAATCACCCTGTCAAGTTGCTATGGTGAAGGCAACCCAAAAGGACCATGCAAAATCGGGTTAAGTACTTACCAAATATAGTTACAACCTTAGACACTAATCCAACAAGACCAGCAGACGGCAGTTCAGGTGCCGAGGAGGGATCAGGATCAGGCTTGGGGGCTGAGCAGTTGGATGAGCAGAATAGGGAGTTTTTTACTTCAGATGGTACTCGTATCATACTAAAGCAGACTCCGGTGATCTTTGGTTCGATCAAGGAGGGTATCTTAGAGTTGATGGAGTAGAAGTTGAGAACCTTCCGTGCTGAGATGGCGGCCATGATGGGGTTGCACACACTCACCTTCCAGACTATCATGGGGCGCGGGACCCCATTGCGAGTACCAGGTGGTTGGCAGATGTTGCCAACGCGTTCCGTACAAGCAGATGTCCCAAGGGGGACAAGGTCAGATTAACGTCCTGCCTTCTGAAGGACAGGGCACGTGATTGGTGGGAAGAGGTTGGGCATGTCATCGGGGATGACGCAACGCTTGATGCCATGACTTGGGCTGATTTTACTACCAGGTTCAGAGCCGAGTTTGCACTGGTTATTGAGGTGCAACAGTTAGCCAGAGAGTTCTAGGATCTTACACAGACCACAGAGATAGTGGAGGAGATTACCGCCAAGTTCAGGGAGAGGGATCTTCTTATTCCTCAGTACGCAGTTGACGAGGAAATGAAGAAGGCCCGTTATCATGAGATGTTGTGGAGTGATATCTGCCAGTTTGTGAGCCGATCCAGCTGCAAGACGCTGGATGATATGATTGCGAGGGCTCGGGAGAGAGAGATAGATCTAGAGATGGAAAGAAAGAGGAAGCCAAAGGTGACTACAGGTTCAGGGAGTTCGGGCAAAAGGCCCAAGGTGTCAGATCATAGGTCCAGAGGACAGCAGACCACAGTCGGTGTGGCAAGTGTGGGAGAGTGCATGATGGGGTGTGCAAGGTGGGGAATCCTGGCTGCTTTAAGTGCGGCCGGACTGGGCATATGAGCAGAGATTGTACAGCTTCTACCACTGCCACCGAAACATCAGATCTAATTTGTTTCCATTGCAACCAGAGGGGACATAAAAAGTCTCAGTGCCCGAGTTTAGCTACAGCGGGGAAGGTGTCGGCACCTGCCCCTGCTACACAGAGGATTACGGACGGTCGTCAGGGTCGGGCCGAGGCGCCAGTGGTGAAGAGTAGAGCTTTCCAGATGACAGCAGAGGAGGCGCGAGCGACTCCAGATGTGGTGACGGGTATGTATTTTCCTTTTATCTCTGCATTTATTATTGATTGTTTCTAATAATATATGTTTGTGTATAGGGTCGTTCTTAGTGAACGACATTTCAGCTACAGTGTTACTTGATTCGGGGGCTACCCGATCGTTTGTCTCTCTTGCGCTTAGCAAGAGGTTTAGTAGAGCTCCAGGAGAGCTGGATTGTCCACTCGAGGTGGAGATAGCCGATGATAGGACCGTCAGGGTCGCGAGAGTACATAAGGCATGCTCGTTGTAGTTATTCGATGAGCAGTTATCAGTATACCTGGTCCCTATTCCTTTGAGAGGGAACAAGGTCATAGTAGGCATGGATTGGCTGAGCCCCAATGGGGCGGTGATTGATTGCGAGTTGCAGCTAGTGAAGGTTCGCACTCCCAGCAGGGGAGAGTTAGTGATTCAGGGCGAGAGGCCACAGCGCGGACTGATTCTTTGTTCAACATCGAGAGCGAGGCGCTACTTCCAGCAGGGTTGCGCAGGGTTCGTTGACTACGTCTTGGATGCTCGGGAGAAGGGCAAAGCGACAGTCGACGATGTACCGGTAGTGCGAGACTACCCGGACATATTCCTGACGGATTTGCCTGGGATACCTCCGGAGAGACAGGTTGAGTTCAGGATTGACCTAGTTCCTGGTGCGGCTCTGATAGTCAAGGCACCGTATCGGTTGGCTCCTCCAGATATGCAGGAGTTGTATACGCAGCTGCAGGAGCTGCTAGACAAGGGTTTCATCAGACCGAGTAGTTCACCATGGGGAGCCTGATCCTATTCGTGAAGAAGAAAGATGAGTCGCACCATATATGCATAGATTATCGGGAGTTGAACAAGGTAATGGTGAAGAACCGTTATCCACTCCCAAGTATAGATGACTTGTTCAATCAACTTCAGGGAGCATCTTGGTTTTCCAAGATTGATCTGCACTCCGGTTATTATCAGATGCGGGTCAAGGGAGAGGATGTTCAGAAGACAACCTTTAGGACCCGCTATGGTCATTATGAGTTTGTGGTGATGCCATTTGGGCTCACCAATGCCCCAGCCGCGTTCATGGACCTCATGAACCGCGTATGCAAGCCGATGTTGGATCGGTCTATGATAGTATTCATTGATGACATCCTAGTTTACTCCAAGACTCAGGAGCAACACGAGTAACACTTGAGAGAAGTGTTGGAGACACTGAGAAGGGAGAAACTTTTTGCAAAGTTCTCCAAGTGCGAGTTTTGGTTGTGCGAGGTGTAGTTCCTTGGTCACCTCGTCAACCAGAAGCGTATTCTAGTGGATCTGGTCAAGATCGAGGCCATGATGCAGTGGGAGGTCCCGAGGTCTCCATCATAGATTCAGAGCTTCCTAGGATTGGCAGGATACTATAGGAGATTCATCCAGGATTTCTCCAAGATAGCAGTTCCACTTACCCGACTAACCAAGAAGCCGGTGGTGTTTCGTTGGGGCCCTGAGCAGCAGGCGACATTTGAGACCCTCAGACAGCGATTGTGTGAGGCACCGATTCTGACCTTGCCAAAGGGAGTGGATGATTTTGTAGTTTGTTGTGATGCCTCGATCACATGTATGGGAGCAATGTTGATGCAGCGGGGGCATGTGATAGCTTACACCTTTAGACAGTTGAAGCCTCATGAGGCTAACTATCCAACGCACGATTTGGAGTTGGGGGCAGTGGTGTTCGTCCTCAAGTTTTTGAGAAACTACCTCTATGGGGTCCGTTGTACCATCTACACGGATCACAAGAGTCTGAGATACCTCATGAACCAGCCGAATCTTAACATGAGGCAACGTCGGTGGTTAGATGTAGTGAAGGATTACGATTGTGAGATCCTTTATCACCCGGAGAAGGCCAAAGTTGTGGCCAACGCCTTGATCCGCAAGACGGCAGTGGCCCCGATTAGGGATATATGCTTGAGGATGACAGTGATTACTCCGTTGTTGGAACTGATCAGGGAGGCACAAGTCGAGGGCCTCAAGGACGAGAGACAGAAGTGTGAGAGGATCGTGGGCCGAGTAGCTTCTTTTGATTATGACAACCGGGGATTGTTGACCCTTCATGGGAGAGCTTGGGTACCGTGTTGGGGAAGAGTACGATAGGTGTTGATGGACGAGGCCCATAAGTCTCGATTTTCCATCCACCCAGGGGCGACGAAGATGTACAAAGATCTTCGACTCGATTATTGGTGGCCCTGCATGAAGCGGGATGAGATGCCTGACCTGCAGGAAGGTCAAGGCAGAGCACCAGAGACCCCACGACAAGATGCAGCCGTTAGACATTCCCGTATGGAAATGGGAGGACATTACCATGGATTTTATCACTAAGCTTCCCAGAACCGCGCGGGGAGTGGATTCGATTTGGTTCATAGTGGTTCGGCTGACCAAGAGCGCACACTTTATATCGATCCAGGAGAGCATATCGGATGAGAAGCTAGCCGACATCTATGTGCACGAGGTAGTGGCACGACATAGAGTGCCGGTTTCGGTAGTGTCTGACCGAGATGCCCGTTTTACTTCTAGATTTTGGAAGCGGTTTCATGACGAGATAGGGACTCGTCTTCATTTTAGCACCGCTTTCCACCCTCAGACGGACGGGCAGAACGAGAGGACGATTCAGACTCTCGAGGACATGCTTCGGGCATGTGTTCTATACTTCGGTGGCAGTTGGGATACGTATTTTCCACTAGCGGAATTTTCGTATAACAACAGTTACCACTCTAGCATTGACCGTCCTCCTTTCGAGATGCTCTACGGAAGGAAGTGCAAGACCCTGATTTGTTGGGGCGAGGTCGGTTAGCGAGTCATCGGGAGCATCGAGGTGGTGCTCAAGACCACAGAGTTGATTCAGCAGGTTTGTAGCAGGCTGCATACTACGCATAGTAGGCAGAAGAGTTACGTCGACAGGAGGCTTTCAGACCTGGAGTTTCAGGTGGGCGATATGGTCCTCCTAAAGGTATCACCCTGGAAGGGCGTTATCAGGTTTCGGAAGAGGGGCAAGCTGGGCCCCAGGTTCATTGGTCCTTTTAGGGTTTTGGTCCGGGTGGGTCGGTGGCTTATCGGTTGGATCTTCCGGCAGAGCTTAGCCAGATCCACAACACTTTCCATGTTTCTCAGTTGAGAAAGTGTTTGGCCCAAGCTAGTTACAAACTCTGTTCTGATGTCGGGCGGGGCCCGATGCAGTGGGCGGGGCCCAATATTTGCTTATATGTCATTGCATGGTATGAGGTAGTTTGGGGAAGCTCACTAAGCTTTGTGCTTATAGTTTCAGTTTTTGGTTTCAGGTACTTCCGCTAGCAAGGGAAAGAGCTCAGGATGATGGCATCGCACACACCACAGCCTCAGTTTTATCCTGGGAGTTTTATTCGGATAATGTTATGATTGATGCAGTTTTTTTAGGCACAGTTATTATGACATTTGAGTTACTCATTCTATGGTTTTATTATTTATGATATCCGATGATGTGATTTTTAGTAATATTAAAACAAAAATTTTTGGATCGTATTTTGGGTCGTTACAAGGATTATGACTGCGAGATCATTTACCAGCGGGGTAAAGTGAATGTGGTGGCGGATGCTTTGAGCCACAAGTTGGCTAGATCATTGGACAGGGAGATGTGTATGAGGATATTAGTGGATTCCCCGCTTTTGGGATTGATCAGGGAGGCTCAGGCCGAGGGTGTTCAGAAAGAGAATTGGAAGAAAGAGATGATCAGGGATGAGATTGATAGATTTGTCATAGATAGTCGAGGGTTATTGACCCAGTGTGGTCGGGTCTGGGTTCTGATGTGTTGTGGGGTCAGACAGATTGTATCAGAGGAGGCTCATAATGTTTTCCTATTCATACAAGGTCCACCAAGATGTATCGGGATTTAAGGTTGAGCTATTGGCGGCCGTGTATGAAGAGAGAGATAGCTTGGTATGTTGAGAGATGCATGACCTAACGGATGGTCAAGGCTGAGCATCAGAGGCTGCATGGCTAGCTGCAACCCCTGGATGTTTCCATGTGGAAATAGGACTAGATTTCAATGGATATTATCACCAAGTTGTCGAAGATGGCAAAGGGTTTGGATGTCATCTAGGTCATCGTAGATCGATTGACCAAGATTGCTCACTTTTTGGCCATTCAGGAGAGTTCCTAGGCTGAGAAGTTGACTAATGTGTATGTTCGTGAGATCATTACTCGCTATGGGGTTCCGGTCTCCATTGCTTTAGACCGTGATGTTTGGTTCACCCTCCGTTTTCGACAGAAGTTCCAAGAGGAACTGGGCACGAGGTTGCACTTCAGCACTGCTTATCATCTGCAGGCCGACGACCAGAGTGAGCGGACGATACAGACCCTTGAGGATATGTTGCGGGCATGTGTTATTGATTTTGGTGGGATTTAGGACTCCTACATACCTCTTGCGAAGTTTCATACAATAACAATTATCACTCCAGCATTGGTACTCCGCCTTTTGAGCTATTGTATGGGCGGAGATTTCATACCCCGGTTTGTTGGGGCGAGGTTAGACACAGGGTTATGGTACAAAATGAAGTGGTCCTTTAGACCACAGAGCTTATTCAGCAGATTAAGCAGAGACTGCAGATCGCTTAGAGTCGTCAGGAGATCTATGCTGACCGACGCCGATCCAAGTTGGAGTTTCAGGCCGGCGACATGGTATTACTGAAGGTCTCAACTTGGAAATGTGTGATACACTTTAGGAAGAAGAGGAAATTGGGTCCCCGGTATATTGGGCCTTTTTAGGTGATTGCCAGGGTTAGCAAGGTGGCTTACAGGTTGGATCTTCCTGAAAAGCTCAATCAGATTCACAACACTTTCCATGTTTCACAGCTGCAGAAGTACGTATTAGATGAGGATGCGGTGGTTTACTTGGATGATATTTAGGTCAATGAGTGCCTGAACTATGTTGAGAAGCCGATAGCGATTCTGGAAAGGAAGATGAAGGTCTTGCGCAGCAGGGAGATACCTTTGGTAAAGGTACAGTGGTAACATTAGAGAGGCTCCGAGTGGACCTAAGAGCCGGAGGCTGAGATGCGGGAGCATTATCCCTGGTTGCTCACCACATCAGACTTTGAGGACGAAGTCTAGTTCAAGTGGGGGGAATTGTAACATCCAGAGGTTCAGGTACTTCTAAATCTATCCCTATCATTTTATTATAAGACATTTTGATCCCTAAGTCCAAGAGAATGTGCTCTGAAACCCTAGTGGCAATTTCGTAAATTAGATAGGAGGAGTACGCTAAGCGTACATATGGGTATGTTGAGCGTACTAAGGCGTGCCCTAGTATGCTGGGTGTACTAGCTTCAAGAGTAAAACCCTACTTTTAGGATTTGGGTGGTATTTAAGCATCGTTATGTCTCATCTTCCCTCATCTTTTCATCTTCCACATCCTTTGAGACGTTTTTGTAAACCCTAGCTCTCTTAGTGTGTGTTTTCAGCTCAAGAGTGTGTTCTTTGTGTGTTGAAGGAGGAAGAAGTTGCATCGAGGAGCCTTGAAGTGGAAGCAAGCTTGTGGATCTGGGATCTTAGTCTTCTTGAGAAGCTCCAGAAGGTATAAAGTCCACACCTTAATGTATTGGTTATTAGATCCCATTTTTGGGTGTTTTATGTTGCTTTTCTTGTCCCAAAGGTCCCATCTTGTGCATGGTTTGCTCTTATCATTTTGAGCTGTCCTTTCAGACCCTAGGAAGGGTCCTAAGCCGTAAAAATGAAGTCCCACTTGATAGAATTACTCCATGCATCTTGTAGAAGCTATTAATGGATTAAGACCTTGTGTTAAGCACTTTTTGGACTTGTAAAGTCATAAAGTTGGAAACTTTATGACTCTAGAGTATATTTGGACCTTGGATCTAAAATATGGGCTTAAGTGCTTATGTCATTAAGAACTAAATGGAGTTTGGGGGTTGCGAGGGTACACCCTGCGTACAAAGGAGTATGCCCCGCGTACTCGGTCAACCACCCCGATGGTGGTCTTCTGCAAGGCTTCACATACGCTAAGCATACCTCAAGGGTACGCCCCGCGTACTCGCATGGTCCAACCTTATTGATTTGACTTGGTTGAGATGACTTAACTATGTTGAATCACTTGAATCTGACCAAGTTTGACCTTGAGGGTATTTTGGGATTTTGATGGAATTGGTCATTTGATGAAAATGGGTATCGGTTAGAGATCCAAGATTCGGAGTCGGACCTTATCAGTTCTGTTCAGTTTGCGAGGTGAGTTTTCCTCACTGTACTTTTGGGTCGAAGGCACCAAGGCCGGCCCATTGGATTTTATCCTGGTTTATTGCATGTTGGTATGATGTAGGGATCTGTTAGATCTATATACAGGTGTATAGGATGCTGCTATGCTTAGTGATCAATAAGATCTGTTGATTGTTTGTTAACTGGTTATATATGTTTAGTTGTTATGTATATGTCGACATGTTATGTGTGTTTGGGTTGAGGCGGTCCTGCTGTGTATAGAAGGCCAAGAGACCTAAGGCAGTCTGACTGAAGGCCTGCGAGGCAGACCAATCAGGCTGAAGGCCCGGAGGACGATCCAAATAGAATGAAGGCCCGGTGCGCCGGTCCAGTTATACTGAAGGTCCTGTGAGTGGTCCAGATAGACTGAAGGCCTGTGAGGCGGACCAACCATGCTGAAGGCTCTGTATGCATGATGTTTGTTATTGTTTATGTGGTATTGGTTTTATATGTTGGTACTTTGAGGGAAATTCACTAAGCTTTGAACTTACAGTTTTGGGTTATGTTTCAGGTACTTCGGATGACCGCGGGAAGGCGAAAGCGTTATCGTACACCTCCTCGTGATTTGATTTATGATTTTGGGAAAACTCTGATATTAAACATGTTTTGGAAACTAAATTGTAAACAATGATGATTTGTTGATTGGTTTTAAATTTTAAAATTTTCATGATTTTTATAGGTGTTACAAACTGGGATGAAGCTTTTTCAGTGATTGATTCAACTTGGAAAGGCTCATTTAAAACCATCCTTTCTACAAGATTATCATGTATAATCACCTGAAGAGATTGGACTTAAATTATAACAAATTTCGAGTCAACCATCTTTAATTCTAAGAATTTTGCAACAACATGCTTCTTGGTTCCATCACTTTAGTCTTATACTTTTGGTCTAATGATTCCCACAGTTCCTTAGTCGTTTCAACTTTACAATATACATTGTAAAGTTCATAAGCTAACCCATTCAACACATAGTTTTGACACAGAAATTCAAGGTGCTTCCAAGCCTCCACCACGCTCACAGGCTGAGTGTCAGATTGTCCCTCAACAACTTGGGGAGAATTTTCTGTGAGGAACCAAGCCATGTTTAAAGTGGCTAACTAGAAGAACTTCTTATGTTGCCACCTCTTGAAGTTAAGACCATAAAACTTCTCTAGTCTTTCAACATGATTAGCCATGGTGTTTGGTACAGGTGGGGTAACATTCTGGTTTACAAGTGGATGATTTGGTGTTTCACTTGGTCCAATCATTCTGAAAAGTTAATATTCAAACAAATCATCAGAAACATAAATGAAATTGTTTACCCAAAGCAGATATAAGAAGATTAGTAGAAATAAAAAATAAAATAGAAGAAAACAGATTTAATCAAAACACACTCGATTAAAATAGTTTTAGCGAGCTTTGGTTTAAGATTGTTAGTTTTCAATAATAAATCTGCAAAATAAATAATTAGTGAATTATAACGATGGTTGAATGAGGCTCATGTTTGACATGGTCCTCTTAAGCAGATTCGTCGTCTATTCCCAGGGTACAACAGTCGAAGTAGTATGCACTGACGGATCTGACCACTTGCCTGAAAAGTTCGCCGAAATTTGTATGCAGAGAGAAAGGAGAAGAGAGTATTGGACCAAGGTGTGCAGACATGAGAAGGCAGTATCTCTTTATATACCAAACTTTGTAACTAGATTCATTAATTCAAAATTAAATGAATTAATTATGAATTAACTCACATTAAATGCATCATTTATAAAAATTATATTAGGGACCAAAACTATAAAGTTCTGAAAAAACATGGCTTGTGCAAGCCCAAAATTTTGGAGCTGCATTCGTGTTCGCATGTTGCGCCCACACACGAGTTCAGTGAATTTTGTCTACAAAATCCATGATTCGCACTCCCCCGTGCGCGTATAGGTATTGGAGTAAAATCATACATAGAAGCTTGTAAACCCATTACATATCTATGCTTATAAACCCACTAAGAGATTGTTCAGTTTTCCTATGTGAGACATATTCCTACATCCACTTTATTTGCTAACTTTTTTTTTTTTTCAAATACTCATCTTTGAGCATCAATGTCCATTTACACATTGTCCGTTTTGGACACAACATATATCGTTTCGAAGCTCTCACGGGGAAGAATATAATCCACCAAGGATTAATAAAAATATACAATATATTCATATTTAAATTTGTCCAAAGATTAATAAAAATACATAACTTTTATTAAAACTTCCAACAAGAACTTTTTGGTGCAAAGATTTGGCCATAGAGTGAAGTCTTAGGGTGAATCTGCTTGACGAAGTGTTTTGAATGTTACGTCTGAAGAAGCTTTGAGATCAAAGTTGCAAATGAGGTCAGAAGCACAACCAAGAAGTATAACTTCAGACGAAGTTAAGAGGCGTAGTTGAAGGCTTGGTGGTAAATCTAAGCAGCGAAGCATGTCTATAGGCTGTAGAGCTCATCACTCGAGCTTCACCTTTAATATACACCTTGTTGTAGCCTTTAATGATCAGAAGTAGTCCCAACTATAAACTTTAGATCGACGTAGTAACTTGGGTACCAAGGTTGTCATGTACGATCACCAACCAACCTAATTCCATGATTTTATAGGCCCATAAGCCCCAATCTAGAAGAAATTAGGTCAAACATTTATTATAAACAATTTTTTTCTGGATGATTGTAACCATAATGCAAAAAGTAAATAAAATAACTTTTTCGAATTGTCATGTAGATATATGTTTATCATTATGATAAGTGAACCACATTAAATCTTCTTATCCTTATACCTTATTGTTTCTTTAGCATCTTCATTGGCATGTTTGTGTTTATCTAAGTTCTTGATTCTAACGGTGGGATGGGTTAGTAGGGTAATATCCATAGTTAATGTGTCAACACCTTTTGATAATGTGTTTCTTTATCTTATGTCGGTAATTAATTTAATTTTTTTTGAACAAATGTCTAGTACAACGCTAGACTATAAAAAAAATTTACATGGGTTTTTAACCAATCAATCCAACTAACACAACAATTAGGCATTCTAAAACGACAAACAACCAAATAAAAAATAATAATATTATCTACAATCTCGTTCTTCCTCAAACTTCCCGTGTAAAAAAGCACCGAATTCCTAAATCTCCATAAGATCCAACACTTAACACTACCCATCACTTTCAATTTGGATTTCTTCCAATGGATAGTTAATTTTATAAATACGATAACAGTTTTTTCTATAAAAACAATAAAACGATTTGCAGAATTTTAAGCATTTGAATCTGTACTTATTAAAATATTTTTTATCTTTGACATGTACGCATTTTTGGTAGAGTTTGAAGGCATGGTAAGCATGTTATTCGTGATATGCACATTTTTTCTACCATTTGCATGATTTCTAATTTTCCATGCCAATTAAAGAAAGGGATTATAATATCACAGCTGCAAAGATGCATACTAACAGCTGTCTTACAACTTTTTGTTTGTTTCTTTTATTCTTTTGATTAAGATTAGTCATGTTGTAAACCAAACTAAGCTAAATATTTTGTTCGCATCCTACCATAATACTTTCATCGAAGTGAGTCTAGGTCCATAGATTTGAGTTATTGTTGGCTTATTTATGCTTGAATTCGATCAGAACTCAATAAACTTGAATTTTGTCGAGTTTAAGCTCAAGCACATATATATGAATTAAAAACATACGAGTCAAATAATTTATAAGAACCTGATTAGAACTTTTATCAAGCTTCCCAAGCCACAGTTGGTGTTTACACTTATGTATTTAGGATTAGAACTTTTATCAAGCTTCCCAAGCCATAGTTGGTGTTTACATGTATGTATTTATGGTTAAGTTTTGACATATCGCTGTTCCCTTGGATATGAAGAAAACAACTTTTTCTTTTGTAATTTAGTGACATGTGAAGATAAAGATATGCAACAAGTTAAGAAGAAGACGAAAGAGTGGTCAAAATCAGTAGATGATCAAAAAGTGAAGAAGGAAGTACCCGAGAGATAGATAAAAGCTACATTTTACCTTTTGACGAAATATTGTTCGAATACGAAAAGGGTTTTCTGGAGGAACGTGCTTTTTAGTCATTTTGTTGCAGTTTTAGCTCAAACACCAGAAGTCCTTGTTTTTTAAGATTTATATATGAATTGTACGAATATATATATATATATATATATATATATATATATATATATATATATATATATATATATATATATATATATATATATATATATATATATATATATATATATATATATATAGCTTTTAAGTCTTTAAAAACTCATAAATAAAATACTATGTTCAAATATAGACGTCATTTTCCTTGTTCCTTAAATTATCGTGATTGATTACACATTACCTACCCCTGGTGGTAACGAATCTGGTTGGTGCATAGGGTCGTAGATGACATTTACTTCTTTTACTATAATTCAAAGAGAAAAAAACAAATCATCTATATTATATTTGCTTTGAATATATAACACATGCAACACCAAATTTGAAGTTGTGATTAAAAAGAAAAAAAAACTTTAACTTAATATATTGAATCACGGCTTACGTGTAACAACAAATAATTTTTTTTTTTTTTTTTTTTATATATTTTATATTAAGGTATTGATACTTGATAGTACATATTTTATTTATTTATATTTTTGAAGAAATGTATATAGTTTACAAATAATACCCAATTAATATTTGTATATAGTTTACAAATAATACCCAATTAATATTTGTAAGGGTAAAAACTAGTTTACAATAACCGTTGATTGATCAAATTAAAAACCCATCCAACGGCAAAAACAAGCTATGTTCACAAAAGGTCAAAGTCACTCCTTCTGTGAACCCTAACTTTAAATCCGCCATCCATGTGAGCCGTCAACATTGGCAACAAAACCGGCTTCTCTAAACAAACCGGAATTAGTTCAAACTGTTTTAAAACAGAAGCCACTACATATTTCATCTGCAGAAAGGCCATCTCTTTTCCAAGACACACCCTTGGACCCCCTTGAAAAACCGGAAATTTATAAGGGGTCTCCATTTTCAACACACCCGGTTCAGTAAACCACCGGTCCGGTTTAAACGCCAAACAGTCCTTTCCCCATAATGATTTCATTCTTCCCATGCCATACGGGAAATACATCACTCTGTTGCCCTTGTGCACCGGCGTCCCGTCCGGTAACACGTCATCATCTCCGGCGTGCTTTGAGTCCCACAACACCGGCGGGTATAACCTCATTGATTCACATAAACAAGCCTTCAAATAATCCATTTTCTTCAAATCTTCGAAGTTTAATGATTGTGACTTATTTGACTGGTCGCGATCGTTGACTATTGTGGCGACCTCGTCAAGGATATTTTTCTTCACGGTGGGGTGCCATGTCAGCAGCCAAAGGAGCCATGTCATCGCCGACGATGTAGTGTCTCTTCCAGCCATCATAAAGCTTATCACCATGTCCCTCACGAGCTCATCGCCGTGACCGGCGGATATAAACCTGGATAACAAATCTCTCCGGCTCTCACTTCCGGCCATCTGCTTTCGCCGCTCACGGATTATCTCAGTCACCGAAGAATGTACGACTCCGACAGATTCTTTCAACCTCCGTTCGCTTCCGACGTTAAACAGCCTCTTCGCCTTCCACACCCAGTTCGCCGGCGCCGTGCCACGCATTGCGCTTGCCCCCGCCGCCACATCAAACGCCGTGGCAAGCGCGGGAACAGGGCGTGTGTAATCCAAGCAGCACGGGTCCCACCCAAGAGAGATCTTACATATGGTATCAAAAGCTAACCTTTTGAGAACGTCTTGCATGTCCAACACGCCGCCATTTTCAATCGAGCTTTCCAGCAATGGAATAAGCCTTGTGGTTATTTCTTCTTCAAGAACACTGATTATAAACTCACGCAACGATTTTGTGCTGAACTCATGGCTAGCTAACTTACGTTGGGTGCTCCATAGCTCGCCGTCGACGTTGAAAATTCCCATTCCGAGAAAGTCTCCGAGGATGTCAGTGAAAGGCTTCCCTTTCGGGTAGTTTTCGAAGTTACTTCGGAGAATGTACTCGACGTTAGCAGGATTCGCAGTGATGATCATCTTGTTCTTCCATCCAAGTCGATTCAAGACGATGGTTTGCGATGGTGAGACAGAAAGGAGGTGGGTGAACCAGTGGATGAGGCGGTGGCTGTTCTGGTGGAAAGAAATAAGGGAGCCAATCAACGGATATGATTTATGTCCGTTACTTGAGCTGCTGCTGCTGGTGGCGGACGCTACCAGGATCCGAAGCAAAGAAGATAGGTACAGAAGTATGAATAGTAGAGTGAGAAACTGGAGGAGAGAGAGAGTAAACATGGCTGCAGAATGGTGGAGATGGTGAAGACTGGAGGATGTTGGTGTTTATATGGGGACCGGTGAAATGGAGTAGAAACCGTTGAAACACGTTGGGATACTAGTATTATATAACGCACGTTTTCAATGCAAGCCGCAGTCCTAGAGCTCATTTTTTATCACTAGAAACATGTGCGGAAAATATTCGACATGGTTTTTTATCTTATTTTTCGTTTTCCTTATTGACACGTCACATAAGAATACTTACTCTACCATGTTCTTTAATTATTTATTGATTACACCGTCAAAATTTTGGTCGAC
Source organism: Lactuca sativa (assembly GCF_002870075.4). Taxonomy (NCBI): domain Eukaryota; kingdom Viridiplantae; phylum Streptophyta; class Magnoliopsida; order Asterales; family Asteraceae; genus Lactuca; species Lactuca sativa. The sequence continues at coordinate 35,434,924 of NC_056623.2, forward strand.
TATAACTTATGTACGAGGTGCAGCGAGTTACTAGTTTTATACCTTTTACTGTAAATTAATAGAATTATACATTATACAAAATGTTGGTTTGTAATATGATTTACGTAATTTAGATATACGCTGATACACACAAACTAATTACAGAAGAAGCGGAGAGATAATATATTTATTAAAAGAATAATAAATAATTATATAATTAAAACTTATATGAAAAAAAAGACAAAAATTAACGTAAAATTCTCATTTTACCGACATTTAATAGAAGATGCTTGACGGTAACAACTTTATGGAACAAACATGCAATTTTTGCCAACTACATTGAATCCACGTAAAAATCTTATAGTTAATTTGGACCTAAAGTACAGAATAGTGCACACCATTGGGAACAAAAACTGTAGTTTAGTATTCTTACAAAAAATTTAAAATTTTGACATAAAATGTAGAACAACACAGACCATAAGGACCAAAAGTCTAATTTTATCATTCTTTTCTAATATAGTTTTAGAATTAAAAATTATAGGGACCAATGGTTTCTGGTAAAGGTCTTTACTACAGCTTCTTTTAGTTTAGGGTTCTTGATTTTGAAGAAAGGGAAGAGAGCTATATTAGTTTAGGAAGGCTGGGGGATTGGGGGCGTAGAATGTTGTCGGCGATAGAAAGATGAAAGATAGGAGCCTAGGAGGTCTAGTGAGTTTCCGACGAGAGTAAAGAAAGGAACGATATGGGAAAAGAGGAAATTGTCTCTCTTTCATGGAAAAATAATGTAATTTTAACCAATAAAAATATCTTAAAAATTATATAGGATGTCCAAATGGTAAAATGAGGTGTCTATTTAGCCAATTCCATATTTTATCTATATTGATAAATAAATAATAAACAATAAATAAATAAATAAATAATAAATTAAATTAAATAAAGTATAAAAAGGATAATATAGTCTTTTAAGGCATGATAATGACCAAACGCATAACAAAAATACATCTTAAGGAATATTTCAATTTTTTTTAAGACCTAAAGACCAAACGGCAAATGCACAAATTATCCCAAACCACATAGACTATTTGTTAATTTGGTCTCGCTATAAAATAACGAAAAATCCAACACTTCCTCTAATTACCCTCTTCATCCTTGATTCTATAAGCCGACCTTCCAAGCTAGACATTGATACATCTTAAGTGTAGGCATCATCAATCATGTTTGTGTATTCTTTATATCGGTTTAAGCTTAATATGGTATGGATGATGAAAAAAACAAATGATTATTAGTTTTAAGTTATCACCTTCTCATCTGATTTCTCTAATGTAATTTTTTTATAAATAATTCTTGAGTTTTGGTTAACCACAGTGTGGTGAAGGCTCACCACGACTTGGCCATGCTAGAATGTTCGCAGGACTTTAATGAGCCCCCACGACATGACATTGTTGGCCACGACGTGGTGAGCGGTTGGATCGTTAAACCCTAATTTTTTTGGGTATTTAAAGGAAAGAAGGAGGCTAGGGTTGCCTACCCTCAGCCTCCATCACTCTTAAACCTATGAGTTCGTAACCTTAATCTCCTTTGAAGCTTTTGAGCTCATTTGGGCATTTGTGGGTGGTTTATAGCTCTTTCTTAAAGAAGAATACTCCATTGGTGTATTTTTTGGAGTAAGCAAACTTCTTTCCATCATCTTGTGTTGTTGTTGGACCATTGTAAGTTGTCAAGCTTCTACCTTTCTCTTTCAACATGCTAGATCTAGATTTTTGTTCTTATTTCTTCATGTTGGGTTGAGTGGAATGCACGGAGTCCATAAAGTTTATTAAGGTCCCCTTGCTATCATATGTTTTAGATCTGGAGTTTAATGCTATTTTGAGTTCCATGCATAAGATTCTTAGTGATATTGCTTCATTTTGACCTAAGTTGGAATCTAGACTTGTTTTGGTCATGCATGTTTGAAAAAGCAATTATCTTTGGAATATTTTAGACCTTAGTAAGGATTCTGGAAGGTTGGAAGGAAATGGCTTAACAGACTAAGGACTAAATTTGTTAAGCTGCTGGAACCTAATTCCCACGACATGGTGTTTGGATGCTACGATGTGGCGACTGGGGAAAACGGACTATTTTGTCGAGAAACGCCCACGATGTGGAAATGTGAGGCCACTACGTGGTGACTTGTCCAGTTGACGTGGACCGTTAAATTTGACCATGATTTTGACCAAGTGTGACCAAGGGGTATTTGGGTATTTTGAGTTGTAGTTTGAGACTAGGTCCTTGGTTGATGTATAGGTGACTTGTATAGTCAGCAGTTGGAGTTGTGATCTATTCAACTATCTTTTCAGTGGATTGAGGTGAGTCTCTTCATAGTACTTGTGGGTCAAAGGCACCAATTCCAACCCATTGAATTATGTTATAGTATGCTAGTTGTCTTTGTGACTCTTGCATGTGTTGTCTATGTATGTATGTATACCGGGCGGGGCCTGATGAATGTATCGGGCGGGGCCCAATATATGTATGCATGATATTTATAGTATGGGGTATTTTATGGAACTCACTAAGCTTTGTGCTTACTATTGGATTAGTGTCTAAGTCCTTAATTATATTTGGTATGTACTTGACCCGGTTGTGCATAGTCCTTTTGGGTTGCCTTCACCAAAGCAACTTGACAAGATGATTTATGGAGAGAGAGAGAGAGAGAGAGAGAGAGAGAGAGAGAGAATATTGTGGTTTATTAATATATCATATGAATAATATATTAAAGGAGAAATCATATAGTTTAATTAATATTGGTCAAGAATTAATTTTGTGGCTAAAAGAGATTAATTAAATAAAGGGGACTGAAACTGCCAATTATAAGATAATTGAATTTGGGCTGTGAATCTCATGGATTAAGGGAGTGGACGATTTTAAGGTGGAAGCCAACATGGAAATCGTCCAAGGGCCTTATTCCATAAGGTTCTTAGAGCTGCTTAGGGCCTAAGCTATCCAATTAGGGTTTTAACTGAAACCCTAGCAGCTCAGCTATTTAAGGACCCCTAGGGCTTCAGTTTGAGCTACCAGAAGAAACCCTATAGTTACTATAGCCGAAATTGTGCCTCCTCTCCCTCTCTTCTAGATCATCTTCTTGCCTTGGTGTTCGTGAGCCATTAGAGGTATTACAATTGTGATACTAAGCTCTTGAAGATTGAAGATTCTTGCCACTATCAAGAGGTAATCAAATAAACTTGTATTAGTTGTAGATTTCGTTTTATAGTATGCTAGATTAGGGTTTGAAAGCTTTGGATAAATTTGCATGTACAATAAAGAAACCTAGATCCAAAGCTTTAAGGTTTTGCATGTGCACATAGGATGTTCTTTTGCTTAAAACCCATCACTTACGGTGTATGTTTGACATGTTTCAGGTACTTCCGGTTCCAAGGGGAAGGGCTTGGGTTGATTGCATCGCACGCAACCATGATTTCCGCATGTTGACTCTGATGTATTTATGGATGATTGTCATTATACTTTGATTTCACATTATGATTTTCTATAAACAATGAATAGTTGGTGGTTTTATCTAATCTAAAAATGATTTTTTTATTTTTATTTTTCGGACGTTACAAGTTGGTATCAAAGCCTTGGTTTAAGGGATTCGGGCATACCCTTGGGTGTGTCTGAACTCAAACTAAGGATTTGGTAAGTTTTCCATAAAAAGAAATTGTTTTCTAAAAAGGTTTCTAATGAAAGAAAAGGGTGTGGTGCATGAAATCGACTGAGCTCAAGTACGCTTTCCCAAAATACCCATACATGTTTTGTGTGATACTTGGAATTGAGAATCTGTGAATTGCATGCTAGATTTAGCTAATGATATGCTCAGGATTGAATGATCGAATGTTAGGAGAGATGCCTTATTTGTCTACTATATGAGCTTGTAGACTTGCGTGCTAGTATTGATCAGTCAGTGATACGATGTCCTGTTTAGGTTATGGTTTGTTTCCAATTACACAATGATCGAATGTTGTTTGCTTTATACTTTTAGGAGTTCCCATTAACATATGCTAACTAGGTACTTTTAGGAGTTCCCATTTCCAATTACACCAAGTTTTCCTTTAAGGGTATTTTGGTAATTCACGATTTTAATGAAGTGAGACACATGGTGGTTGTAGGCAATTGAGATCAGAGCTAAGAGTTGGGGTTTGATCTTCTTGATTCATCATTACTTGTGAGGTGAGTTGTTCTCACTATACTCAAGGATCGAAGGCACCAAGGCCGACCCTTTGGAATGTTATCCTGCTTTATTGTTGTTGCGATCTGTTAGATCAGTATCCTGGTAGATAGGATGTTTCTATGTGGTTATGATTGGTGAGATCGGTATCCTGGTATATAGGATGTTGCTATGCTTAGTGATATGTAGATCAATTTGACTGTCTATAGATTGTTATGTGATTATATGATATATGTGCATATGTTTAATTGGTGGTTGAGGCTTTTCTGCTTTGTGCATGAGCCAACAGACCGGGGCATTCCAACCCGATGGCTGTGGGCCGAAAGTATTCCATCCCGTGGATGATTGGACTCATAGTATGTGGAACCCAATGGTTGTGGGCCGAGAGTATTCCATCCCAAGGATGATTGGACACATAGTATGTGGGCATTCCAACCCGATGGTTATGGGCCGAGGGTATACCATCCCAAGGATGATTAGACCCATAGTATGTTGGTATTCCAACCCGATGGTTGAGGGTCTGGGGCATTCCAACCCAATGGTTGATTGGGCCCATAGTATGCTGTTATTGTTGTGTGTTATTGTTGTGTGAGTACTTTGGGGGAAACTCACTAAGTTTCATGCTTAAAATTGTCGATTTTGTTTCGGGTACTACGGATGATCGCGGGAAGGCGAATGATTAATCGTGCACCCTCGTTTTTCATGTTGTGATTTTGGGAAAACTCTGATATTGGATTATTTTGAAAACAATTTGTAAACAATGGATGATTTTGGAATGTTTGAAAAGTTTAAAATTTTTGTGAAATTTACGAGTGTTACAGGATTGTTGGTTTTGGGTTTGGAACCCATATGTTAATTGAATGTTTTCATGTTTGATAGCGCAAGGATTCTAGTGAATCTGCAGTCAGAGATATATTCGTGGGTTCAGCTGTTGAGGTGAGTCTCCTTACTATACTATGGGTCTAAGGCACCAATGTCGTCTCATTTGGTTTATGTATTGTAGTAAGACCAAGGGGTGGCCCTTGGAATTTGTATGAAAGACCATGGGGTGGATCCTGGTAATCTGTATGCAAGACCAGATTCTGGACTCTGATAGCTAAGTAGATAAGTAGTGGCAAATTGTATGCTAGTTATCTTTGTGATGCTTGCATGGGAAACCAGGAGGTGGCTCCTAGCACTTGTCTGTAAGACCCAATATTTTGGTCCCCATATTGGCAAGGAAAGACCATGACACGACTTGTGGCATAATGGCAAGACTATGGTTGGCACATAGCACCTCCCATTGTATGCTTGATATGTATGGCTCGCATGTTATGTATGGTATGTGGTATTTGGGGAACTCATTAAGCTTTGTGCTTATAGTTGTGGTTCATGATTTAAGGTACTTTCGGTTCAAAAGGGAAACGCCCAACTTGATCCCAACACATACACCTGTGTTTTCCGCAACTCTTGATTTTGGGATTTTACTCTGATAATTGTTTTATTTTGAAATTCTTTTAAATGTTTGAATAAAGGATAAATGATTGTTTTGATTATATTAAAATGATACTTTTACCTTCTAATTTTTGGGATGTTACAAATTGGTATCAAAGCCTTGGTTTTAGGGATTCGGGTATACTCTTGGGTGTGCCTGAACTCAAACTGAGGGTTTGGTGAATGTAACATCCCGGAATAGCAAGAGTAAAGTTGAAGGGCTAAAAGAGTAAAATGAGAAGGAGCGACTCGGCGAGTCCACGAGTGGACTCGGCGAATAGGGTCGCGACTCTAGTCGCGTGTTAAATGACCAACTCGGCGAGTAGCATGGGTGGACTCGGCGAGTTGGTGCTAAATGGAGAAAACCCTAAATCCGGAGGTTGAGCCCTATATAAAGAACATAACATTCATTCCCCCAGCCTCTTTACTCATCCTCAAGTCCAGAAACCCTTAGCCTTCGTGTGTGAGTGATCATATTGCATTTGGAAGCTTGGAGAAGCAATTGTTGAGGAAATCTTGAAGGGTAGGAGGCTTGGAGCAAGGGGCTTTGCTTGGATTCGAGTTCCATTGCAGTTGGGGCGTTCTTTTGAGGTAATATCTCGTCCTTGGGCTGTTACTCTTATGGATTCATCGTTTTGGGGTTTGTGGGGAGTTTATCTTGGGATGTTTTGGGGTTTGGAGGTTAGATATGAGGTTGCTGCCTCAGATCTGGAAGGGAGAAGGTCTAGAGTGCAGGAAAGTCCCTATTGATGAGTGTTTGAGGGAGCTATTATGTTCCAAACCCTAGCCCTAAAGTGTAAAAGGCCTAGATCTATTTGGATTCACGTAAAGTTTGCCACTTTACGTGATGGATGGGTTGTAGGAGGCTAGATCTATGTATTGGATCAATTGCATGGCCTGGAATCTTTCTGTATAGATTCAGACCGGTGGTACTCGGCGAGTCACATGGGTAGACTCGACGAGTTGCTTGAAGATGGCCTGGAACTCGACGAGTTGGAAGAACAACTCGGCGAGTAGGTTGAAGATAACCTTAGACTCGACGAGTCTGTTCTTGGACTCGGCGAGTCTTGTCGAAGAGTCCCAATCCTTTCTGGTGGAGCCGTGAATCGGTGAGTCAAAGGGATGACTCGGTGAGTTGTATGTGAGTGGACTCAGAGTTGTTGAACTCGGCGAGTCTCGGGGTGACTCGGCGAGTTGAGTCGCGGATTAGGGAAGTTCGGAGCATGGGGACTCGGCAAGTAGAGTCAGTCAGGGGTTGACTTTGACCGAGGGTTGACCAGTTGTCTTCCAGGGGTGTTTTGGTAATTGTGGGTATTTATTGAGTTCAGTGCTTTGTTGTTTTTCAGTGGAGGAGTTCGTGTCGGAGTTTGGAGTAGCGGGATCTTATCCTTTCAGCCGACAGTTTCGAGGTGAGTTATCCTCACTATGTCAACAGGGTCTAAGGCACCAAGGCCGGCCCTTATCGGATTGAGATCCGGGTAGTTGTTGTTATGTTATTGCTTTGATATGTTTGCATCCTGGTAGCTAGATTGGTATATGTTAGAGACACGATTAAGACCGGTATCCTGAGAGATAGGGTGATGCTATGCTAGTGACCGGTTAGGTCGGTATCCTGGTTAGGATGATGACATGTTATGTGATCTGTTTGATCTGCTTGTTGACTGTGAATTGTTGTATGATTGTATGTATATGTGCACATGGTTGTTTGGACTGGAGATGGTTGAGGCGGGTCCTGCTTTGTGTTGTAGGCCAAGATACCCAGGGCGGACCGGTTGTCCCGAAGGCCCAGTGAGCGGTCCGGATAGGCTGTAGGCCCCAAGAGGGCGGACCAGACGTGCCGAGGCTTGGAGAGTGGACCAGGCCGATTGAAGGCCCGGTGCGGGCAGACCAGTCATACTGTAAGTGGACCAGGTGGATTGAAGGCCCGGTGCGGGCGGACCAATCACACTGTAGACTCGATGTATGTGGTTAGATTCGGAGAGTGGACCAAGTGGATTGAAGGCCCGGTGCGGGCGGACCAATCACACTGTATACTCGAGGTATATGGTTAGACTCGGAGGGTGGACCAGGTGGACTGTTGGCCGGTGCGGCGGACCAGTCCCACAGTAGACCCGAAGTGCATGGTTGTTCTGTGATCAGATATGTTATGGCAATGTTATGCGTGTATGGTATATGTGGTTGGTATTTTGGGGGTATCTCACTAAGCTTTCGGGCTTACAGTTGTGGTTTAATGTTTTTCAGGTTCTTCAGGAGACCGTGGCAAGGCGAAGGCGTGATCGTACCGCTCCTCGTGTTTATATTGAGATGAGATCCTGGGAATACTTGAAATGAAATGTATTGAAAACCTTTTTGTAATAACTTTATTGGTATTGGGTTGTTTTTGAAAATTTTAAATTGATTGAAATTTTTGGTCGTTACAAGTTGGTATCAGAGCCTTGGTTTGAGTGAATTGGAGAAACACTCATGTGACTCTAGTCTCAAATCGAGGAGAGTTTTCAAAAGAGAGTTTAAAACGGTTTTCAAAATGAGTAAAGGAGGACGCGGAGGTACGATCAGCCGGAGCCAGTAAGTAACCCTAAAATACCATGCATGTTATTTGTTTTTGAGCTTTGATAGAACAGCATGCTAGTGTTAGGCTAAGGATCTTCAGGATTTCATGATAATGTTGCCTGATTTGTGATGCCTGTAGCCTAGGGTTTCCTTGTGGGAGATTTTCAGTGTTCCTCTAGTGGTGAGGGTTGAGAATTGTTATGCATGTTTTCACTAGGGTGTTGTGGTAGTACTTCATGCAAATATGGGTAGGTGTGGAAGGTAGTATGGGCCCGTACTACTGAAAGCACAGGACCCATACGCGTATCAGGGAAACCATGACCTCTAGGGTTGGGTTGAGAGAGTTGGTTCCCGGGATAGTGGGAAGAGTCTGAGATTTTGTGTGGTGTTTTTCAGTATGGAGATTCCGAGGCATGCTGGGAGTGGATCTGGATCAGGATCGGGAGCAGGAGAGGGAGTTCCGGGCGGGTCGGTACCGCCCGAGGTTATCGGTCAGATGAGCACGTGCGAGTTGGATGCGAGGATTCGTGATATCCTGCGTGATGAGATTGCTGAGTTGTTCCGGGCTGAGTTGCCAGAGTTGTTTGGGTCGATCAAGACCGCCATGGTTGAGTATTTTGATGAGCGCTATGCAGCTCTCATAGAGACGGCTGCCGTGGCGGCTACAGCGGCTGTAGCAGCGGCAGGGGGAGAAGCTGGTCGGGGCTTTCAGTATCGGGACTTCGATAATACGAAGCCTCCCACCTTTGATGGGGTTCAGGACCCGATTGTTGCTATGAGATGGTTATCGGACGTGGAGGGGTGTTTCTTCATGTGTTCATGCCCTGCTGATCAGAGGGTGAGGTGTGCTCTGAACCTGTTGAGGCTCGGGGCGAAGGATTGGTGGAGATTAACCACGGGGTCATATTCGGATGCGCAGAGGGATGCGGTTTCATGGGATCAATTCAGGGAGATGTTCAGCACTCGCTATGTTCCGCGAGTTGAGAGGGAGAGATTGGCTCAGGAGTTCCTTGAGCTGAAGCAGGATTCAGAGTCGGTGACTGAGATCACCAGGATGTTCACTGAGAGGGGGATGTTCTGCCCAGAGTTTGCTTAGGAGCAGGCTCAGATGTCTCGATATCTGAGCATGCTTAAGAGGGACATCAGATAGTTTATGTCTACGCAGAGGTACGAGACCCTGTTGGAGTTGCAGGAGGCCGCCAGGCGGCGTGAGTTAGAGATTGAGTTGCAGATGTGTGAGCTGAGGCAGACTCCGGTGCAGTCGCAGCCGGCGCCGAAACGGTCCAAGACCGTTGACGCTAGAGTGGGGGATCTGAGCAGCCAAACTTGTGGGAAGTGTGGGAGGGGTCACACCGGAGTTTGTAGGTCCGGTGGTGCATGCCGCAAGTTCGGAAAGGAGGGGCACTATGCGAGGGATTGTCGGCAGTCAGCGCCGGTTCGGGATTTGAGGATTTGTTATCATTGTCATCAGGTTGGACATTTGAGGGTCAACTGTCCACAGCTCACTGCAGGACCGGTGCAGGATCTAGCACCGACCACTTTGAGGATCACGGGTGGAGGTCAGGGTGGAGCGGAGCCGCCAAGGGCTCAGGGTCATGCTTTTCAGCTTGCAGCAGAGGAGGTCGGAGCAGTGCCGGATGAAGCTGCGGGTATGTTTCTTCCTTGATGTCTTGTTATCTTATGATTATTGTGGTGAATGGTTCTTGGTGTGATATTTGTTGTTTATGAGAGTTGTGGTATGATTATGGGTTAGTGTTGGGAATTTCGTTAGTTATCATTCATGGGGTTATTAGTGGGAATCTGGCGCTGGTCTAAATGTCAGGCAGCATCTGCCTTCTGAGGGGTGGTTAGCTATAGAATGAGTTTCTTTCAAGCGGGAGGATCAGTGTGGAATTGTGATTTTGTGAAGGTTGCTAGTGCTAGTGGGAAATCAGTCCGCGTGTAGGGGTGTTGTTGTGCAGGGTTGTTTTGGGAGGTCGGTGATAGCGACCGGTGGTTGATAGTCAGTGCCCTAAGTGGGGGAGAATTGGAAAATTCTCCGGATGATTGATGAGTATGTGAGATTGTTGAGCTATCTGGAATTCAGCAGTGTTCTGTCAGCCAAGAGTGTAGCCTGGCATGAGTAAGTGGCAGACATGCGGGGCGGAATACAGACCAAGGGTACTTATTTGCAGAGGGTCTGGGATCAGGCCGGGATTGAGTTGTGTGATGGAGATAGAGTTCGGAACCCCCTAGAGGGCTAGAATGATATGCACGGGAAGATTTCCCGGAGAGATAGCTCGGAATGATGAATGTTAGTTGAGCGGTCCGGATAGACTGAAGGCCGGAAGGGGTACCAGTCAGGCCGAAGGCTCGGAGAACGGTCCAGCTAAACTGAAGGCACCGAGAGCGGTCCAGATTGGCTGAAGGTTCTGAGAGTGGTCCAGATTGACTGAAGGCTTGGTGAGGCGGACCAGTCATGCTGAAGACTCTGCGGGTATTGTTGGATCGGTTCGAGGATATGGTTTGTGTATGTTGCGATGTGATAGCATTTGAAGGTCTGGCCCCGGGTAGTGATCTTGATTAGTTGAGATAGTGCATTGGCTTGAGAGTCCCTGCGATCAGAGTCAGAGCATGTGTGTGTTGGATGGATAGCGGTTACGCTATGAAGGAGTGGTGCAACATTGGGCGAGCACCGTGGCACTTGTCGGAGTGACAAGGCGGCCAAACGGATTCCTTGGTAAAGGAAAGATAGAGGAGTGTAACTCCGAGAGAGAATGCGAATTCACGGAAGTGAAGCGGCAGAGAAGAGTTATGATTAGAGTGATCCAAGTATGACCATTGAGCAGCGTGTTTGCGATAGTGGAATGGGAGCACATCCGGCTTGGGATGTTTGCTGAGGTCGCGGAAGGAATTCCGCGGGTGTAGAGCCAAGAGGCTCGGAAGGGATGTAGGGAGAGAGTCTTGGGCTCTCAGTGTGATTCTGATCAGGAAAGTGCGTATGTGGTAGTGGTTCATCCTAGGGGATGTTTGGAGATATCATCAGTGTATCGGGTTTTCCCAACCTGAGGGTGCTAAAGCTAGTTCAGCATGTGTATGTGATTGTAAGAGGAGAACTCATGGGAGTTGTTCTGAAGAATGTGTCTTTCTGTCAGCAGAATGATTACAGTTGGACTCGGACCGGGAATCCGGTGGTGCATGGTTACCTTCTATCTCATATGGGTCGAGTGATGGTTGTGTTTTGAGGAACCTGGTTGGGTTAATGCCAGGTGGTGCGTGGCGGGAGTATTTCTAGAGTTGAGTTGTTGTAGGCTTCGAGGACGAAGCCTAATTTAAGTGGGGAAGAATTGTTACATCCCGGAATAGCAAGAGTAAAGTTGAAGGGCTAAAAGAGTAAAATGGGAAGGAGCGACTCGGCGAGTCCACGAGTGGACTTGGCGAGTAGGGTCGCGACTCTAGTCGCGTGTTAAATGACCAACTCGGCGAGTAGCTTGGGTGGACTCGGCGAGTTGGTGCTGAATGGAGAAAACCCTAAATTCGGAGGTTGAGCCCTATATAAAGAACATAACATTCATTCCCCCAGCCTCTTTACTCATCCTCAAGTCCAGAAACCCTTAGCCTTCGTGTGTGAGTGATCATATTGCATTTGGAAGCTTGGAGAAGCAATTGTTGAGGAAATCTTGAAGGGTAGGAGGCTTGGAGCAAGGGGCTTTGCTTGGATTCGAGTTCCATTGCAGTTGGGGCGTTCTTTTGAGGTAATATCTCGTCCTTGGGCTGTTACTCTTATGGATTCATCATTTTGGGGGTTTGTGGGGAGTTTATCTTGGGATGTTTTGGGGTTTGGAGGTTAGATATGAGGTTGCTGCCTCAGATCTGGAAGGGAGAAGGTCTAGAGTGCAGGAAAGTCCCTATTGATGAGTGTTTGAGGGAGCTATTATGTTCCAAACCCTAGCCCTAAAGTGTAAAAGGCCTAGATCTATTTGGATTCACGTAAAGTTTGCCACTTTACGTGATGGATGGGTTGTAGGAGGCTAGATCTATGTTTTGGATCAATTGCATGGCCTGGAATGCTTCTGTATAGATTCAGACCGGTGGTACTCGGCGAGTCACATGGGTAGACTCGACGAGTTGCTTGAAGATGGCCTGGAACTCGACGAGTTGGAAGAACAACTCGGCGAGTAGGTTGAAGATAACCTTAGACTCGATGAGTCTGTTCTTGGACTCGGCGAGTCTTGTCGAAAAGTCCCAATCCTTTCTGGTGGAGCCGTGAATCGGTGAGTCAAGGGGATGACTCGGTGAGTTGTATATGAGTGGACTCAGAGTTGTTGAAGTCGGCGAGTCTCAGGGTGACTCGGCGAGTTGAGTCGCGGATTGGGGAAGTTCAGAGCATGGGGACTCGGCGAGTAGAGTCAGTCAGGGGTTGACTTTGACCGAGGGTTGACCAGTTGTATTCCAGGGGTGTTTTGGTAATTGTGGGTATTTATTGAGTTCAGTGCTTTGTTGTTTTTCAGTGGAGGAGTTCGTGTCGGAGTTTGGAGTAGCGGGATCTTATTCTTTCAGCCGACAGTTTCGAGGTGAGTTATCCTCACTATATCAACAGGGTCTAAGGCACCAAGGCCGGCCCTTATCGGATTGAGATCCGGGTAGTTGTTGTTATGTTATTGCTTTGATATGTTTGCATCCTGGTAGCTAGATTGGTATATGTTAGAGACATGATTGAGATCGGTATCCTGAGAGATAGGGTGATGCTATGCTAGTGACCGGTTAGGTTGGTATCCTGGTTAGGATGATGACATGTTATGTGATCTGTTTGATCTTCTTGTTGACTGTGAATTGTTGTATGATTGTATGTATATGTGCACATGGTTGTTTGGACTGGAGATGGTTGAGGCGGGTCCTGCTTTGTGTTGTAGGCCAAGATACCCAGGGCGGACCGGTTGTCCCGAAGGCCCAGTGAGCGGTCCGGATAGGCTGTAGGCCCCAAGAGGGCGGACCAGACGTGCCGAGGCTTGGAGAGTGGACCAGGCCGACTGAAGGCCCGATGCGGGCAGACCAGTCATACTGTAGACTCAGAGAGTGGACCATGTGGATTGAAGGCCCGGTGCGGGCGGACCAATCACATTGTAGACTCGATGTATGTGGTTAGATTCGGAGAGTGGACCAAGTGGATTGAAGGCCCGGTGCGGGCGGACCAATCACACTATATACTCGAGGTATATGGTTAGACTCGGAGGGTGGACCAGGTGGACTGTTGGCCGGTGCGGCGGACCAGTCCCACAGTAGACCCGAAGTGCATGGTTGTTCTGTGATCAGATATGTTATGGCAATGTTATGCGTGTATGGTATATGTGGTTGGTATTTTGAGGGTATCTCACTAAGCTTTCGGGCTTACAGTTGTGGTTTAATGTTTTTCAGGTTCTTCAGGAGACCGTGGCAAGGCGAAGATGTGATCGTACCGCTCCTCGTGTTTATATTGAGATGAGATCCTGGGAATACTTAAAATGAAATGTATTGAAAACCTTTTTGTAATAACTTTATTGGTATTGGGTTGTTTTTGAAAATTTTAAATTGATTGAAATTTTTGGTCGTTACAGTGAAATTTTTTATAAGATAAACGTTTTATTAAAAAGGGATTTCTAATCAAAGAAAGGGGTGTGATGCGTGCAATCGACCGAGCTCAAGTAAGTGGTTCCCAGAATACTAATACATTTTTATTATGATATATGTGAAGGGTTTTGAGCATTCTAAAACACCTATGGTGTACATACAACCCTAGAAACCTTGGATCTATTTTTTCTCTATTATACATGCAAATTTGATTTTCCAAGGTTCTGAACCTAACTAGCATGTTATGGGGTACTAGTAATATAAAACTTTAGTAGAATAACATACCTTTTCTCGTGGTTGATTGATTAGAGTCTTGAGAGCCTAGCACTAATAATATGGATGCCTCAAGTGGAATCACAAATCACCAAAACACCTTGGAAGACTTGAGAGAATAGAAAGCACTTCTAGAAATCGGCCCACCCTTAGTTCTCACACACACTAGTGCCATTGATCACTTCTTCGACTAAATTAGCAACCCTGATAGTTGTCTCAAGAGTAGGTTCCTGGCGTACTGGCATAGTATGTTCATCCTTACTTTGTTGAAGTAAACGCCTTGTTTCCTCCATCTGATGATCCAACATCATTCGCACCATTGCATATACTCCCGCCATCGTGATTGGCTCAGGTGCAACTGATAGCTCTGGTGCACTCCCAATCATGTGTGGCTCAGGCTGCGGGTTATCGTTTCCGAATCCGTTTTGTGTGTTTTCCATTTCGATCTATACACCAAATTAGGTGAATTTAGATCTCTATTTCGATAGACGTTCAAATCATCATTTTCACTCCGAAACGTTTACATGTTAGTTCTAATACCGTATTCGTACGCTTAGAATCCTAAACACATAAGGTTTCCAGATCCAGTCGGCAACAGACCATAGATCCGAACAAACAATATCATATATGGAAAACATATAGTATTTAGCACATAAAAGCATTTTAGGCATCTTTCCTAAAGCATACAAGTGCTCGTGTCAATTTAGGTGTATTGCCTAAAATATAAAAGACACACTCAACTCACAATCATCGCTTAGCATCCTAAGTTTAAGTCTAGAAATTTCCTACAAATTCCTAGTTCGCTTAAACTAATGCTCTGATACCAACTGTGACATCCCCAATTTCACGGCCAGAAAAGACCAGTTTAATTTATGCTTTTAAAATGATTTTAGAGTAATCCTTTGATTAAAAGAGTTGCGGAATTTGTTCCCAAAAAGAATATGATAAAAGTTATCAAAACGATTCTCAAAGAGAACGTATTTTCATTAAATAATAAAACTTCGG
Source organism: Lactuca sativa (assembly GCF_002870075.4). NCBI lineage: Eukaryota > Viridiplantae > Streptophyta > Magnoliopsida > Asterales > Asteraceae > Lactuca > Lactuca sativa. The sequence goes on from NC_056623.2 coordinate 35,449,988, forward strand.
GATGTCATGTTTCGATACAGACCAAAAGCATAAACAGTATAAAATAGACCTTACAACAGTTATTTCTAACTACTTATCTATATTCCTAAATCTCTCGTCAAGTCCACCAACTTATACTCTTGTGTCATTACCTGTAATGCAAAGAAAACTGAGTGGGTCAGGCTTGGGAGCCTGGTGAGCATATAGGGTTTTCAACCCACAATAAATAATTAATTTAATTTCATCAACCAATAATAACCCAATTACCCATTCCCGTTATTCTCACTTTACATCCCTAACACAACTAACACAAAGGACCTAGTCTAAGAATATTTCATCGGGGCGACAACACATGCTTCGGGGGTTCCTCAGTAATATAAGTCAAATAAGACAACCATGAGGGGGATGGAATACAGCGAATGAACACCCAAGTTCATTAACACCTACATGTTATGAGCCTGCTAGCGTTCCACTGGACTGTCTAGAAAAGTCCGTGGTCGTCATCTAAATTCCGCTAGATGACTGGATTACAATGACATCGATGCCTCTCGTCCTTTTATCATAAGACAACTATCTACCCATGTTCTACCCAACATTTTATTAGATAAAATATACATTTTTAGACACAGTTTAAAACCTGTATAGTATGTTCATTCAAAACACATTCCAGATAAACGATGAGGCACATAAACATAACACATATTTCATAGAGAATAAATCATATCTATGAGATTAGAAGATAACATTGATACACTCACATAACACATATACTTAGTACGTTAAATTGATACTTGTATAAAATCGTGCATTTGAAAGAGATTAGGTACCCCCTTCAAATCAAGACCAATATATAAACACATAACACGTATTTCATAGTAAATACTTAATATTTATGCGTTAGAAGAAAGTTACTACACACTCACACCAAACATATACTTAATACATTCAAACAATACTTGTATTAAAATCGTGTTTATGAAAGGGACTATACACTCACATAACACATATACTTAGTACGTTAAATCGATACTTGTATAAAATCGTGCATTTGAAAGAGATTAGGTACCCCCTTCAAATCAAGACCAATATATAAACACATAACACGTATTTCATAGTAAATACTTAATATTTATGCGTTAGAAGAAAGTAACTACACACACACTTGATCAGAAGATGATCAGACAGCACTACGGCTTGTAGAAGTAGTATTCTTCGGTGAAACTGGGATCACTTCACACACCGGGTTTCTCGCAGACAGAGCTTCGACTCGGAAACTCTTCTTCTTTTCGGGATCTTTGGGCTTTGGGACTTGCTTCGGGTCTCGAGAAGATACCGGGGCTTCGGGGGGTAAAATAGGGCTTAGAGAAGGTATCGGGAGTGAGAGAGCAAGGGAGGAGCAACCAAAATCGGCTGACCCTTGATTTCTATTTATAGGGTGAGATTTTAGGGTTCACGTCGTGAGTTTTAAGGCTCACGTCGTGGGGATTGATCGTCACTGCATGCGTCACTCGACCACTTGGGTCTGACAGTTCCGGAAGGTCAAATCTCAAAATTCACTTTGTGAACACAGTGTTCACGTCGTGAACTCTGACACAGTACCGGGTTTCGTGCCCCGAACTTCATAAATTCATAACTTTCGCATACGAACTCCGTTTTCGACGTTTTTTATATCGACGCGAAGGTGAGGTTATGCTCTACAACTCTCGTTTAGACTCCATTGGCTAATTTTGACTTTATTTTTAATATATTACTTTTAGTAGGCCGGGACAGGAAAACTCCGTTCGAAATTCATAACTCCTTCATCTGAACTCCGTTTTCGTCTGTCTTTTTATCGTTGGACTAATATTGATGAGATATTCAATTCTCATTGAGAAAGTTTTGGCTAAATATCACTCGACCTCAATCTCGAGTTTCGGGCTGCATACTGCTAATGCTGAAACTTCGAAAAATCATAACTTCCTCATATGAAGTCAGATTTAGACGGTCTTTTTATGCACGCTCTCGGTTTAACGTGTTCTATGAATTTCATTTAGACCGCTAAGGACAAATATCACTCTAACGTAAATTCACTATATACGTCGGGCTGTGTCGTGCCGGTTCTGTCACGAAAGTTCGACAGGTCATAACTTCTTCGTTATAACTCAGATTTCGGCGTTCTTTATATGCACGGAAACCTTGTGAAATATACTAAAACTTGGTTAATATTTATCCTTCTAAATAATCTTCTCTCAAAAAGTCATTTTTGATGCTTATCGTCTCTAAATTGACTAGCCCGGATCTACGGGCGTTACATATTCCAAGTGTTCATGGTGTTGTGTGAACCATTTGAGGTGTCACACTTCGGCCACTAGGCACTCAAGCTTCATGAAGACAAGTTACATCAAAAAGGTATGTATTCTATCTATTTTATTACCCAAGTATATGATATTTGTATGCTAGTAAAATGTAATATCTTGGAAACTTCATATTTGCATGTATAATAGAGAAGACATAGATCCAAGGTATTTAGGGTTGTATGTGCACCATAGGATGTTGTAGTATACTAAAACCCAACAGGTATAACTCCAAGGTCTCCAATGAAGTTCCTTAGCCATGGGGAGAGGGACCCCATCGCTAATAGGTGGTGGTTAGCGGATATGGCAAACACGTTCAGGACGAGTTTCTACCTTGAGGAGGCGAAGGTCAGATTTGTTTCCTGCCTTTTGAAGGACACGGCACGAGATTGGTGGGAGGAGGTAGGACATGAGGTCGATGATGATGCTATTGATGCTATGTCATGGGATGATTTTTTGACAAGGTTCTGAGCTGAGTTCGCACTGGTGATTGAGGTGCAGCAGTTGGTGAGAGAGTTTCAGGATCTCCATGAAACTAATGAGACTGTGGCAAAGATCACTGCCAAGTTCTGTGAGAGGGCCTTATTGGTTCTGCAGTATGCCGCAGACGAGGAGATGAAGAAGGTAAGGTATCATGATATGCTGCAGGATGACATCAGAGAGTTTGTGAGTAACTCAGAGTGTAAGACCTTGAATGATATGATTTCTAGAGCCCAAGAGCGGGAGATCGATTTGGAGCACCTAGGGAAGTGTGGGCCAGATCAGGTGCATATAATGGAGGGTCCCGGGAAGATACCCAAAACTTTGGATCAATTTTTGAGGGGCCAATAGGGTCAGAGTCATAGAAGCGTGTGTGCGAAACTGCACGATGAGGTTTGTCGTTCTAGAGGTTTAGGTAGCTACAAGTGTGGCAGGGTTGGTAATGTCAATATGGATTGTCCTCAGGGGGCAAGACCGTTATGTTATCACTACAACTAGGTAGGCCACAAGAAGGCAGATTGTCCGATGATGAGGAAACGGCCAGTGAGTGCACCTGCTTCGGTTACTTTGAGGATCACTGATGGTCATGAGGGTATGGCAGGAGCCGCAACAGAGAAGAGTCGGGCATTACAATTTCAGGTAGGGGAGGCTAGGACCCCAGCAGGCGATGTTGCAGGTATGCGATCTTTTGTTTTCTCTTCGGTTGTTATTAGTATTAATGTTGTTTGGAATCTTGCATTGATTTGGGTAAGCATTATATTTAGTTTAATTCTCTATTATTCATTGAATTCTCTCATTAAAGAATTGTTATATGCCATTTGCATGCCATGAATCATTAGTGGGTTAGAAGCGGTTGCATCTTGTTGAGCGAGTTTCAATGTGTTCGGTTGTTATCTTATTTCTTGGTAGAGATCGGTTGAGGACTATTGTGTGGAAGGTCTTTGGTTAGGATTCAGTGGGTTAGTTCTCCGGTATTGTTCGGGTTCAACACTTTTAGCATTTAAGATTGGTTGGCTCTTGCGAGGGGGGGGGGGCAAGAGAAGTGTTCTATTCCTGAGGTTTGGTCTTTTCATCAGTTCAGAGGGCTTCAAGATTTGATTGTTGTACCTTTTAAAAGCGTCTGGGGTTATCAATTTTGTTGGGATTTCGGGGAGTGTTCATCGGGTCATCAGGGTGGTGCAGTCTTTGGATTAGTTAGTAATATAAAACTATTATTAGTAAGTGTAGGTTGTCAGTGGTTCAATCATAAGGGGGTAAAATGGATTGGGAATCCTTCAAACCGTGTGTGCTAGGAGAGCTTAGTTGAATCCAAATGGTGGAGAACTGTTCAGATTTCTAGGAGCGGAATCAGGTGTGAATCTAGGATGAGTTTCACATCCCCGTAGGGGCGGGGGGGGGGGGGAGACGGCCCAAGTGACGATCTGTATTGAGGATTGTGCAATTTGGGAGTTCGGAAAACTTCCCAATAGTTGGTTAGTGCCTTTTTGGTGGAGGAAATCGAGCTTTCGGTGGACCTAGGTTGGGGTTCCATGCATGACATGAGTCCAGATTGTGCGCTTGGTCAGGTGCATGTTCGACTCTGGATGTGTATGGATTGATAGGTGAGCGGTAAGACCATGGGCAGTGGACATGGAAAAATAGGATGTGTTGTAAGATTGCGGGGTGGCCCATAGCAATCACTAGTAGGAAAATAGTGTAGAAATGTTGTAAGATTGTGGGGTGGCCCGTAGCATTCACTAGTTGGCAGTTAGTACGGGAGTGTTGTATGATTGAGGGGTGATGCGTAGCATTCACCGGACCCTATGAAACGGTGAGGGTGTGGCAAATCCATGATTGGTCACAGATTTCTTCATATGATTTTAACCAGGGTAGGTCAGTTCGCAAGACTGTGGGAGGGCCATAGCATGCTTGGAATCAGGAAGTGGTGGGTCGTTGGAGATCGCGTATTATATAAGATTTTGGTTGGTCTCGTAGAATTCATGTATAACATTGGATTTCGTGGCGATATGGTTTGGGCAATTATTGTCAGTTGAGGCTTTCTTTCGGAAGTCGCGTGGGGAGACTGATGGGTTTTGGTCATAAGACATCCTATGTGCTCATACAAACCCTAATGCTTGGATCTAGGTTTCTCTATTGTACATACTTTGAATCCAAGACTATAAACCCTAATTCTAGCATATGGAAATTGATATTAACATATAATTAGGTTTATGATATTACCTTGATTGTTATGTAGCAATAACAATCCCAATTCCTCCTTGAATTGACTTTGAAAGGCTTAGAGTCACAAGTGTCACTCCTCTAATGGTTCACAAACACCATAAGCAAGAGGATGAAGAGGAGAGAGGATGGAGGCTGCCCAAAACGTGTTCTAACCCTAGAAAAGAAGTTTCCCAAAACGTGTTCTAACCCTAGAAAAGAAGTTCCCCACGTTTTTGAGCCTTAAGGGTTCTATATATAGTGAGGCTATTAGGGTTATCTAACAAGGAAACCCTAATTTGGTTGCTTAAGCCCTAAGCAACCCATAGACTCCTTTAATCAAGCCCTTGGACGATTTCCTTATGGGCTTCCCATAAGAATTCGTCCACCTCTTGATTTAAGACAATCCATGGCCCAAATTGCAATTATCTTATAATTACAATTCCAGTCCCTTAAGTTTAATTAATCTCTTTTAGTCACAAAACTAATTACCAATTAATTATTGACTAATATTAATTAAGCAATATGATTTCTCCTTTAATATATCATTCTCATAATATATTAATAAATCATATTTAATCATTTCTCTCCATAAATCATCCTATCAAGTTGCTTTGGTGAAGGCAACCCAAAAGGACCATGCACCATCGGGTCAAGTACATACCAAAATAGTTATGGACTTAGACACTAATCCAACAGTCTCCCACTTGGATAAGTCTGATAACTATTCTGCGTATGACTTCAAATCCTGATCTGCAATCGTAGCTTTCCAAAGCCGCTGTCAACTCTGATCTTATCAGATACGTGTGTCCTTAGATAAGGGATCATATATTCCTCCATTCTAGATATCATATGAGATATGATTTCAAATCATTCTCTTTGTACTATATCTCGATTTCCAATTTATGACGACTGACTAATTGAACAAATCAAATTAGCCCTAGCCCGGCCGAGCATTTACGTTTGTCATCACTAAACCATCGAGGGGCCCAAAGATATCGCTTTTATCCTACTTTTAATAAAAGGAATGTATAAACTTTGATACAATGCTTGCTTGCACTCACTCACCGAATTACACACAACAATATGTTTTATAACACCAAGTTACTAGTGCGTTTACATGTTATCAATGTGCAACCGATTCGCAAGATACAACTCACACATCTCGGTTTCAAGAATATAAGATGTTATCGTCTCACCAATCACTCGTGATACAATTCATGGAGTGATCCAAGTGAGCGTGGGTTTAATCCAATGCTCAAATCATATTCATAAGCACTCATGAACGTTGCAGCAAACATTTGCTTATGTATAATACACTTTAGACAATCCACACAACAATTCACGACAGTCTTCATTCATACCTACTTCCAACATATGAACGACTGTGGCCCGTTCGAATAATTTGACTGTTCTTAACCAATTAAATTATTCAGGAAGTCAAAACATGCAAAGTGAAACACAAGGATAATACTAATCCTATATGGCCTCAAACCTTTGAGTATAAATAAAACACATTTTATTTATCACCATATCGATTACTCATTATTTGTCGTTTCGGGTAATCAACTTCTTACTCGAATTATTACACTTGTCTCATGCTCTTAGCATGCACAATGTTTACATGTGGTTCTTACTTTGTGAAATAGATCAAATGAACACATTTCCAATCATACTCATTTCACAACTCCCAATCCTTTTCACAAGTGAAAGAATATCAAATTCTTACCACTTATGGAATATGTTAGATTCTAACATTTTATGCAATGATCCTTTCGCAATGTCATAGCACAAAAGTCACAATGACTATTGCCAATGATATTACAAAGTCCTCTATCGGAGATTGTTACAAGACAATTCCTTAGATATAATGTCTCTCACTCAAAGTACATTCCTTTGAACATCCTTTTGCATAAAAGTTTATAATCTAGACATAGATTTTCAATATTCAATTCCCAATATGGAAAACTTTCCATATTGCTTATGTCTAATACCTTATAGACAATCCACACACCAATTCATGATAGTCTTCATTCATATCTACTTCCAACATATGAACGACTGTGGCCCGTTCGAATAATTCGATTATTCTTAATAAATTCAATTATTCTGGAAGTCAAAACATGCAAATGTGAAACACAAGAATAATACTAATCCCATATGGTCTCAAACCTTTGAGTATAAATAAAACTCCTTTTATTTATCACCATATCGATTACTCATTATTTGTCGTTTCGGGTAATCAACTTTTTACTTGAATTACAACACTTGTCCCATGCTCCTAGCATGCACACAATGTTTACCTATGGTTCTTACTTTGTGAAATAGATCACATTGAACACATTTCCAATCATTCTCATTTCACAACTCCAAATCCTTTTTCCATAAGTTAAAGAATATCAAATTCTTGCTACTTACAGAATATGCTAGATTCTAACATTCTATGCAACTATCCTTTCGTAATGTCACTGCACCAAAGTCACAAAGATTATTGCCAATGATATTACAAAGCTCTCTATTGGAGATTGTTACAAGACAATTCCTTAGATATGATGTCTCTCACTCAAAGTACATTCCTTTGAACATCCTTTGCATAAAAGTTTCTAATCTAGTCATAGATTTTCAATATCATATTCTCAATATGGACACGTTTCCATATTTTCCATATGAAAACTCATTCTTAATAGAATCTTATCTATTCGTAATGATGTCGATATGGTCCATCCAATATGGAAACATTTCCATATTTTCCAATACTATACTTCCAACTACTCACAAGCGACCAATCCTCGTCGAACTTTGGATTGTCCTTCGATAGTTGTTTAATTATTTTAGTCAAAACCGATTCTAGTCCTTTTTCCCTCTAAATGCGCTAGACATTTGGAAAATTTTAGAATGGTCAAACATTAAAGCATTTGCAATCGATCCTATACCTGAAGCGTATGGGACACGACGCATAATGTTTTATTTGCTATGTTCTCAAAATTCGAATTGTGAAGAGGAATGCCGTAATCATAATCGAAATTTTAAGAACACACTATGTACCTTTGACTAAATTTATTAACATTTCTCAACCTAATCCTTTAGATTGAAATGAAGCATAATATTCTCTCCCTTAATTATAGCAAAACAACTTTACAACCCTTACGACTTTACAAGGTATAACTCTTGTTTTCTATAATTAATATTGCCAACTTGCAATACATGCCTTAATAATCATACAATCATAACATTTATGCTCCCACTATCATGATGATTATTATAAAACGTAACACTTATGCTCCCACTAGCTTCGACATGTATTCATAAACATGTTAGCTTTCAGAAAAACAATGCTTATTGAATTTCTTAAGTTCATGTTTCTAATACTTAGTGCTTTGATAATCATTTATCAAGGCTTCTTGAACTTATACACCTTTGCCTTCGATAGTTCATATGTGTGTCTAAACACTTAAGACTAATTGCCAAACCTCACAATTCAAATTATGGAAAGGGATACCGCAACCATAATCGAATTCGAGAATGCAATTTTACAATCACTATCTTCTTAAAATCTTTCTTAGTGAAAGCATTTCCTCACAATCATTTTCATGAAGGAGGAAATCTTATGACACTTAGATTTAAATGGTGTATTTGTTCCTATCCATGTGAATTTGTCAAAACAAAGTTTACGACAAATTCAAACTCATATGGATCGAACTTTCTTGATCTCGATTTCTTGCCTTTATGGTAGCACAGCTGCCCACCATGTCCTCCAAGTAGTTAAGCAGCTCACCTTTTCTTATCAATGTACTTTCCATTGATCAAGGTCCTTGCCTTTTATGCATTCAAATGAGAACTCATAGGACTCACATGCATAATTAACTCGATTGGATTGGCACAGAAACAAAATAATGTCAACACGATAGGTTGTAAACCTCAACTCGTGTGCTAGTGATGATCGATAAGGTTTATTTGATTTGTTCTTGAAACCTTTCAAGACCATTAAGACTCCCACTGACTCCTTGACATATAAGATTCTCTTGTCAAAACATTTCTTGACAAACAAATATTCAAGAGTTAGTGTAGCTTTTATCAAAACTCTTCATAAATGGGTCATAGTTGGTCTTTGTCTTATCCAAGACATCACAACTTTCCACATTTGATGAATGTTATAAACCTTTCTAATTCTTGTCACTCAATGTCACAATCTTTACTCTATGACTTGTTTTTGAACGAAGTATGATTGACTTCTTGATTTAACCATTTCTTCAATTCTTGATTCCTCTTCTTAGACATACAATTGTACTAAGACTCACTTAGAGGATCAATTGAGATATGGTTCTTAATCATTAAGACCTATCATAAAGCATAAAAGGTACTCTCCCATCTTCTTAGAATGAAGAAACTTTTATCTTTCTGCCTACTTGATTCTTCTTATTCGTTCTACTATTGATTTAAACCTTTTCAATCAATTCAGAATTACACTTAATCTTATAAGTATTATCATATTTACTAAACCTTTAGTAAATCATGACGAATATCATTGTTACTTTTATGGTGGACTTGATTAGCACGCAACTTCGTGTGCTCGATCTCCTAGTCCTTCACTTGACACTTTGTCAATGAATTAGTCTTATTTACAAATATGAAATTTCTCATTCATCGTGCAACCAAGTTGCATGATTCCAAGTTTCCATCCAATTGAAACTTGGGCGATGAGAAACTCTCCCTATTTGGTAAATTCTCGACATTTCCATAAACAACATAATAAGAACCAAATCCATTATAGAAACATTTTAACATCAATTTTTCATACACGCCATTGCAAGGATAAATAAATAAAATTTAAAATCAAAATTTATTTTATTGCGGACAAATTTGTCCGTACAATGCAATTCATTGAAAAACTTATGTTAATACATCTTTCTTAGCAATCTAACTCTAACTCTAAGTAGTAGCTTAAGAATCTAATCTTCGAGAAATGCGGTCGAAATCCATTCCTTCATGGTTAGATTCTGCTCACTTCTTCCTTTAAGCTCCCTATCTTTTCTTTGATTCTACAAAACATCAATTGTAATCTTATCACATTATGTATTAAGAAGCTAGAATGAAGCTTAAAAGAGTTAGTCAATGGATTTTACCTATATTAGAGCCATACGTTTCGACTCTCCCATCTCTTAGATATCTTAGGTAAATGGGGCAGCTTCGTCTCCAATGCCCTTTCTCTTGGCAATAAAAGCAAGTTGACTCTTTTGGAACATGACATGGAACTTCTTCAGACATTGCCTTTCTCTTGTGATCAAACTTTTCGATCATAGCATTTCTTTCGTTGCCATTGTCTATATCCATAGAGGTCTCGAAGGCAGATTCACCAATCAACTTTGCTTTTCTATTGCGCCAAATCATTGCTGATTCAGCAGCAATAAGCATATAGGTGAGATCTATAAGGGTTACGTCATAGTTCATCATATAGTACTCTCTTACGAACTCACTATATGATTTAGGAAGTGACTGAAGAACCCAATCAACAACCATTTTCTCACAGACAACGGATCCCAACATTCTTAACCTATCAATGTGTGACTTCATCCCTAGGACGTGTACACACACCGGCTTTCCTTCTTTATGTTTACTTGCCAAAAGGGCTTGAGTGATCTTGAACTTTTCAAGCCTTTGAACTTGTGGGTTAGGGAGAACAATTGGAGGAGGAGGAGGAAGTGAAGCATGATCTCTTGTTCCTCGATCGAATCGTGGAATATCATCTTCATGTGGAACACTTGTACCATGGGATTTGAGAAGACCATAGTTGTCAAACTTTGACATCTACAAAACAGGAGAAAACGAATTCAAGTTAGTTGATTGATTGAGTCCTTAGTAAATCACCCAAATGAGATACTAAGGCTAGGACCCAACACAATATTCTACAAATCGGGAGAGGGATGCCGTAACCCAAATTGCAGAACATTTGAAGGTAAGTGAATGACAATTCACTAATTTCCACCATGAAAAACGAAAAAGAATTTTAAGTTTTAAATCTATGAAAACTCCTAGATCATTTGAGATTCATTGTACTTTCAATGGCATGTTTAAATCTCGATATGCCCCTCTTGTTTGTGACTGGGATGCCGAGGATCACAAAGCGGGTGTGAATAACCATGCAAACTTACATGGTGCCCTCACATGTTACAGTCACCTATTCGATATGCCAGTAAACCACACACGCTCCACCGAACTATGAAAAACATTGAGTCACCCTTTGCTACCTTTTCTTAGAACCATTTAGTGTGCCGGTAAACCACACACGCTCCACTAACGTCTTTGCAAGGGCACAAAGTGTAATTTCATGGAATTGCATCAATTCACTTTTGCCTAAGTAACTAAGATTGGGAATTTTATGAAAACATTTAGTTACTTTAGTAATTCATTATACTTATAATGGAAGGTTTCGTCCTATCCTACCCGTTCGGCTAACGACCCTCCACTAGTCAAGAGTGCGGTGGGTAAGAGTGGATACCCATTCAATCGCCATTTTATAGGCAATTTCCTTAAACACCCCTTATAGACCAGCTTCGTGAATGAGGCCTACTAACGGTAAGACTGACTTTTACTCATACATATATATAATGTTAGACTTTTAATGTTATATATATAGTATAGGGTGTATTTTACACTTTTAAAATATTAGGTGGTCAAATTTAACAATTATACTTTTAATTCAATTAAATTTTCAACCAAAAACTTTATGGATTTATTAAACCTCCTTTAATTATACACCTTAATTAATTAATAAAACCATAAGGGTGTGATTTGAACTTTTTCAAAACTATAATAAGGTTTTAGAATTTAACATTCCTAATTAAACTTTTAATCAACTTTTAAATTCCAAAACTTGAGGGCAAGTTTTGAAACATTTCAAACATTAGGGTTTAGAATTTAAATATACATCAAAATTAAACCATTTAATCAAAATTTAAATTTCAAAACTTGAGGGCAAGTTTTGAAACCTTTTTCAAAACATTAGGGTTTTAACTATTTAAATTTCAAAACAACAAAACTTTTGGGTTCAAATTTAAACTATAAAACCTAAAGGGCAAAATATGAAACTTTTCATAACAACAAGGATCAAATAACAAATAATTCAAATTAACACTTAATCACATAATTATCCATATTTGATTTATTTAATGATTTCTTGCAAAACAATTTATCAATTTACTCAAAATAATTAATCAATTATCCTATAAGGAAACAATTATCTTATTAATTGATAAATATCTTCAATTAGATCAAAAATATAGTCAAATATATCATATAATCGGATTGATATTGATCTAACATGATAAGGTAACCATCCATAAGCAAAAACAGCAAGAAATCCCGAATATACCTCAGTCTGACGCACCGACTCGCCGAGTCACCCTCTGGAACTCGCCGAGTAGGGGCAACTCGCCGAGTCCATCAAGCAGAACACCAAAAATCGATTTTTTTTAAACATATCAAGCATCAATACAATAGAAACCAGTCAAGGCTCTGATACCACTGATGGGTTTTAGTCATAAGACATCCTATGTGTTCATACAAACCCTAATGCTTGGATCTAGGTTTCTCTATTGTACATACTTTGAATCCAAGACTATAATGTGACATCCCCAAAATCACAGCCAGAAAAGACCGATTTTGTTTATGCTTTATAAAAATCAGAGTACTTCATTTTATAAAAAGGTTGCGGAATTTGTTCCCAGAAAAACATGGTAAATACGTTATTAAAACATTTTCGAAGAAACGTATTTATTTCATTTTAAAATGTTTGGGATGTCATCGTTAATACCGAAACATAAGCATAAACAGACTTACAATGATTTACACTAGTGATCTACATCTCTTTTAAATCTCTCAGTGTAATGTCACTTCACTTCGTCACCTGTGATATACATAAACTGAGTGGGTCAGGTTGGGAAACCTGGTGAGTACATAGGGTTTTCAACCCACAATAATATAATTATTATGTTCAATCAAACAATCAACCCAATTACCCATCCCCATTATCTTCTTTACTCTTTAAGGATTTAACCTAAGAGTCATCTATCCTGCATTCGTTTATTCCGAAGTCCCTTACTTCCAGGGTTATGGGACTGGCACTAAATCCATAGCTGCCAATGTTCGTTCATAAAGCACTAATTCCATAGCTGCTATAGTCTATTCATCGGGTACTAAATCCATAGCTACCAGTCTTTATCTAATAGGTACTAAGTCCATAACTACCAATGTTCAACAGGTACTAAGTCCATAGCTACCAATTCCTACAGGTACTAAATCCATAGCTACCAACGTCTAAAAGGTACTAAGTCCATAGCTACCGGTGTTTGTCCCATAGGCACTAAGTCTGTAGCTGCCAATGTATACTCACGTCATCTTCTATCTCTCATCATTCATCTACCCATCTCATACCCAACATTTTCGTATATATAAAATACGTATATAGTTTAAGTCCTTTAAAACATGTATAAAACGTTCAACCAGCATAGACAGCAAGTATTCAGATAATGTGCACACATAGCACGTAGTTTATATAAAATACTTCATATCTATGTGTAAGATGAAAGTAACTATGCACTCACTTGAGAAGGTGGTGACTCGGTACTCGGACAGCGCTTCGTTTACTTTAAAATAATTTCCTTCGACGAAACCTAGTATTATTACCACTAGATTTTAGTCTAATATTTACCGTGACTAATTATTAGTCTTATTATTATTATTATTATTATATAAACGTTTAAACAATACTTTCCAACCACTATGTACAGACAGGGGCCAGACATAAAACACCGGAGGGCAGGACCATTTTGGCATATAGCACTTCTGAAATCCAACAACCCTATGCGGCCCTTTAAACCAGATTCCCCGTACCGCGAGTAGTTAAAAAAAATATATATTATAACGACACTTATATAAGTTATAATAATAGCTCAAATATTTATTATAAGTTCATAATAACAATACTAATTTTAAATATAAGCTATATTAAAATAAGGTAAGCATAACTTACTTACAAGTAGATTTTAGCTAGGAGTCGGGCTCTGTAGGGGCAGAACTTCGTCGCTGAATCTTTCTAAGAAAGATTCGTGCAGCGCTTCAGCGCTCACCTTACTATACTAAAACTACAGAAAGAGAAGTCGAATCACGAGGGACCGAAATGCTCGGGGGATAAGGAGAGAAAGACTCTTGAATCAAGAGAATGATGCAAGAAATATGAGAGCCCAAGCCTCTTATTTATAGTAATTGAATTTACAAAAACTACCCTCCATAATTACTTAATGACCTTATAGTTATATAAACAACTAAACACCCCTTTATAATACTATTTTAAATAGATTTAATGATATTTGCACTAAACTAATGTCGAAAGAACTCAACATTAGTCTTATAATGACCGCATCGTCGATACCTTTCTAATGATATATACATATGTATATATATATATATATATATGTGTGTGTACGTATATATGATTTATACTTTATTTTAATACGTAAATATGCTATTATAATTTGTAACTCGTTCATACGAACTCCGTTTTTGACGTTATTTATATCCACGCGTAGGTGGAGACGTACTCTACAACTTTCGTTTAGACTCCGTCGGCTAATTTTGACTTTATTTTTAAAGTTATATTTTTAACAGGTCGGGACAGGATTGGTCCGTTAAAATCTCATAACTTCTTCATCCGATGTCCATTTTCGTCTGTCTTTTTATTGTTACGCTACTAATAATGAGATCTTCAATTCTCGTTTAGGTTGTGTCGGCTAAAAATCGCTCGATCTAATATTCGAATTTCGGACTGTACACTGCTAATCCGAAACTTCGAAAAATCGTAACTTCTTCATACGAAGTCAGATTTGGGCGTTCTTTTTATCGAAGTTCTTAGTTTAACATATTCTACGACTTTCGTTTAGAGTGCTAAATCTAAATCTCGCTCTATCATAAATTTACTATTTACGCTTCCCGGCGCCGTGCCGGTTCCGACGCGAAACTTCGACGGGTCATCACTTCTTCGTTATAACTCGAATTTCGGCGTTCTTTATATGTACGGAAACCCTGTGACATATTCTACAACTTGGTTAATATTATTTATTCTAAATAATCTTTTTGTCGAAAAGTCGTTTTCGACCCCTATTGCCTCTAAATTGACTAGCCCGGATCTGCAGGCGTTACATATAAACCCTAATTCTAGCATATGGAAATTGATATTAACATATAATTAGGTTTATGATATTACCTTGATTGTTGTGTAGCAATAACAATCCCAATTCCTCCTTGAATTGACTTTGAAAGGCTTAGAGTCACAAGTGTCACTCCTCTAATGGTTCACAAACACCGTAAGCAAGAGGATGAAGAGGAGAGAGGATGGAGGCTGCCCAAAATGTGTTCTAACCCTAGAAAAGAAGTTCCCCAAAACGTGTTCTAACCCTAGAAAAGAAGTTCCCTACGTTTTTGAGCCTTAAGGGTTCTATATATAGTGAGGCTATTAGGGTTATCTAACAAGGAAACCCTAATTTGGTTGCTTAAGCCCTAAGCAACCCATAGACTCCTTTAATCAAGCCCTTGGACGATTTCCTTATGGGCTTCCCATAAGAATTCGTCCACCTCTTGACAATCCATGGCCCAAATTGCAATTATCTTATAATTACAATTCCAATCCCTTAAGTTTAATTAATCTCTTTTAGTCACAAAACTAATTACCAATTAATTATTGACTAATATTAATTAAGAAATATGATTTCTCCTTTAATATATCATTCTCATAATATATTAATAAATCATATTTAATCCTTTCTCTCCATAAATCATCCTATCAAGTTGCTTTGGTGAAGGCAACCCAAAAGGACCATGCACCATCGGGTCAAGTACATACCAAAATAGTTATGGACTTAGACACTAATCCAACAGAGACTATGTGTGCGACTCGGTAACCGGGTGGGAATCTAGTGTTTCAGATAGTTGGCAATCAAATGGGGCCAAAGAGTTCTTGACTGCTTTTGGAAAGCAGCTAGGGGTCAGCATGATGATTTGCGCAGTATTAGTGATTTGGGATTCGTGTGTGGAGTTGCTTGTAATTCGGTAAAATGCAACGTCAATTGAAGTTTGGACTAAATAATCTCAAAGTAATCGATTTAACCCTGTCGTGCAGCTCTCATTTGATTCTAACCGTTGCAGGGATGGATCCTCTACTCGAAGGATTATCTAAGCCTTATGTAAAGTATAAGTGTTATGCAGTTGTATATGGTCAGTGATTTTGTTCCTAATGGAAGCATCAATATTATCAGGGTTGGAAGTGCTTTGTTTAAGTATGAGATCCTATGAGGACTTGGCATGATAATGGTTTGGTGTGGGCGGTCTGTTAGGGAGTCAGATCAATTTGATATTTCCGGTTTCGGAAAGGTAGAAGTGGTTTTCTGCATGGTTTTAAGGATTCGTTCTTCTTCGGTTTGGAAGTTTCTTCTTGGGTTGGGTTCGGTTGCCTTAGGAAGGTCTTGTATGCTCTGGGTTTGCAGTTGCGTTCCTCAGGTTGCTTGGTATTATTTGAGTGTTGGTAAGGAATGATTTCGACGACGAAATTGAAGTTAAGTGGGGGAGAGTTGTGACATCCCCAAAATCTCGGCCAGAAAAGACCGATTTTCATTTATGCTTTTAAATATTTTCAGAGTAAATCCTTTTGATTTGAAAGAGTTGCGGAATTTGTTCCCAAAAACAAAACATGATAAAACATTGTTTACCGAAGCATTTCATAAAAGAAATGTATTTTCATTATAATCAAAACTCGGGGTGTCATGTTCCGATTCAGACCAATAAGCATAAACGAATACATTACAAGTCATATAACAAATATAAACATATGCAGACTTGTAAACAAAACAACTTGATGGTTCATCCATCTCATGCCCTTCCGCCACTACCTGTAATACAATTTAAAACTGAGTGGGTCAGGCTTGGGAGCCTGGTGAGCATATAGGGTTTTCAACCCACAATGAATATCATATTTAATTTTCACCAACCAACAATAACCCAATTACCCATTCCCGTTATTCTCACTTTAATGTCCCTAAAACAACTAACATAAGGGACCTAGTCTAAGAATATTTCATCGGGGTGACAACACATGCTTCGGGGGTACCTCAGCAATATAAGTCAAATAAGGCAACCATGAGGGGGATGGAGTACAGCGAATGAACACCCAAGTTCATTAACACCTACAGGTGGCGAACCTGCTAATGTTTCCACAAGACTGTCTAGAATAGCCAGTGGTCGTCATCTAAACTCCGCTAGATGACTCAATCAAACAACAACGAGGCCTCTCATCTGTTTATTACACACCAACTGTCTACCCATGTTCTACCCAACATATTAGTAGATAAAAATATACATTTGTATACATAGTTTAAAGAAAACCTGTATAGCATGCTTTAATCAACACATATATCACATAACAGATGAGGCACACACACACATAACACATATCTCATAAAGAAATAAGCAGATCTATAAGATAGAAGAGAGTGAATACTCATTCACACATAACACAACCAAATATATACACATAGCACGTATTTTTATATAAAATACTTCGTATTATTGTATTAGAGGAAATAACTACACACTCACTTGATCAGAAGATGATCGGACAGCACTACGGCTTATAGAAGTCGTAATCCACAGCAGATCTGGAAGATCTTCTCGAAAATCGAACTTCTCGCGGGCAGAGCTTCGACTCGGGAACCGTACTTTTCGGGATCTTCAGGATCTCGGGACTTGCCTCGGGGCTAGAGTATGATACCGGGACTTCGGGGTAGCTTCGGGGGTTTTTGCACAGAGCTTCGACACGAAAACGAGAGGGAATTGGCAAAAATACCCGGAACCCTCGCATCCTATTTATAGGAGGCTGGAGCCTCGGAGTACGCGGGGCGTACTGCGTTACGCGGGGCGTACTGCCCAAAACGTCATTGCTTACGTATCCGAAGTGCTCGAGTGCGAGTGTCGACATCCCTCGGAGTACGCGGGGCGTACCTCGGATCAGATCGGTGACTCCTTCGGATAATGCTTCCGAATTTTGATTTAAATATAAATACAAAATGATTAATAAACTTCGGAAATTCATAACTTCTTCATACGAACTCCGTTTTCGACGTTCTTTATATCCACGCGAAGGTGAGACCATGCTCTACGACTTTCGTTTAGACTCCGTCGGCTAATTTTGACTTTATTTTTATTAATTATTTTTAATAGGCCGGGACAGAAACTTTCGTTATAAATTCATAACTTCTTCGTTTGACGTCCGTTCTCGCCTAACTTTTTATCGTTTCAATACCAACAATGAGATCTTCGATTCTCATTTAGATTGCTTCGGCTAACAACCGCTCGATCTCAAATCGAGTAAAACAGGCTGTATATCGCTAAGCCGGAACTTCGATAAATCATAACTTCCTCATACGAAGTCAGATTTGGGCGTTCTATATATATTCGGAAACCTCGTTTCAACTACTACAACATTAACCAAATATATTAAGTTTATTTTACACTTAAATTTTGACGCTTATTTTTATTCTTAATTAATCAAACCACATAATTAAGCAATTAAGCACAAAACACACAATACTCAAATAATACAATCTTATTATTTCAAAACGGGTTACAGAGGTTAACCTAGACTATTACATTGCTACAAATGGCAAGCCCGAAACACAGGCGTTACAAGAGTTGTAACACTCGGTTTCAAATTTGCTTCATTATTCAGGGTTGTGGCCCAATCATTAGTTATCATAAGGCTTAGGGCCTTGGGGAAGAAAGGATTTTGCCCTTTTTGGATGTAGGCGTTATAGTTTAAGTAATCTAAGTGTTTGATGGCATTTTAGAGCCCAAGGGTATAATTCTAACTTGTTGGTTTGGGCCTTTATGAATTTTGGGTTCTTGTTTAGGAAGTTTTAAGGCAAGGGTGAGTCATGAGAGGCGTAGGGCTTCTCGTCACCTTTCCGTGGATATAAAGTTTGTTGGAAACAGACTTAGGACGAAGGAGTTAGGGCTGAATAAAGTTGAGAGTTTTGGAGGTCCATCTAGTAAGCGGGGCGTACCGAGTAAGACGTTCGCGGGTTGTCTTGACTTTGAGTATGCTGAACGTACCAATGGGTAGGCGGGGCGTACTCCCTTCAACCATGAAACTCTAATTTTTGGTCCTTGACCCTATTGAAATCTCATTTCTTTCATGAAACTCATCTTTTATCAGTCTCTAATCCTCCTAAACCCTAGAAGTCGACCCTTATCCTTTATCCTGGAGGTTTTAAGCCATTATGAAGGGTCTTGGAGTATTTTTGTGTACTTTGAAGAGCTTGGAGCTTGTTGAATAATCACCATCTGGAAGGGAGCTTGTAGATCCAAAAGTTTTCCATCTTTTACAATCTATTGAAGGTAAAAATCTTTGATCTTGTCATATCTTTACTTAGATCTTCTTTTGGGTTTGATTATGGTCATTTTAGCCTCTTATGGTTGGTCCTTGTGAGCTAAGGTTGTTTCAGAGGCTTGATCTTGTAGATCTAGATGTTTTAGGTGTCCCAAAGGCATAAAAATATGATCTCTATGGTTTATTTGGACTCATGCATGTGCTAAGACACTTCTTTCATCCTTTTTGAGCTCTAGAGCCCCATTAAGCCATGCATGTAAGTGAAGTTGCCAACTTTACGTGTTAAGTTATCCATAAGAGTCAGATATGAGAGTTTGGAGGAATGGCTTAAGTGGTTATGTGCTTAATGGAGAAGATTGGGGTACAGGGGAGTATGTTGGGTATACCCATTTGGTATGTTGCGCGTACTGACCCCAAAGGGTGTATGTTGGGCGTACCAGCTGAGTACGCGAGGCATACTCGGCCCGTTAGACTTTTCTTGTTTTGTTGACTAGTTGTCCATTGACCATTGACTAGAAGTTTGACCAAAGTTAACCATTGGTTATTTTGATCCTTTTTGGATATTGGACCTCTCGGGTTAGGCCCATGATGGGATTGGGCTTAATTTGGATATTTGGGCCTTATTGGGCCTTGTGGTGTAATTTCGGGTTTGGGCTATCTTTTGGGCTTGGTTGCTTGGGGCATTGTTGGTCCATCTAATAATAAGTGTTTTGGATTAGGGAAATGTTAATGGGCTTTAGGGTAAGGCCCATGTAAGGGTTTGTGACCAATTTGGAAAATTGGGCCATAAGTGACCCTTGGATGATTTTTTTGTTTGAGGGCCTTTTGATTGTGAGTTTGGGCCTTAGCCTTGGACCAAACCAGGTAAGGGTTAAAATGGTCTTTTTACCCCATATATGGATTGTTGGTTTTGAGTTTGGAACCCAAATGTTAATTGAATGTTTTCATGTTTGGTAGTGCGGGGATTCTAGCTTATCTGCAGTCAAAGATATATTCGTGGGTTTAGTTGTCGATGTGAGTCTCCTCATTGTACTATGGATCGAAGGCACCAATGTCGGCCTATTTTGTTTATGTATTGTAGGAAGACCAGGGGGTGGCTCATGACAATCTGTACGCAAGACCAGAGTATGGATTCTGGCAGTTAATTAGATAAGTAGTGGTTGATTATATGCTAGTTGTCATTGTGATGCTTGCATGGAAGACCGGGAAGTGGCTCATGGCACTTGTCTGTAAAGACCCAAGGTTTTGGTCCCCGGCTTGGTAAGGAAAGACCATGACACGGCTCATGGCATAATGGCAAGACTATGGTTGACACATAACACCTCCTATTGTATGCTTGATATGAGTCTCGTATGTTCTATATGGTATATGGTATTTGGGGAACTCACTAATCTTTGTGCTTACATTTGTGGTTTATGATTTCAGGTACTTCCTGTTTGAAAGGGAAGGGACCGACTTCATCGCAACGCATACACCTGTGTTTTCCGTAACTCATGATTTTGGGAATTTACTATGATAATTGTTTTATTCTGAAATACTTTTAAATGTTTGAATAAAGTGTAAATGAGTGTTTTGATTATATTAAAATGAAATTTTTACCTTCTAATTTTTGGGGTGTTATACAACAAGGGACCAAATAAGCAAACTTCAATTAGGTTAAGGGCTAAGATAGAAATACCTGCAATCGGATGTTACAAGAACACCGTATATTTTAATGTCTACTCGACGAAGTTCAAGGCTCCGACTCGTCGTGTAGAGTATTTAATGCCCGTGTATATTTTAATGTCTACTCGACGAGTTTAAGGCTGGACATGAAAACCCTAATTTTTAGGGTTTGCACCTTATTTAAAGGCCTTAATTTTCATTGTTGGCCTCCTTCATCGCCTCCTTGTCCAGAGAGAAACCCTAATTCGTGCTTTTGCTCTTATTGTGTGTGTGAGCTTAAAGAGTGATTTTGGTGCTCTTTTAGAAGGAACAAGAAGCTTGAAGTTGTTGAAGGGAGAGGTTGTAGATCTGGTGTTTACTCTGTTGTGGCAATCGTTTTGAGATATAAAGCTGATACCTTGGCCTCTTATTGCTTAGATCTACTTCTATGAAAATATATTGTTATTCTTGATTCATATTGGAGTCATTCTTCGAATGATGCATTGTTTGGGCCACATGAACCACGGATCATAAAACCCATGGGTATGGGTTTGGGTTTTACCCATGACTCTTAGAATTCAACACATATAAATACATATATGATGACCTAAAAATCGCTAACCCTAGTGTGTGGTGCATGTTCTTGGAGTTCATGAAGGTTTAGAGTGCATGGAGATTATCTCTCAAGTCCTACCTTTGTCCTTGATGTTTTGTGATTCTACTTGAGGCTTCCACACTATTGGGGCTAATCTCTTAAGGCCAAATGCATCAAGACTTCCAGCCATATGAAAAGGTATGTTACACTAACTAGTATCTTGTGTAGTTTACATCTTTATATGCTAGCTATAGGCTTAATACCTTGGAAACACATTTGCATGTATAATTAGTGAAAACATAGATCCAAGATATTTAGGGTTGCATGAACACCTTAGGAGTGTTAGAATGCTCAAAACCCAACAGTGGTATCAGAGCCTAGGGTTGTTTTCAATTATACTTGATGCAACACATTTTTAGAGGCCAAGAAGTTGTCCAGACTGAAAACTCGACAAGTTCCTTCAATAAACTCGACGAGTTCATTGATTAATCCATGAACTCGACGAGTTCTCTATAGAACTCAACGATTTTAGGCCCATGACAGCCTACCTTCGAGTTTTTTGCCAGGAATTGGACTAGGAACATTACCATAAGCTGTTTTTGAACCTATAAACCTGTTTTTTATGTGGTAATGATCATTCTAATCCAATTCAAAAGATAACTGTCAAAATTTTCAGGTTTTGTATTAGTTTAATGATTAGGCTAACTACATGAAAATTGTTTGATTTGAATTGTCTTGTTCATATGATTTTAATCAAGATTATGAATATTGCTAGGCATGTTTGTGATAGTTAGTTTCAATCCAAATTAATCTAAAAGTTATTTATAATATATGTTTTTGTAACTTGTCCTCAAGTTATATGAAAAGTCTCATTAAAAAGTTATTAAAACCATAGGTTAAGAAACATGAAGAGTCTTTTTGTCATAAATAGTTTTATGAACTCCATAACTTGTCCTCAAGTTATGGATGTTCAAGAGTCTCTTCATTAAAGATTTTTAAAAAACCTTAATTAAACTCATATGTAATGAAAAACTAAGAGTTTTGAAAGGTTTCAAAACTTTCCCTCAGGTTTTGGAATTTGCAAAGTTACGTCCCCATGTATACTTTAATTCCAAATTAAACCTTAGAATTTTAAAAGTTTAAAATTCAACCATATACTATTATAATATTAAAAGTTAATCTATATATATATATATATATATATATATATATATATATATATATATATATATATATATATAAGAGTAAAGTCAATCTTACCGTTAGTAGGCCTCATTCACGAAGTCAGTCTATAAGGGGGGGGGGGGTATAAGGTTACTGCCTATAAAATTGCAGTTTAATGGGTGTCCACTCTCACCCACCGCTTCCTTGACTGGTAGAGGGTCGTTAGCCGAACGGTTAGGATAGGACTCTAATTCTCCTTTCATTAAAAGTATAATGATAAATACTAAGTAACTAAACTCTTGTAAATTCTCAATCTTAGTTACTTAGGAAAATGTGAAATGGTGCTAACCTATGAAATTAACTTTTGCACCCTTGTTAAGTCGTTAGTGGAGCGTGTGTGTCAAACTGGCACACTAACGTGGGACTGAAAATGTGTGGCAAAGGGTGACTTAAGTTTTATCATAGATCGGTGGAGCACGTGTGGTGAACCGGCACATCGATTGGATGATAAAATTAAGGGTACCAAGTCAATTTGCAAGGTTATTCACACCTTGTTTGTGATCCTTGACATCCAAGTCACAAACTTGAGAGGGCACAATCGAGATTTAAACATGTCATTGAAAGTTCAATGAATCTCAAAAGATCTAGGAGTTTCAAATCCAATTAAAACCTAATAATTTTTTTTTCATGGTGGAAATTGGTAAATCGTCATTTACCTACCTTCAAATATTTTGTAGCTTGGATTACGGCATCCCTCTTCCAAGTTATAAAATAGTTTGTTGGGTCCTAGCCTTAATATTTCATATTGGGTGTTATGTTAAGGACTTAAATCAACTGAAACTTGAATTCCTACCTTATAGATGTCTAAGTTCGGACAACTATGGTCTTCCTCATCCTTTTGGATAGAGCTTTCCCGAAGAAGATGAATCCCAAATGGCAATCAAGGTGAAAGATCAATCCCTTTGTTGTGCATTAATAGGACTAGACATCATACTTCACTTCCTCTACCTCCTCCAATAATTCTCCCTGAACCACAAGTTCAAGATCACTCAATCCTTATTTGTCAAGCAAAGTCTATATGTGCTTACATCTTGGAGATTAAGTCACATATTGGCAGCCCGGGAGAGTTAGGTGTCAAAGTCTTAAGGAAGTTGAATGTTGACTGGGTTCTTCAATAACTTTCTAAGTCACATAGTGAGTTCTTTAAGGACTACTATGTAACAGACTATGACATGACCCTTAATGATCTTACCTATTTGCTTGCTGCTGAATAAGCAATGATTTGGAGCACTGGTAAAGCACATTTGATTAGAAGATCAACTTCCCAAACTTCCATGGACATTGACAATGGTAACATTGGATATTCAAAAAAGCTTTCTCTTCCCAATGGAAAGGGTTCATCCATAGTCAACTCGATTGACCAAATGGTAAATAGAAAGGCTAAGTATGAGATAATCTCATTACTAAAGAGTCCATATGTTTCTATTGCCAAGAGAAGGGACATTGGTTGCAAAGCTGCCCATTTTACCCGAAAGATCATAAGGATGGTAAAGTCAAAAAGGGTTTGACTCTACTTCAGGTAAAGTCCACTATCTAACTCTATTAAGTTCCTATTTGGAGATTCTTAATACATGATGTAATGTAATTACATTTTGATGTTATGTAGAATCAAAGAAAAGTAAGGAAGCTTAAAGAAAGAGTAAGCTGATTCTGATAGCGAATAGATAGATTTTGATTGCATGGTTCAATGATCAGAATTTTGAGTTGCTACTTATGAGTTATGATATATTGCTTAGGAATAGATAACAACATGTTTTCGTATGTATTTGCATTGTAAGGATAAGTTTTTTCCGCAAGTTTTAAAATAAAAGAAAAGTTTTGATTTTATTTATTTTAAGTATCCTTACGATGACATTTATGAAAAATTGTTGTTTGCATGATTTCATTGATAGCAATATTGGAAAATGGATTTGATTCTTTCATTTGTGGTAATGTCATAATTTACCAAATAAGGAATGATTTTCATCACCCAAGTTTCAGTTGGATAGAAACTTGGAATCATGCAACTTGTATTGTATGATGAATGAGAATTTTCATCTTTTGTAAATTAAGACTAACTCCTTGTTCACGTGTACATGTGAGTCAATTGAAGGACTAAAGGATCAGGTACATTTGGTTGTGCGCTAGTCAGGTCCACCACAAAGATCGATAAGATTATTCGTTATGATTTACTAAAGTTTAGTAAATATGGTTATACTTACAGGTTTAAGTGTAATTCTAAAACATTGGAAAAGTTTCAATGTATGGCAAGATGGATAAGAAGATCAAATAAGGCAGAAAGATAAAAGTTTCTCCAATCTGAAGAGATGGGAGAGTACTTAAGTATCTTGTTTTATGATTATCTTAGTGAATATAAAAACCGTATCACAATTGATCCTCTAAAGACACCTTAGTGTATTTGTTTAGCTAAGGAGATGAATCATGAATTGTTGAAATGGTTAAATCAAAAGATAAATCATACTTCGTTCCAAAACAAGTCTTAGAGTCTTACTCTAAGATTGTAAATTGA
Source organism: Lactuca sativa (assembly GCF_002870075.4). Taxonomy (NCBI): domain Eukaryota; kingdom Viridiplantae; phylum Streptophyta; class Magnoliopsida; order Asterales; family Asteraceae; genus Lactuca; species Lactuca sativa. The sequence continues at coordinate 35,475,382 of NC_056623.2, forward strand.
GTGACATAATTTTAAGAAAGGTTTATAACACTTATCAAATGTAGAGTAACATGCTTTCTCACTCTTGTGCATTTGAAATTGGTAAGTTGTGATGTTTTGGATAAAACAAAGACCAACTAAGACCAGTTGGAAGAAGTGTTTATCTTGATATGAATCTGCACTAACTCTTGAATCATTTGATTTTTCAATGAATGGTTCTTGACAAGAGAATCTTATATGTCAAGAGGTCAGTGGGAGTCTTAAAAGATCTTGAGATAGTTTCAAGAACTAATCAAGAGTATTGTTAATCACTAGCCCACGACTTGAGGTTTGTAACCTATCGTGTTGGCATATTCTTATGTCTGTGTCTATTCCAGTTAAAATTTGACTATGCTTGTGAGTTCTATGAGTTCTTAATTGTTTGCATAACAACCCGAAAGCAATGGTAGGCCCTGTACTGCCAGGTGGCAAGAAATTAAGATTAAAACAAGTTCAATTCATATGAGTTTGGTTTTGTCACCAACCTTGTCTTATGATTATGGTTATGAGAAATTCGCATGGATAGGAACACTTACGTCGTAGAAAATCTAAGTGTCATAAGGTTTCTCTCCGATTCATGAAAATGATGGCGAGGAAACTCTTTCACTAAGTAGATTTTCAGTAGATAACAATTATGATATTTGCATTCTTAAAGTCATTAGTGGAGCGCGTGTGGTTAACCGGCACACTAAAATAGACTTGTGAGAAATGAAAAAGGTCTAAACAATTGAGACTGTGATTACAACATCCCTTTTCATAGTTCTAAAATTGTTTAGACACACATGTGAGCTATCTAAGTAAAGGTGTATGATTTTGATAAAGTCTTATCAAAGCATCTCGTATCAGAAAACTGAACTTTGGTAAGAAAATCAATAAAGTATTGATTTCTAGAAGTCCATCTGATTTCTGGGTATATGTCAAAGCTAGTGGGAGCATAAAGTGTTATGCTAGTTAAATTATAATTATCATGTTAGTGGGAGCATGATTATTATGTTTAGTGTTGCAAGTTAGTAATGTTAATTATAGAAAACAAAAGTTTCAATTCGCCTTGAAAAGTTGTTTTGCTATAATTAAGGGAGAGGATTTTATACTTCATTCCAATTCTACAAGCTTAGATTGAGATTTTAATCAACTTTAGTCAAATATATATATGAATGTTATGTTGGAATGGTTCAACATAAGAGGAAATTCTATATATGTTGCGTTCTCAAAATTCGATTATGATTACAACATCCCTCTTCATAGTTCGAATTTTGAGAACATGGCAAATAAAATTTTATAGCATGAATCGTGTCCCATATGCTTCGGGTATTGGATCGATTACATCCATTCTAAATTTTCCAAATGCTTAGGGCATTAAGAGGGAAAAAGGAATAGAACCGGATATGACTAAAATGATTAAACAATTGTCGAGGATAATATGAGGTTTACCAAAGATTGGTTGCTCGTGGACAATTGGAAGTATAATGTAAACTTTGGAAATGACCATACTCACATATTCTGAAAAGAGGCAACTTTTGTTCAGAAGTGATAGTCAAAGTGGTAATATGGAATTGTTTTCATAGGTGGAAGTTATTCTCTGAATTTGTGTAAGATTAGAAAACTTAATGCAAATAAGGATGTTCAAAGGAATGTACTTTGAATATAAGACTTCGTTTCCATGGAATTGATCTCCATTGGAATAATTTGTAATTTCTGTTGCCAAGTCTTTGTGACTTTTATGCATAGTCATTACAAGAGAATCATTGCATATAAGTTTAGAATCTAACAAATTACAGTAAATGACAAGAGTTTGGTATTCTTACATTTACAAAAGGGATTGGGATTGTGAAATGAGCACCATTGGAGTCGTGTTCAATTGATCTATTTCACAAAAGAAAGGACCATAGGTAAACATAGTGTACATGCTTGGAGCATGGGACAACTATTGTTTTAATTCAAGTATTAAGTTGATAATTCGAAACATTACATGAATAATGTCAATATGGTGCTTAGATAAAAGGTGTTTTTTATTTACTCTCAAAGTGTTGGAACCATATAGGATTAGTATTATTCTTGTGTTTCACTTTGCATGTTTTGACTTCCAGAATAATTATTTTATTCAAACTCTCCACAGTCGGTCATACGTTGGAAGTAGGTATTGAATTAAGATTGTCATGAATCTGGCTTGTAATATTAGTCTAAGGTGCATTAGACATAGCAATGGTTGCTACAAAATTCATGAGTGCTCATAAGTTATGAGTATTAGATTAAACCCATGCTCATTTGAATCACTTCATGGATTTTATAATGAGTGAATCATGAGACGATAGTATCTTATATTCTTCAAACCTAGAGATATAAGTTGTTGACTATGAGATAGTTATACATTGATTGTACGAAAACATATCAGTAACTTGATGTTATAAAACATGCCTTTGTGTATGATTCAACAAGTAGTTAGTACAAGCGTATGAGTCGAAGTTGATCCACTCCTTTTACCTCATAAGGATAAAAGTGATATCTGTGGGCCCCTCGATGATTTAGTGATGACACCCCTAAGTGCTTGGCCAAGCCTGGACTGATTTGATTTGTTCAATTAGTCATTTGTCATAAATCGAAAATCGGGAAACAACAAATGGACTGAGAGAATGATTATAATCCATGTCTCAATCCATATGATATCTAGAATGGAGGAATATACGATCACTTATCTAATGGATGCGTCATTTGATTTATTCAGAGTTCGATAGCGTCTTTAAGAGCTACGATTGCTAGTCGGGTTATGAAGTTGTACTTGCAATAATAGTTTTAGACGTATCTAAGTGGGAGAATGTTGGATTAGATGTCTAAGCCTATAACTATTATTGGTATGTACTTAACCCGAGAGTAGCATGGTCCATTTGGGTTGCATATCATCAGGACAATTTGTTAGGATGGGCTCTTGAGAGAAGGTTATATGTGATTTATTAATATATTATAGGTACTAATATATTAATATGAAATCATATGGTTTTAATTAGTATTGATCAAGAATTAATTTGGAATTGATTTAGTGATCAAAAAGAGGCTAATTAAATATACGGGGACTAATTATGTTAATTAGTTATATTTATATGTGTTGGGCTTATGATCCATGTTGGACCAAGTTTATGTATGGATACATAAAGAGTTGGGTCACATGAACCATGGATCATAAAACCCATGGGTATGGGTTTGGGTTTTACCCATGACTCTTAGTATTCAACACATATAAATACATATGTGATGACCTAAAAACCGCTAACCTTAGTGTGTGGGTGCATGTTCTTGGAGTTCATGAAGGTTTTAGAGTGCATGGAGATTCTCTCTCAAGTCCTACATTTGTCCTTGATGTGTTTGTGATTCCACTTGAGGCTTCCACATTATTGGGGCTAAGCTCTTAAGGCCAAATGCATCAAGACTTCCAGCCATATGAAAAGGTATGTTACACTAACTAGTATCTTGTGTAGTTTACATCTTTGTATGATAGTTATAGGCTTAGTTCCTTGGAAACACCTTTGCATGTATAATTAGTGAAAGCATAGATCCAAGGTATTTAGAATGCTCAAAACCTAACATTATGGTGCTGACGATTCGATGACGGCGAAACCATATCATAACTAGATCGAAGTTTTCATCTGTAGTTGGGGGCACCAAAATGAAGGAGAAACTAGATAGGTAACCACAAACAATGGCAGATTGGATGGCAGATCGGGAACATGAGAAACAACCACATTGGAGATGACAACGGTAGAGGAGGCTAAAGAGGGTCAATGTTGTTTGTGTTGGGGTAGCGGGAGCATATGGAACCTCCGTAAGCAACATCATCATAATTGAACCACCACAGAACACCACCCTCCTACCTCTTCAACTCGCACCTGAGGAGTTTGTGGCCTCACTGTCGCCGAAGAAGAAGGATTCACCGGAGTTTGAGGAATCATCAGTCGCTACCTGTGTGTGTCTTTTAATCTTAGTGTGTGTATGTTTTGATGAAGAAGACGATCAGGTAAAAAGGGTATGGGACCAAATTATATGTGAGAGAGAGAGAGAGAAGTGGGCCCAAATTAATTAATTATTTTCTTTTTCCTTTAAATTAAAATAGAAAAACATAAAAAAATATATCAAAAATGGTATTTTAGTCTTTTCAGTTTTTCGAGTGACCAAAATTACAAGCAAACATGGTCAAAAGGACCACGAAGCCAAAAAAGTCAATGTTTAGACTAAAACCCCAAAAAAATGCATATTACAGGGACCATTTTTGCAATTTTGTCTTTATTTATTTACTATTTTATATATATATATATATATATATATATATATATATAAAGAAAAATACATGTAACGGTTGACGGGAAACGGGTGTTACAATTGACAACCTTGAGTGGAATGGTTTTCAATGCAGTCAAAATACATTTGATAGTTCATAATTTTTTAAATTGTTTTATTAATAAAATCAAACCTTTTTTTGTGTAATTTAGTAAAAAATTAATTATTTTATAAATTTATAAAAAATGACAGGTACATATTAATTTGTTACTTTAATTCATTTCTTATTTTTTTATCTATTGAGACTTGAATTCATTTTCATATGTTATCATATAGCTCAGATATTGTCTATTTAGCATCTTAACAAAATAAATATATGGTTTTTAAATATTAGTTATAAAAATAAGCTTAAGATGTCTCAATTAAAGAAAACAAATTAAATTAATCAATGCCGACGAGGTTTCGGCGCTCTAAATAAAACATAGAGTCGTGTGTAACTACTGCGAATGCCATACAGGTGTACAACCCCGTATTTGACATCTTTGACCTCATGTTCGGATTTTTTTTAAATTTTCTTTTCTTTCTTTGGATATTGAAATTTGCAGCCTTATGTATGAAATTTAAGAACTTAATTATAGATAAAACTCACGAGAATGAAAATAATATAACTTTATACGAAATTTATAAAATTATTATACTTTTATTTATATTGCATATTGCATAAACTAAATAATTATGTAGATAACAAATAACATACCTTCACGTGAATAGCGATCGAGGAGATAAAGGTTAAACACTCTATATAAGAGGTCATGTGTATGGAAAATGTGGCATTACTCAAGTAGTTAATGTTTCAAGTCTTATCATGGATGAGTAAAATTTAGAATTTGTAAGTAAGTTTGTTTAAAATTTAAAATTAATAAAAAATGCTATGTGTTTAAATTTTGCCGAGAGTTTTAGTTCATCGGTGCTCATAAAGCTAGAAGGAGTGGTGTCATGTTTGACACAGCATATATAAGCGTCACGTAGGATTTATCATACTATTTCAACAATTTATCATTTAGAGGACGTGAGTTGCCATATTTTTTAAAAGTAAAAATTAATACTATTTTTTTTTAACATTTTTAAATTCTAGACTTTTGATTGGTAGTTGGGAGGAAAGGAAAGAGGGTAGAACTTGGTGAATGAGAAAGGCTACCGAGTTAAGCTTGCTGCATACGCGGTGCGTTGTGCATCGATGCCACATAAGCTTCCCCGAGAGATGTCCAATCCTACTCCTATTGGCTTGACACCCTACTACCGAGTTGTAGAAAAAAAAGAGAGAGAGAGAGAGAGAAGAGAAAAGAAAGTAAAGAGAGAAAAGAAAGGAAAAGAAATTTGTCTTTTGTGCTTATGAGTTGGAGAGAAATAGAAGGAAAGTTAAACATTTTGTTCTTTTTTTTCAAATCCTTTCAAATCGGAAGGAAAATTATGAGGGAAAGTGATCATTTCATTTCCTTTCACTTCCTTCCTTTAATGAAACTCGGGAGCACCAATTTCTCTTATTTTCCTTTCACTTTCATTTATTTCTTTTCTTTTCTTTTCTTAAGTTGAACTCGAAGCAGGGTAAAAGTGTTTCAGAGCCACAAATAAATAAATAAATAAATAAATAAATAAATAAAATAAAACTTAATTCAGTTGCCAAAAACAATCACTGCTCCAACAGAACCTTGGAGGCAACAACAAGCGGTATAGAGAACCAATTTTTATATCCTTTTAACATATAATCTATTAAATATAACGAAATCCACAAATTTAAACAAAAAATCCTCAAATTTTGGCTTGAAAGTTGAAATCTACCAACTAAAATATCGAATTTACAAAATCATTTTCAAGTTCATCAGAACCACTTACTTTGTATTATCACAACTCAGCTTTTATGATCTTGACTAAAATTAAATTCCTACATATTTCTAACATGTTAGATGATTTTCTAGAATCTTGGATGTGCGCCTAACAAGCTTAATAACATTTTCAACGAAGTAGTGTAGTTGGGACGGATGACACTTTAAAACTTTTAGATGATGATAAAAAGAATTAGTCAAATAATGCAAACTGAAAGTTAAAGTTTTAGATTGTATTTAACTTTATAACTTTCATTAAATAATATTTAGTCTAGCTTAAACTTTTGTATAAGAAAAACTAGCTTTTTATATTATACGAGGAACATTGTAACATATTTATACAAAATGTTTAAGTTATTTATTATTTTTTTTTTTTTTGGAAAGGGAACTTCCCTAACGAGGGTTTCCGGGCTAGCTTTCGCGTATCGATTAATCCCCCGCTGCAAACATGAGGTTTTGCCTCATGCCCTGGAGTCATTGCAGACGAACCTCCATGGCCACAAGGGCTTAGTAGTGCCATGATTTGAACATGAGTCAATAGATTATCCACCATATCTTCCACATGCCTTACCAAGTCACCACAACCCAAGTGGTTATGTTTAAGTTATTTTTGATCATTTAACTTTTGATTTTGTGGCCATTGGTTATTTAACTCATTTTATGTTAGAAATTAAGGGGTCAAAATAACAACAAATAAGACTTGGATAAATTCAAGGATCATGTTTATCAAACACTTTTCGAAATTTGCAATTTGTCTCTTTTACTTGGGGTACACCGTACACAAATTCAGTAGTGAGATAATCCAAGTATAAACCAATCTAAATTACATGCCTAATTCAGATTGAGAAACACAGAATACCTTGTAATTGTGTTCTTGAGAGATAGAATGAATCAATATATAAGTTTCGTGTATAAAAATACCAAGCTGTTTTCTGGAAACAGAAAACGTTCTTATACTAGAGGGAAATATGTTTAATTGCGGTTGCATGCAGAATTGACGCCAAAGTGGTTAGTTAATGGACATAACTAACGTCTACATCATCAAGATGTCATTAAGAGAGTTTTGGCGGGAAACTACATAGATAGAGTCATACCCGATGTAAAATCCGTGTAGGTTCCAAGGTGCTGCCCCGAGCCCCGCCACGGCCTCTTCCCCTTGGACCCTGCTAGGGGCGCTGCCCCTTGAAACCCTGCACCTAGGGGCGTTGCCCCTGGACCCCCATATACCCACCGAGTATACACCCCGCACCTCCAAGCTCGTTTAATAAATGAAGATCGTCATATCTCATTATTAATACCAATTACACTAAAATATGTTGATAACACTAAAATCACAAACATTTTAAGTTTTTAAGTCACTAAACTTTTGGTTTTATGCTTATGTAGTCACTTGTCTTTTGGTTTGATCACTTAACTTTTGGCTTTATGCTCCTTTAGTCAACTAACTCTTAAAATTATGTTCATTTAGTTATCTAACTTTTAAAATTATGTTTATTTTATAACTTTATTTTAAAATTTTTGTGATTAAATGAACATAATTTTAAAAGTTAGGTGACTAAATGAATAAAAAATCAAAAATTTAATGATATTTTAAAACTTAAAATAAATTAAATGATCAAATAAATACAAAACAAAAAATTAAATAACCAAAAAAGACCTAAAAAAATACAAAACAAAAATGGTCTAATTGTTTCCGGGATATACCCAGACGTCAAAAACCTCACAATATTTTTTTTTGTATAAAAAGGGATCATTTTTCCTAAGAATAGTTTCTTAAGCATATTTAATACCTTTTAAAAAATCAAAATATGAATGTCTAATATGTTAACTTATTCAACTCCAAAATACTTGTTTTAACTTTTATCTAATCCGATCATTTTGCCATCTAGAAATTTTATCGTCTAAAGATTGTAAAATGAGCCGAAATGATAACGAGTAAAAAGCAGGTGATTTTTGGTATGAATGAAAATGAGTCGATTAGAAACATTAAAATGATGATTAATATAACTATATTATTACTATAATTTCATAATTATATTAATATAATAATCATTTGGGAAATTTGATAGGCTACGGATACACTATATGACCGATTTTCGACTAATTTCCTGTTTAACCAATCTTCTTTTTACACATTTTTAAATATTAAAGTGTAGCCAAAAATAACAACACTAACCATTTTATGGTGTAAAAAAAAAAAAAAAAAAAAAAAAAAAAAAAAAAACTTCGCTTGGTAGAAAATATTTTTAGCTTTTATTTTAAAGTTCTACTATAATAAATGAAGACTTTTTTGTCACATGTCCTCTTCTCATTCATTTGGACACATGACATTTTCTAGAATTTTTAAATTTTCTATTTTCCACTTGTCATTTTATTGTATTTTTCATTTTATTAAATTAAAATTCCACATTTAATGTGTAAGGTAATATATATGTAAAGTATTTATTAGAAAAAGTTTATATATGTAATGTATTCAATACATTAAAGTCTTATTAATTTTAATAATTCAAATTTTTCTCATTTTTCTTATAAATTCAAACTTTTCAGATTTTTAAAATTTTATATTTATTTTTTTTAATTAAACCCATGTAATAAATGAGTCTCACACCTAGTAATATAATATAACAAATTTACAAGATTACTTTTAAAAATATATTTATATATTTATTTTTGTAAATAGTTGTCTTTCTATGTAATTTTAGACTTCTAATTATCTTTACCAAACATTTATATACAAGTATAAAAGAACTATAATTCCTCTTACCAACTTTCAATTAAATTTGCCAAACAGACTATTAATAATTTTTATCTTTATTTTTAGTTTACTTGTCTACGCATGACAAACAGAAAGAATATAGCCGCAATCGACTCATTGACAAGTGTAATGGATGAAATTTGTCATCTCCAATACTGGTCCAATATATATATTATTATATAAAAAGAAAACAGCATTAAACAAATAATAAATTGTTAACATATGGTGTCACAATTCTTGTAAAATAATATTTTCTTTATATCCGCATGCACTTTTACATCAACGGATGATATCAATAATTGATGATAAGGAGCTTTCGGCACCATAAAATAGAAAAGATAGACTCGGGTCCGAATGGACCATTCACCGACCGTCTTAAACAAATCGTTGGGGTCCGTGGTCCGTACCAATTGGACACACACCCGATTTACAAGTGAGAGACGGGATGGTGTGTGTGTGCGCGCATCTTAAAGTCTTGAAAGTTGAAAGTGAAAGAAAGAGTTGGAAGTATGTTATAAAAAAAATCAATGCAAGATTTACATGTTAAATCAATTATTTATTAAGAAACTGTTGGGTTGTTGTGATCGAATAATACGTCAAAACAGATCATATTGTTAAAGCGGTGAAAGATTTAATTAAGGAATAATATACATAAAGGTACTATAAACTATTTAAATGTTTATCAACGATCAAAATATTGAACAATATCATCTAACTATGTTGTAATATGAGTTTATTTACGTCATTCAGTCAAAATTACATTATAGAATCATGAAATTAACAATCATGATTGCTAAAAAGAACTACTTTTGTTTAGAGTCTTGTTTGTCAAAAATTTGCACTATATGTTTTGGTTGAAACGTTGTTGTATATTTTGTATAAAAACAAACATTGTTCCATAAATTGGGAAGAAGATAAAATATTATTGCATAAATAAGTAATTTTAACCCTTCAAATTAGTATTTACCAAGCTTAACCTATATTAATCATCTCTTAGGTGACCATAAAAAAAGGTAAAGATGTGTATGAGGCAGTTTGGCTTTGGTTACACGCCAAAACCAAGCCATAACCATTACAAACAGGAATGCGGTTTGATATCCATCATTTATTGGTTAGAACTAATTTCGGTTAACAGATTTGAGCAATTAATGGTTTTGTTTATTGATTAATAATTCAAAATTGTACAAAAATAAATTTACATTGCAATTAAGAGTCAAAAACAATAAATGCATTATTGTAAATAGTGGGAAAAAAACACTTATTGTTGTTTGTTAGATATTATAAGAGAAATATCCAACAAAGTCCTAAATTTTACTTATTGCCGTTTGTTAGATATTATAAGAGAAATATCCAAAAAAGTCCTAAATTTTATGTCAGTTTATGATCTAGTTATAAATTGAATTTCATTAATGAAAAATGACAGGAAACCAATTACTGTAATCACTTTGACCTTTTTTTATATGTAACCTGTTGAGGTGGCTCCAAGTTGACTGCTTGCTTAGGTGGCGCACCAAGTGAACTGTTGGGCTACGTGGCAGCTGATGTGGCTTGTCATTCTTTTACAATTAAAAAAAAAATAGATTTTTAGGAGAAAAGGAGAGGGGCTTAAACCCTTGACCTTCCACTCCTAAATAATACACATTACCATGCGAGCTATAAGAACTTATTGTTATAATTTTTTCAAAATTTTTTATAAAGTGTTATCACTTCGTCTTCCTCCCCATATCATCAGCCCACCATGCCCCCATCGATATACCTTCCAACCTCAATTTCATTCACAATCGCAACCATTCACCATTTTCTCTCTCAATCGAGTGACAGCTACTTGACGCCAACCACCATTATAACGACATTCATCGACACTGTTGACGCCACTGGCCTTCCATATCGGCCACCACCTTCATCGTCGGCAATCTATTACTTGATGTCTTTGGGAGGAGAAATCGAGTTCCATGTGTTGTTGATTCTGTCAATTGCTTCGATTTTCCTTATTCTAGCTTTCTCTCTATGTCCAACAATTCCCATCTTCTTTCGATATTATCGTTTTACTGATTTTGTGATGTGTTAATTTAAGGTTATTGATTTTTGTACACCCACTTCAAGAAAAGTTCCTCATTTTGCACATGCCTTGTCAAGGACATTATAATGGTCATAATCCATGTCCTTGCTTTTCCAATGATGAAGATGTAGCGGTGGTTTTCGTAGTTGTCATTGGATTTGTCATCGTAGTTAAGATGAGAGGATTGGAGTTGAAGAAAGACTGAGGGAAGAAGAAGGGTTGAAGTGGGTAATCTGCTGAAAAAGATAAAAATGGTTAAAATAATTGCAATAGCCGGTTTCTTGTCTTTTTCATTAATGAAATTTAATTTAGGACTAGACTGACCCAAAACTTTGGGATTTTTCTAGAAATTTTCCGATATTATAATGGTATCACCTTTTTAACATCTCCTCCTAAAAAAAGTAAATCAGTTATTATTGAAAATTGAAGGACCTTGCAGCAACATAATTTGATATTTATATCAATGACGATTATAAAGGATTGGATTTGGAGCCGTATATGCATAAGAAGGCGGGGTAACAATGTCTTGACTAGCTTGTGGGAATATAATTGGATCGGTGATATTGATTTTTGCTACAAGACTTTAAGACTTCTTGCTTTGGGAATTTATAAGGATTTTAGGGCAATTCAAAATTGGCTGAGAAGTCGGACTATCACAATATATTCACAAACGGATTATCAAAAAAATGAACATATCATTTTGAGAATTATGGTAAATGACCTAATCTTTCGGATTTACCGAAATGTGTAAATATTACACGATTTTTATTATTTAAAAATATTTTGCAGATCTTAAGTTGGAGGGAGTATCGGGTATATTCCGATTTAACTACTGATGGGTATGAAACTATGATTTGCATGTCCCTATGCAATCGATAAATGGTCCAAGAAAAACTATTGATGGGTATAGAACGTCCAAAGCAGCAGTTAATTGAACGTTTTCATACAGTGTGAACTTACAAACAGCCAACAATAACATCACAATGCATTCAATTAATTGTACAAAAAACAAAACACATACTACTATATTATATTATACTATATTGGCTTACTGGAGTTGTTGTACAGTACAAGTGTACAACTACAACCCCTTGTCCAGCTATCAGAAAATTAAAAAAATCCACATGCACAAAAATAAGATGTATTAAATTAAATAGAAGCCCATACGCAAATACCAAACTGGACTCAAAAAAAAGTTGGGCGTTTTACCATTATGCCATTATATATATTATATTATATTAATGGCTTAGCTGCAGCAGATGAGCTTGCTGAACCAGTGGTAGTGGTACCTCTCACTCTCAACCTTGCAATCAGTTCATCCTGCCACCACAATTACAAATCATTTATGTAAACTTCAGGGTTCACTTTTTACACAAAAAATATCAAACACTTTAATAGTGTTTCATTTTTTAACCATTTATGCAACTTCTATGAATTAATTCATGCAACTATGTTTCAACGAGTTAAATAGCTAATGGTAAAATGTTGTGCCTTTTGGTCCTCAAATGAAATGTAACTAACTACACATGGTATAAAAACTACTTGGTTGCATAAATATTAAATATGTGAACCATTGTTGCGAAAACAAGCCCCTATATTTTATTGCTAAAGAATTCAATTCTATACGTATCCGATTGGACTCAATTCCCTACTCATTTGCAACCAAACGGTTGGAATGGAATGGAATTCCAATTCCGGTCAAATCTCATAACCAAACATCCCCTAAATGTTTAATTAAAGCTTATGCAATTCATGAATGCTTGAATCAGATTTGTTTCAGGCCCTGATTGATAAAACTGAATGTTGAATGATTAAGAAGTTTAAATAAACAACTTGAATTACCAACTTAACCCTTTAAAAGGAATGTTCCCATACCTTCTTCCCTTTTACGGACAAACCCCTCTCCTTCAGAAGTGCACGGAGTCTCTCAACAGTCAAACTTTGAAGATTTTCAGGTATTTGTGACTTCAATACGTCTGAATGATGTAAAAGCATCCAAAGTAAGCAAGTTCAATCATTTAACCATAAACATATTACTAAAATAAAATAAACAAGCTTGCCACCATATAACCTAACACATTAATCAACATATAGTGTCATATAATCAACTGAAAAACTAACCTTGGCGGGACCCATTTTGGGTGGTGGATGCTGCCCTCTTAGCAGAAGCCCTACCATCCGCAGCTCTTTCTGGGGCCCTAGGGAGAAAATGGTAATCTTACATTCCCAAAAATATATAAATACTAAATCCCACGAACGCGAGCATAAAAACAAGTATATGTAACAAAAAAAAAAAAGTTAAATACCTCTTTCTTGAACCCTCATTTGTGCCTGCACCCTTTGCATTTTTTGAAGTTGTTCCAGACTTTTGTTGTTGCTTAAGGAGAAGTGATCTAATCAGTATGTTCACCTGATCAGTCTTGATAAGCTGATTTTCTGAAAAAAGAAAAACTTTATAAGTTATTTGACATCTTTGTCATGTAATTCACATATAGTAAAGATAATTTTGTAGAAAATGACCTGGAGGTGTAGTGTCATGATCAGTTATGTAGACCCGCATTCCACCCTGTGTGATAAGATAAAATGCAAAACAGATGATGAAAACCAGAACTAAATAATCATTTCAAATGCATAAGATGATGGATCAGGATTATCTTACTGATTTTATGACAACAAAACTGTTATCAAGAATTTAACCAAGAACTTAAGTAGTCTTCACAATCAATAAATAGTTTTAACTTTCGAAACTGCAAATCCTGGATTCAAGCATTTACATTCATGATTCATGTTTGTAGATTGATTGATCAAATTCACCAGAGGGATGAACTCTGAGAACAAAATTCACTCTTGGAAGCTCAATAATCCATGAGTTTCATCTCTGAATAGAGTTTTACATTGGTATGAACTTGGAAGCTTTTTATGATTTACTCATAACTTAACCACGTCTATCAACAGCACAAACCAAGCAAGTTCAATTCCTCACAAAAATAAAAAGAAACTTAATAATGTAGAAATCATAACAATGAAGTATCAACAGAAAATGGTCGATTTCATGGGTTGAAATAGAATTAACAACGAAAATCATAATCATCGAACCCTAATTGAGAGATACACGGATATACATTTTACGTAATTCATTTTACCCTAACGTCATTGGTCAAAACCTATATTTAAAACGCATTGGTTTTCTTCACAAGTAAAAAAAAAAAAAAAAAAAAAAAGCAGCGCAATCGATTCGGCGAATAGCAAAGTCGATGAGAAAAGAAAAAAAAAACGAGGAAAATAATTGAGAAAAGTAGGGTTTATGTAGAATTACCAAATTGGAAGAAATGACGGAGGATGAGAAAAGGCCTTTGGAGGGAAGATCGAGAAGAAACTTGGAAGCACCATCAGAGTTCTTGTTCTTGGAGGGTGTTGCAGGACCATCCATGGCGCCGCTTGCGACGGTTAGTTTTTGCACCGTCGGCGTCGGAGGATGGGAATGAGGAGGTCGATTGAAATTTTACTCGCGCGGAAATCTTACCCGCGAAGGGGAAGTTTTGGATTTTGTGCAAAACTATAATAATAGCGTTTGAGTAATTTTTTCTGGTCACAATTTTTTGATTTGTTATGATTTAAAACATCAAATGTAGATTAGTCATTAAATATGCAATATTTATCGTAAGATTTTTTTTTAAAGAATAGATACTAAATTACTAGATTATCTCTAATTTTATTAAAATGATTATTTAGGTCTGACCTTTTAGTTTCTTATTTGCACTGTTGAAGGAAAATTAAAACAATACACAACCAATTTGTCATCTACATATTACCTCGGGTCAAAATGGTTCAAATTAAAAAAATACAATGAATTTTATTATAACAACAATGCTCAAAAAATAATTGTGCTTTTATTATCTTTGGCATCTTCATATGCACATATTAAACCTATTCATGTGTATAGGAAAGAAACCCTAACTATGATGGTGTTAGCAGGAAAGTCTTGTTCGAAGATTAAGAACTAGAAAATAGCATTTGTACTTCATCATGAGCTAGGGTTTCGAAGCCAAAGTGGTGGTTTCACACCCATTTGTCCTAGAAAATAGCATTTGTACTCCATTTGTTAAGTGTGGGCTTGTCAAAAAAATTATTCCATCTGGAATGGATTCAGGGCTTCAACTAACAATGAAAGCGTTCTTATGGGTCGTTATGACTTTTCTTTTGATACACGACATCCTTGTGGATTCTAGCGTTACCATGGAAAATGATTTATTTATAGTGGGTTCATAGATGTATATAAGGGAATTGGATTAAAATAAATTGATTGTGAAAATTGGTGTTGGATGAACTTATTGGTAAATGCCAAATGGAAAAGTTAATACCATATATTTTTCAACAAGTTCTCCACATAGATAAGCAATTGTTAGAATGGATTATATACTCTTTTATGGCTAGTCAAAAACGAGACGCCTGTTGCTAATAAGAACATATGTATTATGACTAAATTTGACCGATAAAAAGCCAACATAGCTACAAAGTGCATTGTCGTTTTTGAGCAAATGTGATGAGTTTATAGTGTGTTGTAAAACAAGAATACAGTATTGTATCTAATTGGCTTTTTTTTTAAGAAGCCAAAGTGGTGGGTTCACATCCATCGTGTACACATGCCAAGACATCTCTATAGTCTCTTGAGATTGTGAAGTTGTCATACACGAGTCCATCCCTACTCTTCTTGTACTCAAATAGAAGCGAAGAGTGGTTAAATGCAGTAAGTTTCACAAAACCCCAATCATGATCTTTAAACAAACTCCAAACCGTATCAATCTCTGTAAAATCTGACAAATGACTCCCTCCTCCACCAACCACCACATGGATTGTCCCATTTACAGTACCAGAGTAACTATATCTTTCCATGTTCACACATTGGTTCTACAACAATCATCAACACAAGTCAGAAAAAGTGGAAATACCCCCAACTTTTAAGTAAGTTTAGAGACAAGTACCTGGTATATAGGGCAAGTTCTTTCATAATTATGGACATGTCCATAGAATGCAATGTCGACTTTGTATTTCTGCCATAGTTTCTGCAAATGTTCTCTTCCCATTGGCTCTTGGAATGAACCTTCCATTGCATACCAACTGTTTGATGAATAGCCAAGCACACGATGAGCTGCAAAGATCAACCATGGCTGTTGTTTTCTGTCGACGGATGCTAGACATTTTTCTATCCATGCATACTGTTCAGAACCCTCCCTCCAGTCATGCTCTGAATCCGCTATGCAAAAGTGAAACATCCCATAACTTGTTGAATACCTGTTAATAGGATAAATATAATATATACTTTAACATCTTTATTTCATGTTTCAATATAATATCAAAAGAGATAAGTTTTACCAAAATTTAGCTCTATTATCTGCAGGAACATAGTATATTGTCTCAGCAGGAACACCACACTCCCCACCTGAATCTTTGGTGTCATAGAAGCCTCCAGAGTTGGGCCATGATCTTTCATGGTTTCCACTGCACAAGTTACAATTCACAAATAAGTCCAATGTTGCAATAGAAGGAAATGAAAGTAGAATGTTGTAATGCAAACCTTGCAACCATGTAAGGCTTTATTGATGCAATGGGTTCTACTTGTGCAGTGAACTGGTCCCACTGTGAAATATATCCATTTGCATAAGGCATATCTCCTATATGGAAAACTATGTCATAGTTATCAAGGTCACTGATTAATTGGTCAGCAGTAATCAGTGATCCTGGCTGATAACTAGCATACTCGTTTGAACCATCGCGTTCAGCCTGAAATTTTAATTAGTTCACCAATTTTTAATTAGTCTAACTGTTAAATGCAAGAAATAGCAACGCACTTTCATTGGTTTTTTTGATATAGTAATGTCATGAAAGGACAATGGCATAATGGTTAAAAAATGCAAATGTCTCCTTTTTCGGGGAAAACTTCAATCTAAAATCATCTCTTTGCTCATTTGTACTTATTACAATAATTTTGTTACACTAGTAGCTTTCTATATTTAACTATTATTACCTTCCCCATGTCTCCAAAAATAATAACACGCTGCAACGAATCCTGCCCTGGATATGGGGACGATTTAAATGAATACATTTTACTCCAAACAACTGATCCATTCAATAGCCTATGTCCAATCCTGTAATTATACCTGCAAAATTGTTGTAGCAACCAAACAACCTCAGAATATTGTCACCTGACTTTTTACAAATTTGCCCTCATTAGATTCTTTCTTTGAATATATTTATCCCCAAGTGTGATTTCATTTGCTCAAATATTTTGTAATTTGTAAACGTCATTCATCAATACAGCAGTTTATCCAGAAATCACTTAATAGGAAAAACAAGGGGGGATTTAATTATGAAGTACACATACATAGTGTTTGGCCACAATTCCTTCAAGAAACTAGTGTGTATAAAACCAGGATCACGCCATCCAACAGTCCGTGCAGGTTCACCTGCATTGTAATTAAGTAAAAAAAAAGGTATCATTAATAAGAACTTAGAATCAATATATGGAATACTTTTATATGCTTGTACAAAGATTGATGTACATAAGCGGCTATGTTTATGTTTCAACAATTTGAAAATTGTGATTAGGGCATTTATAAACATAATGCATTAGGTAGTTTTTTATAAGATTTGACATGAGATTATAATTTATACCACACATGCTTCCACGAGTAAATGTCAATGTTCCTGCTGGAGAAAGCTTTGGGTCATGGCCCTTCCAACCCCACTCCACAAATGGAGTTGCTTCATCAATGTTGTAACCACTTGTCCATGTTACTGTCATCTTCACAAACACCAAATTCAAGACATCATACACAACAAGCAATTTGTCACAAACTGATTGGCTAGAGCTTAAACAAAAAATTATTATAAAATGGTTCACTAAAGGGGCACCATTTTCAAACTTACTTCATCCCAAGCCTTCCCTTGAGCAAGGCGAGGATAAAGGGGAGCTTTAGGGTTCACAAATGATATAGGATCTGAAACAGCCACCACTTTTGGCTGTATTCCAAATAACATAATCAGTCAACAATATTAAAGCCTTGTGAATTATGTTCAAAATATAAATGATAAACACTGTGGAAAGAAATAATCGACTCACATTTTCCAATCCACCTGTAAATAATGCAAAGGAGAAATCTGCACGTTGATTGATGATCTGGAAACTCAGTTTAGCTTTTCCTGCTGTTATGTAGTTGGATCCCGAGTGGTTTGCATACATGTACTATAAAGAAAATGTTTCATGTGAGAACAACCAAAATTGATAAACATATTTTAAAATTTTCAAAACCTGAGCATTATTATATTATTATGCATACCTTTATCGGGGATGTGCATATACAAGGAGCTTCATGTGATTTTCCGGATTCAGGATAGCAATCTGATGCACTGACATATTCAAATGGTTAACAGTATGAATAAATATTTTTATATGAAGATGCAAATGCTGAAAGATAATATGCAGGTGTGTAACATAAGAACATTACTTGAAGTTTGCAGGTGAAAAAACTCCAACCCAGTCATCCTCAGATGGATCTGGGTAACTGAGCTCCACATTGACCCATGCAGTATCCTCCCCCTATCATCATATAAAAATATAAAAGAATTAATCACAAAGGTGGAACAGGAAACATGAGGAACTTGCTACAAAATTTAAAGACATTGAGATACAATACAGAAGAACAAGAGACTTATAGCTAGAAACTATTGGCCAAAGAAAAAAAAATCAACAGTTAAATAGCAATGTATTTTCAAGATTTGTTTATTATAAAATCCTACTTTTATTTCTTCCTATTCTAACATTATACATTGAAAAATCCACCCAATTATAGTTTATAGCAATATCATCCAAATACAAACCAACTTTCAATGCTATAATTGGGTATAATTTTCACATATGATTTCTTGGGTAGATTCTTCAAATTACAATCCTTGATAAGAATAAAACTGAGAGTACAATGTTGTAATAGAAAGAAATGAAATTAGGAATTTAGGGTGTTATAATACACAAATAAATGAAAGTATGTGGAAATTCATTGCACTTAGCCCGAAAATCAATGTAAAGTGTAAACAATCACGTCAAGGGAACCCGTTTTTTCCTATGGTAGACAGAAACATTATCGACTAAGAACCTAGCGACTTGTAGAATCACAAATTATAATGATTTTTTTTTCTAAAACACAACAGTCCCAAGTCTAACAGCCAAAAACCCAAAAGTATTGAACAACCACGTTGTTGAATGTAGTAAACTACGATAAATGGTCAAGATTACAAGAAGGGTGCTAAGAGTTAAGAGGAGGTTTAAGCGATGACAAGTAAATGAAATAGACCATATTTACCTTCAAACCCAGAAGAAGAGGGCTGGCTTGAATGGATGCTGATTCATGGAGAGCAATAAGAGCTTTGTGAACAGCAATCTTGGACAGCGGTTGCTCATCGGTAGGTCGCCTTCCAAGATCGCTGCGTATAAGAGGAGAGTAAGATGAAGCATGACAAACTCTCCACAAAAAGGCCTTAGACGACAACAATAAGAACACCGTGAATAGGGTATCCATTGTTGGCATTTTATCAAACAGTTAGTGTGCACAAGCTTCAAAAAGGAAAAGTATGGACCCTTTTATGCCCACGATTCATAAATTCATCAAGGACCAATCACAAGATGTGGAAAGTATTAAATAAACGAGGACTGTAGAAGACTATTCCAAGATACACTTGGAGTCTTGTACCTAACTCCATCCTTCATAATTCAGATTAATATTGTTAAAATCAAAATAAATACAACCCCCACTGTAAATAAGGTCAACATCAGTAGTAAGTAGTAACGCAATTTCAATGCAGTTACCCATTTGATTTACGTAACGCTAGAATTATTTTTGATTTTTGTTGAGTTGGCTTTGAGTCTTTGTCGATGTGGACGGCATTGATAAACCAAAAGTTAGAAGAAAGCCAAGGTGACCTTGATATGACCGTCTTGTAATTACAGGCGCTGGTATTAGTCGCAGGTGGTAGGCCCGGCCGCAAACCATGAAATCTCCGTTTGATGGAGGATTCAAAGGTCGGATTGCGGTTGCGCCTCCAAATCCAAATTCACTTCATTTCTTTTTCCTTTTTCCTTTTGCCGTTTAAAATATAAAAACCATTTAATTTTTGGGAAGAAATCATACATTTTTCAACCTTTTATAAAAAAAAATGACATTATTTTTCTTTTCCTTCACAATTAACATGTTTTTACAAGTTTATATGGAAAAAAATATTCATGTGACATTTTTGTGGTAAATATATGTCCATATAAACAAAGATAGATGCATTGGTTGGTTCCTCTTGTTAGGAAAAAAAAATGGATGGAGTCCAAAAATTACATCATTCATTTAAAATCAGAAACTTGTTTGTGTTTTTGGTCCTTAAAAAAGATAAAAATACTATTTTACCCTTCTAATTTCTTTTTTGTATTTTTTATATTTGTTTTAATAAACTTTTAATTTAGAAAAATATATATAAAAAATAAAAATTGGTCACGTTCCATCCCCACCCACCGAAAACTCTCTCTCTCTCTCTCTCTCTCTCTCTCTCTCTCTCTCTCTCTCTCTCTCTCTCTCTCTCTCTCACGGAAGCAAAAACATATACACACAATAAAAACTTCCAACAATTCTGAGATTAAACACATACACCACCTTTATATGTAAATCAAACAATTTCCAATCTAAAAGAAAAACCAAAATGCCCGGGTACATCAAGCATAAGATTGAATAAATCTATAAAGGTTTTGAGATCAAACACATACACAGATTGTTTTCATATCAAACATATACACCACCTTTATATGTAAATCAAACAATCAAGATAACTAAATTCATGAAGCACCCGATTCAATAAATCTATTAAGATTTTAATATCAAACACATACACCATTTTTCATAACAAAAACATAAACCACTTTTGAGATCAGATTCACACACAAACACCTGCACACAAACCTTATTAAATCTAGGAATTTCACTGGAAAACTCCATATGGAATAGTGGAAGCGACAAGAAACCTTAACTACATCAGGACAAAGAGAAAATGTTGCCCCAAAATAAATCCTATAAATCTATTGTCTTCTTGATAGTTATTTTGTGCTCACTTAGCCTCAAAACAAACCCTAAATCCTTATTAATGCAAGAAATCTCACCATTTTTGGTAGCTTTGTCGCAATCCAGAAGCTATAGATGGTATCGGTGTCGCTTAATTGGTGTCGATGCAGAAGGAGGATGATGTGCAACTCCGGTGACGTCGCCAATAGAAGTGAGTAGATGAATGAGGATGTTTTATGGTGGTGGGAGATGGCGAGTAATGATGGTGGTGATCTGATCATTAATATAGGAGATGAGATAGAAGATGAGATGAAAGATTAAGAATTAAGAGAAAGAAGTATGTACCAGGGTTGTTTGTGTATGTGTGTGTGTGTGTGTGTGTGTGTGTGTATATATATATATATATATATATATATATATATATATATATATATATGGTTAGGTTCATGTGAGACCACTGTATTTTGTAAGACGGGGAGACGTAATCTTAGCTACTCATTTTGTAGTGTGACATCCCAATTTCCAAGTATGAGATTTATTATTCAAAAGGCAAATTTTCCTTGGAACTCGGCGAGTTAATGGCCTTAACTCGACGTTTTGAAAGGCTTTGGGTTGTGCATCTTTTTGGACCAACTCGACGATTTGGAGGGGAAAACTCGACAAGTTGGCGACTGAATTGTAAAACCCTGAATTTTAGGGTTTGCACCCTATATAACCTCCTTAAGTCCTTGAGGCTGATCTTTTATCAACCTCCAAACCCTATTATCAGCCTTGTGAACCCTAGTCATCATTCCATCTCTTATTGTGAGTTAGTGTGGCATTTTAGAGCAAAAGAAGGAGAATATTGAGAGAATGAAGCAAGGATCTAGCAAGCAAAGCTCTTATCTTTAGTTTGACACTCTTTTGGACCATTGTAAGTGTTTAGGATCCGATTTTTATCTATCTATGTAGATAGATCTTGAGTTTTGTCCCTTTTTCTCTTTATTCTTAGATGTTGCAATGGATGGACTTCATAAAGTTTGCAACTTTATGAATCTAAAGGTCAAGGTGACCTTATAGTAGGTTAGATTTGGTCTTTATCCAAGATTTGATGCCATGCATGGAGTTTAGGTCATATTTCCCCTTTTTGACCCATTTTGGGATCAGGATATGCATTGGACATGCATGTTTATAAAGCACCAACCTTTGGGACGTTTTTGAGGCTAGAATCTCTTCTGGAAAAGTTGGGTTCTAGATCTTAAGGATTTTGTGCTTAATGGTTAAGCCTTTGAGTTTTCAAGCCTTGTGGAAGAGTTTTTTAGCATTTGGAGTAGCCCAAAAGGATAAAGTTGGAAACTTTATCCTTTTAGACACATTTGGAGTTCACATATGAGCATTAAAGTCTCTAGAATTGAAGAATCATCTGAATGTGTTAAGCTGGGGAAAACTCGGCGAGTTTACCAGCCAACTCGGCGAGTTGGCTAGGGTTTTCCCCGACTGTCTGAGTACTGTAGAACTCGATGAGTTCAAAAGGTGCACTCTACGAGTTGGATCAACATGGACTGTTGACCTTGACCGTTGACTTTGACTTTGACCATGGTTAACCAAGTTGGACTTTTGAGGGCATTTTGGGTATTTCGGGATGTTGATGGGTTTAGTCATGATGGTTGTAGGCATTGAATCAGGTGTTGAGATTCAGAGTCATACCTTATCAGTTCTGCACTACTTGTGAGGTGAGTTGTCCTCATTGTACTTACGGGTCGAAGGCACCAATGTCGGCCCATTGGATTGATATCATGTTATGCATGTTATTGTATTGTTATAATCTGTTAGATCGGTATCCTAATAGATAAGATGTTGTTATGCTTAGTGATCTGTAGACCTGTGTAATTGGATGTACATTGTTATATGATTATTTGTTATATGTGCATGTGATTTCTTGGTGGTTAAGGCTTCACTGCTTTGTGTGTAAGCCAACAGGACGAGGCATTCCAACTCGATGGTTGAGGGCCTAGGGTATTTCATCCCGATGATGATTAGACCCATAGTATGTTGACATTCCAACCCAATGGTTGAGGGTATGGGGTATTCCAAGTCGAGGATGATCGGGCCCATAGTATATTGGGATTCCAACCCGATGATTGAGGGGCCTGGGGTATTCCAACCTGATGGTTGATTGGGCCCAAAGTATGATGTTATCATAAATGTGCTATTTGTTATGTATTAGTATTTTGGGGGAAACTCACTAAGCTTTGGGCTTACAGTTTGGATTATGTTTCAGGTACCTCAGTGGATTGCTGAAACGCAAAGGCGTGATTGTGCACCTCCTTATGTCTTGATTTTACGATTTCTCTGATGTGAAACTTATTTTGAAAACTACAATGTAAACAATTACGATCTTTGGTTGGTTTGAACAAGTTTAAATTTTTATGAAATTTTATGAATGTTACATGTAGATAAAAAAACATTTTAAAACTGCAACAATATTGAAAATTTTCTATTTTTTTTTTAAATATTATTTTTGTCATTTATATTTTCCAAAAAGTAAATAATAAATAATAAATAAATAAAATTACCGTTTTTTTGAAATATCTATGAAATATTGTAATAGAGTATTAGAATATTTTACATATCTGACAAATCTAGTAGAATACTACAATATTCGAACATTATAAAAATCATATTAGAATATTTACAGTGTAATATTCTATTAGAATATTTCACGTATTTTTCAAAAAAAATTTAATTAAATAAAATGAAGAAAATAATAATTAAAAAAAGAATTTTCGGATTTTTCATTTTATTTTGCATTTTAAATTTATTTTGAGATTACGTCTCACGGTTTCATAAAATTAACGTGGTCTCAAATGAACCTATATATATATATATATATATATATATATATATATATATATATATATATATATATATATATATATATATATATATATATATATATATATATATATATATGAAGGGGTGGGGGTACTGGTGGGCGGTCTCTTATTATCATTTTTAAATTAAAAGTTTATTAAAACAAATGTAAAAAATATAAAAAAAGAAATTAAAATGACAAAATAGTCCTTTCAACTTTTTAAGGGACCAAAACCGTAAGAAGTTTCTGATTTTGGACCAATAGTGAAATTCCAAAAGATTTTTGATTCTATTCATATATTTTTTTGCTAACCACAAGAACCGAATTTGCAGTTCAGGCTTTTCAATAATAATAATAATAATAATAATAATAATAATAATAATAAAATACTTTGTATATATGATTTCAATTTTCTTCATTTTTCTTAGTAATCCTAAAAAAAGGAAACACATAGTTAAAAAGAAGTTTGTTTCTAATTTTGACTATTGTATTTAAAATGGATTTCCAAATTTAAAACATAAATAAAAATAATAATAATAATAATAATAATAATAATAATAATAATAACACCATTAAAATAACTATTTTTCTGCCGTTTAACCAAAGTAACATAGACTAAACTTATTAAAAGTTAGTTATTACTTATTTAGCATGTAATCAATAAAGCATGTTTATATATATATATATATATATATATATATATATATATATATATATATATATATATATATATATATATAGAGAGAGAGAGAGAGAGAGAGAGAGAGAAAGTTAGGTTCAAATGTTTCTAGCAACTATTGTTTGCATGAATGCACCAATAGGAATTTAGGAACAATTAAATAATTAAAATTTGTAATAAGGGTAATTATATAACTTTAGCATGATAATTAAAATAAAATCCCTTAATTCATGGAAATTACCATAAAAATCTCTTTGACCAACTATTAAACCTTAGCTTCTCATATCATACGTATTCTACTTATGCCTCCTCCCTATTGCCTCTTCCATCGGCAACCATAAAATCGTATCCTCCCCCTTCCATTGACCTTCGGCCGCATCGGTTGAGTTTTGATGAACATGTCGACCATAACCCTGCTACAACCAACAAATGTTACAAGACTGAGGGAGTGAATGATAATCAAAATACCAGCATTGGTAGCAACGAATTCAAACAAATTCTATTTCTCAAGACGACAAAAGGTTAGTTATATTTCCTCTATTTCTTATTCAACTTAATCAATTTCTTCTACCTTAATTTATGATTCGTTGGAAGTTTCATCTTTGAAGAATTGAGACTTATTCACTTTGAGTCAAAATTGATTTATGATTCTGATTAAGTATGTATCGATTGATTGGTTTTGAAATTGATTTCTGATTTTGCACCTTGAATCTAATTGCTATCTGAAATTGCACATGATGTTTACCTTGTTGTTGAATCTGATGTTGATCTTGACATGTTAATTTGCTATGTGTAATGTGAAAGTGTAACTTCCACCCACCAGGTGTTCGACATAATACCAACATTGCATCATTCTTCCTTAAACATTCTACATATTCTTATCTGATAATGATTTCTTTTGATTTATTCTAGATATTGTAAGTTATGTATACCTTAAATATTTTAAGCATTATGGTTTACGTTTATTTATTCTATGCATGGTGGTTTGATAAAATGTTCACTTCAAATTATTCTACTTATTCTAATGTATGCTGTATACTAGTTATTCTAACTACTTTTAATTATGTTTTATGTTCTGTGTTGAATATTCTATATATTCTAATCAAGCTTCAATTGCTACAGATGATGAAAGATACACTATTACCTTTTTATAATATTTTCATTCTGAGAGAATAGTTTATTATATAAGAATATTATTGTTTTATTCTGATAGAATTTGTAGTTAATTAATTATATGTTTAATGTGCAGTTGTTACAAGTGTATCACTACAAAGTATTTGGCAATGAATTTGTGATAGAAATGGCTTGAAGAATGGCTTGAAAACCTGATGGGAAAAGCTCCTTGTATAAAATCATTCTCATGCAATACAATTCTGACAGAATGTCAATGTCACAAAATGTCAATCTCATAGAATGCTATTTTGAATTGGCTTAGAGGTCAAACATATACAAGACATCTAGAATGTTGTTATTTTTTAAGAGTATATTTGTTATTCTTTCAGAATGTTTGTTATAATTCAATGAATCACAATCGTACAAAGTAATTATTTGGTATATTATTAGTTCAAGAATCGATTTTGTGTATTCTTTCAGAATATATTTAGTAGTTTATGGTTGACATTCTGTCATTCTGACAGAATAAAATCGAAAAATATGTTTACTACTTTATGGTTAAAATTCTAGCATTCTGACAGAATAAAAATCGGATTTTTAATTTTAAATTAATTTAAAATATTTTGATTTTTAAAAATAAAGAAATTAGTTATCCCTAAAAATCCGAAACTTTCCTTTTTTAATATAGGTTAATTGACTAGAATGCCCTTATGCTCAAATTTGTGTGATTATATGGTACATGTTATCCTATTTTACTATCATAGACCCTCAGATCATGACCTTTGATTATATTCCATCCAATGGTCCAGATCTGTGCATTCTGGCACACAATAGTTACTAAAAACAAAATAACTTAACTATATATATATATATATATATATATATATATATATATATATATATATATATATATATATATATATATATATATATATACGGAAAAATCAGTTAAATTTTATTACTGAAACTTTTTCAAGTTTAAAAAGATCAGTTTATTTTAAAAGTACGCAGAGTTTAAAAAAACAAACAGTTTTCTTCTTACAACATGCATATGCTTAGTCTACTTATTCTTCTACAGATGTGGTCTGCAAACTATATATATTTTACTTCTTAAAAAACAAACAACACCTAAACGATTAATAGGTGTAACTATTCAATAGACAATTAAAAGTTTTTATATAATAAAACATAAACAATATATTGTATGTAATAAATGTTTTTTTATAAATAAGACCACATGTACATGATTATCATTAATGTGTCGTAACTACTTGTTTCTAAACACATTTAGTTTTACATCAAATACATAATTGTTGGAATCCCCATCAACTACTCTACTAAAAAGACCATTTTTATACACGTGTTAACATTTCCATTTATTGTAGCTAGGAATGAATAAATTGATGAATGCGGTACTAAAATCGTCGCATAGAATGTCATTTTTTATGTGATCCATAGCAACTCCTACAAACTGCTTGAAATCGGGACCAATCTTAGCGATTAAGAGAGACGATGCATAGAAGACGAGCTTTACAAGATGACAAATTGGTCATAAGGAGGCTTGTGATATCAATGGAAGTGGTTAGACGTGCAATCAATTGCCCCTCATCCTACACTATTTCCATACATGTATCTTTGTACTCACTTTATTTTTACTTATTTTGTTACTACTTCCAAACATCAAAGAATCCATTTTAGCTAGCTAGATTCCAAGTATATCTCCTTCGTTTTTTTTTTGCAAATGATAAAATAAGTGTCATGTTAAACCTGATGGACAAGGGAAAAATAATCAAATCCAAAGTTGGATGCAAAATAAGAGGGGTTAGAAACATAAGCCTTCAATTCTGGCTTTAAATTTCTCATGGTCAAACCAATTTATTAATGATGAATGTTAAAGAGAATGATTGAGTAAGGTAAACATATGACTAACATCATAATGATAAAAAAAACAAAAAAATAAATAAATGAAAATAGTCATTTATAACAACTTAACACCATATTTGATAAGGAGTATTTATGCTACAAAATAAAATCATAATGAGCAGCAATGTATCAAAAAAAAACTATGATTTTTACTATGCCACAGTATTATTTTAATAGCTATTTTTTAAATTGGAGTAAATTACATGAATGGTCCTTATGGTTTGGGGTAATTTGCGTGTTTGGTCCCTAACTTTTTTTTCTTACTTGGACCGTCCCTATGGTTTAATGTTATTGCATCGTTGGTCCCTGATGGACTTAAAACGACCAATATACCCTTATTTATTATTTTAATTATTTTATTGATTTTTAATTAATTAAAAGAAATTGTTTAATATTTATGGGTCCCACCCAAATCCCTTCGTCCATCTCTTGAATTTGTAGGCGTATTCATCTACCTTCTTCTTCGCTCAAATCTCACCTGATAACGCCAAACTAGATTCTCTCTGTCTCTCTCTCTCTCTCAACTCCGGCAAATTCAAACCACCATCACCTACCAAATACCGAACACCATCGTCGTCGCTGCCCTGTTGAGTGCTTCGATTTTGGGGAAAAGGTGAAAACGGAGGTGGTGGAGCCACCAACTCGTTATCCAAAAATAGAGCGACTCTCCGTCTCCGATCTGACATCCTCGTCTCCGCCTCTAACCTTCGATGTAACCATCTCAACCAATGCATCAATGCAGGAAAACTAGTCGGATATGGGTCCTCCGAACTGGAACACTCGTCTCCACCAATCACATGAACGATTGGGGTTAGTGAAGAACTTGTTTTGTTATTGTTGATGATATTGATTGTTGAATGATATTTGCTGATGATTCTTGAAGAACAATTTATGAACTAATAGAGAACAAGATGATTTTGTTTTGTTGATTATCATGATTTTTCTTTGAGATGAACTGGTCAAGAACAAATAAGAACTGATGAAGATGAGGACAGTTTTGGGTAATTTGGGTGTTTTGATCTGAAAAATTAGTGGACTCAATGGGTTGATGTTTGTTGAATCTGATGATAGCAACGAACATGATTTAGGTTCCAATTGATTGAAATGTCCGAAAATTTCTTGGGGTAAATTGATGTTCTGTTAAATTTCTGATTCCTGGTCAAAGTTTTGTTGAATGATTTAGTTAGTTTTACTCATTTGTAACTTAATAACTAATGCAGATTTGTTCAATGGAAATCGTTTATGGATTTGATTTAGATCAAAAATAGATGGAGACTGGTTTGGGTTTTTGCAAATTTGGTTTTTCTGGATTCAATTTTCAGGTAGGGTTTATTTTTTATTTTGGTTTTGTTTTGATCTTTTAAATTGCAGGGGAGGAAAAAGTTGAAGGTTTAAAACGCAAGGATACATACCTGAAATGGTGGTTGGAGATATTTTTTAGTGACGGTAGTCGGAGATGGTGGTCGGGTATTGGGGAAGGTAGATTGATGAGAATTGAGAAGGACGAAGGGATTTGGGTGGGACCAAACGCACAACTTAACACAAACCATAGGGACCATTCGTGTAATTTACTCTTTAAATTGATATATTTTTTAAAGATTGCAATTAAAACTAATATGTGTTATATTTTTATAATATTCAACATGGAGTATATATAACATAAATGAGATATATTAATAATATATTTTAATATAGAGATTACAAATTAAAGTTGTGTAAAAATAGAATGGTGTCATAATAAGTTAAATGGAATGAAGTTTTAGATAAAAATGTAATGGTATTTTGTTGAAATTTACAATAGAAAATCTTTCTAGTACATCAAACTATAAATGGATATCGGTTCATTTTTAGTTTAGTTGTTATTTATATGATATACTTATGATTCGTTATAATGAATACAAATCTATATAATTATATGGTGGTTAAAAACATGATTATAAGCCTTATCGAGTGAAATATACAAATTAACTTTAAATTTAAATTTTAAATGGGAGATAGTGTGACGAGAAAAGACACATGGTATAGCAAAAATGCGACCATGAAAGGGTTAAGGGATAACAAAGGTCTGACATGTAAATGTTAAAGAGATGGAAAAGATACGACTAAAAAGGAAAAGAAATGACTGTAAAGGTGAGAGCACCATGGTGAGTGTTTTCGTTGAGGGATGTGTCAAACCAATAGAGTGTGTCATCTATAGTTACAACACTTCGGTGCAAATTTGGAGAATGGTTTATCACAAAGAAATTTGAAACTAATTACGGGTTTATATAATCTCCAAATTCATTTTTGTTAGGAAAATAGTTTCAAAGGTTCACAACAACCCACTCCATAGAAATAAAACAAAGAAATTTGAAGACAAAAATATATATGCAAAACTTTAAACTAGAGAAATTATAAGTTCCCTAGAGAATAAAATTTTCAAATGACAAATAACACATTATTACATATACTAGTCTCTTAAATCGCCCCAATCACGTCAACACTCTCCCAACATTTTGCCCAAACACTTCTACACAATAATCAAGACGAGCTAGAAAAAAAATCAAATTTAAAGTATATTTGAGTATGACACTTTGTTACAAAAACATTAGGCTCCTTTTATAAGTATGAAGGTCACTCCGCCTTTTTAATACTATAGCAATGTGGGACAAATTATATCTTTCCTAAACAAATTCAACAATCTCCACATCGAATAAAATGAAAGAAGACGATAACATCATCAGACCATTCTCTCAACCGGACAATTACAATTCTCAAATCATAAAGTTATAAATATAACCACTTGTAACAACCAGATCCTAAGATTTCGAAGGTCCTGTGCAAAAATTAAATTAAGGTCACATACCTTTTTTGTAAAATATTATTAAAGAAATTTTTTAGCGCTAAAGACAAAAAAGCCCACTACTTTAACAAACATAATTTTTGTTGTTAATAATATGAACATGATTTGTAACATGCAATTATACTTTAATTACCGTATTATTGTTATTTTCTTCTAATTTTTTTGTAATATAATATTAAATAAAATTCTCAATCGGATGTCTCTTACGATTGGAGGCCCAGTGCGACCGCATACTCGCACGACCCCAGGGACACCATCGGTAACACCCATTGTAAGAATCTCATCAATCATCATATCAAATGTAGAAAACACAATGAAATGTATGATACATCTTATCTATTTGCCATCTAGAAGTTCATCACAATCAACATATATTTTCACCTACATATCTTGAATTTATCTCAAATCAGTGTCCATGTATAAACTTGCTAACAAAGAGAAGTAAACAACATAACTTTTTGCATGGTAAGACGGTTATACCATCGACCACAAAGATGTCTATCAAATCATCAATGAGAACAAAGCGATTGTTTTTTTTAACAACAACCAGATTCTAAATTTATATATACTTCTAGAAAAGGCATTTTTATTTGCACCACATGCATTTGAAACCTCCATTACTTTTCAATTTATTTCTAATAATTATTGTAGGTTGGTTAACAATGTTAAATTAATGCAAAAACTAAATTCTAATCATAAATTAACTAAACCACAATATTAAAATATCAAATTTTACTTTTATTTATAAAATTATAACTTTAACTTTTTAACATATTATAGTTAACTTATTAGTTTAGATATGTTGTTGTATGTGAGTCATTGTCATTTTAAAGCACAACTTTTGTATAATTTATGATTTTATACAAAATAGTTAATTATTAATTTCAATATAATGTTAAATGGTTAACTTAAATCAAAATTTCAGTTAAAATTGAAAAAAAATCAAGAGACTATTTTATAAGTAGTTAAAAGTTATAAATTATAGTGTTAAACCTAAATTGTAATCCTAAATTAACCAAAAAAACTATGAAACTATTTTTTATAATCATTAAGAATTTTCAAATAACTAACTTTAAAATAACTTACAATAAGAATAGTTAAAAGTACTATTATATAAAAAGTTATAATGTTATATTCAAAAACAAAAAGAATGTTTATTGTTTTAAATAATTACAATAAAAAAAGCTAACAATATTCATCAAATAAATTTTAAAAAAGTTAAATTTCTTAAACCAAATTAAAATAATCAAGACTTTCCAAATACGTTATTTTAAATAACGTACAACTACAATAGTTAAAAATATCATTATATAGAAAAATTATATTGCTACCTTTAAAAAAACAATGTTTGATTTTTAATTAATTACAAGTATAGAAACTAAAATCTTAAGCAAATAAACCTTCCAAAATTAATTAATCATAACGCAAATAAACCTTCCAAAATTAATTAATCATAACGCAAATAAACCTTCCAAAATTAATTAATCATTACTGCAATTATAAATATCATTAAATCATATATTATATTTAATTTTATTCATGAATAACCCGCAAATAAAGGCCATTGAAACAATTGAGATTATAAAGTTTTAAAAGATGTCTACATTATCATATAATTCAAAACAAAAAATATTTATAACAACTTATTATAAGATTTGTTATATAAGTGATAACAACAACGTCATTGATATATTTAAAAAACATATATTTGTAAAGATTTTAAATATAATTTTGTATTATGCGCAGCACACGGATATTCGCCTAGTAAATATAAGAAAGTTAGCAAAGAGCTAGTAAGAACAAAATTAAAGCATAAATGAATTTTTCAACCAAGCATTGCAATTAATCCTAGGCTTAGAGTTTCTAAAAGAAAACCAACGAAATGAATAATCTAACAATAGCATCAAAAATAATTTGTTTCCATAGCATTGTCATATTCAGACGATTGAAAAACAACCACATTCCGATACGTCAAAATAACCCATAGCATTGTCATAAAAACCGATTCCACAATCGATCTTTCCAATCTGGCCATCGGGCGAGCATCAATCCAATCTAAAAAATCCACCACCAAAAAGAAAGAACAAAGTGATTGTTAGCTACATTGCTATTTGTATTGGTGTTTTTTGTCGAATCCACTCCATGCAGATGATTTTTCTAGATATGCCTAGGCTTTCCCCGATCTTTTAATCACATTTTCATATCAGATATTGTCATTGGTTGATTACTTAATCAAATCTATTAAATATTCAAGATAAGAGATCCTTTTATATCAAGCTATATCATCAAAGTTTTGTTAAGAGGGTTAGAATGACATCGTTATTAATAAAACATAGTACTTCCTCCATCCCAAAATTTTTGTTGACAGACAAAAGACATACTGATTAAGGAAACATTAGTTATCATTAACTTTATTAAATGCAATGACAATTATACCTTTTGTTGCATTTAATTCTATGTTAATTGCATTTAATTTCATTGTAGTTTTACTAATAATGAATGATATTTTAGTAAAAATGATATTTATTTTTATTATTTTGAGGCAAACCAAAAAGGAAACATAGACTATTAATATGGGACATCTCGGAGGCTCACCGGCAGGATCAAATGTCGGTTGGCTGATTGTGATTTCTGCCTTTTGGCTGTCGATTTTAGTCGTTGCACCCCTCTGGTAGGGTTCCTTTCCTTAATTGTATATTTCAATTCTCCCTCGTTAGTGCAGATGAGTCATAAACACACATGAGAATGGAAAATTGCCAATAAAAAAAAGGGTGGGTGGAATGTTGATAAGGTCTCTACACCTTTCTTTTCACTAATTTTCCTTTTGACATGGATAATAAGCAGCTTTGGTCCATATGTGAAAAGTATGACAGGGTTTCAAATGTTTATATTGCCCGAAAATTGTCCAAGTTTGGGAAAAGGTTTGCGTTCGTTAGATTTCTTAGAGTCCAGGATGAGAGACAACTTGAATTGAAGCTTCGGGATCTATGGATTGGTAGCTATCATGTTTTTTTTTCCTTGGCAAAGTTTGGAAGGGAGAATAATTATGTGTATGGGGAGTCACAGGTGCATGTTCATGATGTTAGTGGCGGTAGTAATACTACCCAAAAAGCGACTTATGCTAATGTTGTGAAGGGTGATGTAGTAAAACCGAATAAAGCTGAAAAATCTATTATTCTTGAGGGTAAGGATATTATTAACAACTTGGTTGTTAAACCATCCGTCTTTTGTCAAGTAAGAAGTGATAGGTTGATCCCAAAGTTGCTAGTTTTGTTGAAAGAGGAAGGGTTCCATGATTTACAAATAAAATATTTGGGTGGTGATTGGGTTTATGTGGAGTTTGATTCAGATTTGGTGAGCTCTAAATTTAAGTCCTCCTCTGTTCATGCTTATTTCTATAATTTCAGGCTGGTGGTTAATGGATTTAAAGTGGTAGAGATGGTTATTTGGATTGAAATACTTGGATTACCATGTTGTGCATGGAATGATAATGCGGTGAATAAGGTAGCAGGTATTTGGGGCGAAGTGTGTTTCATCGATGATGATAATCAAACTCCCTTGGCGATTCAAAGAGTTTGTATAAAAACAGCGCAACCCTCATTAATTCAGGATAAATTTTCTTTGGTGGTTCAAGAAATTAAGTATGATGTGGTGGTTAGAGAAATGTCAAATTGGGAACTAGATATACTATGTAATGAAGATGATCTAAGTTGTGATATTCCTTCTTTAGCGAATGATTCGGATAAGGATGTTAATGATTTTGATGATGGTGTAGCTGAAGAAGAAGGAGAAATGACACCTAAGGGTAATCTTAAGTCTGTCGATATGGAAAATGACAATTCATTTGGCATTGAACAAGAGTATGGTAATGACAGGGAGCAAGTTTTGTTGATCGAAAAGGTCGATTTTTTCAAACATATCATTTAAAATCTGATGCTCACAGGAGGAGATCCAATTTGGTGTCACTAGATGCTCCGGTGGGTGGTACGATTGATGTTAATGATGATCAAAGAGGTCCTGTTGGTTCTAGAGCAGTGCCAAAAGTCCAGAATGTTAAAACTGCTACAGTGGCAGGCCGTATGGTGGAAGCTATGCTACAGTTAGGTGAAGATAATGTTTCGAATGAGTCTCTTTCTCAGCCACCTGGTTTCAGGCGTGATGTAGAGTTGTATCCGGGGAATAGTAAAATGAAATCTAATTCTGCTAGTTCTCATGGGTCGACGAGGTTGCTGAAAAAAAGAGCCCCGAATAATATTAAAGATATTTAGGATATTATGAATCAATATGTTGAAATGGGAAGGTTGCTTGGGTATGATATGGAGGGTAATAAAGATAAAGTGAAACAAATTTTGGGTAGTATTGGTGTGATTCAAGTTGTTTAATGAATTGCATGTCGTTGAATATATGTAGCACTCATTTTTTTTTTGGAAAGGGAACTTCCCTAACGAGGGTTTCCGGGCCAGCTTTCGCGCACTGACTAATCCCCTACTGCACCCATTCTTTCATAAGAGGAATTGGGTGAAGTCTTTGTGTGTTCAAAATGGTGTGTCGTTTTGAGGGTTACAAGAAACTAGAATGACTCAATTGTATCTTTTCAAAGTTAGAAGTATGTGGGGGAATTGTTATTTTGATTTTGCTTTTAGTAGTGCTCGTGGGAGATCCGGGGGTATTTTATCGATTTGGGATAAATATATTTAAAAAATTTAGTATTGTTTGTACTAATAATGTGGTTATTGTTCGAGACATCTGGGTCCCATTTAATATGGAATGTTGTATGGTGAATGTTTATGCTCCTCAAGATATCATAGAGAAAAGATTACTGTGGAATTATATCTCTTCTTTTATTACAAGATATGGGGGTAATTATGTAAGTTTTGGTGATTTTAATGTGGTTAGAAGTGTTGAGGAGAGGTTTGGGTCAGTTTTTTGTCCTTCTTCTGCTAAGGATTTTAATAATTTTATAGATGATGTGGTGGATGTGGATGTGCCTATGATTGGGAAGCGATTTACTAGGGTTGACTCTTCTAATGTCAAGCTTAGTAACTTGGATCGTTTTTTTGGTGTCTGAGGATTTTTATGATCGGTTCCAGGGTTTACAGGTGGCAGTGTTAGATCGGTTATGGTCTGACCATTGTCCTATTTTGTTGCATGAAGTTAAGGTTGCTTATGGTCCTCCTCCTTTTAGATTTTTCAATTCGTGGATGGAGTTGGATGGGTTTGATGAGATGATACGAGCAAGTGTTTCAGAGTTCGTGGTGAATCAAAGTTGGAGTAAATTTGTTGTGTTAAAAAATAAACCCAAGTTTATTAAGAATAGGATTCGGGAGTGACATGTACAGACCAAGGAGATCCATGAACAACAGAAGTCTGATCTGAAGACTCGGTTGCATGATATTGATATTAGCATTGATAGTGGTGATATGTCTACTTAATTATGTAATGAACGAAAGCAGGTTCTTGGGTCTTTGGCTTCTATCGAAAGTCAGGAGGTGTCAAATTTGGTTCAAAAAGCTAAGGTGAAATGGTCTATTGAAGGTGATGAGAATACTGGTTTTTTTCATGGTATGTTGAAGAAAAGAAAGCGTCAGATGTTAGTTCGTGGAGTGTCGGTGAATGGGGATTGGGTCATGGATCCGATGGCTATAAAAAAAGAATTTTTTGAGTTTTATTCTTCTAAGTTTCAAGCGTTTAATGGTATTCAGATGGCGGAGAGAAGTAATCGGTTCTCTTCTATTACATTGGAGAAAGCTTTGAGATTATAGAGACTTTTTATTGTAGAAGAAATTAAGGAGGCGGTTTGGGATTGTGGTGAGGATAGAGCCCCAGGCCCAGATGGCTTCTCGTTTCAGTTTCTTAAACATTATTGGGATATCTTGGGGGCTGATGTGATTGCTTTTGTGCAGGAATTTTTTTTATAAACCAATTATTCATGTGGGTTGTAATTCTTCGTTCATTACTCTTATCCCCAAGGTTGAGAATCCGTTGCTAGTGAAAGACTTCCGTCCTATTAGCCTTATTGGGATGCAATTCAAAATTATTTCTAAAATTTTAGCAAAACGTTTGGCAGAAGTGCTTCCTAATGTTATTGGTGTGGAGCAGTCGGCTTTCCTTAAAGGTCGACAAATTTTAGATGGGCCACTTATGATTAGTGAGATGATTTCTTAGGGGGAACAAGAAAAAAAGAAATTCCTTATTTTTAAAGTTGATTTTGAGAAAGCGTATGATTATGTTAGTTGGGATTACTTTGATCAAATTATGGGATTTATGGGCTTTGGTGATAGATAGCGGTCTTGGATTCATGGTTTATTAAAAAAATGCTAGATCTTCGATCCTTGTTAATGGTAGTCCAACGGAAGAGTTCCAACTTTTCAGAGGTTTACAACAAGGTGATCCAATCTCTCCTTTTTTGTTTCTTATTGCCACAGAGAGTTTACATGTAGCTCTGGAGGACGCAGTTGATTCTGGAAAATTTCGTGGGTTAAGATTAACGAGGCTAATCTAGAGATGTCTCATCTTTTTATGCTGATGATGCTTTGTTTTTGGGTAAATGGGAGGAGGGCAATATTCGAAATCTTATCACCATTCTTCGTTGTTTTTTTTATGGTCTCGGGTTTAAAGATTAATCTCTTTAAGTCTAGTTTGTTGGGTGTTGGTGTTAATCAGTCTGAAGTTACTTCTCTTGTTTCTATTACGAGATGTGTTGCAGCTAAGTTTCCGTTTTCTTAACTTGGAATTCCGGTGGGTGGTAATATGAGCCGGGTAAAAAGCTGGGATGTGATTGTGGATAGGTTTCACAAGAGACTTTCTAATTGGAAAGTTAAAATGCTTTCCATAGGTGGCCGGTTAACTCTGATTAAGTCTGTTTTAGGGAGTCTTGGGATATATTACTTTTCTTTGTTTCGTATGCTGGTTACAATATGTCATTTACTGGAGTCTCTTAGGGCTCGTTTTTTTGGGGGGATGGAGGAAGGTCAAAGACGTATTCATTGGGTCAAATGGGATATTATCCTTAATTCTACGGATAATGGTGGCTTAGAGGTTGGTAGTTTGGATGCGTTTAATCGGGCTCTCCTTGTTAAATGGAAGTGGCGGTTCCTTCATGAGACCTTGTCCTTATGGGTGAGGCTTATTAAAGGGTTGCATGGTGAGTCTGGGGCTTTGTATCATAATGCGCGTTCGTTAGGAGATATGGGAGTTTGGAAGAGAATCGTGGATTGTATTAAGAAGATGGAACGTCAAGATGTCTTAACTCCCGACTCAATTTCAATTGTTGTTGGTGATGGGTCAGTGGCTCGGTTTTGGGAAGATGTTTGGTGTGGAGGTGTAGTATTTAAAACGCAATTCCCTAGATTGTATTCGTTATCTTTAATGAAAGATGGGCTGATCTCGTATTTATGGACTTCTAGTGGGTGGAACTTCTCTTGGAGACGTGACATTAGAGGTGGAGTTGAAGCTGAACAATTTCAGAGTTTTATGCAGATTTTGACTCTTATTCAGCTGCCCTCTACTCTCGACAGGTGGTCCTGGAGTCTCTATCCAAGTGGGGTGTTTTCTGTTAAGTCCATGAGAAGACATATTGATTCGCATTCCCTTCCGGTGAGTGGAGTGGGGATTAGATGGAATCTGAGTGTTCCAATTAAAGTTAATATTTTTTGTGGAAGTTGAGATTAAATAGAATCACAGTTCGAACGGTTTTTTAGAGGATAGAGGCGTAGAGTTGGATTCTATTTTATGTTGAAGAAAGTACTTCTCATCTGTTTTTTCAGTGTGAGGTAGCAAGTCAGCTTTGGAGGAGGCTTGGGATATGGCTTGATATTTCGTTTCCTATTGATCATGGGGTTACAGAGATGCTTGATTGACTTGATTCGTCGTTGGGTATTCGTAGGAAACGTTCTATCTTGGAGGCGGTTTGCATGGTGACTCTATGGGTCATTTGGTCTTATAGGAATTGTATCATTTTTAGTCCTAATAAGATATTAAAAAGAATCTTCTGTATGATACTATTGTTGATTTCTCTTTTCGATGATTTTCCTTTAGGAACGCTAAGGCTTGTGTTAGTTGGATTGAGTGGATGCGCAATCCACTAATACCTTAATTTGTTTTTGTATGTTTTGCTAGCTCCTAGCTAGCTTGTTTTTATTGAAGTTTTGCTGTTGTCAAAAAAAAAAAAAAAAAAAAAAAAAAAAAAAAAAAAAAAACTATTAATTTGGAACAGAGGAAGTAATATTTTTATCATATTTGTTTTTGTACACTACTTGATAACTTTACCATTTTATACTATATTTTTTGTCTATTTGTATTTGTAGCAGTGCTTGTGTATGTGCATAAAAGAGATCTTGCAACAATGTGCAAAAAGAATTAATGAAATAAGAACTCTGTCTCGAAATACGGTAGACGTGACAAAGTAACAACTAACAAATAGCATATTACAAAATGTTTTATGATGAGATTAAAACAAATGTGAAATAGAGATTTAAGCATACGCCTTAGAAAATATGACGTATCTATAAAGCAACAAATTGGAGGAAACGGTCTTACAAATCAATGTTTGTGACAAAAAGAAGTAAAGGTTATTTATTTGTCGATGACCAAGTTTCCAATGCATTAATTCATAAACATAAGATTTTAATTATGTAGCAGATTTGAATTAGAATTGTCAGTTAGGATTTAAATTTTTGGATGAAACTGATGATGTTAATAATATCAACTTAAAAGTCGAGTAAAGTCTTTGATGTTTTAAAAATTCAAGGCTTTCTACAATATTTGGGGTCATGTACATGACATGATGCTATCTTATGATCATCATGGCGCTGCTACAACATTTGTGGCTTCTTGATTTTGGAAGAAGGTGGCAAGCTGTTTCTCCATTTCTATTAAACTGCAACCACAATTGAACAAACACAAATATATATATATATATATATATATATATATATATATATATATATATATATATATATATATATATATATATATATATATATATATATATATATATATGGGAAAAGTGAATATACCCTTAAGGGTATATAAGCTTAGGTACCCAAACCCACCATAACACAATGTTTTGTTTCATATATTCATTATAATGTTCTTAAACTTCAACCCCTAACTTGATTTACGTTCAACATTTCCAATATTTCTCCATTATCTTCCTCTTACATTACATCTTTTTGTCGAACATTACTAGGCTATATATATTAT
Organism: Lactuca sativa; assembly: GCF_002870075.4. Classification (NCBI taxonomy): domain Eukaryota; kingdom Viridiplantae; phylum Streptophyta; class Magnoliopsida; order Asterales; family Asteraceae; genus Lactuca; species Lactuca sativa. The sequence continues at coordinate 35,515,069 of NC_056623.2, forward strand.
AGTTAAAAATGAAAATTATGTAAGAGGACAATAAATGTGAAATTTATAAATATCTTCGAAGTAAATCAAGTTAGAAGTTGAATTATAAGAACATTGAACAATTACAATGTATATATATGATACAAAATGACGTAATATAGTGAGTTTGGGTACCTAAGCTTATATACCCTTAAGGGTATATTCACTTTTCCCTATATATATATATATATATATATATATATATATATATATATATATATATATATATATATATATATATATATATATATATATATATATATATATATATATAAGTATTCCATGAAGCATAAAGAAATATAAAAAAAGATGAGAAAAAAATCTCACATCTCATATTTTCGAAAAGCTTCATTTCTTTTGACTATGTATATGGGACTATCCTTGGGCAGCTTGGTCACACTACTACCTACCAAATTTTCCAATCATATATTATATATAGTAAGTAACACTACACTAAATACATAATATAATAGAATGATAAAAAAATAGGTTATAAATGCAAGTTACATACTTGGAACCACAACTGGAGATTTATTTTCCTCAATCTTGTGAGCTTTTGGACTTGGAGAAGTTGTTTTGATGGTAGCATGTAATCCCTGCAAAGTGAAAGTGTGAAACACATCTCTCATGATACAATCATACTCGTACCTACTTTAGGAAACTTAAAATGAAGTTGTTCAAGCAAAAAAAATACCATTGAATCTTTTACCTAATTCTTGTTTACAAGCTTTTGGAGTGTAAAGGATCTAATGAGCTCTAAAAATGGATATCACCAATATCTACTCTATTAATGATGAATGACGTCCACTCCAGATGAACAAGTGATTCATTTATGCCAGTATAGAAATCATATGTGTGTTGCATCAAGTGAAAAAAATTATAAAAGCAATATGAGAATGTAAAATTTACCTTCTTCTTCTCTTTTCTCTTGAGAATTTTCATGTGGCATTTTTTAATGTAGTGCATTAGGTGATAACGGGAGTGTCTTGCAGACAAATCATCCCTGATCTCTGGGTTCTCAGTAAGCCAATCTATAATTTCTTTTGACTTAATTACCTCCTCTGTTTTTAATGTTTCTAACCATGAATAAATAGGCTTCCACTGATCACTACGCTGGAAACGAGCATGATTAGGATCTTTTTCCTACCACAACAGAAAACCACTATCACTACAATTACCATAGTACATATTACATATGAAATATGCCATTTAACATCATATAAATTGCAACTGAAACACTATTGAAGTAGAAACGAAAAACATTTGAAATCTACAGTCTTAGGATTGCTAATTTTCTGAAGAGGCACTAGCTAGATCCAAATTAAAAAAAACAAAACCGTATTTAATGCTAAATCTTACATTATTGAATTCAAAACAAGTAAAAACATCCCCGATTTCGGGATAATGCCGGAAGTGTGCTTACACATGCTATTCATAACAGGATAGTGAATAAAAAGTGTGGAAGATGAAGAGACTACCTCATTGGAGAGATTTCCATCGTTTAAAAACGAAGTAAACATCTGGCATACATCTGATAGAGGCATTGATTTGATGTGATCGGGTAAGGAGGAATTGTTGGATTGAAGCCAAGTTTCGACTTCGGAAGGGTTTAGAGACTTGTCTGCGGGAAGCGTGGAAAGCCATGTTCGAGCCAGTGTTTCGAAATCATCTGCTGCGTCGATGTCGTAGTCAAGGCTTTGATGATCGATGTCTTGGTTACCTTCTAGGGTTTCCGCCTGTGAATCCATTGAATTTCACATATGCAGTTTGCTCTGGTCCCTTCAATGAACTTACTAAACGCCGATCCTAATACGACGGCGTACTCATCAAATTTGAGTTATGCTGATTACTAGTACTTTTTAGTAGGTGTTTGGGATTATTTTTTAATCAAAATTTTTTTTTTATAAAAGTTTTTTTAAGAAGTAAAAGTTAAAAATTATTTTAAAAAAAAAAAATCTTTTCATGTTGTTTTTTAATTTTTGAATGTATTTTATTTTTTAAATAGCCAAAAGTTACAAAAATATTCAATTTCATGACTCTTGAAAAAAAAATTCTTGAAAAAAAGTTCTTTTCTAATTCCCAAATATTTTTTGGAATTTTTTAACTTTTTGTAAAAGCTAAAAATCAAAAAATTATTTTAAAAACAATCTCAAACACCCTTTAAATAGTCTCGAAATTAAAGCCTCGAAACATCCCCAAGCTTTTGAAACTACAATTAGGCTTAGTTTTAAGAGGGGAAATTATATTAAAGTCATTATATTTCATTTGTTTTGTAATTCCAAAACTTATATTTTATTTTTATTTTTATTAAAACATTTTTATTCTTAAAAAAAATCATCACACCTTGTTATTGTCCGAAAAAAAAATCATCATACCCTGTTATAACTTTGACATTTTTTCCTACTTAATCACTCAATTTTAACAAAATTTTCTGATTTTACGATCGTAATAACTTTTTGCATATTTTTTGTTTAAGTGTCTTTATTAGAAAAGATTGTTGGAATTATAAATTTTTGTTAAATTCGGTAATATCATTTGATTTTTTTGTATTATTTTTAAGAAGGATTTGTCACACTTGAAAGTATTTGTAATTTTACTTTTTGGGCCTATAATAATATGCTTTCGTTTTTTTTTTCAATTTGTAGGTCATTTTTTTAGAATTTAAAATAAATTTTATATTTTTTTATATAATTTAGTAATGATATTTTTTATTTTTTTATAGTGTGGGACCTACTACAAAACATATACCAACACATCTTTCTTTTGGTTATTGGTGTATTCTATCTTAATTAAATATGAATTGTACATTGAAAAATCGTCAACTTTATAGTCTTATGAACAAACAAATTCAAACGAATGACAAACATGATATGATTTCATCGTTAAATAAACAAAGAAGTTTAAAGCTAGGGTACTCATATTAACAAGTATACTTTTTCACCCTTGAAATAAACAAATAAGTTATAGCTAGGGTACTCAGATTAGCAAGTGTACTTTTTCCTAATCTTATTGAGTAATTAAATTTGGGTTTGTAATGCCAATAAGTACCGAATAATTCATTGAGCGATATTGTTGATGGTATGTAGCATTAACTTTCTGGTGCTAGCAGGCACAAACATTTGAAAAAGTTGTCAAATATGAAGATTTTATTTTTGTCACACTCTTATCACAACTAACAATTTCAGTTTCCAAAAAGAAAAATATTCATGGCTTTCTTCTTTTTCTTATTTTTACAAAAGAAAAAGGAAGAGAAAAAACAATAAAAACAGTATTTAACAATTTTTCTAATAAAAGTCTTTATTAAAAAAAAAAAAAAAAAAAAAAAAAAGATGTATTTTATTTATTTATTTTTCTTATCATGGTTAAAATAGAAAAAAACATATTAGTTTGATGGCTTACTAAAAAATATCTTCTTATCATGGTAACACCACCCTTCGGGGCAATAAAATGTCATTATGGTCATTGATGGATTTTTTTTTCTTTTCATTATAGAGTGGTTTTAATGGAGGACATAAAATATAAATGGTTCAGCCCCAAAACCAACAATATATGACAACTCGCCCTATTGGATATGATCTTAATAGCTTGACTGGTCAAAGCATTATTTTGATGAATATATTCAACGGATATGAACCTTTTAAGTTGAATTAGAATCTACGAATCTAGCTCGAACATGGATCAAAAAGATACGTGGAGCCATTAGGTCAAGTTTGATATTAAGTTGATATTGTTGAGCCTACGCTTTCAACTTGTTTGCAACCCTATACATACATATGCTGAATTACACATCTAATGTGAAGGAAAAGAATTGTACAATAACACCAGCAGTTGAAATAAAATTGGTAACAATAAATAAACAAGCAAATAAAGCTCTAGTCACAATACAAAAATGTCATCAATTTTCTACAATATACCAGAATCAAAATTTTGTTAAATATATAAACTCAACTCTACCGATATTTCTTTGCTTTGGCCAACTTCTTCTTTTTCTTCTTTACAGCTTTCGGCACTTTACTCTTTCGAGCTTCTCTCTTCTCTTCTTTCACTTTCTTCTTATTCTCTTTCCTAGCTGCCTTTTTATCCTCAGCTGTCATTTTTTCATCATCAGAAAAAGATCCTTCCTCAGAGGAATCATCATCATCATCCGTTTCACTCTCTGATTCATCATCATCATGCAAGTCTAAACCTTCTGTTTGACCACTACCAGGGGCATTTTGTCCAAGATTTGCTTCATTATGCTGTTGTTGTTCAATAGAACGTGCATGATTGAGCCCTGTAATGGTCTTATAATACATATCCCCAGTGTCTTGCCCACTCGTTAATCGTATCACATCCTCCTCAGCATTTGTCACATTATCCAAAGTCTTTGGGATGTATGACTAAAATAAATAATAGAAAAAAAAAAACTTTAATCAGAAAACAAAATGTAAATATGTTGCTGTTATGGGTAAAAGTAAAGTGATGCACACCTGGACGAAAACAGCATCTGCAATTTCTTCCTCTGCAGAAATCTCATCTCCTCTAGCCAAAACTTTTTGTTGAGCCTGAATTTATGGAAATTGATTAATTATATAACATATACTACTTTGTTATATAAACTGATAAAAAGGTGAAACATTGTTGTATAAATATACCTCCTCCAAGTAACTATCCACAGAATCTTCATTAATTGAAGGATCAACAATAAAATCAAACAATTCACGAATAGTCATAACAGCTACTCCACCTTTCTTGAAAAAATCCTGCATCCCACAACATTTCATTGCTTTTATTTTATTAATCCCACTAAATTACTGATCTTAAAACACAATATGGGAAACTTACAGATACGTGAACACAATCCTCTCTCAGAAAATCAAGTGCATGAGGATGATCAAGATCAACTGATTGAGACACATCAATGATGTACATGTGACCCTACCACCAACAAATATCAATATTCAATAATCACTCACATGGTGTTTGTTCATTTCTTAAAAATGCTCAACTAAAACAGAAAGAAGATTTACCTCGTGGTAAAGTATGTTATATTCACTAAGATCTCCATGCACTAGCTTGCACTTTTGATATAATACCCGCATTGAAGTTATCATCTACATATACATACACAAAAAGGTTGTTATACACACTAAGAACAATCAAGTTTGCAAAAGCATGTAATGAGTAGCTGTAAGAATGTAAAATTACATAATTATCCTTACCTCAAAATAGCCTTCCCGTAACTTATCAAGAGACAGCGCAGCATCTTTAAGCCGGGGTGCAGCCCATCCAGTATTGCCTGAACATATAACATACCAAGAAACTTCAGTAAATGTAAAAAAAAAAAAACTCACAAGAATTTTATTTATTAATATTTGATAACATATCATGAAAATAATTATAAAAACATAAATGTCACCATGTACCTATGAACTCCATAACCAGGACATGGAGCCTCAAAAGAATTGGGGTGGGGCAACGAATACCAGCTGCCTTCAGTCTATATAGTTGAACAGTCATTAGAAAACATTATTGTAAAGATTCTGTATTTTATAAAACCATTGTTGGAAAACTTATAATGGGGTATCAGTTATCATTAATCAAATATCACGGAGAAATGAAAAATATGTTACCTCATAAGATTCCTCATCTCCTTTTCAGCCCATGTCTTAACCATTTTTCTTGGGTTGTGCTTGCAATATCCATATCTAAATCGATAATCACCTTGTACATATCGATCTCTATCCCTAAAGTAGTCAACAACAATAAGATCATTAGTATAATTATCATATATGATGTGACATAATTTAAAGAAGGTAGAAGAATTAGTACACAGGACATACTTGAAAACAAGAACAGAAGTTTTGTAAACTTTGATTGCAAGTTCCTGGCCATCAGATCTTGTAGCATGATAAACATTTGCCTGTTTGATAGAAAAATCGTAATAAGTAAATACATCTCAAAATTGCTAATGAATGATAAAGATGGGACTTTTAATTGTTATTCATACCTCCTTCCCAGTTGAAATGCAGCCATTGATATCATGGAAAATACCTCGATTCAACATTTTGAATAAAACCATACGAGTTCTAGGATCAATTGCCTGAAAAAAAATGATTCCATTTCAAAACAGATAATAAGGCTATAACCAAGTAACAAAAACCTAAAAGAAAACAATCTTATTGGGCATTGAATGTACACACACACACACACACACCTGTTCAACAGTTGCTCGATCAGCTTTTTCAGTAGTTTTAGTTTTACCAATGGCCATCCCTCTCACACTTTCACGGATGGCAGTGGTGACAGAGTTTGACATACCAGAATCCCATCTTCCTTCCCACTCCTGTAACATAAATATAATTACATACGCTTCCAGATTTTTAACACCATATCAAGCAATAATAACCAATTTCAAAAGTAAATATACACCTCTAATGGCGAAGCTCTGATATGATTAGTAAACTTCTGGTTCCGATTAGAGAGTGGTTGAAGAGGAGACGCGTTAGGCCGCGAGTGGATTCCACCATGAGCATTTGGACGTCTTGCATTGAGTACTAGAGCTCCATCAACTGCTCCTGAATCATCTTTGGCGTCCAGATAATCCAAGGCTTCTCCGATTTCAGAATCAGATGACCATGAATCCTCTTCTTCATCAACCTCGTCTTCTGATACTTCTTCATCGTCCACTTTGCTGTTAGCTTCTTCCGTGGCAGGCTTTCCAACAACAATCGACATCGGTAACAGTGGCGAAATCCCAATTAACAAAACCTAACGAAATATTAACCAGTAAAAATTAATAACTAAAAACGAGCAAACCTAACAAAACATTATCTACTACCAATTAGTAATTAACAAAAAAACTGTTCGAAGTCTCGAAAGAAAATATCAAATGTAAACCGATAACTAAAAAATCATCCTAGACATTGCGTAGAATTCGATTTTTGGATGGGATTGTACCTGAAGGACGCAGGAGGGAGGCAGCAGTTACCGGTGGTGCTGTGGTGTTAGCAGGGCACACGCAGTGGACGTTCGCCTGGTGACGGCAAGCGAGAGGCGGCAGCAGGGAGCTGAGAAACAGACCAACAGTAAGATTTTGAGGAGGGTTCTGTAGACTTTGTGTGAGATGAGACTTGAGAGCCCCTTCGCTTTTTTCAACCGAGTTTTTAGTCAACTTTATATACAAGAAAATTTTAACAAACATTTTATTGGGTTTCGTTAATGGGCCTTTATAAACGAACCATCAGCCATGTACACCGGGCCGAACTAGGTATCTGATTTGGGGCCGGAAACTGCTCATTATATATATATATATATATATATATATATATATATATATATATATATATATATAGGGAAGGGTTATATGGAAAATAAACAATTAGGGCAACACATGTTGAAACCAATGAAAACATGACAATATATCATTTTGGATTAACTACATAAATAGCTTCCATAGTAGATTGCTTATGAATAAAGAAATTGACACCACGTGTCACTTGATCATTGGTTTCAGCATATGTTGCCCTAATTGTTTATTTTCCATTGAACCTAACCCTATATATATATATATATATATATATATATATATATATATATATATATATATATATATTAAATCCCGTGGGCATGAATGAACAGGAAAGTTTTAACTTTCTTACTTTGGCCACAAACTTTATTTTTTGGTTTTCTAACACTTTTATAGCTTTTTTCTAAACTGCCCCCTCTGTTTTTTTCTTTTATACTTGCGCCACCACTTTTCCAACTCTCTTGACTTTGGTCACATTTCTTTGTGTTTTATACATGTTATCTATTTTGTCAATTCAAAACTCATTTAACGTCAAAACCCTATTCACCCCATGCGGAGCATGGGCTTCTCCTAGTTTGGATGAAGGGCTGATGTGGTGACAAGTAATGAAGCATGCAATATTTGAGGAATACCGGATGGTATATTATATTTTTGTTTTTACCTTTTTAATGCATGTTTGTTTTTTTAGGGAAAATATTAATGTAGCACAATAAAGTTTTATTATTTGTCCAATTTGGTCATTAATTTTTTTTTCACAACATATCTCTAAAGTGTTATTTTATCTATTAAATAGACTTATAGAGGAATGATTCAAAATTATTTCGGTTTCACCGGTTACACATGACTATATGGATTTTCCTTTTTCCTTTTTTAATATGTGGCTTTTCTTCAAGACCATAAATTAAAACAATCCTCACTCAGCTTCATTTGTTCGAAAATGGACTTTATACCTTTTGTGTTTAGCCAATTCTAACTCCAACCATTACCACAACCGTCCGCCTCCCACCTCCTTCTTTCACCCATCAATTGTCCACCTCCTAGCAGGAGCACCGTGGTTACCTGCCTTGTCAATTTTCTCAGAGGTTCAAAAGAAAACGGAAAGGGTCTTCATGCTTGATAGCTTCTCCGGTGAGTGCAGATAGTCAAGTTGGCCAGGCGACGATGACTTGTTCACAATGGATGTTCTTCAGTGGGTTATTCAGGATTTGTGATCACTTCTGCTCTACTGGAATGAATATGCAAGCAGATATTTCTGTTTCGCCACCTGTCTGCAACGATCACAAAACCATGACCTGCAACATCCAAAGAGCTTATTTCGTTACCTTGAAATAGAGTAATAAAAAAACATATAACAATTCGGACCCTTACTTGGATCAGTGGAGGTCAACGTAGCAACGCCATTGAAATCATAAGTCCCTTCACCTTTCCCATCATATGAAAATGAGCATCAAAGGCAAAATTTGCACACGCCACCACATTATTTGGTTCATACCACCATGCGCCGAACAGTTCACCTTTCCAGCCCACAATCCTAGTCCAACGTTGGCTGCAACATTTTCCTATCAACACCTTCCATTGCTACACAACGACTCGGATTCTCAGTATTGTTAGCATAATTCATACCTGAATTCATCAATTGTAGAGTGTAAATCAGTTTCCCATTCACATTAAAAAGTCCCCGGTTCTTCTCTGAAACAGACCCTTCTTTAATGTCCTCGTTGTATAGCTCGTAGACATAAGAACTCACTAGAATCCCATGATGCTTTGGAGTTCCAGTTTGATCCGCCTCTTTGTTCACTAACAGTTGTTTGAGTAAAAAGATGAACCCTAGATTTCTTTTTTCTTTGTAATCCCAATGAAGTAGAAGCATCAACGATTTAGAAGTATAAAGCCAAAAAGGATGAGGGTTGTTTTAATTTAGGGTAAAAAAGCCACGTATTAAAAAAAGGGAAAAGAAAAAAAAACACATAGCCAAGTGTAACCGGTGAAACCAGAATAAATTTGAATCATTCCCCTATTTAAAAGGTAAAATAACACTTTAGTGATCCATTGTACAAAAAAAATAAATTAGTGATCAAATCGGACAAATGACAAAACTTTATTGTGTTATAGATACATTTTCCCTTTTCTTTATTTTCTTTTTACTCATCAAAAGAAAGAAAATTATCATTTTTTATTGTCTTTCATTTTTTTAAATAAAAATAATTGATTTTTAAGATTTATAATTTAAAAAAATAAATATAATTTCTTAAAAAATGATTAGTAAACACAAAAATTAATAAAAATTAAAATACTTCGTTGCTTAAAATAAATATTACATTCAAGATTAAAAAAACCTAGAAAACAACCAATATTAAAAAAACACAATCTGGATTTAAAAAGGGGCCTAAAAAACATAATTAAGAATTACATAATATCCGAATTTGAAAAAACAAAAAACAAAACAAAATACATCACTCAAAATCGTCGTCTTCGTAATCGTGATCCTCGTCATCGTCATCATCGTCATCGTGATCCTCGGCATCGTCACCCTCAACGAACATATCTGAATCTTCATCTGATTCGTCGAACAAATCATTGTGTCAATACTCTATGTGGGGTTGTGTAAACGCGCTCCACCAAATCCACACAAAGTATGTGAAGAATGTCGCGATCATGTTCTTCTTTTCTACTTGCCATATGCTCTTGCGTACCAACGCTCATTCGACATTTGGAAAAACTTCATTTTCATTGTATCGACATATCACTCTTCCTTCATCTTCAAAAATCATATTATGTAATATAATGCACGCATACATTATGTGTTGCAACCTTCTTACTTCAAATGACCGTGTCCCAACTGTTAGTACTTGCCAACGCCTCGTGAGTACACCAAATGTTCGCTCCACGTCCTTCCTAGCCAACTCTTATGTCTGCTTAAACTTTTTTCTTTTTTCGTCGTTCAGATATGTAAACGATTTCACAAAAACAGATAAGGTAGGATATATCCCATCAATAAAATAGTACCCACACTGATATGCTACCTCATTTGCTAGAAAATGTACATCGTGCGACTTACCAAGGTAGATGTCGTTGAATACCGGCGACTGGTCTAAAACATTGATGTCGTTATATGCACCATATGGACCAAAGAATGTATGTCATATCCAAAGATCATCTGATGCGATTGCTTCTAGAACAACCGTCAACTCTTTATGGTTGTCTCGCATGTATTGACCACGACATACGTTGGGGCATAATACCCAAACCCAATGCATGCAATCGATACTACCTAGCATTCCCGGGAATCCATGCTTATTTTCATGCTATGTGTACAATTGTTGGACATCGTTGATGGTTGGTTTGCACAAATATCATCGCCCGTAAACCAAAGTAATAGCTTTCGGGAACTTTTACACATTTCCTGTATTGTACGCTCGGACATCCTCAAATACTCGTCCAATTTGTTTGCCCCCATGTCGTATGCTAATTGACGAATTGCAGATGTGAATTTTTGAATTGGAGAGAAACCTTTTCTGTGTCTTGCATTATGCTTCCATTAGAAATACGGAAAACGGCCTTCCAAATCGCCAACAATATGTAAAAATAACTCCTTCCTCATCCAGAACCGTCATCAAAACTTTTCAGCGAACACGGCGTCATCTGCAAAATAGTCTTCTATAAAACGATTGTGAATGACTTCGCTATTTCTCTACAACTGTGACTTTCTTGTTTTAGGTCGTGAACAAGAACTCTGACCTTGTCGGTTTTGAAAATACGCCACAGTTTTTACCATGACGGAACCGACAAGTATTGTCTCCTCTTAAGCCGTCAAATCGAAGGACGAAGACGACGACATTGGGTTTTAGTGGGTTTATTAAGAGAATATTTAGAAAAATGTGTAGAAATTAAGTTGGGTTGGTTTGGTGTTTATAGGGTAATAAAGTGATCCGAAAGAAAGAAACAAAAAAAAAAATTGATTTATAGCCGTTGAAAAAATTATATATATAATTTAACCATTTTCGACCGTTTGAATAAGAAAAAGAAAAAAAACAAAAATTAATGGGTCGGTTACAACAGGAGACAAGATGCGAGGAAGGTTTCGCTCACTCTGTTCCCGCACCCAGCTTCACACACCCTCGATATTTGTTTCGAGGTACGGGTAAGCTTCTCGTTCCTCCTTCTCGTGGCATATCCTTCAGCCTAATGCATCTAAAAGTTCATATTATGTGGCAATACAACATCCTGAATATATATATATATATATATATATATATATATATATATATATATATATATATATTCTGATTTCTGCTCCTCCGTAACAGGTTTTGATCAAAGTATGTGTGTGGCTTAAGTCTGATTGGAGAAAGAGGAGTACAAACTAGGTTATCTGATTTGGGGTCGAATCCGCTTCATAGGAGTGAGTACCGATTATGGACGGATCGGTGATTACAGTGTTTGCAAACCCGTCAATGCTTCATGTTACCGTTATGATCCGTATATGACATGCATTGACCCGTGTTTGCCCACGCAATGTTTAACAACACAATTATCGAGTTTTCGAGACATCGGTGTCGCACCATGTCACCATGACATGTCTCAACTCCTTCGTGATACCCGTTAATCCAAGTTAGTTGTTTTGACCTTAAAGAAAATAACATACTCAATTAAGTGTTACAAATAATTATTTTAATAATTAAATTTCTTAAATGATAATTATAATGTTTTATAGGTTTAGCTAATACTCAAATATATAATAAGGGTTTAATTAATACCAAAAAAATTATAAAAAGGTTACTGTGAATTTTAAATATATTAAGGGTTATATAAACGCAAGGGAATAGTTTATCATTTCCAAAAAGTATCATAATGTCGTCAAAAATAGGTTTGTGGTATATTTTTTCAGATGCTTTAAGAGCAACTCAAACAATAAAACACTAAATTGGTGATTGTTTATCACTAAACTGGAATTTGTATTCGAACCAAACATTAAAGTCGTACTTTTCAGAGGCCATGTAATTTGGCATTCATATTTGGTATGAAACTTTCCCAAATATTAAAATGGTTTTTGTAAAAAGTTAATTGGAATAAGAACATCATTTTATTGGCCTTTATAATAGTGTTTTAGTGGTTGGTTGGAGTTCATCTAAATACATCGATCATTAGTTAAAAATCATTATTATATGCAAAAGAATGGGATTCAACGTTGTATCTCTTCTCGACTTCGAGCCAACTCAAGTCATTTGCTTCCAACAACACCAAAATTAGACATGAACACAAAAAAACTTAGTTTCCAACCGATTCCGAAAAATAACCCCAATCGTGCCGGCTTAAAACAACGAGACCGACCCGAAAAAAGATCAGTTAATACCGATCTGAAAATAAAAATTATACTGTTTGTAGACCGGTTCTAAAAAGTTTGATCATTCCGAGACCAACACGAGATTAGTCTCAAAAGACCAAAGACAAAAGTTTATATACAGTTTATTTTTATGTTATTTACATATCTGTTAATCACGGATTGTCCAACTTCTCCCCTTCTTTTTATTAAATTTTAATATCTAATTTTTAATAAATCTTAATATATAATTCTAGTGTTAACTGTACATTTGTTAATGGAAAATTTAAGAAAAAAATACTGAAAAAGCAAATGCAACCATCGGAGTTGTTTCACCAAGATGCGAATAATCTCTAACTTTGCTCGAATAGACTCAGACACAATCAAATTCATGATCACGAACCTCTTCAAACCCACACAAAAACTAAGGATTATATAAACAAACAAATATTATTCAAAGGCTGCATATCTCATAAAAATATGTCTTTCTTTGTTGAAAAACAATGAGCACGACAATATAATATTATTATAAACAATGAAAATTACAAGATCAGCCGAAAGAAACTTTCATATGTAAGATATTATGTGCTTAAAAAATACCCATAACTGAAGGGTTGTCGAGTTCTTAAGAGAATCGTCGGCAATGATGTTTTACTAAAAGGGACAGATTGACTTCAATTTCAACATAGGAGAGCAACACCCTTGCAAAAACTATCTTATTCATTCCTTCAGTAATTTAGTAATTTACCTGACCTTGTATGAATAGAATTGTTTACCTTACAAAATTAATATATTACCTCAAACATATAATCTAAATTTGGATAAAAGGCTAAGATCTGCAAGTTTGAATCAGACATTGCCATGGCTGCAAACCATATTTATGTTACCATGCCAAGTTACATTGACCAAATTTCACCAATCTGCAGTGATTGAAGATTCGAGAACTAATATGCAAAACAGTATCATCACCGCCTCAACAATTTATTTTGGTAACAATATTGTCAATGTGTAAGAAAATATGCATATCAATCTAAACTAGTACCAAAAAATCATCAAAACACATAAATCAATATTATAGTTTATCTTCCAATTCTAATAAAAAAAAAAAAAAGTTCATTCTCGTTTTGTCATGTGTCATCCAATTAGGCATCTTAATTAATGTCATTCCAGTTATTCCACTTGTCAACTGATTAATTTTTCATTTTAAATTTCCCACTTTAATTACATTAAATTAATAACATTAGAATAAAAATTAAAATAAAATTAATACAGATTATAAGATGATATAATTTTATATATTTATATAAATCAACGATTATAATTTTATATATCTAAAAATCTCTTAACTAATAATTTATTTAAAATAATTGATTAATTTTGATTTTTTTACTATGAAATTTTAATTAATTTTGTAGTTGTAGTTCCCACGGGTTATAAACTAGTTCCAAAATAAATAAATGAAAACACATATTTTCGGTCAATAGGAAAAGAGGTATATATATATATATATATATATATATATATATATATATATATATATATATATATATATATATATATATATATATATATATATATATATATTGGGTTCAACAAGGAACCATTTTAAACCAATATTTTTTCAACTTTTAGAGCAATTTTTTCATCAAAAAAATACTAATAATATAGATATTCATAACTTTTTATCCTCATCTTTGATATCAAATTTGATAAAAAAAAATATGATTTGTTTAGATTCACACAGTGAATCTATGCAGATTCACATTGTGAGTTTGTACAAATTCATACAGTGAATTTATACAAAATTAATGATTTATAGTGCAGATTCACAATGAGAATCTGAACAGATAAAAAAAAATAAAAAAAATTATCAAATTTGATATCAATGGAAAGAAGATAAAAAGTTATGAATTTCTATATTTTTAGAATTTTTTTCGATAAATAACAAGTTCTAAAACTTGAAAAAATAATGGTGTCTTGGTTCTATGGTTTTTTTGTTGAACTTTTGCATATATATATATATATATATATATATATATATATATATATATATATATATATATATATATATATATATATATATATATAGAGAGAGAGAGAGAGAGAGAAATTACATAAATAATTTTGTATTTTTTTAATATATGCTTTTAAGGATGTATTAATCATTTAAAATAAATAAAATCTTAAAAGTTAGATGTTGCGACCATACAATAAAATAAAAAGCAGTATAATTTTTTTTATTGTTGTCTTGACATGATACATTTTAGATAAGGTTATAAATACACTTTCCACTCACAATGAGGAGTACACAAAACACTATTCCCTCATATGGAGGGGGATACACATTCAGAATGTACTTATAGTGATTGCATGTACATATTACATTACTAGTTGTGAAACTCATGTATTACATGAGTTAATTTAAAAAAAAAAATAAAGGTATAAATATTTGATAACTTTGAATTTATAAAAAAAATAATGAATTATTATAATGAAAATATTTTTTATTTTTTAAATTTAAACAAATAATTTTAATAAATAAACAAAAAAACTAATGAACTTTAATTTTGAGAATTTTGAAATTAAATGGTAAGTTTCATTAATGACATTGTTCATTTATCACTACATTTATTGCAATTATTATATTAAAATTTTATATGGAATTTAAAAAAAAAAAAAAAAAAAAAAAAACCTTATAAAATGAAATATGGAAAAAAAAAATTGAAAATAACCACAAAATAGCATTTGACAAATTAAATAAAAGTGTGACAAATGACAAAACATCATTCATTTATTAGAATAGATACTACATTACCAATCATGAAATTGTGACTAATCTATAACATATATAATAAAATATCTTTTTAAAGAGATGGAATAATAGTTTATATAATATAATTAATTAATTAATTCCAAGTCTTAAATATAGCTACACTTTGCATGATGTTATTAGGTGTTCGGTTGGTACATCTTGCACAAAGGAATGAATTTATGTTTGTTTTTCAAACATTATACTGGTTATTTAAAAAAAGAAAACAAAATAAACGACTTATTTTACAATTTTATTTCTGTTGAACCTGTCATTTAATTTTATTGAGATGATATAACTTATATAATTTTCAAGTTATGAATATAAATCTTTGGAAAATTCATGGTGCCATTTGATCGATTGTTTCAAAATTATAAGATATGTCAAAAAAAATTGTAACAATCGTCTTCGATATATGTCTATACTTTGTAAATAATTTTTCTTTTTATTGTCTTGTTGAGGTCATGAATTTTGTTTTTGCTTGTAGATTGTGATTTAAAATTATAATAATATACAAGAAAATTTCTTTTTTGCATTTAGGGATCCCGGTGGGTTTGTATATGACTCGAATTCAAGGATGACATATGATTGTTGATAGATTTGAAAAAAAAGTCTAAATGGAAAGCAAATATGCTTTCGATGGTGGAAGATCAATGCTTTAAAACCTATTATATGTCATTTTTTATGCCTTTACAGGTTAAAGGAAAGTTGGAGGCTTTACCAGTAATTTTTTTTGGGGAGGTGATGCAAATTCCAAGAAGATTCATTGGGTTAGCTGGGATCTAACGATTGCTTCGAAAAAAATGTGGTATTGAAATCGGAAGTTTAGAAGCTTTCAATCATATGCTTCTTCAAAAACGGCGACGGAGGTTTATGTGTGAAAAAGAGGCATTATAGGTTCATGTTGTTAAAACAATCTATGGGAAGAATGCATATATAGTAGGAGGTGTAAAACCTCATGGGCAAGGTATTTGACCGAGGATTATGATGGCTTGACACAAAATGAATGATAAAGATATTTTTCCGATGTCCTCATTGCATAGAAAAGTAGTCAGTGGCGAATATATTATTTTTTTGGGAAGAGGTGTGGATTGGTAATATTCCTTTAAGTATTTGTTTTCCTACTGTTTTCATTCTTGAGAACAATAAAAGATGCATGTTAAAAGATCATTGGTTCGATAAACAGTGGAGATGGGATTCGCATGGGGACATTCATGAGGAGGTATAAATTAATCAATTAAATGCTTTATTATCTTTGCTAAGTAACTTGTGAGCTCAAGTAAGGTATAACAATCCTACATTTTCACTTGAGGTTGCTAGATCTAGGTTTTGGCTACCTTCTTTGCATGAGATCTTGCCTTACCAAACATGAGGTTCATTGTAACATCCTAAGTTCGGAACAAGGAGTGAAGGGTGCTAAGTGTAAATAAAGGAAGGGACTCGACGAGTAGGTACGCTTACTCGCCGAGTCGGAGCGGGTTTGGATCGCAAATTAAGTGACCAACTCACCGAGTCGGAAGCTGGACTCGACGAGTTGGTGCTGGAATGAGAAAACCCTAATCTTAGGGTTTGCACTCTATTTAAAGGACTTTATGTTCCTCTCGCAGCCTCCTAATCCTCCTGAGAATTCCAGAAACCCTAACCTTCATGTGAGACTTCATTATTGAGGAGATTGGAGCTTGGAATAGGAAATTGGTGGAAAGAGCTTGAGGAATTAAAGGCTTGCTACAAAGGAGTGGTGTAGATCCGGGATCTACTTCAGTTGGAGCATATATTGGAGGCAATAATCTATTGTTTGGGCTCTTTGGTATCTAGATCTATTATCATTTGGGATTTGGGGCATTTTTGGTATGATTAAGAGCTATTTCGAGTTAGAGGCTTAGATCTGAGGTTGTTACTTCAAATCTAGGTTTGTGATGGTCCATAATGTCATAAAGTTTCAGTCATTGAGTTGTTGGTGAAGCTCCTTTGTCCAAAACCCAAGCCCTAGTGTGTTTTGGGCCTATATCTCCATGGTTTCACATAAAGTTTGCAACTTTATGTGAGGGTTAGATTATAGAAGGGTGGATATATGGATTTGAGCCTCTACATGGCTCGAATAGCTTCTGAATGGGTTGAGAACTAGAGAGACTCGGCGAGTCTGTTGAAGATTGCCTTGGACTCGACGAGTCTGTTCTTAGACTCGGCGAGTCTAGTCGCAGAACCCAATCTCTTTTAGGTTAAAGCTTTGGATTAGTGAGTCGGTGGGCGACTCGGTGAGTTGGACAGGATGGGACTTAGAGATCGTTGGACTCGACGAGTCTTGGGGCGACTCGGCGAGTTAAGTTGTGATATGAGAGTTTTCTGGGTGTGGGAACTCGGTGAGTCAACGGGGTGACTCGGCGAGTAGAAGTCAACCAGGAAGGTTGACTTTGTATGAGGACTTTGACTTTGACCAAGATTCGACCTATTTGACTTCCAAGGGTATTCTGGTAATTTTGGGTATTTATGGAATTGGTCCTTTGGTAGTGTTATGTGGTAAAGATCGTGTCAATGGTCGGAGCAGCTTGGTCTTATCTTTCCAGTCGGCAATTGTAGGTGAGTTATCCTCATTATATCGACAGGGTCTACGGCACCAAGGTCGGCCCTTTATCGGATGGAAATCCGGGTATTGTTTGTTATGTTATTGCTTTGCTAGACCTGCATCTTGGTATTTAGGATGGTGTTATGTTAGTGACCTAGTTAAGGTCGGTACCCGGTATATAGGGTAATGCTATGCTAGTGACTGGTTAGGTCGGAGTCCTGGTTAGGATGTTGATATGCTATGTGATCTGTTAGACTGTTTGTCTGGTTAAGGATTTGTTATGTGATTAATTGTTTTATGTGCACATGGTTGTTTGACGGGGGTTGGGTTGTGGCGGGTCCTGCTATGTGTTGTAGGCCAACATACCCAGGGCGGACCGGATAATCCCGAAGGCCCAGCGAGCGGTCCGGATAGGCTGAAGGCCCCAAGAGGGCGGACCAAACGCACCGAGGCTCGGAGAGTAGACCAGGTCGACTGAAGGCCCCGTGCGGGCGTACCAGTCATTACTATAGACTCAGAGAGTGGACCAGGTGGATTGAAGGCCCGGTGCGGGCGGACCAATAACATTGTAGACTCGATATACATGGCTAGACTCGGAGGGTGGACCCGTTGGACTGAAGGCCGGTGCGGCGGACCAGTCCTACAGTAGACCCGATGTGCATGGTTGTTCTATTTGTGATATGTTATGAGTATGTTTATGTGTGGTTGGTATTTTGGGGGTAACTCACTAAGCTTTCGGGCTTACAGTTAAGTGTTTTGTTTCAGGTACTTTAGAAGATCGTGGCAAGGCGAAGGCGTGATCGTACCGCTCCTCATGTTTTATGATTTATGTGATATGGTTCTGGGGGACACTATGATGTTTAAACTATTTTGAAAACAAATGTATGAACTTAATGGTTTTTTGAATGAATTAAAATGTTTTAATTTGGCTCGAATTTTATGGTCGTTACATTCATAAAGTTAGCAACTTTATGAACCATTGAGTCATTTGCTTTATTAGAACCCCTGGATCTGGACTTTAGTGCAAGTTATGGACTCCAAATTTGAATCTTGATGTTTATACCCATCTTTTGACCTAGATAGTGTTTATGTCATGTATTGGACATATGTGACTAAAAAGCTTCGACTTTTATGGTCCTTGGGGTCAAGGAAGACCATCTGGATTGTCCCATGTTAAGGCTTAATGGATTAGGAGCTTAATGCTCATTTTTTTATTAGATATGAACTCACGACATGAGGAATGAAGCCTCACGACGTGAGAGTGCATTCGAGGAACTTTCTGGGCCAAAATCACGACCTCACGACGTGAGCATAAGGTGTTCACGATGTGAGCTACATCTGAGCAAGTTTTCGACTCTTTGATTGTATGCTAGCTTGGTATTGGACTTATCATTTGGTTTAGGCTCATAATGGGCTAAGGATTTTAGAGTAATGGACTTTTGGTTGGGATTGCCTTGCTGGGCTTGCCCTAATGGGCCTTGGATGATGAATTGAGCCTTAGTGGGCCCAATGTAGTTAGGCCTTGATTGGGCCCAATGGGTTTGGACATTTGGGCCAATGGAAAGTCATTGGTTCAGAAAAGTAAATGGACTTTAAGAAAAGGCCCATGACATGGTTTGGGCCCAGTTCGAAAAATTATGCTATTGATGGACTTTATTGGATTTTATAGTTTTGGGCCTCGATTGTGAGTATTGGATGGACCAGGGGTGAAACGGTCATTTCACCCCAAGTAAGAGTTAAGGATCATGGTTTGAGACCCAATTGCTAATTGGGTGATATTCTAGTATTGATAGTTCGAGGAGTTGCCAGGACAACAGTTAAGGATTTCTTGCAATGGACTTCAGCAGCGCGATGTGAGTTACCTTCCAGTAGAAGTGGGTCTAAGGCCACAATGTCGGCCCACTAGTAGGAGTTGTTTGTTAGATGATTGTCTTTGTGATAATTTTCTGGTATGCAACTATCTGTTATGTTTTATGTGCTAGTATGGTATGATGTTATGTGATAGTGGTAGTAGGGGGAATAGTCCATGTATCAGGTCAAAAGGACCAAAGGGGTAGGTCGGGCACCCCGGTATGCCTGTCAGTATGTTTATGTTATGTTATTATGTGCTAGTGGTAGGGGTGAAATAGTCCCTGTAACCGGTTGAGATACACCGGAGGGTAGGTTGGACACCTATATATGTCTGACATGGGGTAGGTCAGGCACCCCGGTATGCCTGACAATGGGGTAGGTTAAGCACCCTGATATGCACAACAGGGTAGGTCGGGCACCTAGATATGCTTGATAGGGTTGGTCGGGCACCGAGATATGCCTGACAGGGTAGGCCGGACACACATATATGCTTGCCAGTACGTGATTTGTATGGTATGTGGTATGATGGGGGAACTCACTAAGCTTCGTGATTACAGTTTACAGTTTTGGTTTCAAGTACTTCGTTTTCAAAGGAAATGAGCCGACTCGATCGCAACGCATCAACTATGTTTTCCACACATGAGATCTTTGAGTTTATACTCTGATATTGTTTTATGATGATATGTTTTGATTATTGACATACTAGTTTGACATGATATATTATTATGGATATTTTCTTATATTTTATAATAACTTAATTAAAACGAAATTTTTGATCTTAAATTTTGAGATCTTACCGTTTGATTTTTAGTATTTCTATTTAAAACCAAATAATGTTAATCCATGCTTATAGTAATAGCAATGAAATGAAAAATTACAAATTAAATATTTTTGGAATATTTGCATAAAATTTGTATACTATAAAACAATTGAATTGATTATTTAGAGGCCGCTTCCGAATTCGTGGCTATATTATTATTTATTAATAGCTATTACTATTTTTATGATTTTCCTTTATATATATATATATATATATATATATATATATATATATATATATATATATATATATATATATATATATATATATATATATATATATATATATATATATATATATATATATATATATATATATATATATATATATATATATATATATCCCCTAATCTTCTCTAATAAATGAAGGTTTTTTTTTTGCCACTTGTCACTCTTACATTAATTTGGACACATGTCATTTTTTGTTATTTTTGAATAATTTTTTTTCCATTTGTCATTTTCTCATTTTTTATCTTTTCTTAATTAACAATCAAAGTTACGCACCAATTATTAATCGCCTTAATTAAAAATAGTGAATAAATTACAATATTAGTACTCATATATTGTATTTAATATGTTTCTTTTTAAATTCAAATTTTAAATTTCAAATCTAAAATTTCAAATTTAAATAAATTTTTGTTTAAACATTTATATACATTTTTTGTTTTACCAAACCCGTATAACATACAGGTTTCACAACTAGTCTCATAAATAAAAGCAATTTTGCCAGGTGGCATTCTATTAGACCCCCAAAATTGATTTATCCCGCCTAAATCACGTAAGTGATTTTCCAAAACTACCCTTTATGCCTCTTATTCATTCATTATTATCGGGAGACAGCCGTTCATCAATTTGAAACCCTAATCTATCTGCTCATATCTCTCTCTCTCTCTCTATGTGTGTGTGTGTGTGTGAAGACGATTGTCATGAATAATAGATTTATGCAAGTTGTTAATCTCGATTTTAAGTAAGTAATCTTCTTCTTTAGCTTCAATTTATTGTTTTAATTTAGGTTACTTGAAGCAGAGTCTCCAAATTCATTAGTCTGATTGTGGTTTTTTTTGTCCATCTTTACCAATATCTATAGTTAATAAGTTAGTTTTTATTTCAACTGGAATGTTGATATCATAATCATTGTTTAATCTCATGAAAGGCAGAGCATTTTGTTGATAAAGTAACTTACAGTTTTTGTAAAACTTTTGGACGCTGAAGCAATTTTCCTCAATCGAGAATGATGTCATGAGAAATGAGGAGGATTTTCTACAAATGTTTAATCAGATCGAGAAATTGATGGTCGAGGTAAGGTTTTTCTATGTCTAAATATTAATGTCCGCTATGTGTTCGATGATATATCTCTTACAATTGCGACATGTTTTTCTTTTACTCCGGTCTTTGTTTTCTTGATCATTATTGTTCATTTATTGAATTATTTTGTTAGTCTTGTATAGGATGTCCCATATATGACAGGTAATAGTTGCCCGATTTGATTTTGGATTCAAAAGGGCATTCTTTTACTTCCACAATTCAAATGGATTTCAATTATTTTGCTAATAGCGTTGATCATTAAATTTATAGAAAGCATCACATTAACTGAATATGGAAAAAATTGATTCCGTTTGATAGATTTTTTCAAAAATTCATAAGCTTAGTTTTTTGTTTCTGGATTAATGGATTGATTTTGATTATTGGTTTTGTCAAATCTGTATTGAATGAGAAAAGAGTCCTTAGAAATTACATCTTCCCATTTCAGAATTGTGTGCTAACTTTTGTTTCTAATTTCACTTAATGCGAATATTTCAATTAAATTTTTATTTTTATTTTTTATTATTCATTATGTTTTGATAGGTTACATATGGGAATTTGTTTGGATAGATAACTAAATATATTAAATAATATAACTATTTTTTTTCTTATATTTATCTATTTTAGGAGTTACCGCAAATACTCTAAGATAAGAAACGAACCGAAGGCAATGAAGATGATGTGTTTTTGTTGAAGTTTTTAGTGGTCGATATATCTTAAAAGGGAGAACAAAGGTAATAAGGATTCAAAATCTTGAATTTATACTTGGGATTTGCGATTTGTAATTTGTTTGTTTTGATTGGGCGGTGAAACCACATTGCAGGTTGAACAATTGCATAAAATATTCATGCTTTGTGGCAATCCAGAAGATGAGTTCTGGAAAAATTCGTCACTTAATCTTGCAATAATGTTTAAACCACGTGATTATGAAAGCTCTCTTAGGGAAAGGTGTAAAGAACTCCCGGAATCTGTTGTCAACCTAATCGCGTCTTTCCTTTCTGTTGAACCAGAAAAATGTATGATTACTACATCTGCTCTTCAATCTGATGTACCAATTTGCTTAATCACATGCGTTTGTCTTCTTTGGTTCTAGACATAAAATATAATATATTACACTTGGTTTTTGTAGATGTAGCCAATAAAAAGTTTAAATTTTCTTATTATGACTTTTAACAAGTTTTTTTTTTTTTTTTTTCAATTCATGCGAATAATCTTACTTGCATGGAAAGGAATATTTAAACTTTTTTCCCTTTTAGATTAGAATTTCTAAAGTAAAAGTCATAATAAGAAAATTTTTCATAGTATAAATTTGTAATTAGAAGAAATAAAAGCAGAATGTTATACACAACAAAATGGAATTACACAAATATTTCATGCATTTGGCCCTTTAGTTGATTGGTTGTACAAAAAGAATTGAAAGTATCGCATGTGTCCATCTATGCAAAAAAAATTGTTTTTTGCTTAATTTTTTAATATGTAATTAGAAGTAGGTTGTTGTTAAAAAATATATGTATTTTGCTATTTGAGGATGTTTATAAGGGGTAAGTCTTTGAAATTCATTTTGTAAGTACTTAATTCTCTTTTCATCATAGATGTTTAATGTACATGTATTAACATTGGAGGGTTGATTGTCATGTGTTATTAAAGCAAATTCTCTCTATTATAGGACCACAGTAAGAAAACAACAGATGATTATTTTGAAAATTGGGAACTTTTGAATGTTCATGCACAATTGTGACTTCTGGCATATACATGATTTAGCTAAGGTTTTATAACTCCATGAAAAAATTGAGGAGTTTTGCACAATTAGACATTAGGCGCAAGTTGAAATACTATATTGATAGTTGTGAAACTCACATAGAGCACTAAGTGATTTACACAATTAAAAATTTAGACAAAAAACTTATATTTTATTATTTTAATAAAAATTTATAAATTTTTTGATTTTTCATTACATTTTTAATTATCAATATTATTATACTTTTTTACTCGTGGTTTCCACGGGTTGTAACCTAGTATATATATATATATATATATATATATATATATATATATATATATATATATATATATATATATATATGGATTTAGGAATTATATTTTGAAATATAAATATTATTATTGAGAAAATAGATAAATTTAACAACTGTAATAATATTTACCTAAAAAACACTGATTTTGCATTATCTTGACACTTAATTTTCTTTCTTTCACGAGACTCATGTGTCCTCTTAAAGTCATCTTAATACAAAAGGAAGTAAACAAAAAATAAAAAAGGAATGAAAAATCTCGTAGTCATAGTCATAGAGAAGAGTCCAGAGGTTCATCGCTTTCTATTTCGTAGATCTCAACCGTCCGATCATCAGTTACCTGTTCTTCCTCATCTACGCCGTCAATAACATGATTCCATTCCTCCATAGGTGCGCACTCTAGCTTATGGTGCACCCTCCAATCATGCGCCTGACACCCACGTGAGCAGTAGTTCACCATCCCACAACCCGAACATCTTCTGAACTCATTCCTTCGGGTCTCCGGTCGACCACACCACCCATCGGAGCACAATCTCAGACCCGGACCCGGAACGCCGCCGCCTCTCAACCCAAACCACTCAATCAAAAACCGGTTCGCAGGGTGGAGTTTTTTCTCCAGTAAGCTTGAACCGTATCCGCATGGTGATCCATTTGATTCTATTAAATCCGGTCGATGAGACGGCGTAGTGTTGAATGCGCGTAGGACGGACGCAAGTTCACACGCGTTGGCTTGGACGAGGAGACGGCGTCCTTCTTCGACGTCTTTCCGTACACCGTAACCGTCTTGAAGGCAGTGTCCGAGCTCCCTAAGAGCGTCGACGTGACCGAGATAAGCGGCTCTTGCACAGAGAGCAACTGCAGCTCGGAGGTCCTTATCGTTTTTCTTGCCTCCACTGCCGTTGAACTGAATCAGAGCCAGTGAGTATAGTGCCGGCGCGTGAGACTTAATCGCCGCTTTCGCCATCAACGACGCTCCACTTCCTCGATTTTGTAGACAATAAAATCGGATCTAGGAAAAAAACACAAAACAACTCTAAATATATACCAAACGAAACTAATCCATCGATTTCTACGACCACAATCCCGTTATTCAAGCAAATACTAATTACCAATTACCATTCCAAGAGTATAATACGCCTCTTTGTTGCCGGCGTTGACGCACAATTTCAAAAACCGGTGAGCCTCATCAGACCAGTTTTTAGCTCTGACGGCAACCGCTCCGCTTCCGGCGTTCGACAAAACCAGAGGATGCACGCCTAATTTCTTCAACCTTTTACATCTACAAGAATAAAAATCGGAAAACTATAATATTAGATAAACAAATTTTAGTTCACAATCATTTCTAACAAAACACCAGAAATTTGGTATGCATATTTTAGAACAAAACGTACGTAAGAAGAACAGCCACGAAATCAGCCGGAGAAGATGCCGTAGAAGTGAGTTTGCACAGAATTACAATAACAATCTCATCAGGTAACGATTCAAACAGATCGGATCTTGTTGTTGTTGTTCCATAAAGAACAGCTCCTCCTCCTCTTTGTCGTAGCTGCTTCTTCATCTTTTGCAGAAAACAAATTCAAAACTGCACGAGCATTTTGAAGTGTTTGTCGTCGAAAGTGATAATAGGGAATACTTGAAACGCTTTTATAGTTCATGAAGAGGAACAGAGGAGAAAAGATGAATGAATGAAAAACTCCTAGTAATAAGGACAAAGAACCCACGTAACAAGATACTACAATATACAATATGGAATTATAAACTTAAAATCTATAAATTTTATACGATATAAAACGGCCGGGTCGGTTTTTCCTATCAGGTTTTTATTTTTCTTAATTTACAAAATGATCCATTTAACTCGCCGACAAATATTTTTTTTGTCTTTTATTCGGTTTTATATGCATCAACACTTATGGGTCTAAAATATTTTCCAGAGTTAAATAGGTGGTGTTTCAGAAACTTTTAACGGTTTTATTTTTGTAATTATGCCTTTTTTTTTTTTTTTTTTTTTTTAAAGTTGGTCCAAAAAAAAAATCATGCTTGGATGAGACAATTTTTTTTTCTCTTTTTCGTTAGATTTTTTAAAATAATTTAGTCGATATTAGGGATTGTTTACAACTTTTGATAATTCAATCGTTTAAATGATACAATGTTGCAGATAAATTTGTCTTTGAATAAAAATATATTGTTTGGTTAGTCCTCTAATTAACTATATTGAATGATAAAAATAATGATTTTATTTTCTATCCAAGAGGTAAAGTTGAAATGTTTTAAAATCTAATGATATATAAACAAAAAAGACTTCAAAGTTATTGTGATCAAATTAAGTTTAATATCTACTATTTTTAAAGTGATTCCCAAATAAGGATTAAACATCCAAATAAAATTCAAAGGAAACCAAATCAAAATTCATTTCATCATCGAGATGTGGTTATCGTGAACACAATCCTCTTTCCAAGAACCGAGTGACATGCAAGTGAATATGTTTCATTTCCAATCCCTTCCATTTGACAACCATCTCCAAAAATATAATATCTAAAGCATAATAATAATAATAATAATAATAATAATAATAATAATAATAATAATAATAATAATAATAATGCTGTAAAAGATCTAGCAAAATCAAGAATATATCAAAAACTTGTCTTGTAAAAAGAAATATAGCAAAATCAATAACATATCACAAAAATATGCAACCGGAACATGCTTAATTGGGAGTTCCTTTCGGTTATTGATCTCAATTTCACTTCTTGCCTAAAATTTACGGCAACTTCTAAAAACTATATCTCCATTTCCAGATATTAAAATAAAAATCCCACTGTGTAATACCTATGAATATGTCTTAGGAATCTTCAATCCAAAAATCACGATGATCCAATGGTTCAATCTCTGAAGATCACACGAAGAGTAAGGTTGTATCTTCAAAATTACGAAAACAAAATTGTCTCTTTCCTTCTTGAATCACCCTTCCAAGGTAAGGAGTGCCTCCCAAACATTAAAAAGACCATCTAGTATGGTCATTACGAGATTTTCGTAGTCTACGTCACTACGTGACCATTAACCACGAATGTGAACACCATCCCAAGGTGTTAGTGGTGGAACACTTTCGTGGTCATCTGTTGTAGTGATGGGAGGCACGGATCACCACATTAAACTAACTTGTTTTTTTCTCTATTTCTCTCTATCTATCTACCTTTCTCCACCTCTCTCTCTCTCTCTCTCTCTCTCTCTCTCTCTCTCTATATATATATATATATATATATATATATATATATATATATATATATATATATATATATATATATATATATATATATATATATAGGAATGAGTTCTATGGAAAACAATAACTAGGGCAACATCTACTGGAACCAATAATCAAATGACACGTGTCTATTTCTTTCTTCACAAGTAATGTATTATGGAAGTTATTGTGGAAGTGATGTATTGTCATGTTTTCATTGGTTCAAATATGTGTTGCCCTAATCATTCATTTTCCATATAACTCTTCCCTATATATATATATATATATATATATATATATATATATATATATATATATATATATATATATATATATATATATATATATATACACACACACACGGATATGTGAAGGTATTTTATGCATTCTAAAAGGGCTAAAATGCCAATATGATGAAATTACACATCTATCGAGGTTAGAATTTTATAATTACTAGTTAATAAAAAATCACTAGTTATTATTTTATTTTTTTTTGGTTTTTTGAAATTTTATAATCACTTTCAAAACTTGTTGTATTATCTTTTTGTAATTAATATATTTTATTATATTTAATAAAATAAAATAATAATTTAACTTAAGTACATTAAAACAAACTTATAAATATATTTAAAACATAAAAAATATTAGATAGTTAATGAAAAACATAACCTAAAATACGAAGTTAAAGAATTGAAAATTATTTACCGTTCCACTGTGTTATATTGGAAGGTTGAGTTAAATGCAATGTTTATTGTTCTAATAATGTAATATTGTCATTTTAAATTTAAATTTATCTTTTTTATAAAAAATTTAACTTAATTAATTAATTAGTTAATATTACTAATTAAGAAATTTAGATGTTATAATAATTAAGTTAAATAGATTATATGATGTTAAGGAAAATATTATCACAGTATATTTTTAAATAAATTATATGATGTTAAAGAAAATATTATCACAGTATATTTGTAGTCAAAAAATTTGGATTGTGGTTGGAGTGAGAATTACATTTTTAATGCTAAAATATCCCAATTTTAATACTTTAAAGTTTTATGATGGAGTTGGCCTAATAACAAGTCCTCTTATTATCGTTTACTGAAATGGTAGTTGATATCGTCTTTGGCATGGAGATTAATGGGACCCCTTTTAATTGATTTTTAACCTAATTTTGACTTTAGCGAAATATTTGAACTCCAATAATAATAAACAATGTAGATTTTATAATTTAGCATGGTTTTACTTCAAAATAACAATAATTTTGATATGTGGTTGGTTAAAAAGACATATTATTTTACCATATATATATTCTAATTAAATTTTGAAATATTTTTATTGTATAAAGTTGTATTGTTTTTCGAAAAAATTGATTATAAGTAGTTAATTACAGATTGATTTTTTATAAAGAGGTCAATGGAGTGTCTTATTAGCATCACTATTATGATATACACGCTGATTCAATTACATTACAAATATTATGTAAAAGATTTTAAAACCTTTACCATGTTATTCATATATGTGTATTTAAACAATAAGACTCTACATGTATGCCTACACAATACTATTTTTAATACTTGTTTGCGTTGCTACATATATGTCTAATTTGTTCTTGTTTGTTGTCTTGTTGTGTTAGATTGGAAGGAGTGGTGTCAAGTTTGTCACGGTTCACGTAGGCGTCACCTTGGATTTGTCATACTGTTTCAAAATTTTGTCATTTAGTGGGCGTGAGTTGCCAATTTTCCCAAAGTTAAAAAAGTTGAAAAAAAAATAAAAACATTGTGATTGGTTGGTCAAAAAGTTAAATGAGGAAAAATTGGGGGAGAATACTCGGCAACTTATTGCCGAAACACTTGTCATTTTTGTCATGTTGAGACCATGATACGGCGTGCCAAATGTCAACTAGACAAATATCAAGTGATTGTCGAGACCACTCCACATAGCCTTAGTATGCAAATTACTATTGTGGAGTAGAATGTTCAACTCCCAAAAACTCGATCAAAAAATTATCCAAATTTTAGGATAGTGCCTTTTATCGGATTTTTGTTGGTGTTATGACATCTTTTTTCCCCTATAATATTTGCACGTTTTGTTTTGATAAAATAATATGTAGGTTATTTTTGTGGAAGCAAACTTTTAATATTTTATATCAACCGTGGAAAAAAGAGAGACTATTTTAATGGTTTTTGTTAGGAACAAGAGATGATATAATGGGGTTAACTCTTAAAAAATGTTGTATGTTGTATGTTGTGTAGCGGTGTCTGTGTGTGTTCCAAAGTTGTCGACCTATCAAAGGAAGGGGCACCTCAAAACAGTCAAATGTACTTTTTGACCACTTTTATTTTTCTAAATCAAAATGAATATATTTTTTTTTCTATTAACCATGAGTAATATATTTCTATCTATTGTCGTAAAACTCATTATTCGGTAACTGTTTGGCCGACTCGGTAAGTATTCAGGGATATTTAGTAAGTATTCGAATTCAATAATTCATATAGAAATATTTTTAGGGAAATTATTACGTCAAAATTATAAGTTAAAACCAACCATAAATTGATCGAAATATATAACAAAATTAAATACATATGGATACACAAAAATTGCAAAACACACAATGATTTCATTTTATGAATAATTACTGAAAATTTAAGATATGTGTAGTAATAATTACATGTGTATGTGTGTGTGTGTGTTTTAAATAATAAATCAACAAGTATATTATACATATTAACCACCGAGTTGGTTGAGTTTTACAACACTGTTCGTTTTAGTAAAGGGCCGATCGGAGAGTATTCGGATTTTATAACTCACATCAGTAAAGGGTTGAGTAGGGAGTAATCGGTCAAGTCAGTGAGTTTTACAACACTAATTCTACACAAACTTAAAAATGTCTAACCTCATTTTTTTAGCTTGTCTTTAACACCTAATATTTTTCTATGAATTCTATCATTTTTAATTTTTGGTAACAAATCAACTTCAATTTGAATTTTGAATATAAAAAATTTTATTCTATTAAATTTTCTAAAATATATATTATCTATTTTTTAAAAATTCTATTAAATCTCTCAGAGTTTAATTTTTCCAAAGAAATTATGGATACATTCTCCTAATTATCTTCTTTATTTTTTTTGTCAATAGAATAATTTTATAAATATTTACCGTCGTTACCACGAATTATAACCTAGTTATGATATACACTAAAACATCCAAATATTTTTATCAACTACAAAAATTTACAAGGTGAATACTACTTTTATGAACAAAAAAAGAGAAATGACTAACTAGGTTAACACCACAAACCAATTTTTAAAAATAGCAAAAAAATAGTAAAAATGATAAAAATAGTCAATGATTTTTGTAGGCATCACTTGTGAAAATCTAGGCGGTCTACAAGGTTTTTTTTTTTTTTTTTTTCAAATTACAAATCATCGTTTTGGCCTTGGCTGACTGCTAGAATGTGTTGTGGGATGTGAAAATCTCAAGGTTATACGTCCCAGTTCGTATTTAGTCTTACATAAACTATCTTTTTAATTTTTTTTTTTTCATTTTTACACAATATTATCATAAAAAAAAACCTACAAATTCTCTTCGGACAAGATATCTGAAAACAACGATGATCTACATGAATCAGTGAGTTATTCATCATTATCTATATATTTTTTGTGTGTATCCGAAAATTAGAAGTGACAATCCATAAGTTGTTATTAATAATAAATAAATGGTTTATGACGAATAATAATGTTTCTTTGAAGCTTATGTGTTGAATGATGAGTTTTAGAAAACTTCAAAAATCATCATGTACCATATTTTGGAACTAAATACGTATGACTTCCGAATATCTAAATAGCGAGTGTAACATGTCAATGGATAGTCTTTGTTGTAAAGAAGAATTCATATGAAGCATCAAAATTACGAATTCATATGAAGCATCAAAATTTCAAAATAATATTCGAGTTTCAAATGCAAAATATGGTCCCAAAGTTTTAAACATTCAAATTAGTTTGAAAACATGGGAAAATGTTACATTCTAATTAAAACAATGGTTCAAAATAAGATATTTTCGTACAAAATAAATTGTCTTCTAAATATCTTTGGGCTCCTTCTTCTATGTTCAATTCCGATCTCAATGTATCGTTCCAGAATCATCACATATTTTTATTAAATCTGTCATATTTTGCCTCCATTTTCTTTGTAATCCCACAATAATGGAACTATTGAGATAGTTAATTGTGCTACTCAAAAGCAAGTTGATGATGTGATGTCTAAACCGTTGAAGCTTGACGTGTTCTTGGAGATGCATGATCTCTTGGGTATTTATTTCAGAGCTTGAACTAAAGTGATAACTGATAGTTGGAGTAACATGATAGTTGAAACTTCCAATTTAAGGGGTGATGTTAGAGTATTTAGTTTTTACCTTTGGTTTGCTTATGCTTCTATAATAAAGGATCTTCTGCTTTTGTTGACCTTTTCTTTATAGTGGTCTTTAGGACCATTAGTTGCATCTTAATGCTCTTTTAAGTTTTCGTTGTAAGGCTATTTATAAGCAAATATTCTTGATTTCATAAAGCATAAATCATTCTTTCATTTTTTTTGTCGTCTATTTTCAGTTTTTTTGACAGATCACTAACAAGTTAATAAAACCAAAGTTACCTTAATAGGTCTACCAAATGGGCTCCAAAAAGCAACTATCTTTTAGTATTTTACACTCCTAGCCAATCGCCATTAGGAACGACAATTGTAAAAAATTCCTATACGAAACCCCTACAAAAAGCACTTTATTCTTTAGTGTTATTGAGAAAAAAAAAATCCTATACTAATCTTCAATAACAGTAAGAATAAATAAGCTGAAGATTAGTACTTTTTTTTTTTCTAAATGTCCAACATTTTGGTATTGCTTGCCCATGCAATGATCATTTGTCACTATCATCCCTTAAATTATTTCGACACTAAAGTAGTTAACTATAATTATAGTAATAAATTCCAAAACTAACCGATCCATGTGATCCTCGTTAAACCTGAGAAATCAGTATGATTAGCCAAATAGACAATTGAGCTAGAAGAAGAAAACATCAACTACCATCTATGAATAAGCATTAAAGGACACGATCTTGAAATTCCTTGGCAAATTTACACCAAGAAGATCACAATGACCTAACCCACTAAAATGTAACGAACAAGTGATCTAGAAAACAAACAGTACACAGTTGGACGATATCGATATGACAAATTCGAAATAGGTCTAGACCTTTTCAACCTTGACGATTTAGAAATCATATACACATTGCCTTTTAAGTTTTCAAATTCCAACAAAAAGGTATGGTATATCTACAACTCTATCCGGATCACCAAACAATCAATTTATAATATAAACAATTGAGACGAAAGCATATATTCTTTAACAATTTATCAAGATTTGGTTGAGGATCATATAAATCGATTAAAATTCCATTTTAACCTTAAAATTAATACTAACTCTGTTCCAAAATTATAGTTCATGTTTCCTTTTTGGTTTGTCTCAAAATAATAGTCCAATTTTAAAAATAAATAACATTTTTACCAAAATATCCCTCATTATTACTTAACCAATTAAGCATTTAATGGAACATTAAATGCAAAGTAAGGACAAAATTGTCATTTTATTAAATAAAGTTAATGGTAAGTAATGCTTTCTCTATATGTTTTTTTTTGTCTGGATTGTAATTTTAAGATGGAGGGAGTAAGAGCTTATGTTATAAAATTAGCTTCTTTCAAAGATTGTTACACACACTAATGAAATATTCCAAAGTAAAATGTCCAAAAACATCATTTAATTTAATTTAAATTACATATATCTAATATCATATTTAATAAGCATATTTTCGACACAAACTTACCGCAATTATCATGTTAAAATACAAAAGGCTATTTAGCATGAAACGAATTTTCGAAACATTACTTTAATCCTATTTAGCATGAAACACGTGAGTCGTGACATACGAAAGATCCCGGTTGCCTAAACAAGAGGCTATTGAAAAAAAAACGTATTTTATAAAAAATGAAAAACCTTATTGTCATTCTTAAAGAGAGAGGGCCATGGCCATAATGGCATTTCGCATTCCGTATCAAACTATCAATATTTGATTTAAAGTTCAAACTAACAATTTATAGGATGTTCTAAAATAAATTCCAACTCCTTCAATCATGTCCAATGAGCCAAATTTAGTACAAAAATAAAACGATTGATTTTCACTCTTATCTTTTTTATGGCAAATGTATAGCTACATTCGAACTTACCAATTAAATCATTACAACTAGTTAACTACCCATTTGTTCATTCACATCTACCAAGTACCAACTAATAACTTAACATGAATTTCAAGAAATACACAAATATCACATTATGCACTCATATACATAATATCAGTTGCTTAATAAACTATGAAGAAATGGTTCTAACTTCTTTACATATACTTCACTACCATGTGATGTGATTAAATACTCATGAAGGGTCACGTATATTGTTCTAGATTTTCTTGCTAAAAGTTCTTTTCATTCGTTGATGTTTCTCTAAATATATACACATAATATAGAACACTCATACATACACATGAATAGGATAGACCTACAACCCAAATAAATAAATAAAACTAATGTTTTAGATGCATCATCTTTTTTATTCTCCTATCTGAACTTTATTTTTTTTTTATCTTTATTTATTTCAATACATTTAAATGATTTTATCATAGATAGATAAAAAAATTACTTTTAATGAATGACAATGACTTTCTATTCTGTTGACATAATTAGTAAATATACCCTTGTAGTCGTTATAAAAGCTAAATTTTATAAACAAGTTATTTGATATGCATAACAAAAGATAAGTATAGTGTTGACAAATTATATTATCAAACACATCTAAATGCTTTCAAAACAAAAGAAACATTGCATATTATTATTTACTATTTATTTTGTTTTTCACTTTATCATAAAATAAAAAAATTAAATCATTTAATGTAACAAATGAATCTATAGTTGAGACCTATTTATAAACTTTTGAATGTTTAAGAAATAATGGGATAAGTCAATAAAGTATAAAGTTCCACAATCATTCACACGTCAACATTCACGATTCATTCTCTCTATAAAACTTAACTCCACAATCCATTCAACTCTTCAAACTTTAACAGATGTCAAATTAACATCCTATTTTTTATCATTTAATTAAAATAAGGGCCCACTTTTATCATTAACTTATCAATTTGAACTCTCCACTGATTCAAATAAACTTGCATTGTGGACGATATGACTGTTAACAGAAGCCACAACAGTTTTACCACCATTTATCACATAATGTTCACAAGTTCATGTGTTATTCGCTAAAAGAGAAATCACATACAATATGTTGGAAAACATAACATACCAATTACCAACAGCCACACCATGAAATGAGCTTCTTCTAGGTTTGACTAAATCTGAGTAAAATCTGATTCATCCTAGGCTCATGTCTTCTAACCTTCAAAATTCAAATTCAACAACAAATGGCAATATCTAATTTTAAAAAAGTATAAACAATCGTGGGAAAAGGTGATCCACATGAAACAACTTTTTTTTTTTCTCATAAAGTACTTAATGAGGAATAATGATGACATATCATCAAGCAACTTACTTTTACACCTGCCAATGAGAGAAGCTTGTGAGAAGCAACATAAATAACATCAGCATTCTCCAAACTCTTCTCCACAAAATAGATAACTTCAGAAACACCAGACTGTGATGAAATTTCAAAACTTAAATTAGGCTCTTTTTATTCATCAAGATGCAACAAATACCATATGTAGCCTTCAAACTCACCTGAATGATGACTTTTGCACACTCGTTGCAAGGATACATTGTTACATATAGCTTCTGCAAATTTATATGATCAAAGTATATGCTTAAATACCCTAATCACAATAGAGTGAATAAGTCACATAAAAAGTTAAACCAACCTGCCCTGCAGCAGATGCATGATTTGTGTTCAAAATGCAATTAACTTCAGCATGGCAAACATAACTGCAAAAGAAACCAGAAAGTAATACAATAAAATTTTAGTCTGTAAATAGAGTTAATAAGAATGTAATGTAATAACATGTACTTACGGATACTTTGTCTCCAACGGATCCCCATTCTTGGATTTCTGAAATGGCAAAAAGATTAGTGATTAGTGACTGATAATGGAGCTTAATGAAACAAAATTTGTGGAATATCTACTTTTGACCATGGAAGTTTGTCATCAGAACAACCACGTGGAAATCCATTGTAGCCAATGCCTGTTTATAGGTAGATAATCTACATGTCAAGATAGGATTAAACATGTATAGTAAAATTAAAAGCTATTAAACCATCTAGAGATAATGCATTCCTCCAGAAATTCTTACCAAGTATTATACCATCTTGACTCACCAAGCATGCTCCAACCTGTAATGAAAAATAATGCAAAATTAGCAGATACAAACACTGAAGCAAATGTTTGAAATTATAAGCATTCAAGCAAATTCTTTCATATAAAAACAAGAGAGAAGGTTCATCTTGCAAGCATGATAACTAGTAAAAGATAGGAAACTCAAAGCACCAAATATGAAAAACTACAAGGCGTTACAATTTGGTAATTGCAATAGGAGTTTTGGTATCCACTTTGCTCCACTCAGACATAATTCCTTCCACTCCAAAAAGAAATTTCCTATTGACCAACTAGATTAAACTAAAAAGGTAATCAACTGAAGACAACTGGAGTTACAAATTCAAATTGTTTGTCTAACTAAAACTGTGTACACGGTAGGTTGAATTTAAACGATGAAAAGTGAATCGTGAGCAAGAGAAAAGAGTTAGATTGAAATCCTCAATAGAGAAATTAACTAGAAATATTGCAAAAATTCGACCTGCCTGTAGGGATCCTTGGATCTCTCAGCTGACAGAAATGCGATGGCCATAAAATAGTCATCCCATGATAAGTATCTGCATTAAAAAATTTAAAGTTTCCTCTTAACAATCTGCCATACTTCGAATTTTCCCGGTAAGAAGTAGATTAATGAGCATGGCTCTTATGAACAGTCAATTAGACAGAATGCTATTGGGAATAAAAACTAAATAAAAAGTGTCTCGGAACTTAGTAACTTTACCCGTTGCGTTTCGAGGGATTGTAAGGATCGATAGATGATGAATTGCTCTGTAGCACGACGTCTGAAGCAGCGTTGCCGGCGGACAACTTCTTCCTAGGGTTTACAAAGAAACGAATTGCGAATGCGGTGGCGACGGCACCGGCTATAGTGGCAGTAGAGATCATAGTCAGGTCTCTCGAATTCATGGCTGTAGTTCGAAAAGGTTGTACCGATGACGAAGAATTTCACCAATATATTGCATGCTCCTTAAGAACTTTTACCGCCAAAACAGAAGGGTAGGTACGAGACAGCGGGAAAATAATTTGTGATATCAGGTGTCGTCGTGTTGGATAATGGGGCCGATCCACCTATTATCATGTAGTTGGGCCTATTTGGGCTGTTCTACGGTTTATTGAATCATTTCAGGGGCTGTCAGCCCATAATTGTTTTTATCGGACCCGACCCGGTTTTGAAACATTGGTTGGGTTTCTTTTCCCAATGACTCAACAAGAGTCGGTCAAAATCGGTCGAAACTGATTTTTTGCCTAAAGAAACCGTATAACCGAAGAAGTAGGGTGCAAACGAGCCGAGTCTAGCCCGAGCTTGGCTCGGGCTTGTTTAAGTTATATGAGGCTCGAGCTCGACTCGATTCAATCTTTCTTTTATTAAGCTCGGCTCGAGCTCGTAAAGAGTTATACAAGCTTGGATCGGACTCGGGCTCGACTCGTTTTTATCTGGCGTGCCTAAATAAGCTTAAGTTCGGTTCGAGCTCGTTAAAAAGCTCGTTTACTAATACCCTAAATTCATAATTCCCCTAATATTTTTTTTATTTTAATATATATAAGTAATAATAAATAATATTATATAAATGCTCGTTTAGGCTCACGAGCCTAATCGAGCTTTGTGACATAGGCTTGAGCTCGAGCTCGTTTAATAAACAAGCTTAATATTAAGCTCGAGCTTGACTCAGACTCGTTTAAAATCGGTTTCGAGTCGAGCTTTTAACGATCCGATCTCGAGTAGCTCGCGAATAGTTTGGCTCGTTTGCACCCCTACGGAGAATAATAGATTTAAAGAAAAAAAAACAACTTTAGTTTTAAACTTATGAAAGAGTTTACAGTTATATAACTCTAACCAAATATATATTTATATTGCATATCATTATAAATACAGAAAACATTTAACTAAAATGACATCAAATACACTTAGTTAAAATATTAATTGTATGGTTTTTGAGTAGCGTGGTTGATATCTCATTGCTATTTCTTTTTCATGTATTATGTGTTCTATTTTTCAATATTATCTTCGGTTGATATTAGATTTTATGGCGGATCCAATATCAAAGTAAAGAGGTATCTTCAACAAAAAAAAATGCGTAATACACAATAAGAAAAAAAATCCAGAAAAAATTACACCATCAAAATTTTTTGAGGGGTATCTCAGGCTACCCCAAGATATATACTAAATCCTTCGATTTTCTTGTTAGTGTATCATACATTGTTAGAATATATTTATGTAAGTGTCCTCTCTTCATAAAAGTCTTTTTGAATATTAAATTAAGGATTATATATATTTTTTATATGGTATTAGATGCAACTTCATCGCGGTGGATGTATACAATCCTGTAAATATATTTATATTTTGAAATCCGATTTCTTCATATATGACTATATGAGCTCTTTTGGATAATAAACTAAGGACTTCATGTATATTGTACATATATATCCATTACACATCATCCACGTAAGCTCCAAGCAAATGTATACTTCCGAAAATTGAGGGTGAGTTTTAATATTCTCTAGAATCCGAGATTATAATTAATTTTAAGGCCTGTTTGATTTGAACTTACTGGGTCCAATCAATGCTGACTGCTGACTCGGTCAGCAGTCAGCTGTTTGTTATTGACATATTAGAGCTGATTCGGTCAGCCCAGTCCTTCCAATTTTGACTGACTCGGTCGGTCATTAGAAAAATACCTCCAGACTGGGAAATAAGAGATGCGATTTTTGCCCATGCCCTTTATCCCTTTATTGCCTCCAGCCTCCTTCGTATCCGATCCCATCAACTGCTGCTGCTACGCCATCGACTGCTTCCTGCTACGCCATCTTCTGCTGCCTGCTGCGCCATCTTCTCCGGCGAAGACATAGCCGACGACAACTACACAGCGCCACTGACACGTATCTTTCTGCGATTTTTTTTTTTTTTGCTTTTCTTTTCCTGAAATCAGAAACCCTTTCATGTTTGTTGTGAAATTACTAATTTCATTCTGAAATCAAAGTTTGAAATCACTTCTTTCATTATTCTTGGATTCAATTAGATTGAAGAGTTAACATAAAATCAATTTGTTATGTGTTTTTGTTTATGAAATATGATTTCATAATGTGTTTTTGACATAAAATCAGATTGTTATATGATGTTGACATAAAATCATATTGTTATATGCTATTGAAAATATGATGAACTCACATTTATGTGTTTTTGTGCATAAAATCAATTTGTTATGTGTTTTTGTTTATGAAATCTGATTTCATAATGTGTTTTTGACATAAAATCAGATAGTTATATGTTGTTGACATGAAATCAGATTGTTATATGCTGTTGAAAATATGACGAACTCACATTTATGTGTTTTTGTTTATAAAAGATTGTTAAAGATTGTTGTATGCTTATAAAATCAATTCATAATGTGTTATTGTTAATAAAAGATTGTTATATACTGTTAAAAATGTGATGAAATAACATTTATGTTTGATTTATTTGTAAATTTGTGTTATGTGGATGATTAGATATTTGTTTTTCCTTTTTACAATAGACATGACGGATAAAAGAATTACGGTTAGTTGGAAGTCGGAAATGGTGGACCAAACTTTTTTGGAAGCATGTATACAAGAATTAACAAGCAATGGCCGGGAGGGTAGTGGCCTAAAAGCAAGCTCATGGGTTGTGGTCGCGGAGAAATTGAAAACATATCATAATTTTATTGTCGACAAAAAACAAATGAAAAACCGATACAACTATTTAAAAGCAAAGTATGCAGTGTGGTTAAAACTTAAAAACAAAACAGGAAATATTTATAATCCCGTAACGAATTCTTTTAACATGACTAATGAAGAATGGGAAGCAGAAGCGAAGGTACATATATACATATTTTTTTAAATTAGATTATTTTTTTTACTAGTTTAATAATATTTCTTAAATTTTCAAACAGTTGAACAAGTATGTAGATAAGTTGAGAAATGCACCCCTCCTTGCCTTGAACTTTGTACCCAACTATTTGATGATGCGACCTCGACCGGTGTTCCCAGTTGGGGGCCATCTTCGACATTACCTCATCCCAATGAAACCTTCAGTACACAAGATTTTGAGGATACAAAGATGTATGAGCCAACTGTTGGATTAGTGTCTAAGTCCATAACTATTTTGGTATGTACTTGACCCGATGGTGCATGGTCCTTTTGGGTTGCATTCACCAAAGCAACTTGATTGAAGAAATAAATAAAGAGAGAGGTTATTATGATTGATTAATATGTTATAAGAATAATATATTAAAGGAGAAATCATATTTGTTTAATTAATATTGGTCAATAATTAATTAAGAATTAATTTTATAATCAAGTGTAATTAATTAAACTAGAGGGGCTGAATTGTAATTATGTGATAGTTACAAAATAAGGTAAGGATTATCTTATTAATAGGTTGGACGAATTTAAGGTGATAAGGCCTTAGAATTCGACTAGGATAAGGGTTTTCAAGGCTTATCTTATGGTTACTTGGTGGGCAAGCAACTAGATATGGATAAGGACTAAAACCCTAATCTCTACACTTATATAAAGACCCCAAGGCTCATGAATTCTTCCATGCCTTCCCAAGAGGTCATATAGACGAATTCTTATACCTCTCCTCTTTCTTTATACCTTCTCCATTTGCTCTTGGTGTTTGTAAGCCATTAGAGGAGTGACACTTGTGACTCTGAGCCTTCCAAAGTCAATTCAAGGAGGAATTGGGATTGTTATTGCTACATAACAATCAAGGTAATATCTTAAACCTAATTATATGTTAATATCGATTTCCATATGCTAGAATTAGGGTTTATAGTCTTGGATAACTTGCATGTACAATAGAGAAACCTAGATCCAAACATTAGGGTTTGTATGAGCACATAAGATGTTCTTAGGACCAAAACCCATCACTAACACCTCATGCAGATACCCCAAGCTCAACAGTACCTCAACCTACTAGTGAGGAATCATCTGGGCGGATGAAAAACAAGGGGGGCAAACAAAATGGTCCTAAAGGCTAAAGATACCACACTTGATGATGAGTTGTAAGAAGTTGGAAGAGAAATTATTAAGGCTGCACAAGCATTCACGGAAGCAAATGATCTTGACAAGGAGATGGATGCTTGTATGGTGAAGTTGACAAGTTTGGAGTGGGGAGAATATGATCTGAAATACACCACTGCTCTTATGTTATTTGCTGAAAGTGCTGGTAATAGGAAAATTTGGTTGCGCCTTAACTTGTCAACTTGTGAGTCGTGGGTAACAAATGCAAGAAGAAAGTTTGGATTAGTTGGTTGCCTTTAGTATGTTATGGTTCATTGTTTGACTTTAGTATGTTATGGTTCATTTGTAACGTCCGTAGATCCGGGCTAGTCAATTTATAGGCAATAGGGGTCGAAAATGACTTTTTGACAAAATATTATTAAGAATAAATAATCTCAACCAAGTTTTAGTATATGTTACAAGGTTTCCATACATATAAAGAGCGTCGAAATCCGAGTTATAACGAAGAAGTTATGACCCGTCGAAGTTTTGCGACGGAATCGACACGATACCGGGAGGCGTAAATAGTGAATTTACGATAGAGAGAGATTTAGCCTTAGCGATCTAAATGAAAGTCATAGTATATATTAAACTGATAGTGTGCATAAAAAGAACATCCAAATCTGACTTCATATGAGGAAGTTATGATTTTCCTAAGAATTAGCATAACAGTGCACAACCTGAAATCTGAATTATAGATCGGTCGATTTTTATCCAAAATAATCTAAACGATAAATGAAGATATCGTTAATAGGAGTTAAATGATAAAAAAGACAGTCGAAAACGGAGCTCGTATGCGAAAGATATGGACGAAACTTAGTCCCTACTCTTCGAGCGTTGCGAATTCGATACAGTTTTGTAAATCTGAGATAGAGTGAGAACTAGCCGACAGGATCTAAATGAAAGATGTAGTACTCGTAAATACCAACGCGTGGATATAAAGAACGTCGATAATAGAGCTCGTATGCGAAAGTTATGGACGAAGCCTAGTCCCTACTTTTCGAGCGCGACGAATTTGATACAATTTTGTAAATCCGAGATAGAATGAGAATTAGCCAACGAGGTCTAAATGAGAGTTGAAGATATCATTAATAGGAACTCAACGGTAAAAAGACAGACAAAAACGGAGCTCGTATGCGAAAGTTATTGACGAAGCTTAGTCTCTACTTTTCGAGCGCGACGAATTCGATACAGTTTTGTAAATCCGAGATAGAATGAGAATTAGCCAACGAGGTCTAAATGAAAGTTGAAGATCTCATTAATAGGAACTCAACGGTAAAAAGACAGACAAAAATGGAGCTCGTATGCAAAAGTTACGGACGAAGCTTGGAGACTACTTTACTATACAATTCCTATAAATAAGAGATGAACTCTTCATAATTTCCTCACACCTTCAAACCTTTCTTTCTCTCTCTAACTTCTCTCTAACCTCCCTAAACCTCTCCCAAGTCTAGGGAACCTCCCTATCACGAGAAGAAAGCCCCGGAGCGCCCGACGGCTCCAAGAAGAAAATCTTTCGGCTCGGAAACGCTGCTCCAGCGAAACCCGGTTTTTAAAAAAAACCCGTTTTAAGTGAGTTACGCCTATACTATATTTAATATAGCTTTTATTTAACTATAGTAACATTATTAGGACCTTAAAATAATTATTTGGGCAATTATTATGAGTTATATTGAGTGTTATTTAACGCTTATATAATAGTAATAATAGCTAGACTATTAATTAGTCGTGATTAACGTTAAAACTAAACTCTAGTGGTATTAATACTAGGTTTTGGTCAAGGAAAAAAATTGTTTTGAGATAACGAAGTGCTGTTCAAGTACCGAGTCACCACCTAATTAAGTGAGTGCATAGTTACTTTCAGCTTACGCATAGATATGAAGTATTTTATATAAATTACGTGTTATATGTGCATATTATATGAATACTTGCTATCTATGTTGGATGAACGTTTTATACATGTTTTCAATGATTTAAACTGTATATGTATTTTATATCTACAAAATATGTTGGGTAAAACATGGGTAGATGTAATAGTTGTTGTGTGACAAAATAAAATAATGAGAGGCCTCGTTATAGATGTTATTGATGATCCAGTCATCTAGCAGAGTATAGATGACGACCACAGACTATTCTAGACAGTCCAGTGGAACACTAGCAGGATCGCAACCTGTAGGTGTTTATTTGAACTGTGTGTTTATTTGAATCGTGTGCTCACCAGATGTACTCCATCCCCCATATGGTTGCCTTAAGGACATTTATTGCTGAGGAATCCCCTTAGCAGTAGTGTCCATCCCGATGATAGTCCTTAGACTAGGTCCCTTGTGTTAGATGTTTTAGGGACGTAAAGTGAGGATAACGGAAATGGGTAATCGGGTTTGTTTGGTTTGATAAAGCTAATAACTTATTTATTGTGGGTTGAAAACCCTATGTGCTCACCAGGCTCCCAAGCCTGACCCACTCAGTTTCTTATATTACAGGTAGTGACGCATGAGCATAGATGTGATGTCTTGGAATGAGAGGTTAATGGATTTTAGGACTGTAAATACGGAATAATGTAGTAAGGCCTATACTGTATTGTTTATGCTTATGATCTGTATCGAACATGACATCCCGAGTCTTTTTAAATGAAATACATTTCTACGGAAATGTTTTTGATAAATCTTTATCATATTTTGTTTTGGGACAAATTCCACAACACTTTTATTTAAAATATTACTCTGGTTTTTAAACAAAGCATAAACAAAATCGGTCTTTTCTGACCGTGAAAATGGGGATGACACATCATTTTTTGACTTTAGTATGTTATGGTTCATTGTTTGACTTTAGTATGTTACAGTTTAGTTATGTTATGGATTGTTTTCTTAGATGCAATTATGTTATATGAATTTATATGTTATGGAATGTTATGCTTTTAGTATTTACATGTTACAGTTTGTTATGTTATTGATTAAAATGTAATTTGTATTTGACATCTAACATGACACATGGATAAAGAAGGTGATTTTTTATAATTTATTATATTATCGTGGTATTGGTTGATGTTGGTCCGACAAAGGAAAAGAATAATTAAAAGAATAAGAGCTAGTGAACAGGTAGCAAAGGGGTAAGTGTATACGCAAGATTTGATACACGGATGTCCTATACAATGTTTCGATATGATACGTCTTTCACAAGATGCATTTGTACTATTATGCAATCACTTTACAGAAAGAAATTGGTTGCAATCTAGTAGGACGATAAGCGTTGAAGATAAGATGGCTATGTTTTTACATGTTATAGGACATAATGAACGTTTTCAAGCTGTTAAAGAAAGATTTCATCACTCCACACAAACAATTCATCAATGTTTTCATGAGGTCTTACGTGCAATGACGTGTTTTGCACGATAAATTATAGTATTGACCTCGTCTAATGCAACAAGAAATACATCAGAATGATATAGCCGGCTAAGCAGATATTTCCCGGAGCAATAGGTGCACTAGATGGAACACTTGTACGTGCAGTTGTGCCTGTTAATCAACAAACTCGTTATAGGGGAAGAGGAAAAGGTGAATGTTATCAAAATGTAATTGGAATTTGTAATTTTGATATGATATTCACCTTTGTATGGGCTGGATGGGAGGGCATAACACATGATTCAAAAGTTTTGAAAGAAGTTGCATTTAACCCGACTTTCGGATTTCCATTCCCTCCACCAGGTTTGTAACTTTACTATACGTTTTTTGATATATATATTTTTATTTATATGATAAATTTGTCATACATCTACAGGTAAATATTACCTTTGTGATGCCGCATACACCAACACTCGTGGATTTATGGCTCCCTACCGCAATACTAGGTATTGGTTAGCCGATTTTCGAAGAAACAGAGCTTTAACTAAGGAAGAAAGGTTCAATCATGCTCATGCACAACTTAGAAATTACATTGAACGTGCTTATGGTGTATTGAAGGCGAGATTTCCAATTTTAAAACAAATGACTCCTTATCCTTTTCCAGTGCAAGGAGACATAGTCATTGCTTGTGTTGCGGTCCATAATTTTATAAGAAAATACGATATTGAAGATGAATTATTTACGAGCTTTGAACAAAACACTATGTTTACTCCTAATGTGGGTGGTGGAGGAAATGATGGTCAAAACATAGAAGACATAGAATGGGGTTCAGAAGTCGTTGACT
The DNA here is from genome assembly GCF_002870075.4 of Lactuca sativa. Taxonomy (NCBI): domain Eukaryota; kingdom Viridiplantae; phylum Streptophyta; class Magnoliopsida; order Asterales; family Asteraceae; genus Lactuca; species Lactuca sativa. The sequence goes on from NC_056623.2 coordinate 35,559,927, forward strand.
ATATGACTACTTTGCGTGACCAGATTGCTAATCAGTTACTTTCAAATGGTTCACGTTAAATTGTGTATTTTTTTATTATGTATGACAATTTGTATTTGGATTTTGTATTACATTTTGTATTTGGATTTTAATTGATGTATGTTTAATTTGGATTTTATATGATAATTTGTGTTTTTATAATTTTTTTATCCAACACAAAAGACAACACAAGGGTAATATGGTCATTTTTTCATTCAGCACAACCATTCAGATAAATAATCAAACAGCATAAACTCAGTCAAATATGGACTCAGTTAGCATTTCTAACCCCATCAGCTCTAACCCAGTCAGCAACTATCAAACGACTCTTACTTCCGTTATGCCAAAATATTTATACTTTTAAAATTTTTAAAATCAAATGTGCTACAAAAGCAGTATCGATATAATTCTGTAATTTGCTACTATTGGCGATACATCGTGCTTGTTTACTAACCTTAATATAATAAACAGATGCAATTGTTTTTTGTTAGCATGTTTTATTACGGTTTATTTGTGTACGACACAATTAGGGGTTGTTTGATTTGGTGTTGGCCGGGTCCGGTCAGAAGTTTTTGTTTGACTCGGTCCAGTTGGAGCGTTTGATTTGTATCTGACCCAACGCACACTCCTGACTCGATCCAAAAAAATGACTGACTCGGTCCCCTTAAAAAAGATAGCTGACCGGGTGATTGAAGAAAACAACATTATTTACCTCGCATTTTACGGATCGACATTGCCCATAAAAATCAAAATCCAAATGAAGTTTCTTGCATCACGAGAAACACAGAATTTCTAGAAACACTGTGAAGACCGGAGACCTATCTAAAAGAAAAAAGAGATACAATTGCTGAGACTCTGAGAGTTTACTTTCGTTAAAAAAAATTGCTGACATATCTAAAATCAAAGAATTTCATACTGTCGTCTTGAGATCCTAGACTCATGTCGATGCCGTCGAAAAAAATACACACCAAAACTCCCCAAATTTTGAAATAAAAATGTTTGATCTTCATCAGAAATCAAACCTTAAGGTTGGAACTCAACTTCAAATTTGGTATTTGTTTGAATCGCTGAAATGCACACCACGAATCGCTGATATGCACACCACGAGGGAGTAGGGGTAGGAGACGGAGGAATATTATGTCGGCAGATGGAAAATATGGTTTAGGGTTTGATATATGAGAAAACATGGAAATAGGGAGATACTTTAGGTGGGATGATATATGGGATAAAGTTAACATTTCTTTTTCTTTTGTTTTATAATTTATAATTTATTATTAATAAATAAAGGATAAGTGCCATCCATAGTATGAATAAGTTTTTTTTTTTTTTTTTTTTTTTAATTTATTAATAATAAATAAATGATAAGTAAGGGCAAACTATAATAATTAATTTCTAAAAGCTAAATGATGAATAAAAAAATAAAATTATGAAAATTAATGAGATAAAATAACGTGTTCTAAATATAAGGTTAAAATGGTTATTTTTATCATTCAGCATAGCCAGTCACATATATAATCAAACAATATGGTTCCAGTCAGTTTCAGACCCAGTCAGCTTGAAACTCAATCAGACTTCTGACTCAGTCAGATCTGACTCAATCAGTGACTATCAAACGGCCTCTTACTTCAAAAACCATCCATGTAATAACATTTGATTGTTTGAGATCAATTTTTTTTCTTTGTTGTTTAACTAGTTGTGAAACCCGTATATTATACGGGTTGATTAAAACAAAATGTTAAATAGAAACGATTAAATGAGAAGTTTATTTGAATTCGAAATTTGAAATAAATAAAAATTATGAGAAGAAAAACATGCAAAAAATAAATAAATTAAAATTATTGTTTAGTTATCAGACCCGTATACTAAATAGGTTAATTATAACAAAATGTTAAACACAAAGGTTTAATCTGTAAATTTATTTGAAATTGAAATTGAAGTTTAAAATTTAAAATTTGAAATTAATATCATTATGGTAAGTTTAATTTATGGAAACTAATTAATAATATATTAGAAATGGAAAATGAAATAAATGACAAGTGGAAAATAAATATATCTCTAATTTATGACAAAATGACATGTGGCAAATTGAATGAGAGAAGGACATGTGGCAAAATCATTCTTATTTATTAGGGTAGATTTTTTTTTTATAGTTTTACTAGGTGTGAAACCCGTGTATTACACGGGTTGATTTAAAAAAAAATTAACATTAAAGTGTAAATATAAAATATTTTTTAATGTATAACTTTAAAATAAAGAAGATACATATTTATTGTAATTTAATATCATATATATCATATTTACTACTTTACATATATAAGTATATGATTTTAATTTTAAAAATTGAAATAAACCAAAAATTGACAAGTGGATAATATTTATTTCTAAAATACCACAAAATGACAAGTGTCAAAATTAATGAGAGATTGACATGTGGCAAAAAAATCTTCATTTATCTACCCTAATAAATAAGAATGATTTTGCCACATGTTCTTCTCTCATTCAATTTGCCACATATCATTTTGTCATAATTTAGAGATATATTTTTTTTTCACTTGTCATTTATTTCATTTTCCATTTCTAATATATTATTAATTAGTTTTCATAAATTAAACTTACCGTAATGATATTAATTTCAAATTTTAAATTTTAAATTTCAATTTTAATTTCAAATAAATTTACAATTTAAACCTTTGTGTTTAACATTTTGTTATAATTAACCTGTTTAATATACGTGTCTGATAACTAAACAATAATTTTAATTTATTTATTTTTTGCATGTTTTTTTTCTCATAATTTTTATTTATTTCAAATTTCGAATTCAAATAAACTTCTCATTTAATCGTTTCTATTTAACATTTTGTTTTAATCAACCCGTATAACATACGGGTTTCACAACTAGTTAAGGAGGATGTTTAAATTGCTTTATTTTAAAATAGCTAATGCGTATTTCCATCACAACACATCTTTTTTGTTGACAAAAAAACATTGTTTATCATAAAACAATATGTTAATCACTTATAATTAATCTGTAAAACAGATAATGATATACATTTGACCATGTAGAGTTAAAACATAATGTATATCAATTTATCATAATTGAATAAAGTAAATTATCTTCTGCGAAAGCATAATGTCATGTTTTTCTTAATTATTTATAAAAAATTAACGAATTTAAAAATAATTTAGGGTGATTTTAAACTCACGAACACAAATTTGAACTCACAGTCACGAACCATTATCAGTTTCTTTCACTTTGATTTATCCATAATAAAGGATAAGAACTTGGCATAGAAATAAATAATTATGTAGCAACTTTTTTTGGGTAATACCGGATATACTCGACCTAATACCCAAATTTCAATACAATTTGGAAATAGGTTACTCTTTTTTTTTTTTTTTTTTTTTTTAAATTTGAAAAACCCAAACCATTTGAACCCATAAGTTGTACCCGATCAACATCCATGCTCTCAACCCCCAAGTACCAGCCACAAACCAAATTGTTTACCTCGATTTCACTGAATCATAAATAGAACAACGGATTTATGCAACGCCAACCCAACTAAATTATTTGGAATTGTAGGTCAAACTATGCACTAAAGAAAAAGTCTGTGATTCCAATCAACATTTACACGTTAGAAAGAGTGGGAACAACAATTCCTTCCCTCCAAACAAAGTCTTGGCAAGACAAAAGGCTAACGCCATCCATTTCTTTCAATTATACTCTCTCACTCAACATGTTCTGACCAAAATACCCTTCACATCTTTATCACACGTTCCAACCCCAATGCATACCGCATACTCATTACTTTTGTGATCCCCAAGTTGGTTTTGTAAATTGCATAGAAGACAAGGGTATTTTTGGAAATGAACTTGTCAAATATGTGTTGTGTAAAGCAAGGGCATTTTGGAAATTGACTTGTGAGAATGTGCTATATAAAGATGTGAAATAGGTTTCCATTTGCCACTTCATTTCTCACAAAAATGAAAGATGATAAAATGGAATTACAACTCCTTCCTACACCACACACAAGAGCCACTTTGTCACGTGTTCCATCGTGGTCATCAAACTCGATAAGATTCCAATCAAACGACATGCGGTGTCCTTCGGATGTTGCAGGTCCTTCATTAGACCTGCAACTATCCAACAGTTTCCAACCAGCTGAGTCGGAAACTGTTGGACACACGGGTTCCACGGAAGCACCGAAATGGCAAGCAGATCAAATTCAAAGCGCGTCGACAACGGAGAAGGCGCACATAGAGCGTATTAGGGAGATGACTCAACGAGAAATGGAGTTGGCACAAGCAGAGTTGTTGTATGCGAGGAATATGTGGGAGAGAACACAAAAGGAGGTAGAGAGGGTGGAAAAACTGAAAGCAAAAGCAACACGTTATATTGATTCAACTTGTAAAGAGATTACTTGTCAAGCTTGTAGACAAATATTTCGACCTTAAGTGATTTTAAATATACGAAATCATTAGCAAAAACCCATACCTGTAAGTAATTTAGTATTTACCACTCCGTTGTAGTTTGGGTGTCAATTGTTTGAGTCGAGTTACTAAGGTATGGCATAACCGTGACACAATTTGGTGGTAATGTCTAGTGGTTGTTGCCTTGTTGGGTTTATAAGGTTGGAATTGGAATTGTTTCTAAATTAACAACCATACAAATCTCAAAGAAACGTGCGGATAGTCGTTTTTTAACATGTTTTTATATTATAATTTTATAATTAAATAAGACATTTAATTACTAAAAATATGTTTGATTTAGTGGTACCTTGTTTCCTATTCTGTAACCACGTTGACTATAAACTTATATGATACACCATTAAATATTGATGGAAAAAGTATGTTTTCAAAGATACAAATTAACTGAAAATATGCTCTGTTCACATGTAATTTGTCTCTTTTAAAATACATCGAAATTTGGACAAGTGGTTTCTAAGACATGGGTTGAATTTCAAAGTATTCCATTTAAGGTTGCTATAAATTTTCAAATTTTCATCATATGAATAATTTGTCTATAAAGGTTATTGTCCTAGCGTGAAGATTGTGGGTGAAAAGTATCCTTACATGGGTGAACTTGGTTGACATGGATGTTGATGTTGAATCGACTTTGTGTCCATTATGCGAATAGTCTATTGAGATAGTAGATCATCTTGTTCTTAGTTGCCTGATAGTGATTGCTAACACTATTTGGAATTTGAAAGATAATGGGGAACCGATTGATTTTCCTATGGTTGTTGGTTGGGACAAAGTTACTTTTAACCCAGAGCAAAGTTTTGATGTGGTCATTCTTATAAGGCATTTGATGCTTTGGAGTTTTTGTAATAAAACACTGAAGCGTTTGAAAAAACGGATATCTTTGACAATTTTGTCTCTCGTTCATTTTTTTCCTCTCGAATAGGAATAAAATGTAATTTAAACAATGTTGGTTGGACAATCCTAGTTTAGCCATTTATATTATGTAATGTTCATTTTTTTTCTTTCGCCTTGGTAGTTTTCTATTAATATTGTGTCGTTGTAATAAAAAAGTTTTGTAAGTTTAGTTAATGAGTGATTTAAGCGGTCCACCTCAAATTTGAATAAATTTATATAGTTAAAATGTTTTGTGATGAATATTTATCTTTAAATACATACATAAAATACATTTAAAAGCATAATGACACTTGTATCTATTTTCTTAAAAAGAAAAAGTATCATAATTAACAGATTTAGACAACACTTCGTTACAAAAATCAAATTATTGTGAACTGTAAGATCCTGTTTAATTTGTTTACATATAACAGTTGTTTTTTTTGATAAAAGGCAATAATTCCATTCTTTCCACTTTACACCCAGCTTTGTAGCTCCATTCAACCAACTACCCACTACCCATGTCCCCTTTTGTGATTTAATTCCAAGCACTAGAAGATACAATCTTTCTATTCTCCATTCCTTTTCATTGAATCATTTTGAACGATTGAACACGGATTCAAAGTATTATATTTTTAGAGAACTCTCAAAACATACTTTTCTACGTGTGTCGAGTACAATCAAACATGTGGATCGATATCTAAGTTGCCTATATAATTCTTGAAAAGGATGTATCAAATCAAGAAGATCGAAGACCTTGTGTTGGGGGGCAAATGTTGCACTGCCGTTTCCTCAGATGAGGGCATAACTCCTTTGATCCCGCATGATTTGTAAACTAGAATTAATGAAAGAATTGTGATGCTTGGTTGAACATAGGAAAAATTATTTAACTAAAATATTTAAACTTATGACTTTTTTATTATAGCGACTCGTTTAAGAATCTTGTGACACTTGATTAGGACAATCCATATATGGTTGAAGTATTTGGTGTGATCCACCACGTGGTGTTCCTTCTTTCCCAATGCAATATTTGTTACAATGATTTCGATAATTGTTATGGGCGCAATTGAAATTGGGAAGGGACAAAGGATGGTGGAAGTGTATGTGCCATGTGATGACTTAGATTAGTTCTCCTTTTCAATTTCAGTGTTTATCTTTAATTTCAAAGTACAAACAAAGGGAGAACTTTACCTTCCTTAGGAAATAGAGATGGATCATTTGGCATCTTTATAAGTGATTAAAGCAAACCTTGAAAAGCATATTAGCGATATTTGATTTGATAATAGTTTTTTTTAAACATCTAAAAATTTATTAAAAACAACCATGAGTTAGAGGAACCAAAAACCTATCAAAAGAATCAATCACAATTGTCTCAAAAATAATACTTTTTTATGCTTTGGGACTGAAAAACCATGGTGTTTCCATACCTCCATAACATCCATATCGTTGTCAATACAATAACTTCAAGCGTCTTTCGCTTCCGCATCGTCACTCGAATCGATACATTAATAGTTAATGTTAGATTTTGGGGTCTTAAGAATATCAATTTACTTGGATATTTTTAGGATCTGCATTGCAATCACTTTCCAAATTTTCTGATTTCGACTATATAACATGGGGTATCATGAAATCAGATTTTGGATAATCCAAAGAACGAAAATTCAAAAGTCATACCACTTTTAAATCAGAAACACAGAAAAATACCTTATTGTTTTGTGTTCTCGAAGAGATGGGTAGAATCAGAAGAATGATTTTCAAGAGTATCTATGTTCCAACCGAATTTTGGAACTTCAATCATCCTTAAATAGATAAGGGTATCATGAAATCAGGTTGAAAGTTGGTTGACGGAAGTTACATGTATTTGGCGTCGAAATGAGTTGGTTATTATCACATAACCAACTCATGACATCATCATGATATCACTACTAGTTTTGGTGAGAATTTACATGGTTGGACCCTTTCCAAATACAAACATCATTTTAGGTTTCGGGATGTTGCCCCTAGACCCCCCATGGGCGCAACCCCTTGGAACCCTGCACCCAAGGGCTATGCCCCTAGGCCCCCGTAAATGGAGGGTTACAAGGGGTTGCGCCCCATGGGGGGTCTAGGGGCAACACCCACCTCATGTCTTTGTTAGTAAATGGAGCTTAGTCTATCTCAATATTAATAATAATAACTACACTAAAATATGTTAATAACATTAAAATCACCAACAGTTAAATGGGGATGGAAGATCCATCCACTTAGAAATCTTCAACTACACATGGTTTGCTACATCACACCCTACAAACACATGATTAGTATTTAGGGGTGACAATTCTCGACACAACACGAACCATACACGATAATAAACATGTACGAGTTGAGATTTCTGAATCGCTAACCCGTAACATAAGCAGATAGTGTTTGGGTTAGTTAATGGATTCAAGGTTCAACCCGCCAACCCGTTTAATTTGTTTATTATTGTTTTTAAGTTTTTAAAGGGTATTGTCGTTTTAAAGTAGACTCCCTTATATATGCTTCACCATTAGGTGAAGAAGCATATACATTTTGCTTACATTCACAAACATTGTTGCATAACCTCTCTTGGGCATCCTAAAATGAGTATGAGAAAATTTGAACCCACAACCTCTTTATAGGAAGATTCAACGTATAATATATTTGATTTAAGTTATGTGACTATGTGTATCACTCCACCTGTTCTTTTCTTCTCCTTATTTATTTCATTCCCCTATTTGTTTTTCAATCCCTCATTAATTCAAAACCCCAGTTGCATCCAACCCATCTTGTTACTATTTCCATCTATGGCAAGACACCACCACAACCATTCCACCGACACAAGTTAATCTTGTTGGATTGAGTGTTCAATGTCATTAACTAATTGATAATATTTCTAATAATAGTAGGGTCCTTTTAGGTTGCCCTCATAACCTAATTAAGCAACAACGAATTACGACAAATAAGTTATTAATTTATTATGATTTGATAAATTATTTTGGAATTAATTAAATAATTTTAATCAGTTAAATAAGTTGAATATCAATTTATTCATTAGTAATTAAATGGAATATTCTATAACATTCTAGATTATATAAAGAGATCAATTTTGTCTAATGATTAAAAGATATGAACTGATTCAAATAAGGATAATGATTACCATTGAAAATTCAAACCAAACTAGAGATTATAAATAAATTGCTAGGGGTCAAACCCTAATATTCTTTTTTTTTTTCAAACCTGTCAGCCTCCCCTATCCCTACTTTCTTGTACGGAATATATAATCCTCTTGGGATTATTGAGATTTTCGAGTATAACCTCTCTCATAAAGTGTAACACTTGAAATGGGTATGTTTCCTTTTAACCGTTCGTAATTTAAACAATTACATTTTGGTCCTTGAGACTAGTACGCGAGACGTACCGTAGTATACGCTTAGTGTACTAGTTGGTGTTGGTCGTGAGCGTTGCCCACATATGCTAGGTGTAATCTATCTAACTTGAAGCCCTAATTGTTAGGGTTTATGTAACACCCAGTTTTGAAAGTGTTTGATTGTGTCATCGGAGGCCAATGGTATAAGCGTAATCTGATGATTCGGTCTTTTATGGGTCTCGGGTTTTATTCGAAAGGTTTTAAGGCTTAGGGTGTAGCTAGGAGCATAGGGCTTCTTGCCACCTTTTCGTGGATATAAAGTTCGTTGGAAACGGACTTAGAACGAAGAAGTTATAGTACTTTAAAGTTGTTGGAAGAATTGGTCCCTGAATGGAAAAGCTTGCATTTCATCCCATGCATGCAAGGTGGCAGCCAGGTGAGTATGCCCAACGTAAGCTGGGTTACGCCCAGCGTAGTGCTGGATAATGAAACGCGGGTGCTGAAGACGTACGCCCAACGTACATGGATTACGCCCAACGTACATGGATTACGCCCAACGTACGTCTAGAATCTCCAAAACCCAAATTTTTAGGGTTGGCTCACTATTTAAAGCACCTTAAGTCCAAGGGGGGTGCGCCTCCCTTTCATTCTCAGAGCCTTAAACCCTAATTTCGAGTGGTAGCTTCATCCAAGGGTGTTGTGAGCTTTGTGGGTGCATTTTGGGTGGTTTTTGGTGCATTTCAAGAAGATGTAACTTGTTGCAAAAATGTGAATCAAGGAGGAGCTTATAGATCTGGCTTTTGGGACTCATTCTCAGCTTGATGAATGTATAAAGCTTTGAACTTGATCATTCATCTCTTAGATCTATTATGATGGGTTTTTGGACCTTTTTGGTCCTGAGGATGGAGCTTTATGGTTCAAATCCGATTCATAGGCTTGGAGTTGTCACTCTCAATGTTAAACGAGTCCATAAGGCAGAAAGTTGCCATCTTGAAGGTCTTAATGGGTTAATGCATGAGTTAGGGTCCTTTTTATGAAAGTATAATGCAATTTTTGGAGTTTGGGTTTGTTTAGGGCATGCAAAGTCACCAAGTCAGTGACTTTATGGATTAAGACGTTAGGTAGAGATCATATATGTAATTTGGTCCCTTGGTTTGAAGCATTAAGCACTTACTAGGTTTTGTGCATCAGTCGTTTGTATGTTGGGCGTACATTGCAATACGTTGCGTGTACAACCCTTATGCCCAGTACGCTAAGCGTACAGAAGAGGTACGTTGGGCGTACGCTCTCAGGAAGACTTGGGCCTTTGTGGACTTCAGACCTTTAGGCCCTAATGGTTTTGGGCCTGGATTTGCGTTTTGTTGGGTCTGAATGTATCTTGGGCCAATATTGGAATAGTTGGGCCTATTGGGCCGTGTGGCCCAATATAGAAATGGACTTCACATTGTGGCCCTCGGTTTGGGCCAATTCTTGGATTAGGTCGTTGTAGGCCTTCGTGGGCCAATTGGGGTCAGGATTATTGGGAGAATATTGGGGTTTAGTATAAGGTCCATCAGAAAGGTCCATCGCAATTTGGAAGATTAGGTCATTGATGGTTTTTTGGACACTATAATGTTGGGCTTTTGTTTTGGGTTTGGGCCTTAGTTTTGGATCATACTTGGCAAGAGGTAAAATGGTCATTTTACCTCATGCATGGATTAAGGATTATGGTATGGGACCCAATTGCTAATTGGGTATATTGATTGGTAATGATAGCTTGGGAAGTTGGCTGGGCAGCAGCTAAGGAATTCATGTGGGGAGCTTCTGCAGTGCGAGGTGAGTCTTCTCACCATACCAATGGGTCTAAGGCACCAAGGCCGACCCATTTATTTAGTTGTGATGATTATTGTAAATGTGTCGTCGATACATTGTGTATTATGTATATGACCATGTGGGGGTTCCCATGGCAATTAGTTATATGTGGTATGCTAGTTGATTGTGTGGTATTTGATATGCTAGTTGTATTTGTGATGTTTACATGGAAGACCCCGGGAGGTTCCCGTGGCAGTGGATCGTGACCATGTGGGGGTTCCTATGGCACATGGTATAAGACCTTGGAAGGTTTCCATGGCATCCCAATACATTTATTTTGCATGATTTGAATTTGGTAGTAGAGACCCTGGGGGGTTCCCATGACAGTGGTTTGTGACCATGTGAGGGTTCCCATGACACATGGTATAAGACCTTGGAGGGCATGGCAACCCATATGTTTGTATGCATGGATTATGTGATATATGTAGCTTTCATAGCTAATGTTATGTGGCAGAGATAGCTTGTATAGCTAATATGACAGGTGGTATGCGGTAGAGGTAGCTTTTATAGCTAATATGATATGTGTTATGTAGATTGTGTGTGGGGTATGCTCTGGGGGACTCTCTAAGCTTTGTGCTTACGGTTTATAATTTTGGTTTCAGGTTCGTCGTTTTGGAAAAGGAGGGCTTGGATTGATCGCAGTGCACACACCTATGATTTCCGCAATGAATGATTTTGGGATGAACTCTGATAAATGTTTTACTTAACCATGATTTGAAATGTTTTAAATAAGCGGTATCAATGTTTTAGATATATTAAAAATGAAATTTTTGATGGGTTTTAGTCATAAGACATCCTATGTGCTCATACAAACCCTAATGATTGGATCTAGGTTTCTCTATTGTACATGCAAGTTATCCAAGGCTATAAACCCTAATTCTAGCATTTGGGAATCAATATTAACATATAATTAGGTTTAAGATATTACCTTGATTGTTATGTAGTAATAACAATCCCAATTCCTTCTTGAATTGACTTTGGAAGGCTTAGAGTCACAAGTGTCACTCCTCTAATGGCTTACAAACACCATAAGCAAGTAGAGAAGGTATAAAGAGAGAGGAGAGAGGTAGAAATTCATCCTTAGATGCTCTAGGGATCAAGTACACGAAATCATAAGGCCTTAGGGGTCTTTATATAGGGTTGGGATTAGGGTTTCAGTCCTTATCCTTATCTAGTTACTAGCCCATCAAGCAACCATAAGATAAGCCTTGAAAATCCCTATCTCTTGGACCTTGGACGATTTTAAGGATATCCCACTACTAGAAAAACAACCTTTTACGACGCTCATTGCGCGTCGTAAAAGGCTCAGACGACGCGCAAATGCGCGTCAAGGAAGGCCCTGTCATAAAGAGAGACGACGCGCATTTACGACGCGTGTATACGACACGCAATGCGTATCAAGGAAGGTCATGTCATAAAGGAAGACGACACACATTCGCGTGTCGTAACACGACGCGCGTGTTAATGACACGCAATGTGTATCAAGAAAGCCCCTGTCAAGAAAGGCCATGTCATAAATGAAGATGACACACATTTTTGCGTATCATAATTTTAAATGTTTAAAAAAAATATTATTTATAGATTTACTAATTTTCAAATTAAATAATACATTAAAAATCTCATAATACAAAATAAAATACCATAAATAACAAAGATAATTCATTTCACTAATATGTCAAGTACAAATAATTATTCCAATAGTGAGTAAATGTTATTAAAAAATGAACTCATTTATATACAATTGCATCATCTAGCTTACTATGTGCCAACAACTCTCTGTGTGCCAACAACATTAGAATATATTCGGATATGGGGTTACAACGTTTTCCTGTTTTCATTCTCGAGCATGTAGAGTTGAACCATCAAAATGGTATGCATGTAGCCGGTTGCAGGAGCTTCAGGGGGAGCTATTCGCAATCCTTGGCTTAAAATACCAACATAGTTTGTCAAACGAGAACCTATTAAGAACAATAGATTTCATTAACATCCATGCAAAAGACAGTAATGCCCTTCTCATCTTGCATGAATGATATAACTTAACAGAAAAGGTTTGAAGCTACAATACCATGCTAAAGGAGAATCTTGTTCTTGATTGTATTTTTATATGGAACAAACTTATCAAACCTATGAAAACTTCTTCCAGCTCAAGTGCCCAATCCTACATTTTACAAAGTACAAACAAGGCCTCCTAGCAAGTTTTTTCCTACAACTAGAGTACAATGTCAATTTCATGTCAGATAGTATAAAAAGACAAAATAAACAAATCAACAAACATATGACTTCATTAGAAAAGGAATCAGAAAAAGGTTTACCTGTAAAATTCAGCAAATAGATCTTTATCACTAATGTAGGCAAGCAACTTTACTACCTGCAAATTAGTTCAAAAACTCAATCACTTCTGCTTACCATTTGCTGCACATGAGACTTTCGATGATGATGAGGGCATTTACGTCTTTTGAGCAAACAAAATTTTAACATACCTTCTCAAGCATGTCCTCAACGGATTCATCGTTCAATTTCTCACTTCCACCATTTTTAAGAATATTATCACAAAATGTAGCAAGTAACTCTGCACTTGAACTTCCAGCAACACCCTTGTCGCAGAATATTTCAAATGCCTCTTTGAAAGCCTAGAGGGGAATTCATTCAAAAGTAAGACCAAGTAATTTTGAATGACATGAGTGTTTATTTTGATGAAATTACTATACCAACCTTGTGGAAAAGAGTATGGTTCCTGAAACAGTCATTTACATATGCCAGGTACTTTCCATGAAGCTTAATAACTTTTCTAACAAAAACCTGGAGCAAAGTAAGTAAACATATATAAATAAATAAATAAATAAATTACTAATTTATGCAAATTTCATGTTCTTGTGATTTTACCTGTTACTGTAACCCAACCACATCCCTCTTTTTAGCCTGGAAAAAACAATAAGTTCAAAGTTATTCATCATTGCAACTTTATTTATAAAATTCAATTCTGAATATCTGATAGGAATATGGAATATGGGAGTAGAAAGAAAGAAACATTGATACATATGTAAGAGATAAAACTAACATGAGTTATGAACACCATGTCAGATGTCAAAGAAAGTCCTTCAAGCTTTAACTGAGAAATATATTCCTGGATTAGGACATTGATCTTTGCCCTGGGCTCTTCCAAACTTTCCTTGATGGGAATAGGAACACGGTCCAAAAGCTTTGCAGGTTCCATCTTCGCATCTTGTCTTACTGTTACATATTTGAACTCCTCACTCAGTGAAAATAATCTGCAAAGCTCAATACCTCAAATAAGTACTAAAATTATAAGATTAACATTTTGGAACAATTTTTTTTGTAACTTACGCTTCTATAGACTTTCTACTTTTATGTCGTGTGATTACTTTCACTTGAAGATCTCTGAACTAAAGAATTGTGTTGTGCATCAACAGAGCAGACATCTGGTCATTTGGAATCACAACACTTGAACTCGCTCATGGGCATGCACCATTCTCTAAGTATCCACCAATGAAGGTAATTCTTTTGTTAAAATGACCCTTTTACCCTTATACCCTAATCCCTCATGTCTCATTTTTTTTTTTTGCAGGTTTTCATGACTCTGCAAAACACACCACTAGGTCTTGACTATGAAAATAGCCACTTTCTATCATACTTCACCAGATTGTTTTTATCCAGTATTGTAGCTGCAGAATGGACCTGCAAGAAACAGTAAATAGCAGTATTTTTAGACAGCATTGTTGTAGAATAAATATTTATGTGGGGTAAAAAACATCTAGTAGTAAGTGAAGGATTATATATAAAATATGTAAAATAACTCTCATTTTTACTGTCCATGTAGCTGAACTTATTGACATTGCTTGATCTTATTTCAGTTTCTTAGATTTTTGTCAATGAGGGTGCACATACTTACACACTTACACAGAAAAGTATTGTTGTAAAACACTTTAACTAACATTCTTCTCTGTTGTACTTCACTTTTTCTGTGATTGTCTCCTTGATCCACCAACCATCTACAAGTCAACACAACAAGGGTAAAATTGTAATTTATGCTTATTCACACGGTTGATTTAGTCCAAAAAAGAAACAGGCTTTGTTCATACAACACTTACTCTAGACATACATTAGTGTGCTTTCAACATTTAAACTATTTTTGATACTTTCCTATTTTCTATAGTGATTAAATCATTACACTTTTTTTGACTGTTTAAGAAAGAAAGTTTTCCAGCTTTCCCGGATCTGATATCAGGGAAAAATAATATAAAAACATGGATTCGAGTTCATTAATTATCTCACAAAAGATACAAAACATTTTATAGATGATTATCTAGGTTTGAATTGTTCTCAAGTAGGGTTTAGTTCTTTCGTAAGAAATACTACATTAGGATAATTTAAACAGTTTGACATTATATATACAAAGGAAATATATTTAACCTGTAATAAAATGTATCCAGAATACAAAACTCCAGCCATTTTTAGCAAATACATGCTTATATAGTCGATCCCCTATCAGCTATTCTGATGTCCAGCTGGAAAGTGCTTCTGATCATGCCTATTACATATATCAGGTATCTAATATTAAAGACTGATCATCGGTAACAAGAATAATGAAAACTCAAAAATTGTAGACAAATAACTACCATATAAACAAGAACTTACTTCTATATATCTGAGGATTCTAGAAGATAATCAAAAGAACTTCTCAAATTTTGTCAGAAGTAAGATCTAATTGAAGTATGAAATCAGGTTCTTTTTCATTTTTCATCTCCATTTTGCACTTCCATGGCTTCAAAGAAGACTTAACTGCAGAGCTTAGTGAATCCAACTGATCTTACCTGCAAAGAGTCGAAGGAGGATAATGCATCTTTTGGTCATCATCTTAATTACGAAACAAAAAACTAGGCTTTAAACAAACATGATACGAAAAAAATGGACAAGGTAAATATTATTAATTAAATATGATTGGGAAAGATGGATAAGGTAAGGAGATTGCATATGGTGGGGTTTAATGATCCCAACATTCAAGAGATACCACAACAGAATCAAGAGGCTTATTTGGAGCCCACTTAGTAAAATATATATAATCACACTACCACTCTAAGTATCACATTCTTAATTATAAAACTTCCTCAACGCCTCTTGGTCCAACAACCGAGATGGTCCAACAATTGAGAAGGGAGAAGAAAAATCAAGAAACAGGGGTTATTGGTAGAAATTGCTTCGAATATTCAACTTTAAGTAAAGGAATGTGGAAATACACGAACCTTATGGATGTCAGTACCTTTTACCGTAAACTTTCTAAGATATAAAGCTCCATAACTAGAATATTTTTCACCTCCGTTACCAGTTTTTAGTTTGTGTGTTATATCGATGTTATCAGAAATCAAAAACACACGCAATATGTATATGTATATATAGGAGAGAGAGAGAGAGAGAGAAAGAGACTTGTAGTTGGTCGTGTATTACCTGTATCAAATCAAAATTGAGGGAATGTTGATTTCATAAAATGACTTTGAAATCGCAATATGTATATGGATGTCCACAAATTTGTTACTAAAACCTGGAGAATCGACCTAGGTTTTCCCTGATTTGTGTTTGAAAAACCATTTGTGGTGGGTAATGGAAGAGAGAGAGAGAGAGAGAGAGAGAGAGAGGTTTCTTATAGATAGGGCGGGCGGCGAACGCGTTGTTTGATAATAATGATAAGAAGGAGATCGAGTAGAGATCCGATGAGAAGATTAGCAAGTAGCGGAGAAGCAGATCGGGGACGAGAGAGGAGGGAGAGGGGAGAATCAATTGAAGGTAGAAAAGAACAAGGCGGGTTTTCAAAATTTTGGGGATTTCATTTTCCCCCGTATCTACTAAAGGCGCGTTCATTAAAATTATAAAGCAACACTTATAGAGGGCGCACATTTAAGATATAGCGCCCTCCGTGTTTTTAATTTTTTTTTTATATTACACTAGTTTAAGGGCACTCAGTAATGCGCGACCTAAATCCTTAAGATTTTTGAAGAGATGACACTTTTTTAATGTCGCTCTCTAATGCGTAACATAAATCAAAGAGCGTCGTGTTTTGCGCGTCGTAAAAGGGTCTTTTTCTTGTAGTGTCCTTATCCTTGAATTCGTCCATCCTTTAACAAGGATAACCATTGCCCTATTTTGCAACTATCACATAATTACAATTCAGCCCCTCTAGTTTAATTAATTACACTTGATCACAAAATTAATTCTTAATTAATTATTGAGCAATATTAATTAAACAAATATGATTTCTCCTTTAATATATTATTCTTATAACATATTAATAAATCATAATAACCTCTCTCTTTATTTATTTCTCCAATCAAGTTGCTTTGGTGAAGGCAACCCAAAAGGACCATGCACCATCGGGTCAAGTACATACCAAAATAGTTATGGACTTAGACATTAATCCAACAGTCTCCCACTTGGATAAGTCTAACAACTATTCTGCGTATGACTTCAGATCCTGATCTGCAATCGTAGCTTTCCAAAGCCGCTGTCAACTCTGATCCTATCAGATACGCGTGTCCTTAGATAAGGGATCATATATTCCTCCATTCTAGATATCATATGAGATATGATTTCAAATCATTCTCTTTGTACTATATCTCGATTCCGATTTATGACGCCTGACTAATTGAACAAATCAAATTAGCCCTAACCCGGCCAAGCATTTACGTTTGTCATCACTAAATCATCGAGGGGCCCAAAGATATCGCTTTTATCCTACTTTGGATAAAAGGAACGGATAAACTTTGATACAATGCTTGCTTGCACTTACTAACCGAATCACACACAATAATATGTTTTATAACACCAAGTTACTAGTGCGTTTACATATTATCAATGTGCAACCGATTTGCAAGATACAACTCACACATCTCGGTTTCAAGAATATAAGATGTTATCGTCTCACCAATCACTCGTGATACAATCCATGGAGTGATCCAAGTGAGCGTGGGTTTAATCCAATGCTCAAATCATATTCATAAGCACTCATGAACGTTGCAACAAACATTTGCTTATGTCTAATACTCTTTTAGACAATCCACACACCAATTCACGACAGTCTTCATTCATATCTACTTCCAACATATGAACGACTGTGGCCCATTCGAATAATTCGATTATTCTTAATAAATTCAATTATTCTGGAAGTCAAAACATGCAAATGTGAAACACAAGAATAATACCAATCCCATATGGCCTCAAACCTTTGAGTATAAATAAAACTCCTTTTATTGATCACCATATCGATTACTCATTATTTGTTGTTTCGGGTAATCAACTTCTTACTTGAATTATTACACTTGTCCCATGCTCCTAGCATGCACACAATGTTTACCTATGGTTCTTACTTTGTGAAATAGACCAAATTGAACACATTTCCAATCTTTCTCATTTCACAACTCCAAATCCTTTTTCATAAGTGTAAGAATATCAAATTCTTGCCACTTATAGAATATGTTAGATTCTAACATTTTATGCAATGATCCTTTTGTAATGTCACTACACCAAAGTCACAAAGACTATTGCCAATGATATTACAAAGTCCTCTATCGGAGATTGTTACAAGACAATTCCATAGACGTGATGTCTCTCACTCAAAATAAATTCTTTGAACATCCTTTTGCATAGAAGTTTCTAATCTAGTCATAGATTTCTCAATATTCAATTCCCAATATGGACACACTTCCATATGTTCCATATGACAACTCATTCTTAATAGAATCTTTTCTATTCATAATAATGTCGATATGGTCCATCCAATATGGACACATTTCCATACTTTCCATATGACAACTCATTCTTAATAGAATCTTTTCTATTCATAATAATGTCGATATGGTCCATTCAATACCATGCTTCCAACTACTCACAAGCGACCAATCCTCGTCAAACTTTGGATTGTCCTTTGATAGCTGTTTAATTATTTTAGTCAAAACCAATTCTAGTCCCATTTCCCTCTAAATGCGCTTGACATTTGGAAAATTTTAGAATGGTCAAACATTAAAGCATTTGCAATCGATCCTATACCCGAAGCATATGGGACACGACGCATAATGTTTTATTTGCTATGTTCTCAAAATTCGAATTGTGAAGAGGAATGTCGTAATCATAATCGAAATTTTAAGAACACGCTATGTACCTTTGGCTAAATTTATTAACATTTCTCAACCTAATCCTTTAGATTTGAAATGAAACATAATATTCTCTCCCTTAATTATAGCAAAACAACTTTACAAACCTTATGACTTTGCAAGGTATAACTCTTGTTTTCTATAATTAATATTGTCAACTTGCAATACGTGCCTTAATAATCATACAGTCATAACATTTATGCTCCCACTATCATAATGATTATTATAAACATAACACTTATGCTCACACTAGCTTCGACATGTATTCAGAAACAGCTTAACTTTCTGACAAACAATACTTATTGAATTTCTTAAGTTCATGTTTCTAATACTTAGTGCTTTGATAATCTTTTATCAATGCTTCTTGAACTTATACACCTTTCCCTTAGATAGTTCATATGTGTGTCTAAACAATTAAGACTAATTGCCAAACCTCACAATTCAAATCATGGAGAGGGATACCGTAACCATAATCGAATTCTAGAATGCAATTTTACAATCACTATCTTCTTAAAATCTTTCTTAGTGAAAGCATTTCCTCACAATCATTTTCATGAAGGAGGAAATCTTATGACACTTAGATTTAAATGGTGTATTTATTCCTATCCATGTGAATTTGTCAAAACCAAAGTTTACGAAAAATTCAAACTCATATGGATCGAACTTTCTTAATCTTGATTTCTTGCCTTATGGTAGCACAGCTGCCCACCATGTCTTCCAAGTAGTTAAGCAGCTCACCTTTTCCTATCAATGTACCTTTCATTGATTAAGGTGCTTTGCCTTTTATGCGTTCAAAATGAGAACTCATAGAACTCACATGCATAATTAACTCGATTGGATTGGCACAGAAACAAAATAATGTCATCACGATAGGTTGTAAACCTCGACTCGTGTGCTAGTGATGATCGATAAGGTTTATTTGATTTGTTCTTGAAACCTTTCAAGACCATTAAGACTCCCACTGACTCCTTGACATATAAGATTCTCTTGTCAATAACCATTTCTTAACAAACAAATATTCAAGAGTTAATGTAGCTTTTATCAAAACACTTCATAAATTGGTCATAGTTGGTCTTTGTCTTATCCAAGACATCACAACTTTCCACATTTAATGAATGTTATAAACCTTCTTTATACTTATCACTTCAATGTCACAATCTTAACTCTGAGACTTGTTTTGGAACGAAGTATGATTGACTTTTTGATTTAACCATTTCTTCAATTCTTGATTCCTCTTCTTAGACATACAATTGTACTAAGACTCACTTAGAGGATCAATTGAGATATGGTTCTTAATCATTAAGACCCATCATAAAGCATAAAAGGTACTCTCCATTCTTCTTAGAATGGAGAAACTTTTATCTTTCTGCCTACTTGATTCTTCTTATTCGTTTACTATTGATTTAAACCTTTTTCAATCAATCTAGAATTACACTTAATCTTGTAAGTATAATCACATTTACTAAACTTTAGTAAATCATGACGAATATCTTTGTTACTCTTATGGTGGACTTGATCAACACATAACTTTGTGTACTCGATCTCCTAGTCCTTCACTTGACACTTTGTCAATGAATTAGTCTAATTTCTAAATATGAAATTTCTCATTCATCGTGCAACCAAGTTGCATGATTCCAAATTTCTGTCCAATTGAAACTTGGGCGATGAGAAACTCTCCCTATTTGGTAAATTCTCGACTTTTCCATAAACACCATAAATAAGAATCATATCCATTTGTTGTAGAAATATGCAAACACCAATTTTCATAACGATTTCATCGCAAGGAAATAAACAAATAAATGAGTCAAACGAAAATTTATTTTATTTATAAAAGCAGCGGAAAACATTTGTCCTTACAATGCAAAATCCATTGAAAACTATGTATTTCAAAAGAAAATTTTCTAACAACTCTATCATAACTATCTAAGCTCAAAATCTAATCTTCAAGTCCATGCGATCAAAATTCATTCCTTGTTATTAGATTCATCTTGCTCTTTCACCAAGCTTCCTTTCTTTTCACCGATCCTGTAAAACATTCAAATGCAATCTTATTACATTATGTATTAAGATTTAATGAATAGGAACTTAATGGAGTTAGATAGTGGATTTTACCTGAAGCGCAACCATACTCTTTGACTCTCCCATCTTCTGGACTCTTTAGGCTCTTTGGGCAGACTTGTATCCAACACCCTTTCTTTTGGCAGTAAACGCAGGCCGGTTCTCTTAGAACGTCCTCGAAAGCATGGTCGGTTGACTTTTCCAACAAATACGCTCCATTGCTTCGCCAAATCATTTCTGATTCAGCAGCAATGAGCATGTAAGTTAGGTCAATGAGGTTGTCGTCATGATCCATCATATAATACTTTCTTTTGAACTCATTATATGATTTAGGAAGTGACTGCAAAACCCGATTTACAGCCAACTCATCCGGGAATGACACACTTAACATTATCAACCTATCAATGTGTGATTTCATTCCTAGAACGTGGGCACACATGGGTTTACCATCTTCATGTTTCATTTCCAATAGGGCCTTAGTGATATTGAACCTTTCAATTCTTCGATCTTGTAGGTTGAGGAGAACAATAGGAGGAGGGGGAGGAAGTGAAGTATGTGTTGGGTTTTGAGCATTCTAACACTTCCTAAGTGTACATGCAACCCTAAATACCTTGGATCTATGTTTTCTCTATTATACATGCAAATAAGAACTTCCAAGGTATTATCCTAATCTAGCATACAAAACAATAATGTAACAAGATAGAATACATACCTCTTGATGTAGAAAGTCTTCATGAAGCTTGAGTGCTTAGTGCCCCAAGTGTGACACCTCAAATGGAATCACAATCATCAAAACACTTAGAATGACTTGAGAGAATTCTACACTCACCAAAATTGGCTAGCCCTTTCTTGAATACTACTAGTGGCCGATTTTTCCTCAATAATAAGATGCTTATATAGTTACACAATTAGGGTAAACTCTTAATTGTCATGGCTTTCCATTTCCTTGGATCCATGGGTACAAATACACCATGGAGCATCCATGGACCATCCTATGGGTTTTAGCCCAACTTGATTATCCATGGAGCATTAGCCCACTATACAAGTATGGATGATTTACACAATCGACCCATATATTTAATTAGTCTTCTTTTGATCACTTAATTAATCCTAGATTAATTCTTGATCAATACTAATTAAATAATCTTATTATTCTTATTATTAATATACTAGAACTTATAATATATTAATAACCATAAGTGTCTTATTTCTCTCATTCAAGTGCATGATGGTATGCAACCCAAATGGACCATGCCGGGTCGGGTCAAGTCTTACCAAATATAGTTATGGACTTAGACATTAATCCAACAGTCTCCCACTTGGATAAGTCTAAAACTATTATTGCGTATGACTTCAGGAACCAACCGGCAATCGTAGCTCTCAAAAGCTTCTGTCGAACTCTGACCTTGTCGATGAACTCTGACCTTTGTCAGTGACTTGTCCATTAGATAAGGGATCATATATTCCTCCATTCTAGATATCATATGGACTGAGACATGGATTATAATCATTCTCTCTGTCCATTTGTTGTTTCCCGATTTCCGATTTATGACGACTGACTAATTGAACAAATCAAATCAGTCCTGGCCCGGCCGAGCACTTCCATTTGTCATCATCAAATCATCGAGGGGCCCACATATATTGCTTTTATCCTGAAGATAAAAGGAACGGATAAACTTCGACTCATATGGCTTGTTCTACTACTTGTTGAATCATACACAAAAGCACGTTTTATAGCACAGAGTTACCAAATGCGGTTTCGTGCAATCAATGTACTATCAAATCATAGTAACAACTCATATCTCTAGGTTTGAAGAATATAAGATATTATCGTCTCATGATCACTCGTGATAAAATCCATGAAGTGATTCCAATGAGCGCGGGTTGAATCCAATACTCAGAACTTATGAGCACTCATGATTGTTGTAGCCTTGTCCAACACCTTAGACCTCTACAACCCATCATGACAGTCTTAATTCATATCTACTTCCAAAATATGACCGACTGTGGATGGTTTGAATAACTTAGTCATTCCGGAAGAATAACCCAGTTTATTCGGGAAGTCAAAACATGCAAAATAAAACACAATAATAATTGAATCCAATATGGTATCAACCCTTTGAACATAAATAAAACACCTTTTATTTATCACCATATGATTACACATTATTCATTGTATACTGTTTCAGCTATCAACTTTATTCTTGAATTTAAAACAATAGTTGTCCCATGCTCCAAGCATGTACATTATGTTTTCTTAAACACTAGTCATGCCACACACCAAGTATGCATATTATGTTTGTCTATGATCTTTACTTTGTGAACTAGATCAATTGAACATAACTTCAATGATTCTCTTTTCACACTCCCAAATCCTTACTGCAAATGCGAGAATTCCAAATTCATGCCATTTACAGAAATCTGTTAGATTCTAAACTTATATGCATTGATCCTCTTGTAACGATTATGCACAAAGTCAGAAAGACTTGACAACAATCATTACAGAGTATTCCAAAGGAGATCAGCTCCTTGGAAACATCCTTCTTGCATTAAGTTTCCTAATCTTAAACAGATTGAAAATTCTAACTTTGAAACATTTCCAGATTCCATTTTGACTGTCACTTCTGAACAAGAGTTGCCTCCTTACAGATTATGTCAATATGGTCCTTCCAGAATTATCACTATACTTCCAACTGTCCTTGAGCAACCAATCTTTGGTAAACCTTAGATTGTCCTCGACAATTGTTTAATCCTTTTAGTCATATCCAGTTCTAAACCTTTTCCCTTCTTAATGCCCCAGGCATTTGGAAAATTTTAGAACGGATGATTATAGCACATGTAATCGATCCTATATCCGAAGCATATGGGACACGATTCATGATGTCTCACATAAAGACTAAACCAGTCTTTTGCTATAACATTTCCATTTCAATTTGCCAAGTTCTCATAATTCAGATTATGAAAAGGGATGCCGTAATCATAATCGAATTTTAGAACGCAAATAATGGACCCGTATACAGAATTTCCTTATGTTGAGCCATTCCAACATGAAATTCATATATATCCTTGACTAAATGATTAAAACCTCACAATCTAAGCTTATAGATTTGAGATGAAGTATAATTTCCTCTCCCTTAATTATAGCAAAACAACTTTTTCCCAATTGAGACTTTTGTTTTCTATAATTAACATTGCTAGCTTGCAATACTTAACATAATTATCATTGCTCCCACTAACATGATGATTATTAGCATAACACTTATGCTCCCACTAGCTTTGACATGTTCTCAGAAATCAGCTGGACTTCTAGAAATCAATACTTCATTGACTTTCTTACCAAAGTTCAGATTTCTGATACTAGATTGTTTTGATAAGTCTTTATCAAAATCATACACCTTCCCTTAGATAGCACACTTGTGTATCTAAACAATTATGAAGAGGGATTCCGTAATCATAATGTTTAGACCTTTTTGCCACTTCTCACAAGTCCAGGTTAGTGTGCCGGTTAACCACACGCGCTCCACTAACGACTTTGAGAATGCAAATATCACAATTGCTATCTAGCTAAAATCTACTTAGTGAAAGTGTTTCCTCACCATCATTTTCATGAATCGGAGAGAAACCTTATGACACTTAGATTTATATGGTGTATGAGTTCCTACCCATATGAATTTGTCAAAACCATAATCATAAGACAAAGATAATGACAACTCCAAAACCATATGGATTGAACTCAATCTTAACTTCTTGCCACTTGGCAGCTCAAGGGCCTGCCATTGCTTCCAAGTTGTTGTGCAACAAATTGAGAACTCTAAGAACTCATATGCAAAGCCAACTTTAACTGGAATGGGCACAGAATATGTCAACACGATAGGTTATGAACCTCAAGTTGTGTGCTAGTGAAGAACTTTAGGTTTTATTCTTGATTAGTTCTTGAGACTTTCAAGACCTTTAAGACTCCCACTGTCCTCTTGACCTATAAGACTCCCTTGTCAAATATCCAAGAGATAGTGTGGATTCTAATCAAGACAAACACTTCACACAATTGGCCTAAGTTGATCTTTGTTTTATCCAAAACATCACAACTTACCAATTTCAAATGTACATGAGTAGAAAACTTTTACTCTTACATTTGACAAGTGTTTTAAACCTTCTTTAAGACATGTCACTCAAGTTACAATCTTGGAGTATGACTCTAAGACTTGTATTGGAACGAAGTATGATTCATCTTCTTGATTTAACCACTTCAACAATTCAAGTTCCTCTTCTTAGTCATAAGAATGCACTAAGAATTCCTTAGAGAACTAATTGTGCTATGGTTTCTTAATCATTAAGATGATCACAAAACTGATACTAAAGTACTCTCCCATCTTTTCAGATTTGAGAAACTTTTATCCTTCTGCCTTATTTGATTCTTCTTATCGATCTTTAGTGGTGGACTTAATCAGTGCACAAGAATGTGTACTCGATCCCTAAGTCCTTTACTTGACTCACACATCCATGTGAACAAGTAATTAGTCTTAATTTTCCAAAACTTGAAAGTTCTCATTCATCATGCTATACAACTTGCATGATTCCAAGTTCCGGTCCACTTGAAACTTGGGTGATGAGAATCTTTCCTTATTTGGTAAATTTAGACATTACCACAAATGAAAGAATCAATTTCATGTTTCCACTCTTGCTGTTAATGGAATCTTATAAGCAATAATTTTCTTTCCAAATGCCATTGTAAGGATATTTTAAAATAAATAAAATCAAAAATTTTCTTTTTATTTTAAAACTTTGCGGAAAAACTTATCCTTACAATCCATATGAAAACTTGTTGTTATCTATTCCTAAGCAATATCACATAACTCCTGAGAAGTAGCTCACGAATCCGATTTTTCAAGCTACGCGATAGAAATCCATCTACGCGATCAGATTCAACATATTCTTTCTTTAAGTTTCTTCACTTTTCTTTGATTCTTAAACATCACCATGTGACCCAGTCACATCATGTATCAAGAATCTTAGAATAGAAACTTAACAGAGTTAGATAGTGGACTTTACCTGAAGTAGAGTCAAACTTATTGACTTTAACATCCTTAGGTAAATTTGGCAGCTTCGCAACCAATGCCCCTTCTTTTGGCAATATAAACATATGGACCCTTTGATAATGGTACACGGGACTATCACAGACTTAACTTTTCTCTTTACCATTTGGTCAACCGAGTTGACTATGGCCGATCCCTATCCACTGGGAAGAAAATGCTTTACTGGATAACCAATGTCATTATCAATGTCCATAAAGTTTTAGGAAGTTGATCTTAGCAAATAGATAAGATCATTAAGGGTCTTGTCATAGTCTGTTTCATAAGTGTCCCAAAGGAACTCACTATGTGACTTAGAAAGTGATTGAACCACCAACTTTCTCAAGACTTTGACACCCAACTCTCCCGGCTTGTCAATATGTGACTACATCTCCAAGATGTGTTCACACCTAGACCTTTCCTTGCCAATAGGGCTTGAGTGACCTTAAACTTTTCAAGAACTTGTGGGTTGGGGAGAATAATTGGAGGAGGTGAAAGAAGTATGATTTCCAAAGGACATCATCTTCATTTAGGAAATCTTGTTTCACTAGATTTGGGAAGATCATAGGTGTCCAAACCAGACATCTTTTTGGGAGATATTCAAGATAGTTGATTTTAAAGTCCTTAATATGACACCCAATATGAAATATTAAGGCTAGGACCCAACAAACTATTTTATAACTTAGAAGAGGTATGCCGTAATCCAAGCTATAAAATATTTGAAGGTAGGTGAATGACGATTCACCAATTTCCACCAAGATAAACGAAATGTATTATTAGGTTTTAATTGGTTTTGAAACTCCTAGATCTATTGAGATTCATTGAACTGTTCAATGGCATGTTTCAATCTCGAGTGTGCCCTTCAGGTTTTGTGACTGGGATGCCGAGGATCACAAAACAAGGTGTGAAGTAACCATGCAAATCACTTGGTACCCTTAATAAATTACCCCTCAATCGATGTGCCGGTTAACCACACACGCTCCATCGATACTATGATAAATATTAAGTCACCCTTTACCTACCTTGTTAAGTCCAAGTTAGTGTGCCGGTTAACCACACACGCTCCACTAACGACTTAGACAAAGTGTAAAGTGTAATTTCATGGATTAGCACCTTATTCACATTTTTCCTAAGTAACTAAAATTGGGTATTATTAAGAGTTTAGTTACTTAGTATTTTTCATTAATACTTTTAATGAAGGGAGAATTCTAGTCCTGTCAAACCCGTTCGGCTAACGACCCTCCACCAGTCAAGCAAGCGGTGGGTGAGAGTGGACACCCATTAAGTTGCCATTTTATAGGCAACAACCTTATACCCACCTTATAGACCGGCTTCGTGAATGAGGCGTACTAGCGGTAAGACTGACTTTACTCTTATACATATATATATTATTAACTTATAATATTATAAAGTATAAGGGTTGAATTTTAACTTTTAAAATTCTAAGGGCTAACTTGGAATTAAAGTATTCATAAGTGAAAACTTTACAAATTCCAAAACTTGAGGGCAAGTTTTGAAACTATTCAAAACTAATTAATTCCATAACTTATGTGTTTAAAGTAGTTTTAATCCAAAAACTCTTCAAGTTCCATAACTTGAGGACAAGTTATGGAAGACTTTAAACTAATAAAAGAATTAACTTTTCTTTATTTTATAACTTATGGAATTAATTAAGGTTACACCTTTTTTTTTATTTATTTTATTTTATTAAATGAAGAGACTCTTGGTCCTCCATAACTTGAGGACAAGTTATGGAGTCATAAAACCATTTAATTAGAACTAGACTCTTCATTTTTGTAACCTTTGCCAATTTTTATGAGTTTTATGATTCTTAAATGTGACTTTTCATATAACTTGAGGACAAGTTACAAAAACACATTTTAGAATCAATTCTTAGATTAATTTGGATTAAAACCAACTATCACATAATTTTATTCATTAATCTAAATTTACTCATAAAACAAGGTAACACAAAAAACTTTTGGTGATCCATAACTTATTCTTAAGTTATGGAATCCTTTAAAACATTAACACCAAATTTTGTAACTCCAAAAAAACTTTGAATCAATTTTTTTTTTTTTAAAACCTTTTCATATCCATAACTTATGGAGGTTTCAAAAAAATAAAACTCTTTAGATCAAACTTTTAAAACTAATAAAATAATCATATTATTTTATCTTTTATTAAATTTGACCTAATTCAACTCATAAAGCAAATTATTCAAATTTTACAAATAATTAGTTTTTCACAAGAACAAGTAATTATCTTAAAATTTGACAAACTTCATGGTTTTTTTTTTCAACTTTGAAAATAAAATATTTGCATCAATATAACGGAAAACAACCCGTGGCTCTGATACCACTGTAGGGTTTTGAGCATTCTAACACTTCCTAAGTGTACATGCAACCCTAAATACCTTGGATCTATGTTTTCTCTATTATACATGCAAATAAGAACTTCCAAGGTATTATCCTAATCTAGCATACAAAACAATAATGTAACAAGATAGAATACATACCTCTTGATGTAGAAAGTCTTCATGAAGCTTGAGTGCTTAGTGCCCCAAGTGTGACACCTCAAATGGAATCACAATCATCAAAACACTTAGAATGACTTGAGAGAATTCTACACTCACCAAAATTGGCTAGCCCTTTCTTGAATACTACTAGTGGCCGATTTTTCCTCAATAATAAGATGCTTATATAGTTACACAATTAGGGTAAACTCTTAATTGTCATGGCTTTCCATTTCCTTGGATCCATGGGTACAAATACACCATGGAGCATCCATGGACCATCCTATGGGTTTTAGCCCAACTTGATTATCCATGGAGCATTAGCCCACTATACAAGTATGGATGATTTACACAATCGACCCATATATTTAATTAGTCTTCTTTTGATCACTTAATTAATCCTAGATTAATTCTTGATCAATACTAATTAAATAATCTTATTATTCTTATTATTAATATACTAGAACTTATAATATATTAATAACCATAAGTGTCTTATTTCTCTCATTCAAGTGCATGATGGTATGCAACCCAAATGGACCATGCCGGGTCGGGTCAAGTCTTACCAAATATAGTTATGGACTTAGACATTAATCCAACAGTATGATCTCTTGTTCCTCGATCGAATCGTGGAATATCATCTTCATGTGGAATGCTTGTTCCACGGGATTTGGGAAGACCATAGTTGTTGAACTTTGACATCTACAAAACGGGAGAAAACAAATTCAAGTTAGTTGATTGATTGAATCCTTAGTAAATCACCCAAATGAGATACTAAGGCTAGGACCCAACACAATATTCTACAACTCGGGAGAGGGATGCCGTAACCCTAATTGCAGAATATTTGAAGGTAAGTGAATGACAATTCACTAATTTCCACCACGAAAAATGAAAAAAAAAATTAAGTTTTAAATCTATGAAAACTCCTAGATCCTTTGAGATTCATTGAACTTTCAATGACATGTTTAAATCTCGATATGCCCATCTTGTTTGTGACTGGGATGCCGAGGATCACAAAGCGAGTGTGAATAACCATGCAAACTTACATGGTGCCCTCACATGTTACAGTCACCTATTCGATGTGTCGGTAAACCACGCACGTTCCACCGAACTATGACAAACATTGAGTCACTCTTTGCTACCTTTGCTTAGAACCATTTAGTGTGCCGGTAACCCACACACGCTCCACTAACGTCTTTGCAAGGGCATAAAGTGTAATTTCATGGAATTGCATCAATTCACTTTTGCCTAAGTAACTAAGATTGGGAATTTTATGAAAACATTTAGTTACTTTAATAATTCATTATACTTATAATGGAAGGTTTCGTCCTATCCTACCCGTTCGGCTAACGACCCTCCACTAGTCAAGAGTGCGGTGGGTAAGAGTGGATACCCATTCAATCGCCATTTTATAGGCAATTTCCTTAAACACCCCTCATAGACCAGCTTCGTGAATGAGGCCTACTAACGGTAAGACTGACTTTTACTCATACATATATATATATAATGTTAGGCTTTTAATGTTATATATATATATATATATATATATATATATATATATATATATATATATATATATATATATATAATAGGGTGTATTTTACACTTTTAAAATATTAGGTGGTCAAATTTAACAATTATACTTTTAATTCAATTAAATTTTAAACCTAAACTTTTATGGATTTATTAAACCTCTTTTAATTATACTCCTTAATTAATTAATAAAACCATAAGGGTGTAATTTGAACTTTTCAAACAATACTAGGGTTTTTAGAATTTAACATTCCTAATTAAAGTTTTAATCAACTTTTAAATTCCAAAACTTTAGGGCAAGTTTTGAAACATTTCAAAACATTAGGGTTTAGAATTTAAATATACATCAAAATTAAACTATTAATCAAAATTTAAATTCCAAAACTTGAGGGCAAGTTTTGAAACCTTTTTCAAAACATTAGGGTTTAACTATTTAAATTTCAAAACAACAAAACTTTTGGGTTCAAATTTAAACTATAAAACCTAAAGGGGGGAAATATGAAACTTTTTAAAGCACAAGATCAAATAACAAATAATCTAAATTAACAATTAATCATATAATTATCCATATTTGATTTATTTAATGATTTCTTGCAAAACAATTTATCAATTTTGGTCAAAATAATTAATCAATTATCACATAAGGAAACAATTATCTTATTGATTGATAAATATCTTCAATTAGATCAAGAATACAGTCAAATATATCATAAAATCGGATTTATATTGATCTAATATGATAAGGTAACTATCCCAAAGCAAAAACAACAAGAAATCCCGAGATATACTCCATCTGACGAGTTGACTCGTCGAGTCAGGATTGGACTCGTCGAGTCTGCATGGACTCGGCGAGTTCAGCTATAGACTCGGCGAGTCCAGCCTCCAGAAACCCAAAAATCGAATTTTTTGAACATGTAATGCATCAATACAATTGAAACCAGTCTTGGCTCTGATACCACTGATGGGTTTTAGTCATAAGACATCATATGTGCTCATACAAACCCTAATGCTTGGATCTAGGTTTCTCTATTGTACATGCAAGTTATCCAATGCTATAAACCCTAATTCTAGCATATGGGAATCAATATTAACATATATATGGTTTAAGATATTACCTTGATTGTTATGTAGTAATAACAATCCTAATTCCTTCTTGAATTGACTTTGGAAGGCTTAGAGTCACAAGTGTCACTCCTCTAATGGCTTACAAACACCATAAGCAAGTGGAGAAGGTATAAAGAGAGAGGAGAGAGGTAGAAATTCGTCCTTAGATGCTCTAGGGATCAAGTACACGAAATCATAAGGCCTTAGGGGTCTTTATATAGGGTTGGGATTAGGGTTTCAGTCCTTATCCTTATCTAGTTACTTGCCCATCAAGCAACCATAAGATAAGCCTTGAAAATCCCTATCTCTTGGACCTTGGACGATTTTAAGGATATCCTTATTCTTAAATTCGTCCATCCTTTAACAAGGATAACCATTGCCCTATTTTGCAACTATCACATAATTACAATTCAGCCCCTCTAGTTTAATTAATTACACTTGATCACAAAATTAATTCTTATTTAATTATTGACCAATATTAATTAAACAAATATGATTTCTCCTTTAATATATTATTCTTATAACATATTAATAAATCATAATAACCTCTCTCTTTATTTATTTCTCCAATCAAGTTGCTTTGGTGAAGGCAACCCAAAAGGACCATGCACCATCGGGTCAAGTACATACCAAAATAGTTATGGACTTAGACACTAATCCAACAATTTTTACCCTTGATTTTTGGGTCGTTACAGTTTAACTCCTATATAAGCTCATTAAGTCCCATGAGCTTGGCCTCTTACCAACCTCCATATCTCCTAAACCCTAAATTTCGATCCTTAGCTATCATTTTGTGTCTTTGATCTCGTGAGAAGAAAAGTTGGTGTTTTATTACTCATTTTTGAAGGGATAAAAGAAGATTGAAGGTTCATTGCTTGGTGTGAAGCCTAGAGATCCATAATCATCATTCCTTTTGCAAGTCATTTGAAGTATAAAGATCTTATCTTGACAACTCCTTATATGGTTCTTCTTTTGGACTTTTTTATGGCTATTTTAGCCCTTTTGGTTGGTTCTTGTGAGCTAGTGTAACAGCATAAAAATTAAAATAATTTTTCGCATTTTCAAAACACATTTTCCAAACACATTTATTAATAAAATGTCATTGTATCATATCCTTGTTTCACAAAACATCCCCCAAGATCGAAATACATGAAATCCCATGTGTGTGTGTGTGCGTACGAATCATGCCGGCGCCTTCCCGCGGTCATCACTGGTACCTAAAACACATAACACGTAACACTGTAAGCATAAAGCTTAGTGAGTTCCCCAAAATACCATTCTAACATGTATTAGCCACTCGAGGCTATAACTCTGTTGACCCTCTGGTCAAAGTGTCTCAGTGGGACCCTCCAGCCCCAACTCTCTATGGGCCCTCTGGCCCTAACCCTATGGACCCGAAGGTCCTAACTCTATGGACCCACTGGTCCTACTCTGTAAACTCTGAATCATGCATATCACATATCACAATAATCACAACACATAAATAACATGCAAATACACTGGCACATAACTCTGAAATACACTGTCACATAACTCTGTTACCACGTTAGGTAAAGTATAGTGAGAAGACTCACCTCTGGTATCTCGGTAAATCTCTGTCTTGGTAAACGCTGGCCTAGCCTCCGC
Organism: Lactuca sativa; assembly: GCF_002870075.4. Taxonomy (NCBI): domain Eukaryota; kingdom Viridiplantae; phylum Streptophyta; class Magnoliopsida; order Asterales; family Asteraceae; genus Lactuca; species Lactuca sativa. Next base: position 35,592,579 of record NC_056623.2, read on the forward strand.
CTAATCATATGAAATAAATACCCTATTTAATATAACTCTCAAAGGCTAGACTATGTCCTCTTATGACACTCTCAGAAGGGTAAAAGACCATTTTACCCCTCTCATAACTCAAAAGGCCCCACAATAGACCATACCCTAAAAGTCAACCAAAAGTCAACTTTCCGGGTTACGCTGCGCGTACCAGATGTGTACGCTGAGCGTACCCGGGTGCCTCTCATAATCAGGGAACGCCACCCAGTACGCGACGCGTACTAGGATTACGCCCAGCGTACTCCCCGGCTTCAGCCCCTTAGCTCTTGAGGTCTTAAACAGTTAAGACCCACGTCCAATTTCTAGATCTGACCACATCTAAGCCTCTTAATCCATAAAGTTGATGACTTTAAGCCTTTGCATGGCTGAACAAGCCACCAACTCTTATAATATTCCATCCTCTAACTCTAAAAGGCTTATTACTCAAGCATGACCTCAAACTAACAACCAAGATGGAAACTTTATGGTTCTAAATCACTAATATCACTGAGAATGGACAGATCTCGGACCATGGAGCACCTTACACTCATAAAAGTCTCCACCTTTGGGGTTTTTAACCCTAGAAATGGCACATGCAACAACAACCAAAAAAAGAGGAAAGTTTTGAACTTTATACCTCTAAATGTAGCCCCTTTCTCTGTAGATCTCATATCCAAATTGGCACTTCAAGCTTTAGCTTCCAAGAGCTCCTTTCCTTCTTCTTCACTAAGTCACCAAAACACAATTAGCTCCAACAACACTCACACAAACTAAGGACGATGCGAGGCTCTCTCTTAGGGTTTCACTCACTGATATGGAGGCTGAGAAATGAGCCTTAGCACCCTTTAAATAGTGCACAAGACGGATTAGGGTTTTTGCTCCTGGGTCGGGTACGCCCGGCGTAACTTTGGGTACGCACAACGTACCTTGGCGACTCCACGTCCAAACTAAGCGCATGAGTACGCGCAGCGTACCCCTCCGGTACGCCCAACATACTCACTAGCTAGTTTCCCTCCACGCAAGGACTAATCATGACCAATTGACAAAGAATAAGGGTGAAAGAAATGCACCTGAATCTCAGGGTGTTACAATTCTCCCCCACTAGAACCAGACTTCACCCCCGAAGTCTCATTCCTCGAACAACTCTGGGTGCTGCCCTCGCATCTATGACTCTGACTCCCAAGTCATCTCGGACCCCTTCCGATGTTGCCACTGAACCAAAACCAGAGGCACTTCCTTGTTCCTCAAAACCTTGATCTTTCAATCCCTGATCGCCACCGGTCTCTCAGCATAATTCAGGCTCGCATCCACCTGAATATCCTCCAATGGCACCACTGCCGACTCATCGGCTATACATTTCCGCAACTGCGACACGTGGAAAGTGTCATGAATCTGCCCCAACTCCTTAGGTAGCTCTAAACGATATGCTACCCTGCCCACCCTTGCGATCACTCTAAACGGACGACTATACCGGGGCCCTAGCTTGCCTCTCTTCCTGAACCGGATCACTCCTTTCCAAGGAGATACCTTCATGAGCACAAAATCTCCGACCTGAAACTCAAGCTCGGACCGACGCCTATCTGCATAAGTCTTCTGGCGACTCTGAGCGGTCAACAATATCTGTCTGACCTGCTGAATCTGCTCCGTCGTCTGAAGTACTATCTTTGTACTACCCATCACACGTTGCCCTACCTCTCCCCAGCAAATGGGAGTCCGACACCTCCTCCCATACAACAGCTCAAAAGGCGGCATACCGATGCTCGAATGATGGCTGTTGTTATAGGAAAACTCTGCCAAAGGTAGGTACGTGTCCCAACTCCCTCCGAAGTCCAATACACATGCCCGAAGCATGTCCTCGAGCGTCTGAATCGTCCGCTCGCTCTGCCCATCAGTCTGTGGGTGGTATGCGGTACTAAAATGCAGCCTCGTACCCAATTCCTCATGAAATTTCTTCCAGAATCTGGAAGTGAAACGCACATCTCGATCTGAGACGATCGAGATCGATACTCCATGCCGCGATACCACCTCTCTCACGTACAACTCTGCCAACCTCTCAGCGGAAGAGCTCTCACTGATAGCAAGGAAGTGGGCGCTCTTCGTCAACCTGTCCACAATCACCCAAATTGCATCGACTCCCCTAGCAGTCCTTGGTAATTTGGTGATAAAATCCATGGTAATCTGTTCCCACTTCCATTCGGGAATCTCTAACAGCTGCAACTTACCATGCGGTCTCTGGTGCTCGACCTTAACCTTACGACAAGTTAAGCACCTCTCAACAAACCACGCGGCATCCCTCTTCATACAGGGCCACCAATAATCTCTCTTTAGGTCCAAATACATCTTAGTGGCCCCAGGATGGATCGAGAACTTCGATCGATGAGCCTCTTCCATCAAAATGGTACGCGTCCCACCTACAAACGGTACCCATATACGACCCTGAAATGTCATAAGCCCCCAGCTATCGGTAACGAACTCCGATACCAACCCGACAACTCGCTCTCTCTTCTGGTTTTTTGATCTCACGACCTCAGCCTGGGCCCCACGAATGGTGTCTAACACCGGAGTCATCACTGTCAACCTCAAACAAACCTCTCGCATCGGGGCGCTCTCCGCCCTTCGGCTTAGTGCATCGGCTACAACATTAGCCTTACCCGGGTGGTACAAAATCTCGCAGTCACAATCCTTTACCACATCCAACCATCTTCTCTGTCGCATATTCAGGTTGGGCTGATCCATCAAGTACTTCAAGCTCTTGTGGTCCGTGTATATGGTACACCGAACCCCATATAGATAATGATGCCAGATCTTGAGGGCGAACACCACTGCCCCTAACTCTAGATCGTGGGTGGGATACCTCGTCTCATGAGGCTTCAGCTGCCTCGATGCGTATGCTGTCACATGCCCTTTCTACATCAGTACAGCTCCCAAACCTGATATCGACGCGTCACAATACACCAAAAAGTCCTCCACCCCCTCCGGAAGGGCTAAAACTGGGGCTTCGAGCAGTCTCTGGCGAAGTGTCTCGAAGGAGGCCTGCTGCTCTGGGCCCCATGAAAAAGCAACACCCTTCCGGGTCAACCTGGTGAGTGGCACGGTGATCTTGGATAAATCCCTGATAAATCTCCGATAATAGCCTGCCAGCCCTAAGAAACTCCTGATCTCGGTGGGTGACCTCGGCACCTCCCAACTCATCACTGCCTCAATCTTGGCCGGGTCGACCAATATCCCTTTCTGGTTAACGAGGTGCCCTAGGAACTGGACCTCTCGCAACCAGAAATCACACTTGGAGAATTTGGCATAAAGCCTCTCCGATCTCAGAACTCCGAGGATCTCCCTCAAATGCTTCTCATGTTGCTCTCTGGATCTCGAATACACCAAAATATCATCGATGAATACGATCACCGAGTGATCCAACATCGGCCTGTACACTCTGTTCATGAGATCCATGAACACCGCCGGTGCATTGGTGAGTCCGAAAGGCATCACTACAAACTCGTAATGCCCATAACGAGTCCTGAACGCTGTCTTCTGGATGTCCTCATCTCGCACCCTCACCTGATGATACCCAGACCTCAAATCGATATTGGAGCACCAAGATGCTCCCTGCAACTGATCGAACTAATTGTCGATCCTCGGCAACGGGTAACGGTTCTTGACCGTCAGCTTGTTCAACTCCCGGTAATCAATGCACATCCGGTGTGAACCATCCTTTTTCTTGACAAAAAGGATAGGCGCTCCCCACGGCGAGCTGCTCGGCTGAATAAACCCCTTCCCCAGCAACTCTTGAAGTTGCGAGGATAACTCCTGCATCTCTGGAGGCGCAAGGCGATAGGGCACCTTGGCGATAGGCGCGGCCCCCGGAACCAAATCGATACTGAACTCCACTTGCCTCACGGGAGGCACACCCGAAAACTCCTCCGGAAATACGTCCGAAAACTCACGCACTATCGGAACCTCATCAACTGACCTCGGTCTCTCTGAATCAACCCTCGTATCCATCACATACGCTACAAAGCCCCTACAGCCCTGTTGTATACACTGTCTCGCTCTAGCGGCCGAACAAAATGCTGACCCAGAACGTGTACCCTCGCCGTACACCGTAAGAACTCCCCCACTAGGGTCTCGTATGGTCACCAACTGTCGCTTGCAGTCGATAACCACTCCGAATATGCTCAACCAGTCCATGCCCACGATGACACAGACATCCCCCATCGCAATAAGAACTAAATCAATCGGGAATTCAACATCGAAAATCTCGAGTACACACCCTCGGATCACCTCTATGGCATACACCGCCCTCTCGTCAGCTATGGAAACTCTCAAAGGTCGACTCAACACCTCATGACTAACACTGATGTGCTGACTAAAAGCCAAAGATACAAAAGACCGACTCGCACTCGAGTCAAATAACACCAAGGCATGTACAGAACTCACAAGAAAAGTACCTACGCATAACATAATATAAGCACAATATATCAACATCAAAATAAATACACGAAAGAATACATACCAGCCACGACATCGGGCGCTGCGCGGACCTCCTCCGCGGTCAACTAAAAGGCTCTCCCTCGTGCCTTCGGTGCCTCGGCCTTCACTGGCCGACTTTCAGTAGCTCTGATAGCAGCAGGGGCAGATCCCTGAGATGCTCCCTGTGCTGATCCCCGCAGCTGTGGACACTCTGCCTTCCGGTGTCCGGTCTGGTTGCAGTGAAAACATACTGCAAACCCCTTGGGGCAATCCTTGGCCATATGCCATTCCTTGTCACATTTGTAGCAAGACCCTGCTCTGCACACCCCATCGTGGCTCTTGCCGCACTTGCCACAAGTGCGACCCCTCTGACTCCCTGGTCTTGGATCAGCGGGCTTGGCCCGCTTGGCTACCGGCTAAGACTACACCGGTCGCCGATCCTTCCCCTGAGACTCAGCCTCTTCCCTAGCCTGGGTCTCCAGCTCTATCTCCCTCTTCCGGGCATTTGCCTGAATCTCGGCAAATGTCCGGTACGTCGAGTTCGCCACGAACTCTCGTATATCCCTCCCCAAAATGCTCAGATATCGACTCATACGTGCCTGCTCGGAGGACACGTGCTCTGGGCAGAACATCGCCCGCTCATGGAACATCCTCGTAATCACTGTAACAGACTCAGTACCCTGCTTGAGGGTCAGAAACTCCTCGGCCAAACACTCCCTCTCCACCTGGGGAACGTACTCATCTCGGAACATATCAGTGAACCTCTCCTAGGTCACTACAGCAAGCTCAGCAGGCGTATAGTGTGCCGTCACAAACTTCCACCAATCCTTCGCTCCCAAGCGAAGCTGGTTCAGCGCGAACCGGACTCTCAAATGCTCTGGAGATGAGCAAGTAAAGAAACACCCCTCTATGTCTGAAATCCACCTCATCGCCGCAATCAGGTCGTGGGTCCTGTCAAACTCCGGTGGTTTTGTGTTGTTGAACTCTCGGAACAGCAACGCATCACCACCCTGCGGCCTAGTCGCAGCTATAGCTACAGTGGCCGCAGCAACAACATCCTCAGAAAGAGCAGCGTATCTCTCATCAAATGTCTCTAACAGTGTGGTCTTGATAGACCCGAACATCTCTGGTATCTCTGCCCTGATGGCCGCAACCACCTCCTCGTGGATGATCCTACGGATATCCTCGTCACTCGTACCGTTGCTCTCTGGTGTGTGGCGTGTCCCAACCATGATCCCTCTCTCTCTGAAACACAACATGAAAACATATCAGGGACTTGCTCAAGTATACTCACACTCGACTACTCCACCCTACTTGTTTCTTGGTACTCAAAGGATTCTTACTTGGATTGTGCACTGACCCGGTGTCTTCAGTAGTACGGGCCCAATACTACCGTCCACACCACATCAACATTCACCCCAAGTCCTCCTCCCAGAGTCCCAATCCCAAGCACTATACTCTCTCAAATCATATGATACTCGCTAGCAGATCTCTCATAACCTCCTCGCTGCTATCTAAACACTCTGAAGCATCCCTAGCAGCAAGACTCCTAGACTAAGGCATCACATATCAGGCCACTCTAGTACTAATAAGAATACCTAGTTTACTCTAACATGCATAATATAACTCATCACATATCATATCATATCATATCTCATAACACTTATTGTAATGGTATTTTGGGAAATCATCGTTCGGGCGTTGGATGTTTTTACACACGACTCTGCTATGTTTTGTCTCGAAAGCTCTTTTTATTCTTTTGAAAACTATTTTATTATCGAAATTTCCTCTAATCCTCAGTTTGAGTTTAGATACGCCCGAAGGTGCACCCGAATCCCTCAAACCAAGGCTCTGATACCAACTTATAACACCGTAAAAATTAAAACATATTTTCGCATTTTTAAAACACATTTTCCAAACACATTTATTAATAAAATGTCATTGTATCATATCCTTGTTTCACAAAACATCCCCCAAGATCGAAATACATGAAATCCCATGTGTGTGTGCGCGTACGAATCATGCCGGCGCCTTCCCGCGGTCATCACTGGTACCTAAAACACATAACACGTAACACTGTAAGCATAAAGCTTAGTGAGTTCCCCAAAATACCATTCTAACATGTATTAGCCACTCGAGGCTATAACTCTGTTGACCCTCTGGTCAAAGTGTCTCAGTGGGACCCTCCAGCCCCAACTCTCTATGGGCCCTCTGGCCCTAACCCTATGGACCCGAAGGTCCTAACTTTATGGACCCACTGGTCCTACTCTGTAAACTCTGAATCATGCATATCACATATCACAATAATCACAACACATAAATAACATGCAAATACACTGGCACATAACTCTGAAATACACTGTCACATAACTCTGTTACCACGCTAGGTAAAGTATAGTGAGAAGACTTACCTCTGGTATCTCGGTAAATCTCTGTCTCGGTAAACGCTGGCCTAGCCTCCGCCTAATCATATGAAATAAATACCCTATTTAATATAACTCTCAAAGGCTAGACTATGTCCTCTTATGACACTCTCAGAAGGGTAAAAGACCATTTTACCCCTCTCATAACTCAAAAGGCCCCACAATAGACCATACCCTAAAAGTCAACCAAAAGTCAACTTTCCGGGTTACGCTGCGCGTACCAGATGTGTACGCTGAGCGTACCCGGGTGCCTCTCATAATCAGGGAACGCCACCCAGTACGCGACGCGTACTGGGATTACGCTCGGCGTACTCCCTGACTTCAGCCCCTTAGCTCTTGAGGTCTTAAACAGTTAAGACCCACGTCCAATTTCTAGATCTGACCACATCTAAGCCTCTTAATCCATAAAGTTGATGACTTTAAGCCTTTGCATGGCTGAACAAGCCACCAACTCCTATAATATTCCATCCTCTAACTCTAAAAGGCTTATTACTCAAGCATGACCTCAAACTAACAACCAAGATGGAAACTTTATGGTTCTAAATCACTAATATCACTGAGAATGGACAGATCTCGGACCATGGAGCACCTTACACTCATAAAAGTCTCCACCTTTGGGGTTTTTAACCCTAGAAATGGCACATGCAACAGCAACCAAAAGAAGAGGAAAGTTTTGAACTTTATACCTCTAAATGTAGCCCCTTTCTCTGTAGATCTCATATCCAAATTGGCACTTCAAGCTTTAGCTTCCAAGAGCTCCTTTCCTTCTTCTTCACTAAGTCACCAAAACACAATTAGCTCCAACAACACTCACACACTCTAAGGACGATGGGAGGCTCTCTCTTAGGGGTTCACTCACTGATATGGAGGCTGAGAAATGAGCCTTAGCACCCTTTAAATAGTGCACAAGACGGATTAGGGTTTTTGCTCCTGGGCCGGGTACGCCCGGCGTAACTTTGGGTACGCCCAGCGTACCTTGGCGACTCCGCGTCCAAACTAAGCGCATGAGTACGCGCAGCGTACCCCTCTGGTACGCCCAACATACTCACTTGCTAGTTTCCCTCCACTCAATGACTAATCATGACCAATTGACAAAGAATAAGGGTGAAAGAAATGCACCTGAATCTCGAAGTGTTACAACTAGGGTCGTTTTAGAAGCCTAACCCTGTAGATTTGAGCATTTTAGGGTCCCATTGTCCATAAAAATGCAAGCTTGGAGGTGTTTATGGACTCATGCATGTGTTAAGACCCCCTTGTTAAGTTATTTTGAGATTTAGAGCCCCCATTAAGCCATGTATGCACATAAAGCTGCCAACTTTGCGTGATAAGTCACCTTAAGGAAATTAGCTCTAGAATATGAAGTAATGGTTGAACGAATTAAGTGCTTAATAGAATTGTTAAGGAACCTGGGGAGTATGTTGGATGTACCCAATTAGTACGATGCGCGTACTGACCTCGGAGTGGGTACACTAAGCGTATCAGCTGAGTACGCCCCACGTACTCATCATATGAGCAAAATGGACTTAGTATTCTCGGTTTGGGCCATGGAGGGGATTTCTTCAGTTGGGCCTCGTGGGACCATTAGACCTTTGTTTTGGGCCGTTGGCAAGTACCGTGGGGTTCCTTTGGTTGTGGCATTGAAGAATTCTTAAAATTTTATAAACTTAAAGTTTATAAAATATAAACTTTGTATTTAGGTAAAAGACAAAAGAATCCAACTAGTCGAAAAGGTTGTGCATGACTTATTAATAATACCATATGAAATAAAATTAGTTATAATCTTTTATAATTATTATTTTCACAAAACAATAATTATTACCTAATAGAATACAAGAATTAATATTATTTATTAATAATCGTATTAATAATAAATATACAAAATGTGTCAACTTGATAAATGTGTGACCTTATAGAATTATATATTATAAGCAATGTCACTCAATAATGATTCTTGGGCATATAGATTCAACAATCTCTATATTGATACCCTGACTTCGGGGGACTGTAAGTCATTAAATATGAAATCAAAATTGACAAAATTATAGTATAAAATCATTTACAAACTCTAAACTACACTTTGAGAAAAACCAAATGTCAATCCGACTTAAAAAAAATGAGACATGCATGTTTTAAAATTTTCACATAATACAAAGTAGAAAAACAAATAGTTGAAAAGTTGAAAATTTTCAGCTTTGACATCTCAATTTTGGGGGATTGTAAGTTATTAAATATTAAACCAAAAATGTCAAAATTATAGTATAAACTTATTTACAAACTCTAAACTACAAGTTGGAAAAACCTTTATGTCAATCCGACTTCAAATGAATGCGATATGCATGCTTTAAATTTTTCATACAAACCGGTTCCGGTCCCTAAAAGTGCTTCCGGTTCCGGTTCTTAAACCCAGTGTACCTGGACCCGACAGACCCAAACCCGAATTACATGGAACCATGATAAACCCATTCTTTAGACCTGAAACTCGAATCGATTCGACATATTTTGGTTCTAACAATTCCGATTCTAGTTCGATTTTTCCGATTTTAAATCTCATCACTATTCCTTAGTAAAAAAATTGCAAACCATAGGGACCATGTTTGGAGTTTTCTCATAAACGACTATCCAACGACATGGAACACTTAGCATTGGCCTATCACTCAAATTCACAACATTGATTCAATTGGCATTAATGTTTTAAAACCCGGGTCAACCCGGCCGGTTAAACCGGTTGGACCGTGACCCGGGGTAGAAGGCGGGTCAATTAAGAACGGTTTTTTGTAAAATACGGACCGGATCGAACCGGCCGGGTTTCTCCTAAACCGCGGTTCGACCGCTTATATTGAACCGGTTAAAACCGGATTGACCCGTTTTAATAAGGTTTGGATAGTTGGATATAAGTAGCGAACGCAAAAACAACGAGCCATTTGAACTTTGTGGATATCAAATTATTGGTTTTATATGTTTATTCATTATACTGGAAAGTAAAAATAGTAAAAAAAAGAAAAAAACCATAAACCTGATTAACCCGGTAACCGGTTGAACAGGTTGATCCATGAACCCTTTGTCATCACACCGGTCAATGACCCGGATTTTAAAACATTGATCGGCATTGACACAACAGGAATATTTCGTCTCTTTCAAGAAGTATGCTTTCGTTTGGGAGGGTTGGAATTCGGATATCGAAATTTTGGTTCGTATCATAGGCGATGAAAGAACCATCGGAGACGAAGCACCCTAACACCACGGAAAGGAACTCGAAAACGAAAGGGAAGAACAACAATTTTGAGTTTTGTAAAGTATGCAAGCTCAATCACAATCTAGGTCGCCGCCATAACTACCTTCCTAACCACGTCAAATCGCTCTCAACTTTCCTATCTCGATTTCAGTCCAAACTCTCCGATGTACGGCTTTTTCTTAAGAACCCTAACTTACTTCGTCCAGAGCTTGCGTCTCGCAATAGGTTTTGGTGCGTCTTTTGCGATTCTGATGTTGCGGAGAACGACAGTTCTTTTGCCTGGTGAGCAAGTTACCACCATCGTACGCATTTACACATCAATGCACATATTAAGCAGGCGTAATCTGCTTTTTTCATTGAGAAATCTAAGTAGAACCAGAATATCGTATCTTCTGGTTATAAGTTCTATCGTTTATAACCTCCTAGGTTTTAATGGTGTAGCATTCTAGTGACTCTAGACGGGCTTGACCATTTACACGAACAAAGCTGTAGAACGTTAGCGGATTTTTGGATGTGAGTCTAAAATTCTCAAATTAATCCTTTCCAGTGTTTGATTTTGATTATTTAGGCTTAAAGTTATAGGAAGTTGGTGATATAGTAGGAAATTAATTATGTACCTATAACTCAATCAACCGTTTGATCTGATTTTAGGCAATAATCACTTTGAAGGGGCACATCTAGACATCCTTATGTATTCATATGCTTGTCAGACATTTTTGAGAAACAAATTTTCATGTAGAACCCAGTTTGAAGTTCATGCCCTTTGTGATGCCAGTCACGAACAATTTCAATGGAAAATCAACAAAACCATGTTTCAAGCTAATAAATAAAGTCGTGTTTAGCTACAGTCATCTTATTTCATTTCAAATTCTTTTTGTCAGTGAAAATGCAATTAGCCATCTTGCAAGTGCAGATCACTTGAAAAACTTAAAAAGTTTTATGTGGAAACATGGTGGGGGAATGGATCGAATTGATGGTTTCCGGATTTCAGAGGCAGATATTGCTAAGGTAGTTCTTTTTTAGCCTCTTAAGCTAAATCTTCTTGTTTATATTATGCCTTACACTACAAAAATAGACAATAGACAGATTTATAAGTAGAACCTTACAGACACTTATGACTTCAGTCTACATGTTTTTGCAGTATGAAAAGAAGTGCATATCAATGAAGAAGGAATGTGCTAATGAACAATCTCATGGCCCTATGATTGGACCTTCAAATGATATCCACAATGAACTGAAATTTGATTATGTAGATAACTTTGACAGACATAATTCAAGTTTTCTAAATGGTGTTTCACCTTTACAATATCATACAAATGAGAAATATCAGGTATCCCATTCAGATATGTCTGGAGGTTATGATGACAAATTGTTGCTGTTGGGTTCAAATGCAAAGCGTTCAAGTAACTTAAAAGGTGATTGATTGTCTGTCCATAATACATAATTTATTGATTTACCCCTTGTTATTTTACTTTCATGATTTATATAGTCTTATTAAAACTTTCTTTTGTGCTCATGTAATGTTACTACTCAGGTAATGCAGGCAAAAGCTGCTTAAATGAAGGTTATCCTGACAATAAACCGGTATGTTTCCAATGAGCATAATTCCTGTTATTTTCGTGACAACATATTATAGTTTTGACAAAATTGGTTTATTTTCTGCTTGTTCTTTGGGTTCATTTTTTGCCATTATTTTGGCACACACTAATGTGATAGGGGAAGATATGCCAGGTATATGCACATAACAGGGAAGCTAATGGGGATGATAGTTCATTAGGTATCATTTACAATTTCACTTTATTTGCCACTCTTAATGTTTCACCTTTTTGCCAATTAATGCAAATGACACAAGTATACAACCATGTTTTCTTCACCAATTTATGCAACAATGTCTCACCTTTTTACCAATCATGCAACTGACACGAATTATACAACCATGTTTTTACTGGTTAAACATGTTAATGATAAAATTATGCATATTTTGGTCCTAGAATGAAACGTGGTTTGCATATTTCATAACAAAAACGTTTTCTTTTTTTGCTTAAATTGGGGAAAAGAGGTGAAATGTTGTTACATTAACAAACATTTAACCTTTCTCTATATTACTATTACAACAAGTGTTGTAGAACCACATGCCACCTAAAATATTATTAATTTTGTGATAGGTTTGCAGAAGCTCACTCGAATTTCTTCTACAGTCCATGAAACGGACACCGGAAACGTGCATTCCGGAGCACCCCCTCCTTGGTTTAATGCAAAGAATGGAATTCATGTTGATCCTGGAATGGAAACAGATCCTGTGATAAAACCTGTAAAATCAAAGTTAAATCCTAAAAGGGTTGGAGCTGCTTGGGCTGAAAAAAGAAAGATAGAAATGGAGATGGAGAGAAATGGGGAACTACCTGCTAAGAGATTTGATGGCAGCTGGCTTCCAAATTTCGGTAGAGTATGGCAATCAGGAAGCAGAAAAGACTCCCGGAAAGAATTTCAGGTGGAAACCAAGAAACCTCTCAAGGATGAAAAAAATCATTCTGATGATTCATCGTTGCAATTGCAGCCTTATATAAGCAAACGAATGGTAAGTTTATAGATCTATGATGTTTTTTATTAGCTTTCTGATTCAAAATTTATTTCTTCATGAATTGAAAATTATTATTTCATGTCTTTCTTGTTTCCTTTGGTGTTATGATTTGCAGCGCAGAGAAGCCAATGAATGATTGCTTCTGCTATGATGACTTTGTATTTTGATGAGTATAAATTTCAGAGGCAAAATGAGAAATTGGTGGATTGGAACTGACAACTCATAGGGTACGTACATATTGCAAGTAAATTAAAAAACTATGTCAATTGTCATATTGATATTTGTGGTCCATTATGTAATAACTAATGGGGTTAAGCTTTTTTTGGGTCAAATAAAAAAAAGCCCTTACAATTGATAACTTGAGACGACTTTAAGTCTAAAAATGTAAATGTGGAATCTTAGGAAACACATTTCAGACACATGATACTAATAAGTTATTTGAATATTAATAAAATAACAAAGAATGCACATTAACAAGACAAAGTTACCAAAAGGCCTTTGGCCCAAAGGCATCAAGGTGTTTGAATAGTTTGGAAGCAGGATTTAAACGGGGTGTGTGTTAAATGGTCCATGTGGTTTTCAAAAAAGTCTCAAGTCCAGGACAGTTTTGAGTGCTACTCCTCTTATGATTCTAATTCCTTAAATGGTTGGTAGTTTTGTTTAACACCATTAAAACTACTCTTAAGTCATTGTAAGTAACATTTTACTCCTTTCTTATTCTTATTTTTATTTTTTAACTAACCCTTTTAATAAATCATTCCCAACCCCTCATACCACCTCCAATTCTCTACCTTCATCAACAAAACCCTTAAACACATTCTTGTAAGCCAAAACCAAAGGACTTCATGTATAACTCAACTCAGTAAAAAAGTCCAAAGCATCATGAATCGCCCCCAAGTTTGGATACTCGTGTTTCAACAAGCATCTGGGCTGAAGCACGAGTATCAAGTGGAAAAGGAGGTTGAGCATCAAGTGGTACCGACACTTGTATAAGGAGGAGGAGGAGGAGGAGGTACTTGAAAGAGGACCAAGTTGTGCTAAAAGATCACCGCCACCATCATTGGGAGCAAGTAGTGGTAGAAAAGGTGGAGGGTGAGATAGTTAAGCATTAACTTTCATTTCTGTTATCATATGATGTCCCATAGTAACGTGTTTGTTGGAAGTTCGAAACCTGGACCCTACGTGCTCTGCAAGAAAGGGATAGAGGTCATAATATATTGCAAAACCAACAACAATTTTCTGTCAATTGTGTTTTCCTGAAATCAATTTATTAACATTGAATTGACGCTTGCAAAAGCAATTAGGAATACGTATCTGAATATGTAATGATGATGTCTGATTTTTTTTATATATATATAAAATAAGAGATTATAAACTTATAATTGTCATATATGATTCTAGACACAAGAAATTGTTGAAGGTGGAACAGAAATTCTAGACGAAAGAGATTATCAACTTAAATAGAGCGTGCAAAAGGTTTCATGCAATTCATCTTGTTTTTTTTTCTTGTGTATAATCATATATATAATCATATATGATAATTATTAAGCTGATAATATCTTATTTTAAAAACAAAAATGTATATGAGGGTACAATGGTCATTTGCTCAAATTAAGACATTTTATCTAGTTCCAGAAAAAAAAACATCATCATTATCCATTCAAATATCTTATTTCTATTTTTTTTATAGGCGTCAATTCAATGTGGTAAACTGGTTTTGGGCAAATAATTGGTAGAAACTGCACTTGGTTATGCACTATATTGGGGCCTCTATTCATTTTCTCAAGATCCGGCTTTTCTACAAACACGCTGCTATGAGACATTATATGATAACACAAATGAATGCTCATGGTCAACTACCTCATCCTCCATCTTTTCTACCATCATTTGCATCCGGTGGTGATGATGATCTTTTAACATAATTTGATCCTCTTTCAACTACCTCCTCCTCTTGGACAACACTACTTGATGCTCTACTTTCTGCTGCTCCAGTAAGAGATTAAAAGATTCCCCAATTTTCCTCCCCATCAACTACTTTTGAATCAAATTCTTGTAAGTCGCCTGCTACGGTTTAACACCACATGTGTTGGTCATTTCAACAAGCACCTTGTGGCTTGTGTGTGTGCGCCAATGGTCATGTTTTGGCAAAAAGTCCGTTTACTAAAACATCTAAAAGATTTGCATCAGCCTAACAGTTTCTCGATCATATTTACAGAAAAGATCAGAGCTTTATTGACTTTGTTGGCTGAACATTGTCCTTGAATTACAATCGTCCACGTCTTGATGTCAGGAATGCATCATATTGGACTTATTAAAATCCCAATGAATCGATAAATACGCTTGATTATCGATGAATAAACCTTCTTCTTTCATTTTTGAGCACTAAACAAGAACTTATTTTATTACTATATTCCGATAAACTTGAAACATTAAGCTATAAATAAAACGAACTGGGCTGAAAACCTTGTTTTTTAATGATTTAGCTAAAGAAATCAAAAGTCTTATGGGAATGTTTTTCACAGTTTCTTTAGAATATACTTTCTTTGGTGAAATTGGAATTTGACTTCAACAACTCTTGTTCTAATGTTGCAGACAATTTTTCCTAAAAAAACAAGGATTAAGATTTTTTTTTCTAGTTTCAAAGAAAATAACATTTTTTCATGGAGATTGAGAAATAGTGGATGTGATGTATGCCTATTACAACTTCGGAACTTCCAGTTCGCAGAAATTGTTCTCTATGGCAAGTAAGTTGACTAAATTAAACTTTTACCTTTTCTAGGTACTTGTAAGCATCATTTTCCTAGATTTAAGTAAAAATAGGTATTCTTAGGCTGTCAAATTGGGCAGTTGTTTCGTATTTTTATCTACACGACACGATAAAATTTTATGTAATATGAACACGACATGACACGATGTCGTGTTTTTTTCTTCCACTAACACAAAAACGAACCAATTAAAACACAATAACACGACTTTACACGATAAAGATGACATTACATAACCATTAGTTTATTTAATTCATACTTAATGAAACATAACACGACAAAAACGGCAAACACGAAAAACACATGCTCAATTGTGTCAATTTCATGTTGATTTGTGAACATGAACACGAAACAAACACGCCTTACAGTGCCTTAGACTAACAATTTACATTTCTATCTCCTTGAATCTCTTGTTATGCATGTACATTTGTACTGCTACTTGTGATATAAGAAGATGAGTGAGTCAGGTTGAGAAACATGGTGAGTAAATAGAAATTTCATATATATATATATATATATATATATATATATATATATATATATATATATATATATATATATATATAAGGTTGAGTTCAATTGAGACAATGATATTTTGTGAGACATGGGGACAAAATCTAAACCATTCAACCACCATGATCTATGGCTGAGATTAAATCAAAACAAAACATAAAGAGGCGGTGACATTTATGTAATTTTTTCAAACTTTAGGATTAGTGAAAAAAACGGAGGGGTGGTAACATAAATTTACTTTTAATTGATTTGCAATTGTGATTCAAACAGTTTTATTCATTCTTCAAGCTCTGGAAAAACCCTCACCTACCACCGAACCCTAAAAATCATATTTCTTCGTGATATGCAATCTTGATGGAAGAACTGAATACCTTTCAACTTTTTCTTATTCTTGATTTTGATTTGCTTTGCATTGATCTTCCTGTCATCATTAAATCGATTGCGATTTTAAGTATGATACTTTTCTCCAAAACCCCTCAATAAAACCCTAAGAAACTGATTCTGGTTCTTCTTCTAAAAACCATGATTTCATTCTACCATAAATCAAATCTTGAATACCTCTGATTTTGGATCTCTTTATTCCGATTATGATCATCAAGAATGAATATTTTAACAATCGGGTAAGATGAAACTAACATATCCTTTAGTTTATTTTTTATGAGTTTGATTTCTATGAATTCAATGTTTATATGATTTTTCTTTCTATATGATTTCAATTTCTATGAATCATGGATTATTGATTTATATTTCATGATTTGGTAACTAATGGAATCTCCTGTTTGTTGTAAAGCTTTAGAATGTTATTGACTTTTTATGTTTGCAATTAGTCTGAGTTAACTTGTTTCATATTCGATTGACTTAACAACATTATATCTCACTAGATATTTATTCTGAGTTTTATGCTTGTAAATATTAGTAGAATGTTACGATGATTAATGTTTGTTGTTAATTTAAGATATTTTTTTAAGAACATATATTTTGTTAGTCTTCTGGTTAATATGTATGTAACTATAACTGATTAGTGTATGGTTTTTCTTAGAAAATAAGAAATAATGTAATTTTATTAAAATACATTATAGCAAAGTTACTTTCAGTAAGTAGGATGAACTTGCTTTAGTAATCCAAGGAACTTATAACCAATTATGGTGTATTGTTAATGTGACAGATCTAAAAGTATTTTGGTAACATGTAAGTAAGCGAAAATGTGGAATTTTGACTTAGGTAAATAAGGTTTTCTATAGAATAAGAAGCTTACATATTTTATGTTGCATGTATGCTGCAAAGTATTATATACATACAATAAACAAGCACAAGAACAAAAAAAAAATTAACAAATCAAAGGAATAAGGAAAGGTTGATAAGGAGGCTCATTAAAAATGGTGAGGGATTTGATCGATATAAGGAACACATTAGAATGATGTGAATAAAATTTCCGGAAGATTTAGAAATCTTTGATCATGTATGATATGGTAGTGTTTTTGTTTGTTTGAATGTTGGTTATCTTTTTAATCTTGAACAGTTGGTATGATTTTTTTGAATGTTTGGTGAATGTTTCATAGAATAATAGTCATGGTTAAAATATATTTATGCTTTGAACAATCAGGAATGTCATGCTTTTATCATGCATTTTGGAGTTGGGCTATGCGTTTCTTATTGACATGTCGAAGACGACAATGCCACAAGCATGCTTTATCCATACTATTGGAAGAATCCAAACATAATACATCATTTCCTAGGTTATCTACAACCATAATAGTTTCATAAATTCCATTACAAGGCAATGCTTCAAAATATAAAACACCATTTAGATAAGCATAAATCGAACATTTCTCATTATCAAACGAATATCTAAATCCTTGTCTAAACAAGCCATGAAATGAAATGACGTTTCTTGCCATTTCTAGCGAATAGCAACAATTATTTAAATCTAAACCTAATCCATTACTAAGCGCTAAAGAATACACTCCAATCTTGGTGATAGATGACGATCTTCTGTTCCCCATGATTAGATTTATTCTTCCACGCTCCACATCCCTATCTCTTCTTAGTCCCTGCAAATCAGAACATATGTGAAAACCATATACTGTATCAAGAACCCAAGAAATAACATGTGATGAATGATTAGATTTAATTGTGTAAATACCTGCGAAAGACAGCTTGATCTTCCCATCCTTGATGGCTTGCAGATATTCCGGGCAGCTTCTCTTCCAATGCCCTATTTTGTGGCAGTGGTGGCACTCTGCCTCCTTTGGGTTTGAGTTGGGCTTAGCAGAACCAACTTTGGTTCCTCTAGAAGAGGTACCATCTTGGGGCTTTCCCTTGTGGTGGCTCTTTGAAGGAGCCTTCCTCTTCTTGCCCCTCCCTTGCCCAATGGCCAAAACAGGAGCAGCGGGTGGAGTGGGAGTTGATGCAACAGACTTGTCCTTGAGGTTGCTCTCAACAGTCCTTAGGAGCCCTTGGAGTTTGCTTAAGGTGACCTTTTATTTGTTCATATGGTAGGTCATCCTAAATTGGTTGTAGCACGAGGGAAAGGAGTGGAGAATGATGTCGATTGCCAAATCTTCCCCAAAATTAATATTTAACTTGCGAAGACGATCAACATACATCTGCATCTTTTTCAAATGCGAGGTTAGGGACTCCCCACTTCCCATCTTAGCGGTGATCATGTTGGTGATGATCTCATAGCGCTCTTGCCTTGCGCTTTGGTGGTACCTCTCCAGCAAATCTTGGTGCATTTCATATGAATACATGTCCTCATAGGACTTTTGGAGTTCAAGATTCATAGTGGCCAGCATGATGCAATGAACTTTTGTTGCATCAAGCACGTGGGCCTCAAAGACGGCCATTTCTTCGGGAGTAGCGATTTCTGGATTGATCTTTTCAAGCTTCTCGTCGAGGACATATTCTTTGTCATCGTAACGAGCAATCATGCGAATGTATCTAATCCATTCGTTGAAATTCGATCCATCAAACGTCACTTTTTGACATAGGCTCATTAGCGAGAATGAACCAGGAGCAGCGTTGTTCACGTTTGCGTTAAACATCTGCAATTAGAAAGGAACAAAGTTTGATTAGAATTGAATCCCTAATTAAACACCCAAAATGAGAAATTAGGGCTAGGATCCAACAACATTATTTACACATTAGAAAAGGGATGCCGTAATCCAACATGCAAATAATTTAGAGGTAAGTGAATGACGATTCACTAATTTTCCACCATGAAAAACATAAAAGGCTTAAGTTTTAAATGTATTGAAAATTCCAAGATCCATTTGAGATTCATTCAACTTTTCAATGGCATGTTTAAATCTCGATATGCCCCTCTAGTTTGTGACTGGGATGCCGAGGATCACAAAGCGGGTGTGAATAACCATGCAAATGTACATGGTGCCCTCATTGTTACAGTCACCTATTCGATGTGCCGGTTAACCACACACGCTCCACTAACATAAAAGGCTTAAGTTTTAAATGTATTGAAAATTCCAAGATTCATTTGAGATTCATTCAACTTTTCAATGGCATGTTTAAATCTCGATATGCCCCTCTAGTTTGTGACTGGGATGCCGATGATCACAAAGCGGATGTGAATAACCATGCAAATGTACATGGTGCCCTCATTGTTACAGTCACCTATTCGATGTGTCGGTTAACCACACACGCTCCATTAACTTCTTAGCAAGGGTGCAAAGTATAATTTCATGGGATTGCATCTATTCACTTTTGCCTAAAGTAACCAAGATTGAGAATTTTGTAAAAAATGTTTAGTTACTTTATATAGATTCATTATACTTATTAATGAGGAGAGGATTGCCCTATCCTATCCGTTTGGCTAACGGCCCTCCACCAATCAAGGAAGCGGTGGGTAAGAGTGGATACCCATTAAACGACCATTTTATAGGCCATAACCTTATACCCCCTTATAGATCGGCTTCGTGAATGAGGCCTACTAACGGTAAGACTAGCATTTTAGTTATATATATATATATATATATATATATATATATATATATATATATATATATATATATATGTATAGTATAGGGTGTATTTTAAACACTTCAAAATACTAGGGTTTTAATTTCAATGTTAAAATTTTCGAAATTTAAGACTTTTTAAATTAAAATTTTAAATATTAAAACTCTTGATTTAATAATTATCTTAGATTAAACAATTAATTTGAATTATTAAATCATAAAGGATTACCTTAAATTAAACAATTAATTTATCCTAATCCCTTAAATCCCTCTAGATTTCGAAAAACATGGGATGGGATCATTCAAAATCTTTAATTACCATATTTAAACATTTAAAAGATAATTACAAGATATTGGATTATCCAAATCCCTAAAATTTAGGATCTTATCTTGGGGAGGAGGCTAATTTCGATTTCAAGGGTTGGCAAACCCTAGAATTCGAAATCTTGGGCACAAAGAAAAGGGCTTGATAACCCTTATCAAAATTTTCGAAAAACAGGGTTCAAGAACCCTAGTTTCGAAATTCTTGCCTTCTAGGGTTTATTGGCCATAAACCCTAAAGTGTCAAATTCATACAATTGTATAATTCTAATTGAAAACAAATAACCATACGCTCTGATACCATTGATGGGTTTTATACAAACAGTCTTATGTGTGCATGCAACCCTAGATTTGGATCTATGTTTTCACTATTAGATACACAACATTATGAACACAAGAAGAACCCTAGCATGCATCTAGGTATTTCGAAATTTAGATGGTAGAAAGAATCACATACCCTCTTGTTGTTATATTGTAATAACAACTCAAATCTTTAATCTCCTTGTCTATAAAAGCAAGTACCACAAGTGTAGTACCTCTAATGGCTCACAAACACCAAGAGCAAATGGAATGGAAAGAGAAAGAGAGGGGAGAGGCAGAAAATCGGCTCTAGGTCTTATTGGGATCAAGTGGCCGATTTTCTTAGGCCTAAGGGGTCTTTATATAGGGTAGAGATTAGGGTTTCAGTCCTTATCCTTATCTGGTTACTTGCCCACCAAACAGCCCATAAGATAAGCCTAGAATCCTTATCTTGGACGAATTCTAAAGCCCTATCACTTTGAATTCGTCCACGATATCCATAGGGCATCCATTGCCCTAATTTGCAACTATCACATAATTACAATTCATCCCCTCTAGTTTAATTAATTACTTTTGATTACAAAATTAATTCTCAATTAATTATTAACCAATATTAATTAAACAAATATGATTTCTCTTTTAATATATCATTCTTATAATATATTAATAAATCATAATAACCTCTTTCTCTATTATTTCTCCAGTCAAATTGCTTTGGTGAAGGCAACCCAAAAGGACCATGCACAACCGGGTCAAGTACTTACCAAATATGGTTATGGACTTAGACACTAATTCGACAGTGCACTTCGGTGCTGCCACGTCATCAACATAGCTAATTTTTCGCAGATCTTCAAACAGCCATAACTTTCTCGTATAGCTCCATTTTCGACGTTCTTTATATCCCCATATTCCTCTCGACAAGCCCTATAACTTTCATTAAGGTCTCAACATCTATTTCTTGCTCTAACAAAATTTATATTTAGACCGGTTGAGACTGTTAAAGTCCGTGTGAAATTCGTAACTTCTGCATACGAACTCCGTTGTCGACTGTATTTATATCGATGGGTCCATATTCACGAGATATTCAATTTCCATTTAGATTGTTTCGGATAACAACATACCAATTTGAATTTCGATTTCTGTGCCTGCACTGCTACGTAAAAACTTCGAAAAATTATAACTTCCTTTCACGAAGTCAGATTTGAACGTTCTTTATATACACGTTCTCGATTTAACGACTACTACAATTTTTTTAGATATCTTAGGCTAAAAAGCAATTGATCAAATATTCACTTTTTTACAATACGCATAGTCGTGTCGATTTAATCGGGAAATTTCGAAAAAAACATAACTTCTTAATACGAAGCCAGATTTCAACGTTATTTATATGTACAAAATCATTGTCACATATACTATAATTTTGGTTATGCTTATTTATCCTAAATAATCTTCTATTAAAAAGTCAGTTTTAACGCTTATTATGCCTTAATTGACTTAACCCGAATCTACGGATGTTACAGACGACAGAGGTAGCATGCAGCCACCACCACCTCCGACCTCAATTAGATTGGTTCTCCGACGGATGGCTTTGCACTGTTACCTCTTCACATGACCATTTTTCTAGTGGATCAAGTAGGATCGAAGATGCTAATTGGATATGGGAAAAAGAAAAAGATGATGTGTTTTTTTGGACTATCTATTTTTCTATGGTTGATCCGACAGTCGGTGGTGGTCTGATGATGGTGATGGTTTGACAAATGGTGGTATCTGGCAGGCGGCGGTGCTTCAACAGACAGCGATGGTCTGACAGCCGGTGATATCCGACAACGAGAGAGAGAGAGAGAGAGAGAGAGAGAGAGAGAGAGAGAGAGAGAGAGAGAGAGAGAGAAGTGAGGTGGGGTGGTGTGAGTGTGACATTTCTTTTTTGTTTTTCAATTAAAATAATAAGAAAAAAATAAAAAGAAATTAATGAAAAACATATTTGTCATTTTAAAGTACATATTTATCATTTTAAATTGGGTATTAAAAAAAAACGACAACCATAAAAACAAAAACCACACGTATTAAAACTGAAATATTCACCACCAAACTTTTTGAATCTAAAACCACAATTTTTTAACAAGAACTAATTTTGCATTTTTGTCTTCAATTATATATCCCTCAACGTGTATCATGAGTTTTACTAATTAAAATTTTTTCGTCTACGATTACGACAATAAATAAAGTAAGTTGGTGGGCATAGATTCCGATGAACTTTGATTGATTGTAATCAGAATGCATTAACGGATTTCAAGCTGATTACATTCCAACATGTCATTCCCACCGATCGCTCATCCTTCAACGTGTTTTCTGAGATTTATTGATCTAAAAACCCCGAAATCTTTTAAAAAATTAATTATTTTTTGTAAATAAGTACCAAGTTATTTGGATCCTTCTCTCACACAGCTCTCTTTGTGTTTGACAATTCCATGGAGGGCAACGCAGAATCGCCGCTTCTTACCACATACAACGTCGAAGATATCGGTCCGATCAAAGGAGTAAATGACTTCTTTGTCCAATTTGGCATCGAGTCAAAGAAGCTTTGGTACCTTGCAGCTCCTGCGATTTTCACTTCTGTGTGTCAGTATTCACTCGCCGCAGTCACTCAAACGTTCACCGGTCATGTTGGAACTCTCGATCTCGCAGCTTTCTCTATAGAAAACTCAGTCATTGGTGACTTCTCTTTTGGAATCATGGTTAGTTCTGTATAGTATAGTTTATCGTACTTTGTTTCAGATAATTAATGGATCGATCGATCTACAAGTTTTTGAAATTCGAAATCGAATACGATGTATGAAATTGACAGATGGGAATGGGGAGTGCACTGGAGACTTTGTGTGGGCAAGCATATGGAGCAGGGCAGTTGGATATGTTAGGAATATATATGCAGAGATCGTGGGTTATCCTCTTCGTTTCTGCTCTTATCATGATGTTTTTCTACATCTTCGCGACTCCATTACTCCTCTTAATCGGACAAACCGAAGCTATATCTCATGCAGCAGGGAAGGTGGCGATATGGATGATTCCGCAGCTCTTCGCTTACGCTTTCAACTTTCCGATCGCCAAGTTTCTTCAGTCGCAGAGTAAGATAATGGTGATGGCTTACATATCGGCGGGAACGTTGATCGTTCATACGTTTTTTAGCTGGCTTTTCATGTTGAAATTGGGATGGGGGTTAGCTGGCGGAGCTTTGGTGCTGAACCTGTCATGGTGGATGATGGTGATCGCTCAGATGATTTATATTCTGAGCGGGACCTGTGGTCGAGCATGGTCAGGGTTTAGCTGGGACGCCTTCAATGGTCTTTGGGGCTTCGTGAAGCTGTCTATGGCGTCAGCTGTCATGATGTGGTATGTAACTAACACCATTAATTACCATCTTACCCCTTAACTAAAATAATAGTAGTAGTATTTTTTTTTCATGAACTAATTACATTCACACGTGATATGTTCTCTTTGACTTCAAATTAAAAATGACATAAATTTGATAAACAAATAGCTTGTTCCTAGAAAGTTGGTTTTATAAAATTTTTGAGAGATCAAAAGGGATGCGGATGCTTTATTTATCACCGGGCAAAGATGAATACGGTTGCTGACAAAATATTGTCAATGTTCCGTGATTGACTTGCCTCATGAACCGATGAGGTCTATCATTTTTTTTATTTGACAAATATAAGAAATGTAAACAAGTAATAAAATCATTATTGTGATCTGTCTCATTCTTAATGTTACCTTATCAAGACGTATTTTAGATATTTAATAGTTAAAAAAACATATATTCCTTCCATCCTAAAATTATCCACAGATAAAAAAAACACATATTAAATAAAAATATTAATTATCACTAACCTTATTAAATAAAATGACAGCTGTACCATTTTGTTGCATTTAAGTTCGGGTAAATGACACACAAAATACTCTTTTTACATAGAAATTCAATTTTGACACCGTGTTTTTTTTTGTGTTAATTTTGATACTATGTTTTCCAGTTTGTTACAATTCTGACAACTTGACCGGTTAACCAGGTTACATGCTGACGTGGTATGATGACGTGTCAGTTTTTGATGACGTGGCATGCTGACATGATATGCTGACGTGTCAAAATTGATTTTTTTTTCCACAAAAACACTAAGTTTTCACTTTTTTTCGATTTTGACACTAAGTTTAATTTTTTATTTCAATTTTGAAACTATGTTTTTTTTTTTGTTCCAATCGAACATCATTTATCAAATTTTGTTCAATTTTGTCTATTTTCCATTTGAAACCGTATAAATATATTTTTTTATTACATTTTAAACCATATAAACATATTTTTTTCGTTCAAAAACCACATTTTTATTTAAATACAAAGTGTTTTTTTTCTTATATTCAAAGCATTAGTTATATTATTTATAATCAAACTAACCATAAGCTTCTAATAAGATGTAAAAAATTGATGGGTTGCAAACTTGATATCTGAGTTTTGATCGACTACATGCCTCTAAACCTCCAAAAACATTTTAAAGTTGCATATTTAATATAAAATACAATTTTTATATAACTAATACATATTTATATATAAAAATATGGTTTGAGTTTAAAAAAATATATTTATACAAAACTATGGTTTTTAAATGAAAAAAAAAACATATTTATACGGTTTAAATGTATTAAAAAAATATTTATACGATTTCAAATAGAAAATTGTCAACATTGAACGAAATTGGAAAAAATGATGTTGGATTTGAAACAAACATAGTGTCAAATTTGAAAGAAAAAATTAAACTTAGTGTCAAAATCGAAAAAAAATGAAAACTTAGTGTTTTTTGTGAGAAAAAAATTCAATTTTGACATGTCAGCATATAATGTCAGCATGCCACGTCATCAAAACTGACACGTCATCATGTCACGTCAGCATATAACCTGGTTAACCGGTCAAGTGGTCAGAATTGTAACAAATTGGATTTCTGTGTCAAAATCGAATTTCTGTGTCAAAATCGAATTTCTGTGTAAAAACAGTGTTTTTTGTACCATTTACCATTTAAGTTCATGATAGTTTAACTAATAATGAGGAGTATTTTGATAAAAATGATATTTATTTTTAGAAATAAATTATTATTTTGAGACAAACCAAAAAAAAACATGGACTATAGAAAAGTAACGTGTTAATGTAAATAATTTGATTAAGTTGAAAATAACGTTCAAAATTATAATTTTGGTCAGTTTGGAAATATGGTATTTTATGGTATTGATACTTTTTGCTGGATATCTAAAGAATGCTGAAGTTGCAGTTGATTCACTCTCCATCTGGTGAGTGTTAATTATTGTTTTTTTTTTTTTTAATTATCAATATTTACTATATAATTTGTTGTATAATATTAATTCCTGTTATTAATTAATTAATTTGTAACAAATGTTGCAGCACCAACATTCTTGGGTGGGTGGTAATGGTTGCATTTGGATTTAATGCAGCTATCAGGTTAGCTAGCATTTAATATAAATAACAACTACCTTTAAATCCAACATATATAATCAAAAGCAACACTAGAATTAATAATTAAAATCAGAAATCGATACAGTGTAAGGGTGTCAAATGAATTAGGGGCATCCCATCCAAGAACAGCTAAATTCTCAGTGGTGGTGGTGGTGACTTCAGCATTTCTCATGGGTGTTTTAATGGCTGCCATTCTTATCATCTTTCGACATCAGTATCCAGCCATATTTGTTGAAAGTATCGAAGTTCAACATGCCGTTTATGCTCTTACTTCATTGCTAGCAGCTTGTATTGTCATTAACAATATTCAACCCGTGCTCTCCGGTATGTTAAATATATAATATTAAAATCCAAAACTAATCTACACAAATTATATTAATAATAAACTCTGACCGACACTAAAATAAGTTCAACATTAAATATATATATTTTTTTAATTCTTGTTCCATATTGATTTTTTTTGTTGGTGTTCATACGTTCTGTAATTATTAAATCTTTTATACAACTAAATATTTACCAAAAACTCGAATGTTGAATTATATCTTGTATAAAAATCGTTTTATGCAAGTTAATTAATATTTATTGTTTTAATAAATGTATGATTAATGGGGAACTAACATATATGCATGTGTATGTGTTTAAAAATGTAGGGGTGGCAATTGGTGCAGGGTGGCAAGCCGTGATTGCTTATATAAATATTACTTGCTACTACATCTTTGGCATCCCTTTGGGTCTTATTCTCGGATTTGTAGCCAAGTGGGGTGTAAAGGTCCGTACATTTTTGTTCCATCATATTTAAATCAACCGAATTACAAGTTGATATTTGCGAATATGGCAGGGTATATGGATAGGGATGATGATTGGAACTGTGATACAAACTTTAGTATTGGTTTGGATTTGCTATACAACCAACTGGGAAAAAGAGGTACTTTTCATCATATAATTTATAATCAAAATTTTAAATGTCATTTGTTTTTTGGTTTTCTTTTAAAAATAAACATAATAGGGGGATTTTATTGATGTAAATTGCAGGCATCCATGGCAGAAAACAGAATTAAACAATGGTCAGGTAAAAAACCAAAACCGGTGGAGGGAGAGAAATAAAAGGTTTAATGTCGTTAAGGCCAGTCAAAAATAGGTCTGTCGACAGAGAGCAATTAAAAAGTGTTAAAAAGAAGGTGAACATTTCTCAATCTATACTTTGAAGGTGAATTTAAATACTTCTAACTTGGTTTGTTTGTATTTTAGGTTTATAAATTGAAAAGGGTTCAAGTAGAATATTGAAGCTGGAGGGCTGTTTGAGAATGTTTTAGATATAGAGGGGCTGAGAATGAAGATTGTAGAGGGACTAAATGTGGACGACAGTGGGAGAAAGACAATTAGGATGTGTGCATACATATTCTCCTATATTGATGGTGTATTGTTCTCAAAGGTGTCATATACACTATATAAATGTTATTAAATAGAGAATAGTGTTGTTTTGAGAAATATTTTCTCTCTTATTTTGTTCTTAGTTCGTCTTTTTCATCTTAAACCGTAGATCTCTATGTAGTTTGTTTGTCTTCTTTATCAATACATAGAGTTTAGAGATGTGTTGTTTGTATTTGTACGAGTGTAGTACAAATATTCTGTGTAATATGTGAGATTGAGAAATAGATTAGATTTCTTGTATACGTTTAGTGCAAGGTTTCAATTCTATTCATATTGAACTGGTTCTAAAGGGAACCGTTTTTTGATTTATTGAGTTTTTCTACAAAAAATTTAGTAAAATTAGGGATACTTATTTTGTTTTATGTCAACTATTGAGTTGAGTTGAGTTGTCTTGGTTTTGCTAGAAATTTCATTTTAACTTAATACTTTTTATAGAGTCTGAACCCTTTATCCAAGCATAAGGAAATGGTATAAAGGTTTTAAAGGGGGGAGATGCATAAAGGAAGGCCAGACCACAAGATGTTGTATGTTGTCAATTAACATATATGTAAAGTACAAGATCGTATTTCTAAAAGAATCCTTACAAAGCATGGGTAGACCCAAACATATATAAAGTCATAAAATATTACGTTTAGATGATGTGAGACACATTTACACTAAAAATACTCATTTTTAGAGATCGATGCTCAACGAAGATAGAAAATGGGGGGTTTAGGCCATGTTTGACAAAAATAAACTAACTAATTGTAATTTGTTGTTTGGTAAAACCACAAAACTAGCATATAAGCTAGTTTTGATAAACTACTTTGAAATAGCTTTTGATACGCTTATGGAGTTTTATAAATTTTCCAAATATATATATATATATATATATATGTGTGTGTGTGTGTGTGTGTGTGTGTGTGTGTGTGTGTGTGTGTGTGTGTGTGCGCGCGCGCGCCAAAGATTATCTCTCTAAAAAAATCCTTTAAGCATCTACAATTGAGATTCAAAGAGTTGAATGAGATATCGAACCTTGTTGTCATTTAATGGATAAAATTATAACATTATAAGATGCCACCTTCAAATTCAATGAATTTAGAATTTAATGGTCATTGAACATTTCAATGGGAAAAAAGAAAGATTTCTAATACTTAAAAAATATTTAAATATGTACAATTAAACTTTGTAGAGTTCAATGCATTGCAGAAAAAAAGAGTTCAATGCATTGCAGAAAAAAATAATAATAGAATTGTATGGAATATAGAATAATGATGTAACAATGGTCATTAAGTTCTATGGAGTTCAATATATTATGAATATCCTTATGGAGAATGAGTAAACCTCAAGGTTGTAAAAATCGCTCGGCGGTAGCTCGACGGTCGATTGACGATAAACGATTAATCGGACTAGGCGGGGATTAATCGGAGATTAATCGGGGACCCTTAATTGTTAATAAAATTATTTAAAAAATTAATATTCTCTAAAAAACTAAGTATTTGAAAATGTAAAATTTTGAAAATTTTAGTTTAATTTTTTAAAATTTGAAAGCTTAAAATTTGAAAATTTAAAATTTTGGTCTAATATTTGTAAATTAATTTTTTTCGAATTTTTTAAAAAATTCCCACCTATGACCGCCGAAACCGCCAAGGACGACTTTGACCGATTTTGACCGATTTTGACCAATTTCCGCCAAGCACCCTAATCGTAATCGGTTTAAGGCCGCCAATCGATTAATCGCCGATTAATCGGCCGCCAAGGTCGATTTCTGCAACACTGGTAAACCTAAACATATATTGAATACATAAGAGATCGTGTTTAGATGTTTAAAACACATCAATTTGTTTAGTAATTTAGTAGCAGGTCATGTTGTACAAGTCCAACTTATGTAATCAAATCTCTTATTTGATAACAAGCTTTTATAACATATCAATTATCACATGCAAAATGCAAATACATGTTTAAATCCTAATATTTTCTTCTACCATTCGGTAATCACATCCATGAAAGTTCCTCCACTCGGGATTACTGGAAAAACATATTCTTGATGCGAGATGACAACATCTAACAAGCAAGGCCCTGGTGTATCCAACATGTCTTTAATGGCAGATCGAACTTTCTCTTTTCCGGTAACCCTCTTAGCTGGGATATCACATGCATTTGCAAACTTCACCATATTTGGGAAGATCTCAGGGTCTTTCATTGGGTTTCCTAAGTATGTGTGTGCCCTATGTCTCTTAAACAAAATACCCTCCCATTGAACCGACATGCCCAAATATTGGTTGTTAAGAAGCATGAACTTCACCGGTAGATTTTCGGCACGAATGGTGGCAAGTTCTTGATGATTTATCATGAAGCTTCTGTTGGAATAGTGTCTAAGCCCGTAACTATATTTAGTATGTACTTGACCCGGTTGTGCATGGTCCTTTTGGGTTGCCTTCTCCAAAGCAACTTGACAAGGTAATTTAAGAAATGAGAGAAAATATTATGGTTTATTAATATATTATAAGAATAATATATTAAATGAGAGATCATATTTATTTGACTAGTATTAGTCATAAATTAATTAGGAATTAATTTGGTGACTAAAAGAGATTAATTAAATAAAAGAGTATAAATTGTCAAACGTATGATAGTTGAGTTTTGGGTTAAGGAAACCTAAAGAACTTAAAGGGGAACGAAATTATGATGGGGATCCATCATATTTTCGTCCAAGGCCTTATTCCAGAAGGTTCCTTGGGTTGCTTGGTGGCTAAGTTGTCCATTAGGGTTTAGACTGAAACCCTAGTAGCCTGCAAGTATAAATAAGACCCATAGGCTATGGAAATCAACTACACTTCATTCTAAGAGAACCCTAGGGCCGATTTCTAGCATCTCTCACCCTCTCTCGTATTGCCTTCTTGCTTGTGGGGTTTGTGAACCATTAGAGAAGTTACAATTGTGACTCTAAGCTCAAGATCAAGAAGATTACAAGGATTCAAGCTACTTGAAAGAGGTAAACCACTTAGATCTGTTTTCTTTATGATAATTTCGAATTATATATGATAGATCTAGGTTTGTAAGTCTTGGAATCAAAGCATGTACAATAGAGAAACCTAGATCCAAGCATTAGGGTTTGTATGAGCACATAAGATTGTTTCTTATGCATAAAACCCATCAGTGGTATCAGAGACTTGATTGGTTTCAATTGTATGTGATGCTTTAACTGTTTATATGCTGAAAATCGAGTTTTCTTGCCTCTGCCCGACTCAACTCGGTGAGTCAGTATCTGGACTCGGCGAGTTCAGAGCTGACTCGGCAAGTTCGTGCGTCAGGCAGAGGGTATTTCGCGATTTAGTTGCTGTTTTGTCTTGGATTTGATGCCTAAATCGTTTTTTGAAGTTAAAATCCGAATTTTATCTTAATTAAATGATTACCCTTGCCAAAACAATAGATAATTTCAAATCTTTTGAATATTGGTTGTTTATATGATAAATATGGATTATTTAAAATTATTTGGTAATTATCTAATGACTAAAATAAGATTAGGTCAAATATAGATAATTATGAAATTAATTGTTTAATTTAAATTATTTGTTATTTGATCCCTTATGTTTTGAAAAGTTCAAAACTTGCCGTCAAGTTTTGAAAATTGAATTTTGTGATTGAAAGTTTAATTTTGAATAATTTAAATTTCAAACCCTTAGAATTTTACAAGTTTAAAATTCAACCCTATACTATTATATATTATTACATGCTGAATATATATATATATATATATATATATATATATATATATATATATATATATATATATATGTATAACTTAAACTGCTAGTCTTACCGTTAGTAGGCCACATTCACGAAGCCAGTCTATAAGGTGGGTATAAGGTTGCTGCCTATAAATGACGCTTAATGGGTGTACACTCACACCCACCGCTTGCTTGACTGGTGAAGGGCCGTTAGCCGAACGGGTAGGATAGAGCAACCCTCTCCTCATTAAAAGTATAATGTAAGATACAAAGTAATTACATGTTTTACAAATTCCCAATCTTAGTTACTTTAGGGTAAAATGTGAAAATGATGCTAATCCATGGAATTACACTTCGTACCCTTGTCAAACGTTGGTGAAGTGCGTGTGGTTAACCGGCACATCAATTTGGGTATGACATTGGTAGCGAAGGGTGACTCGATGTTTGTCATAGATAAATGGAGCGTGTGTGGTTTACCGGCACATTGATTAGGTGATAGAGACATTGAGTGCACCATGTTGATTCGCATGGTTATTCACAATTTGTTTGTGATCCTCGGTATCCCAGTCGCAAATTTGAAATGCATATCGAGATTTAAACATGCCATGGAAAAGTACAATGAATCTCAAAGATCTAGGAGTTTTCAATACATTTAAAACCTAAATTTCTTTTTCGTTTTTGATGGTGAGAATTAGTGAATCGTCATTCACTTACCTTCAAATTATTTACTTTTAGAGTACGACATCCCTTTCTAAGTTGTAAATAATGTTGTTGGATCCTAGCCCTAATTTCTCATTTGGGTGTTTAATTAAGGATTCATTTCTAATCAAACTTTGTTCCTTTCTTTTTCAGATGTCTGCAAACAACAACAACAGCAACAACAACGCTTCTGGGTCATTCTCATTGATTAACCTGTGTCAGAAAGTGACATTTGATGGGTCAAACTTCAACGAGTGGATAAGGTATATTCGCATGATCACACGCTACGAGGACAAAGAATATGTCCTCGATGAAAAGCTTGAAAAGATCATCCCAGATGTTGCTACTCTTGAAGAGTTGGCCGCCTTTGAGGCCCACGAGCGTGATGCTATGAAAGTTCACTACATCATGCTGGCCATCATGAACCTCGAACTCCAAAAGTCCTATGAGGACATGTATCCATATGAAATGCATCAGGATTTGTTGTACATGTATCACCAGAGCACGAGGCAAGAGCGTTATGAGATCATTACTAACATGATCACCGCTAGGATGGGGAGTGGAGAATCCCTAACCTCTCATTTGTAGAAAATGCAGAAGTGCTAGTGGATGATTCAGCGGTGGTGCCGTTAGAGGATATCCAGGTTGATGACAGCCTAAATTACATTGAGCGCCCAGTCGCAATCCTCGTTCGGAAGTCGAAGGATCTGAGGAACAAGAGGGTGGAATTAGTGAAGGTGCAATGGCAGCACCGGAAGGGTTCAGAGTGGACATGGGAACCGGTGGAAGAAATGATGGAGCATTATCCCGAGCTGTTTCAGGATCGAGCAGCAGACTTCGAGGACGAAGTCTAAAATAAGTGGGGGAGATTTGTAGCACCTGGTTCCTGGTATGAAAATTTTATCTAAGTATTTTTCATTTTTAGCCTTGGACTCGGCGAGTTGTAGGCCCGACTCGCCGAGTAGAGCCGGGATATGAGCACGTTTAAGTTGGCGACTCGGCGAGTCCTCGTTGTCTGATGAAACCCTAATTTCAAGGGTTTGCACCCTATTTAAACCATCATATGCGCCCCCAAGTTCGCCCCCTTCACCCTCAGAGCTCCCTATATCGTCCTAACATCGTTCCTTGTGAGATTGAAATGTTTTGGTGTGATTTCTTGAAGATTTTGAGAGAAAAAAGAGAGTAGATCAAGAGGAGAAGAAGGAGGCCAAGCCTCTTGGTGTTATTTCAGAGATTCCTTGAGGTATAACTCAGTTTTTTTTTTTTTTTTTTTTTTTTTTTTTTTATGTTTTCATGCTAAGAGTCCCTTAGAGCTCCATTAAAGTCCTTCTTGAGCCATTTCCAAGCTTGATTATGAATTAGGGTTTGTGATAAGTTGATTAACCTTTAGATCTAGGCATGATTGAGCTCCAGGAGGTCGGATCTACTGCCTTTATGGAGCCATATTGCATGAAAGCCCTAGATCTACTCTTTTAGTGCATTTTGAACCCTAAAACCTTCATTGGTGTTTATTTACATGTAAAGTTGGAAACTTTACGTGTTAATCAAGCCCTAAGAACTTAGATCTATGTATGGCATGAGCTGGATTCAAGCAAAATCGAGTATATAGTAATTGCATGTGAAAGACTCGGCGAGTTGAGTCGCGAGTCCCCAAGTTTTCCCCTTTTCGTGTTTGCTGAGTGGGGTCGTGAGTCATGGGGGGTGACTCAGTGAGTCGGAAGCCAGACTCACTCATGGAGGAACTCGGCGAGTCAATGCCCTGACTCGGCGAGTCCAAGACAACCTTCTTGCCTCAAGAACAGACTCGGCGAGTTGTTCATACAACTCGGTGAGTCTCAGCATAGAATGTTCTTCGGATGAAGATGAACTCGACGAGTTGTTTATACAACTCGGCGAGTAGGATGAAGGACTATTGGAAATCAGTTTAGAAGGAAAACTCGTCAAGTCAATGCCTAACTCGACGAGTAGAGACGGGATTATGGTCAATCGAATGGATAGGGACTCGACGAGTTGGCGAGCCAACTCGGCGAGTCGGGTCAACTGGAAGTTGACTTTGACTTTGACTCTTGGCTTGGTTAGGGGTAAATGGTCATTTTACCCTGAGGTCGGTTAGCAGTATTTGACTAAGTGTTCTGTGGGAATTATAGTCGGGGGATTTCCGGGGCAGCACCAACAGAAGGCAGTCAGTTCCCACGTGGATCAACAACTATTTTGAGGTGAGTTACCTTCCAATAGCGGTGGGTCTACGGCCAAAATGTCGGCCCACCAGTAGGAGTTGTATGATATATGATTGTCTCTGTGATATTCATCTAGGGTTGCTACTACCTGTGATGTGTTTATGTGCTAGTATGATATGATGCTATGTGCTAGTGACAGTAGGGGGAGATAGTCCCCAGATTATTGTTCGATAGGGCCGAAAGGGCGGTCATGCCCAGCCATGCTAGATAGATTATGTGATAGGTGTTATGTGGTAGTAGTAGGGGGTGAAATAGTCCCCAGCATCCGGTCGAGAGGACCGAAGGGGAGACCAGCACCCAGATATGCTAGTCAACATCCGGTCGAGAGGACCGATGGGGAGGCCAGCACCCAAATATGCTAGTCAGTATTCGGTCGAGAGGACCGAAGGGGTAGGTCGGGCACCCAGTTATGCCTGACAATATATGTATGTTATGTGGTTATATGGTATGTGGTACAGTGGGGAAACTCACTAAGCTTCGTACTTAAGGTTTACAGTTTTGGTTTCAGGTACCTCTTCTTCGAAGGGGAAGGAGCTGGCGCGGTAGCGGCACATCACATACATGCTTTGTATTCCGCACTATGAGATCTTCCTGGGGATTTGTACTCTGACATTATTATGTTTTATAAAATGGTTTCCAGACACGCGCCATCTTTTATGAAATGATATGATCGGTGAATGTTTTATTTTTAATGTTTTGCAAAGTATATGTTTTAAAAATGAAATTTTTGGCTCGTATTTTTGGGATGTTACACATGTATCACCAGAGCGTGAGGCAAGAGCGCTATGAGATCATTACTAACATGATCACCGCTAGGATGGGGAGTGGAGAATCCCTAACCTCTCATTTGTAGAAAATGCAGAGGTATGTTGATCGTCTTCTCAAACTTAATGTTAAGTTTGATGAGGATTTGGTTATCTACATAATCCTTCACTCCTTGCCCTCCTGCTACAACCAGTTTAGGATGACCTACCACATGAACAAGGAGGAGGTCTCCTTGAGCAAGCTCCAACGATTCTTGAGGACTGCTGAGAGCAACCTCAAAGACAAATCTTTTGCACCATCCCCTGCTATGGTCGCTCCTGTGATGGCAATAGGTCAAGGAAAGGGTAAAAAGAGGAAGGCTCCATGTAAGAGCCACCATAAGGGGAAGCCCCGTGATGGTTCATCCTCAAGTGGGACCAAAGCAGGCCCTGCTAAACCCTCCTCTGATCCCAAGGAAGCAGAGTGCTTCTATTGTCACCAAAAGGGCCACTGGAAACGAAGTTGCCCTCAGTATCTGCAAGATATAAAGGATAGGAAGATTAAGCCCACCTTTGTAGGTATGTATTCTATTAAATCTGATAACTCATCATTTGCTACTTCATGGGTTCTTGATACAGGGTGTGGTTACCACATTTGTTCTTATATGCAGGGCCTAAAAAGAAGTAGGGAGGTGGAACACGGAAAGATGAACCTGATTATGGGAAACAGAAAATCATCGCCTGTGACCAAAGTCGGTGTTTATTCTTGAGTGTTGAGTAATGGGTTAGGGATAGATTTAAACAATTGCTGTTATTCGCCAGATATGGCAAGAAACATTATTTCATTTCATGGGTTGTTTAGACAAGGTTTCATATATTCTTTTGATAATAGTAATGGTTCTATTAATGTTTATTTGAATGGTGTCTTTTATTTCAATGCATTACCTTGTAATGGGATTTATGAATCTGTGATGGTTGTTGATAATTTAGGAAATAATGTTTTGAATATTGATTCGTATCCTAGTCTAGAAAAAGCATGCTTGTGGCATTGTCGCCTTGGACATGTCAACAAGAAACGCATAGCCCAACTCCAAAAGGATGGAGTGTTGGAGTCATTCGACCTTAGGGGCGATGACATCTGTGAATCTTGTTTACTTGGGAAGATGATCAAGTCACCCTTTAATGGCACTTGTGAAAGGGGTGAGGGTCTATTGGATCTCATACACACCGATGTGTGTGGGCCCTTTAGATCCACCACAAGGGATGCTTGTCGCTTCTACATGACTCTTACAGATGATTATAACAGATATGGATATATCTACTTAATCAAGCAAAAGTCGGAAACCTTTGAAAAGTTCAAAGAGTTTAAGAATGAAGTGGAGAATCAGCTGGGTAGGAAAATCAAGATGCTTCGTTCAGACCGAGGAGGAGAGTACCTAAGTCTTGAGTTTCACGACTTTCTAAAGGAATGCATAATTGTTTCGCAATTGACGCCTCTGAGGAAGCCACAATTGAATGGTGTGACTGAGAGACGTAATCGGACCTTGTTGGACATGGTTCGTTCTATGATGAGTCAGACTTCGTTACCAATAGCTTTCTGGGGGTAAGCCTTAGAGACTGTTGCCCATATCCTTAACTTAGTTCCCACCAAGAAGGTTACCAAGACTCCTCACAAAATGTGTACAGGGAAGGCTCCCTCGTTGGCACATATTAAGGTTTGGGGTTGTGAGGCTTTCGTAAGACGAGAGACTCACGACAAATCGAACCTCGTAGTGAGAAGTGTTACTTCATCGGCTATCCGCAGAAGTCTTTTGGCTATCTTTTCTATAGACCGAGTGACAATGTTGTCTTCATTGCTAGAAGAGGAGTTTTCCGAGAAAGGGAATTGATAAGCCAAGAATACAGTGGGAGGCAAATTGAACTTGAAGAGATTCAAGATCAAAGCGATGAAGGAACCTCTGACACGGACACTCAACTTGAGGAGGAAACTCCTGTTGAACCTGTTGACGAGTCCTTACCTCTTTGACGTTCCACTAGGGCTAGTGTTCCACCCCAGTTGTATGGATTTCATATTACTACTGAAGGGGATACATTTATTAGTGATAGTACACTAGTAAATTTGGATGAACATAGCAGCTACAAGGAAGCCATGGCAGGCCCGGAGTCTGCGAAATGGAAAGAGGCGATGGACAGCGAGATTCAGTCCATGTACGACAACCAAGTTTGGAATTTGGTTGATCATGTACCGGGTCGTAAGACAGTCGGGTGCAAGTGGATCTTCAAGAAGAAGACGTACATTGATGGGAAAGTGCATACTTATAAAGCGTGATTGGTTGCGAAGGGCTTACTCAAACTCCCGGAGTTGACTATGATGAGACCTTCT
Source organism: Lactuca sativa (assembly GCF_002870075.4). Taxonomy (NCBI): domain Eukaryota; kingdom Viridiplantae; phylum Streptophyta; class Magnoliopsida; order Asterales; family Asteraceae; genus Lactuca; species Lactuca sativa. The sequence continues at coordinate 35,629,876 of NC_056623.2, forward strand.
CACCAGTTGCGAAAATAAAGTCTATTAGGGTAATGCTTGCAATAGCTGCGTTTCATGATTATGAAATATGGCAGATGGACGTAAAAACCGCTTTCCTTAATGGAAAGTTGGATGAGGATGTTTATATGAATCAGCCAGAGGGTTTTGTTGATGTGAAACATCCAAATAGAGTATGCAAGCTTGAGAAATCCATTTATGGATTAAAACAAGCGTCTCGCAGATGGAATCTTTGTTTTGACGAGAAAGTTAAAGAGTTTGGCTATCTGCGAAGCGAAGATGAATCTTGTGTGTATGTCAAAGCCAGTGGGAGTATAGTGAGCTTCCTCGTATTGTATGTCGACGACATACTACTCATAGGAAACAATGTCCCAACCTTGCAGGAGGTCAAGTCTTGGCTTGGGAAATGTTTCGCTATGAAGGACCTCGGAGAGGCTGCTTATATTCTGGGAATAAGGATAGTAAGAAACAGAGAAAAGTGACTGATAGGACTCAGTTAGGATACATACCTGGATAAGGTACTAAAGCGTTTTAGTATGGAAAATTCCAAGTAAGGGGAGTTGCCAATCCAAAGCAATACCAAGCTGAGTAAGACTTAGAGCCCGAGTACAGAGGCAGAGATAGCTGATATGAGCTGAGTACGTTACGCTTCCGCAGTAGGCTCTATCATGTACGCTATGACTTGCACTCTCCCTGATGTGTCCTTCGCTTTGAGCATGGTCAGCAGATATCAGGGGAACCCTGGTAGAGCCCATTGGATTGGAGTTCAGAATATTCTTAAGTACCTGCGGAGGACCAATGAATGGTTTCTAGTCCTCGGTGGGAGTGATGATTTAAGGGTATGAGGGTACAATGACGCTAGTTTTCAGACGGATCGGGATAATTTCCGATCGCAGTCGGGCTGGGTCTTTACCCTAAATGGAGGAGCAGTGATTTGGAAAAGTTCCAAGCAGGAGACCGTAGCTGATTCAACGTGCGAATCAGAGTACATTGCGGCGAGCGAAGCGTCAAAGTAGGCTATATGGTTGAAGAACTTCATTGGAGACCTTGGAGTTATGCCATCCATAAAGGAGCCGATGGAAATTTTCTGTGATAATGAAGGAGCGGTTGCCTTGACCAAGGAACCGAGAGATCATGGTAGATCTCGACATATCGACAGAAAATACCATTTTATCAGACATCGGGTAGAAGAGGGACTCCTCGTTGTGAAGAGGGTGTCATCAGAAGAAAACCCAACAGATCCCCTTACGAAGGGACTGAGTAGGGTCAAACACTTGCAGTATGCTAGGAGCATTGGGCTGAAGGATGATATAAGTTTGGATTAGATAGGAAACGTGTAATAGATAGTTTGTACTTGACATTTGATGAATAAATAAAATTGTGTTATTTATGAGTAAAGCTACTATCTTGTGTTGGTTATTTATCTATTGTTTCATTTTTGCATATTTTGACTTCCTGAATGATAGGACTATTCAAACAGTCCACAGTCGGTCATATTTTGGAAGTAGATATGAATGAAGACTGTCATGAATTGTTTGTAGATTGTCTAAAAGGTTTTGGGCATAGCAAAGGTTTGCTGCAAAGTTCATGAGTGTTTCTGAATATGATTTGAGCATTGGAGTAAACCCGCGTTTGCTGGTATCACTTCGTGGTGTTTTGCCTTAAGTGATCGCAAAGCGATAATATCATATAGTCTTAAAACTTAGAGATATGGTTGTTGTTTGCTGGTTTGTTATGCATTGGTGATGTGTAAACGCATCAGTAACTTGATGTTATAAGACGCATTATTGTGCATGATTCAATTAGTGAATAATAGATGCATATGAGTCGAAGTTGATCTGTTCCTTTTATTCTATGAGAATAAAAGTGATATCTTGGCCACTTGATGATTTGGTTTGACTTGTGTGTCAGGCCCGGTCAGAATGAAGTTGATGTGTGTCAAACAAATCAGAAATCGAGGAACAAATGCTAGACAATAAGCATTTTCAGCATCATATCCAGAACAGAGGATTATACGATCCCTTATCTGAAGGACAAGTTGATCAGAGTTGACAGCGAAGTATAAGAGCTACGATTGCTAATCTGATTCTGAAGTCATATGTGAGATATGGTTACTAGACTTATCCAAGAGGGAGACTGTTGGAATAGTGTCTAAGCTCGTAACTATATTGGTATGTACTTGACCCAGTTGTGCATGGTCCTTTTGGGTTGCCTTCTCCAAAGCAACTTAACAAGGTAATTTAAGGAGAGAGAGAGAGAGAGAGTATTATGGTTTATTAATATATTATAAGAATAATATATTAAAGGAGAGATCATATTTATTTTATTAGTATTAGTCATAAATTAATTAGGAATTAATTTGGTGGCTAAAAGAGATTAATTAAATAAAGGGGTATAAACAGTCAAACGTATGATAGTTGAGTTTTGGGTTAAGGAAACCTAATGGACTTATGGGGGAACGAAATTATGATGGGGATCCATCATATTTTCGTCCAAGGCCTTACTGTACAAGGTTCCTTGGGCTGCTTGGTGGCTAAGCTGTCCATTAGGGTTTAGACTGAAACCCCAGTAGCCTGCAAGTATAAATATGACCCCTAGGCTATGGAAATCGGCTACACTTCATTCTAAGAGAACCCTAGGGTTGATTTCTAGCATCTCTCACCCTCTCTCATATTGCCTTCTTGCTTGTGGGGTTTGTAAACCATTAGAGGAGTTACAATTGTGACTCTAAGCTCAAGATCAAGAAGATTACAAGGATTCAAGCTACTTGAAAGAGGTAAACCACTTAGATCTGTTTTCTTTATGATAATTTCGAATTATATATGACAGATCTAGGTTTGTAAGTCTTGGAATCAAAGCATGTACAATAGAGAAACCTAGATCCAAGCATTAGGGTTTGTATGAGCACATATGATTGTTTCTTATGCATAAAACCCATCAGCTTCCATCACCATCAATATCAACGACGACTGCATCTGGCATTGCGAGAGATGCGCCCATTGTAGTAGGTAATCCAAATCCCGTAGCCCCTAGCCCACCGGAGGTCAACCATTGTCAAGGTTTATTGTACTTGTAATAATGGGCAGCCCACATCTGATGTTGCCCTACACCAGTAGTTATGCTCGCATTCCCACCTTTTAACTCGTCTAGAACTTGGATTGCATACTGAGGGGGAATTGCATCGCCAAACGTTGCAAACTTCAATGGGTAACTTGTTTTTTTCTCATTTAGTTCGTGGATTTATGAAGAGAAATCAAGATCAAGATTTCCTTTTGACTAAACTGCACAAATAGTCCATGTGGTTTGCTCAAAATTTCCACTTTGGTCCAAAAATGTTTGGACTAGTACCACAGGTCCAAAGTTTTTATTTTGTTGCGAGTTTGGTCCAGTTTGCTTTAAACTTTTTATTAATGACAATTTTGCCATTACTTTTTATTTTTTTAGTTGTTTTTTATTTATTTAAAAACATTTTAGAATTTTCGTAATTAAAAATAAAACAAAAAAGAAAATATTACCCCTATCCCTACCCCACCCTCCCCCTACTCTTTCTTATCCCACTACCAGTTATGCTATCACCACCACCACCACTCTCAGTCACCACCACCACCACTGCTACCACCACCGTTGGTCGCCAACAACCGCCACTGCCACCTCCGGTCACCACCAACACCATAACAACATAATGTTTCCATATCTGAATACCAAAACACTCATATAATTCCAGATCTATAATTTCAAATTAAAACTCAAGAACTACCACCACTATCTGATGAATGCAAACATATTTTTTCCAGATCTGAAAACTCAAACATTACATTTTCCTTATTTGTAACTTCAAAATCAAGAAAAATCTTTGTAAACCCATCTGTGGATGTCATCTTCTTCCTGGAAGAAACCCTTGTTTCAACGTAGACGCACCTTCTTTTGCTATGGTGGTCGTCTGACGAGAAGAAGAGAAAAGAGGGAGATGGAAAACGGATCTAGGGCGGAGAAGACATACAAAACCTGATCGTTGCAAAGGTGGCTTCAGCCTTCAGTAGGTCCGATCTGAAAACCCCAATAAATATTGAATCGTTCGTAAGCGCATCCTCGAACCACTATTCCTTCGTCATCTAATCTATTCTGATTCTTTGCAAGTCACTGTTACAGAGAGATAATTCGAGGAGCTTCACAAATTAGGGTTTCATCTGCCGTCCTTCTAGTTTCTAGGGTTTTAGACGTCGTTTAGGGTTTCAGACGAAAATCTCACGACGAACAGATTTGGGTAACACCTTACATCGATGGTTGAACACAATCTCTGTCATCGCTTCTTTTTTCGACCTTCCTCGATCTGTTGATACTCTCTATTTCCTTCTTCATCGAGCTTCATCTCTGAAAATCGAGCTACCACTGTGGGATGGGTTTTTAGATACGAAGAGGAGGAGGGTTTTCAGATCAATAGATCTGAAGAAAGTTTTCAGACTTCACCGGCGTAGATCTGTTCTCGTCCGAGGACATCAGAGACTTGAGCTTCTGACTGAAGACTACGGTTGGAAAGATGAGGCAAAGAGGCGAAGAAGAAACATAAGAGAGAGGAGAGAGAGATATAATTTTATTTTTGTTTTATTTTTAATTGTTTTCTAATTGCTATAATAAAAGAAAAATATAAAATAAAATAATAAAGGGAAAATCTGTCATTACAAAATGTTTCAAGATTTTTGGACTAAACTCGCAACAAAATGAAAAGTTTGGACCTATGGTGCTAGTCCAAACTTTTTTGGACCAAAGTGAAAATTTTGAGCTAACCATAGGGACCGTTTGTGCAGTTTTGTCTTTCCTTTTTCATACTCCAACATCCTGTTGAGGCCCTGTAAAATGAGCTTAATATCCCCACAGATTGATAAATCAGGTTGCTTATTCTTTCCTAGTTCTGCAGGATCGATGTCGATATGGACGATTTTTGCTCTACAAGCAAAAGCTTTGAACTTCCCTATTACATGATCATCAAACCTAACCCCAAACGCGAGCAATAAGTCACTTTTATCAACAGAATAATTTGCATAATAATTATCATACAAACTGAGCATTTGAAGTGATAGATCATCAGAACCTGGGAATGATCCAAGTCCCATTAAAGTACTTGTGACTGGAATCCAGTAAGCTCGACAAACCGACGAAGCTCATCACTTGAATCCAAACAACCACCATGTAACGACCCAATTTTCACGTCCAAAAATTTCGTTTTAAAACATTACTTTAGAAAACATTAAGAATTAAAAACATTGTTTGATCGAACCACAACACAACGTAAACCATGTCTAAAAGCCAAATCATACAACCAATCGAAATATCAGTGTAATCCCAGAGAAATCTCGTAAATGCGGAAACCAGTGTGTGTGCATGATGTGTCGCTACCGCGCCGACTCCTTCCCCTTTGATGAAGAGGTACCTGAAACCAAAACTGTAAACCGTAAGCACAAAGCTTAGTGAGTTCCCCCATCGTACCACATACCATACAAACATATAACATACATACTGCCAGGCTATTCTGGGGTGCCTGATTACCCGGTACGGCCATTCTGGGGTGCCGACTTCCCGTGCGGCCATTCTGGGGTGTCGTCCTACCCGTGTCAAGCCATTCTGGGGTGCTGAATACCCATGTCAAGCCATTCTGGGGTGCTGACTACCCATCGGTCCTAACAACCGATCCTCGGGGACTAGTCCCCTCCTACTACCTCTATCGCATATAACATAACAAGCCAGCATGCAAACATATCATCACGTACTATCAGACATTTCCGGGGTATCTGAACTACCCTTCGGTCCTATCAATCGATCTTTACTTCTATCTCATATAACATATCATGCTAGCATATAACATATCAGGTAGTAGCAAATCTAGATGGTATCACAAAGACAATCATCTAACATACGACTCCTGCTGGTGGGCCGGCATTGTGGCCGTAGACCCACCGCTACTGGAAGGTAACTCACCTCGAAGTAGCTGCTGATCTGATCGGGAACTGACTGTCTACTGCTGCTCCAGAAATCCTCCGGCTGCAAATCCCACAACATACACAATCAAACACTGCTAATTGTCATTTGGGTAAAATGACCATTTTACCCCTGATCATGCCCTAAGACAAAGTCAGAGTCAACTTTCAGTTGACCCGACTCGCCGAGTTGGCTCTCCAACTCACCGAGTCCCTACCCAGACGATTGTCCTGAATCCCGTTTCTACTCGTCGAGTTAGGCGATGACTCAACGAGTTCTCCTTCTAAATTGATATTCAAGTCCTTCATCCTACTCGCCGAGTTGTATGAACTACTCGTCGAGTTCATCTTCATCCGATGAACACTTATGCTGCGACTCGCCGAGTTGTATGAACAACTCGCCGAGTATGTTCTTGATCTAAGGAGATTGCCTTGAACTCGCCGAGTCAGGGCATTGACTCGCCGAGTTCCTCCATGGATGAGTTCAGCTCCCAACTCACTGAGTCACACCCCGTGACTCACTGCTCACACTCGACTCTACGGAAAAGGGGACAACTCGAAGACTCGCGAGCAGACTCGCCGAGTCTGATGAACGACTCGCCGAGTCGTCGCCATGCAATCACTATATGCGCGATTTTGCTCGATTCCAGTCCTTGCCATTTACAGATCTGGGTTCCTAGAGCATGAAAGATACGTAAAGTTTCCAACTTTACGTGTAAATACTCACCAATGAGGGATTTAGGGTTCAAAATGCCTCAAAAGGGTAGATCTAGGGTGAACAAGCCACATGGGTCCATAAAGGTAACAGATCTGAGCTCCTGGAGCTCAATCTTGCCTAGATCTAAAGGCCAATCAACCTATCACGACCTATATTGCACATACAAGCTTGGGGATTGGCTCAAGAATGACTTAAATGAAGTAATAAGCATAGAAACAGGGGGAAAATGGGCTATACCTCAAAGGAACTGCTGAGAGAGCACAAAGATGCTTGGATTCCTTCGCTTCCTCTTGATCTACTTCTCTTTTGCCTCAAAACCTTCAAGAACACACAACACTTGCTTCAAACTCTTAATGAACAAGCTTAGAACGAGGGTTGGGAGCTCTGGGGGAAAATGGGGGCTGGCTTGGGGCGGATAAGTGGTTTAAATAGGGTGCAAACCCCTGAAACTTAGGGTTTCATCCAACAGCGCGACTCATCGAGTCCGGAATATGGACTCGCCAAGTCACCAACTTAAACGTGTCCCGGGTCCCGTATCTACTCGGCGAGTCGGGCCTATGACTCGCCGAGTCCAAGGCTAAAAGGAAGAGAATATTCGAATAAGATTTACGTACCAAGAACCAGGTGCTACAAATCTCCCCCACTTATTTTAGACTTCGTCCTCGAAGTCTGCTGCTCGATCCTGAAACAGATCGGGGTAATGCTCCATCATCTCGTCCACCGGCTCCCAAGTCCATTCCGAACCCTTGCGGTGTTGCCATTGCACCTTCACTAGCTCCACCCTCTTGTTCCTCAAATCCTTCGACTTTCTGTCGAGGATTGAAACTGGGCGCTCAATGTAATTCAGGCTGTCATCAACCTGAATATCCTCTAACTGCACTACTGGTGAGTCGTCCACTAGGCACTTCCGCAGCTGAGAAACATGGAAAGTACTGTGGATCTGGCTGAGCTCGACTGGCAGATCCAGTCTATACGCCACCTTGCCCATCCGGGCTACAACCCTGAACGGTCCGATGAATCTCGGGCCCAACTTGCCCCGCTTCCTAAATCGAAGGACGCCTTTCCAAGGCGACACCTTCAGGAGAACCATATCCCCGACTTGGAACTCCAAGTCGGATCGACGCTTGTCGGCGTAACTCTTCTGTCGACTCTGAGCAGTCTGAAGCCTGCTCCGAACCTGCTGGATCCTCTCGGTCGTCTTGAGCACCACTTCGGTGCTCCCTAGGACTCTCTGGCCTACTTCACCCCAGCATATCGGGGTCCTGCACCTCCGACCGTACAACATCTCGAATGGGGGACGGTCAATACTCGCGTGGTAGCTGTTGTTGTAGGAGAACTCGGCCAAGGGAAGATAAGTATCCCAGATACCACCGAAGTCTAGCACGCACGCCCGCAACATATCCTCCAGAGTCTGGATGGTCCGTTCGCTCTGACCATCCGTCTGCGGGTGAATGGCGGTGCTAAAATGCAAACGAGTGCCCAACTCGTCATGAAATCTCTTCCAAAATCTGGAAGTAAAACACACATCCCTGTCCGAGATAACCGATACTGGCACCCCGTGCCGCGCCACGATCTCCCTGATATAGATGTCGGCTAATTTCTCGGCCGATATGCTCTCCTGAATCGAGATAAAGTAAGCACTCTTGGTCAATCGATCCACGATGACCCAAATCGAATCCACTCCACGCGCGGTCCTGGGAAGCTTTGTGATAAAATCCATCGTGATATCTTCCCATTTCCACAGTGGAATGTCCAATGGCTGCATCTTGCCATGCGGTCTCTGATGTTCGGCCTTCACCTTCCTGCAGGTCAAGCACCGCTCAACGTACCATGCCACATCCCGCTTCATGCAGGGCCACCAATAATCTAGACGAAGATCCCTATACATCTTCGTCGCCCCGGGATGAATAGAGAATCGGGACTTGTGCGCCTCCTCGATCAAAATCTGGCGCACGCCTCCGTGATACGGCACCCACACCCTACGGTGTAGTGTCAAAAGTCCTCGGCTATCATAATCGAAGGAGGAAACCTGACCCACCACACGCTCGCTCTTCCGATGCTCCTCCTTGATAGCCTCCTGTTGAGCCTCCCGAATTCGCTCCAACAGGGGAGTCACCACGGTCATCCTCATGCATACGTCCCTGATCGGCGCCGCCTTGTAGCTAAGCGCATCAGCCACCACATTGGCCTTCCCCGGGTGGTAAAGGATCTCACAATCATAATCCTTCACCACGTCCAACCACCGACGCTGCCTCATGTTCAGATTCGGCTGATCCATGAGGTACCTGAAACTCTTGTGGTCCGTGTAAATGGTACATCGAAACCCGTAGAGGTAATGTCGCCAAATCATGAGGGCAAAAACCACCACCCCAACTCCAAATCATGCGTCGGGTAGTTCGCCTCGTGAGGCTTGAGCTGCCTCGAGGCGTAGGCAATGACATGCCCCCTCTGCATCAATACCGCGCCCAACCCTAAAATGGACGCGTCACAATAAACCACAAAATCCTCTACGCCCTCTGGCAGGGCTAAGATCGGCGCCTCGCACAATCTCTGTCTCAGTGTCTCAAATGCAGCCTGCTGCTCGGGTTCCCACCGAAAGACCACGACTTTCTTCGTCAGCCGCGTCAGGGGTACAGCTATCTTGGAGAAATCCTGAATAAATCTCCGATAGTAGCCTGCTAATACCAGGAAACTCTGAATCTCAGATGGAGACTTCGGAACCTCCCATCTCATCACGGCCTCGACCTTGGCTGGATCGACCAGAATCCCGTTCTGGTTGACGAGGTGTCCGAGAAATTGCACCTCGCGCAACCAAAACTCACACTTGGAGAACTTGGCATACAAGCTCTCCCTCCTTAGGGTCTCTAACACCTCTCTCAGATGTTCCTCATGCTCCTTCTGAGTCTTGGAATAAACCAAGATGTCATCGATAAAGATTATCACAGACCGGTCCAGCATCGGTCTGCATACGCGGTTCATGAGGTCCATGAAAGCGGCAGGAGCATTGGTGAGCCCAAACGTCATCACCACGAACTCATAGTGGCCATAACGCGTCCGAAACGCGGTCTTCTGCGTATCCTCCTCCCCGACCCTCATCTGATGGTATCCCGAACGCAAATCAATCTTGGAAAACCAAGATGCTCCCTGAAGTTGGTCAAAGAGGTCATCAATCCTCGGGAGCGGGTAACGGTTCTTCACCGTTACCTTGTTCAGCTCCCGGTAATCTATACACATCCGATGTGACCCGTCCTTCTTCTTCACGAACAAAATCGGGGCTCCCCAGGGTGAACTACTCGGTCGAATGAATCCCTTGTCTAGCAGCTTCTGCAGCTGCGTAGACAACTCCTGCATCTCGGGATGAGCCAACCGATACGGTGCCTTGGCTATCGGAGCCGCACCAGGAACGAGGTCAATCCTAAACTCCACCTGTCGCTCCGGAGGTATCCCAGGTAGCTCCTCCGGGAAAACATCTGCCAAATCTCGAACCACCGGAACCTCGCTCACTGTCGCCTTACTCGCCTCCCGGGTATCCATCACATACGCGACATATCTTGCGCATCCCTGCTGAAGATAGCGCCTAGCCCTCGCTGCTGAACATACAGTGGGTCCACACTGTGGCCTCTCACCATGAATCACTAACTCTCCCCTGCTTGGGTTCCTGACCCGCACTAGCTGCTGCGCGCAATCTATCACCGCCCCATTAGGGCTCAACCAATCCATGCCTATAATCACCTTGTTCCCGCGCAACGGAATGGGAACCAAGTCTACCAAGTAACGCTCCTCAAACAAACGCAGAACGCAATCTCGAAACACCATCGATGCTCGCACCGATCGATCATCAGCAATCTCTACCTCTAAAGGGCAATCTAACTCGCCCGAAGTCTCATGAAACTTCTTGCTAAGCGCAAGAGAAACAAACGATCGGGATGCACCCGAGTCGAACAACACCTGAACTAGGATGCCATTCACATGGAACGATCCTAATGCATACATATACATACGGAGCACATATCAATATCATAACATCATAAAAATAAAATAGAGGGAAAGAATCATACCCGTCACCACATCAGGTGCGACACGTGCCTCCTCGGTAGTCAACTGGAATGCTCGGTTCCTCACCACCGGAGCCTCTGCCTTGCCCTGCCGGCCATCCGTGATCCGCAGGGTCGCTGGAGCTGGCGCCTTCACCGGCGCTGAAACTGTCAACTGGGGGCAATTGGCCTTCTTGTGGCCCCTCTGGTTGCAGTGGAAACACAACAACTCTGATGTCTGAATAACTGTTGCCGGAGCAGTGCAATCCCTGCTGATGTGCCCAGACTTGCTGCACTTGTAGCGGCCTGATGATCCCAACCTGCACACCCCCTCGTGCGGCCTGCCGCATTTCCTGCAGCGGCTCGGTCCTGACTGGCATTTCGGCCTACCATCTAATCCATTGGGCTTCTTCCCCGAAGCCCCTACTGCCTGTCCCTCCTCTGATTTCCATTTCCAGATGTGCTCCAAGTCTATCTCCCTCTCCCTCGCCCTGGCAATCATAGAGTCCAAGGTAGGGCAAGCCAAAAAGCTAACATGCTCCAGGATGTCAGCTCGTAGCATATCATGATAACGGGTCCTCCTCATATCCTCATCACCAGCATACTGGGGCACCAACAAAGCCCTCTCCCGGAACTTGGCGGTGATCTCCGCCACAGTCTCCGTCGTCTATCTCATGTCTAGAAACTCCCTGGCCAGCTGCTGAAGCTCGACAGCCGGCGCAAACTCTGCCCTGAACCTGGTCACAAAGTCCGACCAGGTCATAGCCTCGATAGCTTAGGCTCCCAACGAGTCATCCACTAACTCCCACCAATCTCGGGCTCGGTCCCATAAACACCCTACTGCATACCTCACCTTCGACCCCTCGGGGCAGAAGCTAGTCAACTGTGCAGACTCGATGTCTGCAATCCATCGCCTGGCAGCAATGGGGTCTTTCACCCCGTGGAAATCTGGTGCACCACTGCCCCTGAAGTCCTTAAAGGACAGTGTGTGAGGACCCGACTGGCCAGATGCCATGTCGCTCCTGAACGCCCTGAGGCGATCCTCCATCAACTCGATGATCCCTTCCTTGATCGACCCGAAGATAATGGGAGTCGACTCAAGGATACCCCTGGTGATCTCTGACGCGATGAACTCGCGTAGTCCCTCATCTACCTGCTTGGAACCTGATCCCGAACCTGACCCCTCTCCTGAACCGCCATCTACCGGCCTCGATCGAAGTACCACCATTCTGCAATACATCACAACAATCATTAGTGATACTGATACTTCCTGAGGGATCACAACTACTTACAAGTTCCCTGGTCTTATCTTGGCCTTCCTTGGTTCGGGTACGGATCCTCTACTTCTAGTAGTACGGGCCCATACTACCTTCCACATCTATCCGTACCTTCTTCAAGGACTGCCTCGACTCCACCAGATCCCTTTCACTATGGCTGATCACTACTATATTCATCCTAGGCTCGCCCTAGGAAATCTCTGACTCTACTCGATCCAGTCCTCAGCTACTGCAGACCTCCTTGTAATGCCAGTTAGCCATTACCCAAATACCATCACACGTGACGAGGCTCAGATAATCCTTCAAGTACCCGACTCGTCTCTACAACGGTTGGACTCAAACAAGAGCTGCGCAGTAGGATCAAATCTGGTACTCTAAGATTATTCAACCCTGATCACATGTGACGTGACGTATTCGCCTAATGGCTAATTCCCATTATTCAGAGTCCCACATAGCACGAAGCAAGCAACATTCAGACAAGGGTAACAATCTCAATCGACTCTATCTGCTTACAGGAACTGCACTAGCATAAAGTGCTAAGCTCATACTATCAGGCATAACCTAATCAGGCTATCCTACCGTTGTCTACTCAATAACTAGCATGCAATTCTCATACAACTAAAACACATAAAGCAGGCACATAAGGCATCACTCCTAGATCCTTAGTCCTATTCTAGCATGCTGTTCTACAAAAGCTGATAAACATAACATAAACTTGTATGGGTACTTTGGGGAATACTTACTTGAGCTCAGCCGGTCGCGCACATCACACACTTCGTTCTTTCTCAAAACTCTTTTCTCAATTTTAGAAAACATTTTCTTTAGAAAATCTTTTAATCCCTCGATTTGAGTTCAGACACCCCTGAAGGTGAGTCCGAATCCCTCAAACCAAGGCTCTGATACCAACTAGTAACGACCCAATTTTCACGTCCGAAAATTTCGTTTTAAAACATTACTTTAGAAAACATTAAGAATTAAAAACATTGTTTGATCGAACACAACGTAAACCATGTCTAAAAGTCAAATCATACAACCAATCGAAATATCAGAGTGTAATCCCAGAGAAATCTCGTAAATGCGGAAACCAGTGTGTGTGCATGATGTGCCGCTACCGCGCCGGCTCCTTCCCCTTTGATGAAGAGGTACCTGAAACCAAAACTATAAACCGTAAGCACAAAGCTTAGTGAGTTCCCCCATCGTACCACATACCATACAAACACATAACATACATACTGCCAGGCTATTCTGGGGTGCCTGACTACCCGGTACGGCCATTCTGGGGTGCCAACTTCCCGTGCGGCCATTCTGGGGTGTCGTCCTACCCGTGCCAAGCCATTCTGGGGTGCTGAATACCCATGTCAAGCCATTCTGGGGTACTGACTACCCATCGGTCCTAACAACCGATCCTCGGGGACTAGTCCCCTCCTACTACCTCTATCGCATATAACATAACAAGCCAACATGCAAACATATCATCACGTACTGTCAGACATTTCTGGGGTGTCTGAACTACCCTTCGGTCCTATCAACCGATCTCTACTTCTATCTCATATAACATATCATGCTAGCATATAACATATCAGGTAGTAGCAAATCTAGATGATATCACAAAGACAATCATCTAACATACGACTCCTGCTGGTGGGCCGGCATTGTGGCCGTAGACCCACCGCTACTGGAAGGTAACCCACCTCGAAGTTGCTACTGATCTGATCAGGAACTGACTGTCTACTGCTGCTGCTGCTGCTCCGGAAATCCTCCGGCTGCAAATCCCACAACATACACAATCAAACACTGCTAATTGTCCTTTGGGTAAAATGACCATTTTACCCCTGATCATTCCCTAAGACAAAGTCAGAGTCAACTTTCAGTTGACCCGACTCGCCGAGTTGGCTCTCCAACTCGCCGAGTCCCTACCCAAACGATTGTCCTGAATCCCGTTTCTACTCGTCGAGTTAGGCGATGACTCAACGAGTTCTCCTTCTAAACTGATATTCAAGTCCTTCATCCTACTCTCCGAGTTGTATGAACAACTCGTCGAGTTCATCTTCATCCGATGAACACTTATGTTGCGTCTCGCCGAGTTGTATGAACAACTCGCCGAGTATGTTCTTGATCTAAGGAGATTGCCTTGAACTCGCCGAGTCAGGGCATTGACTCGCCGAGTTCCTCCGTGGATGAGTTCAGCTCCCAACTCACTGAGTCACACCCCGTGACTCACTGCTCACACTCGACTCTACGGAAAAGGGGACAACTCGAAGACTCGCGAGCAGACTCGCCGAGTCTGATGAACGACTCGCCGAGTCATCGCCATGCAATCACTATATGCGCGATTTTGCTCGATTCCAGTCCATGCCATTTACAGATCTGGGTTCCTAGAGCATGAAAGATACGTAAAGTTTCCAACTTTACGTGTAAATACTCACCAATGAGGGATTTAGGGCTCAAAATGCCTCAAAAGGGTAGATCTAGGGTGAATTAGCCACATGGGTCCATAAAGGTAACAAATCTGAGCTCCTGGAGCTCAATCTTGCCTAGATCTAAAGGCCAATCAACGTATCACGACCTATATTGCACATACAAGCTTGGGGATTGGCTCAAGAATGACTTAAATGAAGTAATAAGCATAGAAACAGGGGGAAAATGGGCTATACCTCAAAGGAACTGCTGAGAGAGCACAAAGATGCTTGGATTCCTTCCCTTCCTCTTGATCTACTTCTCTTTTGCCTCAAAACCTTCAAGAACACACAACACTTGCTTCAAACTCTCAATGAACAAGCTTAGAACGAGGGTTGGGAGCTCTGGGGGAAAATGGGGGCTAGCTTGGGGCGGATAAGTGGTTTAAATAGGGTGCAAACCCATGAAACTTAAGGTTTCATCCAACAGCAGCGACTCGTCGAGTCCGGAATATGGACTCGCCGAGTCACCAACTTAAACGTGTCCCAGGTCCCGTATCTACTCGGCGAGTCGGGCCTATGACTCGCCGAGTCCAAGGCTAAAAGGAAGAGAATATTCGAATAAGATTTACGTACCAGGAACCAGGTGCTACACACCACCCACATAGGTTGATCCCAATTTGGCACTACTAATTATTGCAATATGTCGTGTGGAATGTCAATTAAAACAGGTCCAGGTCGACCACATTTAGCAAGATAGAAATCCTCACGAACAATTTCAGGGATATCTTTTGCTTTCCAAACTTGGTAATTATGCTTAGTAATAGGACGAGTCAACTCAACAATGGGTGCTTTTTGGAAGGCAACAGTGCCAATTAGTCTTCGTGGTACTTGGCCAGTAATGGCAATCATTAGGACACTATCGTACATTGCGTCTGCGATTCCAATCACTAGAATTGTAGCTCCAGGGCCTGATGTTGCCATACAGACACCAAGGAAACCGGAGGCACGAGCATAGCCTTCTGCAACAAACACTCCACCCTGCTCATGACGTGGTGGTATGGTACGTATGATGGATGAATGTGTTAAGGATTGATGGATGTCCATGGTGGATCCTCCTGGATAGGTAAAGACATGGGTGACGCCTTCGCGCTCAAGGGCTTCCACAAGTATGTTTGAACCTTTTCTTGGTTGATTGATGGTAGAGCGAGAAACGAAAAGTTTTTGGTGCTGATGAGACACGGTGGTGGTCTGGGTGTGTAGGTGAGGGAATCGTGTTTGGGACCGAAATCGATGGATGACTTTGATGAAGGGAAGAAGAGTATTGCAGTAATTGACTGAAATGGTGGAATGAAAGATGGTGGTTAGGAGGATATGGAAGTTGGGTGTAATGTACAAACTACCATTGTTGAACAAGGAATGAGATATTGAGATTAATATTGAGATTACATGGTTCGGAAAATATATAGTAGTAGTATGGTTGGCATGCAAGGTTAATTAGGGGAAGAAATTGACATCCCAAGAGGGATCATTAAGAAAGGTTCGGTTGAAACTAGGGTTGTATACAGTTGGAAAGTTTAGTACATCGTTTTGATGAAGATATGTTTATGCCTATTTATATATAAAAGTAATGAGCATGATTATTAAATTAGTACGTCGCTATAAGACATTAGTATCACGCTATTACCTATATTTCCGCTAAATATGGTGTCGCGAGCTACTACTGCTCAATTCTCATGATTTATGTGCTTTGTTCATGCATTTGATCTAGTCCCGATAAAATACCAAATTTCTTACATACACCCTACCAGCATAAAAGAATATTAAAATACATTTATAGTGCAATTAAATTAACTAAAAATAAAAATACAAATACTTACATCCCAATCCTAAAAGCGCAAATTTCCTCGTGTTGTAAACAACCCCAAACATTTATGACATTGTGCACATTGCTTGCTATCTCCACCATGGACGTTGAGGAAAAGTCAATTGCCTTACAAAAAAATATTCTAAACATACGGTATATTGGTGAAACTATAAGGAAGTGGTATCTTTTATTTAGAAGTTTTCGGAAAAAATAATTGTAACCTTTTGAAAGATGTAAAATTATATAAAACATATAGGCTAAAACCTAAAAGCTCCTACTTGAACTAGATTTTCACAACATGATTTCTTACTCAATTATGCAACCATTTTTCAATCCCAAACCAACATATACAACCAATTTAGTAAAATAATTCATTAACTGGGAAAATAATTGGCTGACAAATTAAAACATGACTACATAAATGGGTTAAAAAATCTATTTCTTTGTATAAACCAGTAAGAAATTAGAAAAAACTTTTCATGAATAGGTGTTTTACCCTAAAACAATACAAATTAGAAAAAATACATAAACAACTAAGTAAACACAACAAAATCATTGAATGAATCGAACAGTACTATCTCATATTCAAATTATGTAGACACAAACAAAGTGAAGATAATGAACAGGATTGTGTAAATGTGTATATATACATTCATAGTGACCCTAATCCATGGCACTAAAGCTAGGAGCATCCCACCCTAATTGGTCAACAACCTTCCTTATTCTTTCTTCTTGACCCTTTGAATCCCCTAAGGCTGTGGTAAAAGGGTAAATATATGTAACTTTTGTGGCCATGCACCTATAAGAGACCACATCTCCTTTCACCAAGAACTCAAGAACATCTCGCCCAAATCCTCCATCAACCGTGGCCTGTAAATATTGGCCTGTTGGGTATAGATTTTGCACAAAGATCAATAACCAATGATTTTTCTGATTATTTATAGTAAAAAAAAACTAAACGGATATGATTATAGAGAAAGATGTACAAGAGTATTGTGATTTTTAACACTTGATTATCTCATCTTGATTAAGGGCATGTAAATCTGAACACTATATTTCGAATATTGAGACTAAAATTACCATCTGGGGTATCCTCAACGATCTCAATCGTGGCATTTTTCTGTGTTTCTAGAATTGATTGTTGCAATTGCTGCAATAAAGGTTCACAAAATCAAATCTTCACAACCTGCTTTTACTAGACTCAAAAGGAAAAAGCGTATATAGAAGTGACAAAATATCAAACACCTGGAGGGCATTATCGATAGACTTGTCTGGGACTCTCCAAGGGAAGGCAAAAGATGATGACTGTGGGTTACTTGAAACACACCCAGGATTGTTCGATGGACACGGTCTGATTTTCCTGCAAAACAAAAATGTTTCTAAATTAAACAAATCATATGAAGAAAATAGTAGACATTCAACAAACAAATGTGAAGAAAGAATTACCCATTGTCTAATCCGGTGAGTAGGTTCTTGGATTGAGAGAATGGGGTGGTGGCGGGGGGTAAATTGGGCGGCGGAAGGGAGTTGCTGAGAGAAGGGAGTGCAATGGAGGGCGGTGGTGAAGTAAGGGTGATGAGGGCAATGGCTACAGAGAGCAGATGATTTGATAAAAGAGATGGTTTTTTGGGATTAGGGTTTTGCGAGAAGAAAGCTGATAATGTTGATGATTGAATTGGGGATTGTTTGATGGTGGTTGTGGTTGTGGTGTTCTTGAGTGCAAATGGAGGGAGAAGGTGTGTAGTTAAACCGAAACTCATGGTGATCAATAACTTGGGCTCACTTGTGGGTCGCATGTATATATTGATAGTGCTCCGGTTAATGATAAAACAAAACACGGAAAAGCTAAAATAAATAAATAAATAAAATTTTATGGGTTTGGAAGGAAAAGTTAAGATAAATAAATAAAAAAAATTTAAATTGTTAATCAAAACGAACTGAATAAATTTTGGTTTAATAGCTTTATAAATTTTATTGGTTTGGTATCCTGTTAAATCCAAATAACGTATATTAAACATTTTTTGGTTTGTTAAAACTTTCTTTTTGATATGTATGTAAGCTAATAAAAAAAAAAATTAGAACCAAAACAGAAAAAATTTGCTAAACTTAAAGGATCAAACTTATAATCCACCTGGAAACTATTTTTTGGATCTTATCCTCCAAGTAGCGATAAAAATGTAGGAAATATCTTTGAATTAGTACCCACAAACAAAATGATTTTTTTCTTGGACCATCTCTCACCACTCTCTCAACCAATCCATAATACATTAATACACACTTACCAAGTGCAAACTGAAAACGAAGAAGCATGGGGTTACATGAAAAAACAAAGAGTTTCTTCAACAACAGATGGCTGGTTTTTGTAGCTTCAATGTGGGTTCAATCTTGCTCAGGTCTTGGGTACTTGTTCGGCAGCATATCGCCGGTGATAAAGAAATCCATGGGTTACAATCAGCGGCAGATTGCCATGTTGGGTGTGGCTAAAGATATCGGTGATGCAATCGGATTCATTCCTGGTAGTTTATGCGAAATTGCTCCCATTTGGGTGGTTCTTTTCATTGGAGCTGTTCAAAACTTCGTCGGATATGGTCTGGTTTGGCTCACCACCACACACACCTTGCCGGAATTGCCTCTGTGGGTGGTCAGTTTCTCACTTTCTCTAACCCTCTTTCCCCTTCACTCATCTGATCATCGATTTAATTCACTATAAGCGTTTGCATATATATACTTTCAGCTATGTGTTTGTATATTCGTCGGAACAAACGGAGAAACCTACTTCAATACCGGAGCTTTAGTATCCGGAGTTCAGAACTTCCCAAAAAACCGTGGTCCAGTCGTCGGAATATTAAAGGGTTTTGCCGGGTTAAGTGGTGCGATTTTGACACAAGTTTATACAATCTTCAATTTTCCCGATCAATCCTCCATCATTTTCTTGGTTGCAGTGGGTCCCACGATCGTTATATTATCGGTAATGTTCATGGTTAGACCTGTCGGAGGCCATAGACAAGTTCGAGAATCCGATGACACAAGCTTTGTATTTCTTTACAGTGTTTGCCTCATTCTCGCGGCTTATCTCCTCGGAATTTTGATTTTACAAGATCTGATCGTTCTGAACCAGATAACCGTGACTTTGCTCACCGTTGGGCTGTTGATCCTCGTATTGCTTCCGATTGCAATTCCCGTTTTTTTGGTTTTTTTCTCAGAGAATCTACCGGAGGAAAGGCTACTGCTTAACGAGGATGAAAAGAAAGATGGAAATGAAATGATAATGAGTGAGATGGAAGATGAGAAGACATCGGAAGTAGACTTGCTTTCTGCCTACGAAAGGCAAAAGAGAATCTCTCATTTGCAGGCGAGACTGGTGCAGGCGGCGGCGGATGGGGCTGTGAGGGTGAAGCGGCGGAAGAAGGGTCCACGAAGAGGGGAGGATTTTACGTTAATGCAGGCGTTGGTAAAAGCTGATTTCTTGCTCATGTTTTTTTCGTTAGTGTTGGCTTCAGGATCCGGTTTGACCATAATTGATAACCTTGGTCAAATGTGCCAATCGCTTGGTTATGAAAATCCGCATATATTTGTTTCCATGATTAGTATTTGGAACTTTCTTGGTCGTGTTGGTGGTGGATACGTCTCCGAGGTAATCGTAAGGTACGTTTTAAAATGTTTGTTAAAACTGTTATGTTATAATGTTTATTTGTAAAATGACTCGAAACATAGAACCTAAAAACTCTAAGATACTTTGAATGTTGAAGTCAAGTTTTTGTTTTTTTTTTTTTGGTTACCTGATTTTTTTTTAAGTTTGTTGATGAGTGTACCTTCAAGTTTATAGTACATTTGAGTAACATAACTTTAAACATATTAAATTAAATATTGTACTATTTGCGTGTTGATAAATCTTTTTGCATGCTAGAAAGTACGCATACCCAAGACCGGTTGCAATGGGTGTAGTTCAAGTCGTAATGGCAGGTTCGCTTTTCTACTACGCAATCGGCGCACCCGGTGCTATTTACATTGTTTCGGTGGTGATCGGACTCTGTTATGGAGCCCATTGGGCCATTTTTCCATCAACTGCCTCTGAATTATTCGGTTTGAAGAGTTTTGGTGCATTGTATAATTGTCTTGCACTAGCAAGCCCAACAGGTTCCCTAATCTTTTCTGGTGTCATTGCTAGTGGAATTTATGACTATGAAGCAAAGAAGCAAATGACCATAAACCATCGTATTTTTCAAGATAATGAAGAACTTACATGCTATGGCACCATATGTTACTCCATCACTTGTGGGATCTTATCTGCACTTTGTGTAATTGCGGTTGCTTTGAGTGTGACAGTTGTTTACAGGACTAAAGGAGTCTACGCTCAACTCTACGGGACCTCACGGACTTAGAAGTTGAGATGTTTATACTTTATAAATAATTGCTTGAATTATTTTTTGGAAGAGAATATTGCTTGTATTATTGGGATTATAGCTTATCGGACATGATCCGATTGTGAAATATAAGTTAAGAGTATGTAAAGCTATAGATAAAATGTATATCATTGTATATTTTATGTTTTTAATGGATAAAAATATGTGTGTTTACCAGCTAATCTTTCATCGTCGGTATATTTTTTTGGGTATGCAGAAAAAAAAAAAATTAGTTCTGGAACAATAAACAAACAATAGCTACCTTATAAATTAGTAAACTTGATTTCTTACGTGGGTTTCTTTATTCCAATTTGTAATAACTATTTTTTAACTTTAATAATCCAAATTAAAACAAAAGCGTCGATATGTCCGAGTGGTTAAGGAGACAGACTTGAAATCTGTTGGGCTTCGCCCGCGCAGGTTCGAACCCTGCTGTCGACGAAAAGTAATATAATTTTATTTTTCTGTTTTTTATCGTACTAACTATGATTAAAAAAAAGGTGAATATTTAAAATATAAAACTACACTTATTATATAATATCTATGTCCCCCCAACTTACTCAAATAGTCATACAATTTTGGATAATTTAAATGTCTTAATCTTTGAAGATAGATGTGACTATGAATAATGAATTTGATGTTTCTTTGGATAATTTAAATGTATTAATCGAAGATAGAAATGGCTATGAATAATGAATTTAATGTTTCTTTGATGCTGCTGCAATGACTTACAAGTATTACAAAAGAATATGCATCGAGCAAAAACCCGATACAAAGTGATCGATTATCATACAACACATTCATTAATACAATCTTATCTCATTTTTTATAACAAAAGTAGAGCTGAGACATTCAAGACTATATTTACAACTATACAACCGATCTTTGTTTCATATCATCGATTCTCAATGATATATATATGCTTCAAGAAAAGTCTGGGAATGTGTTGAAAATAATCTTTAGACACCAGCTCTTCTCAAAAAGGCAACCATGCCTAAACCGGCAACTAACGCAGCTCCAGCTGCAACTGTACTATATGCAGTGGTCCATGCATCTCCTTGAGCAAACTCCATAATACCTCCTTTTGTGGAAGACCCTTTTCTACGTTTAGGTACCCCAGAATAATCTAGATGCAATTTTAAACCCTGTATAGATGTACACCATTAACAACATATTGGGTCTCATTCGTATGAATGTCATCTCTTCTTCCCTTAAATAACAAATTGGGTCTTATGTATCATGGTAAAATGGATCATACCTTCCATCCGGATAATCTTGCATGGTCAACAGCTGCAGCAAGATCAGCATCTGTTACCAGTACGATCTTGTCTTGATCTTCGTCTTCATACTAAAAATGGATCATTCGTAAGCAAAAAATATAAAAAACTTGAATATATATATATATATATATATATATATATATATATATATATATATATATATATATATATATATATATATATATATATATATATATATATATATATATATAGACCATACCAGAATCTGTGGAAGGTTGTTGCGGTCAATCTCACCACCTACTCTCTGAAGAATTGCAGTTATAAGATCCGCCAAACTTCGAGTATCTAAACCCAAAATAAAAACCGGTTAATTAAACGAAACCATAAATATATCTTTTAAAACATTAAAAAAAAAAAATTAAGCATACCACATATAAATCTATGCATCCGACCCCTTTTATCTTGGATCTTGAAACCAAACGCATTAGGTATTGTTGATGAAGGATACGGAAGAGTTTTCATTGTTCCTGCTTCCGAAACCAATCTCACAGAGCTCTCACTGTATCATATCATCGATTGTATTTAGATTATAAACCAACATTGAATTAGAGTCGCAATAATGTAATTAAAATAAAAATCACATCCAATAACCTCCTTAGATCATCATCATCATCTCCCGGACATATTGCCATGGCAGAGTCCCAAAACTTTTGCATCATTGAACTTGCAGTTTCGTTGTCTATCCCCGCTGTATTCCCCACCTGTAGACATGGCAATCGCACTATAATATATATTCAAAAAACTAAAATAATAAACAAAACTCGTCCACAATTTCATTGAGGGTATACATGTACTTTATTTACTTACTGTGGCTACCGCAGCATGAGTTATATGAAGTACATCCACAATAGCAACCACAACTCCCTCTACACCAAACCATCTGCTAGTTTTAGATATTATACGTATGAATTGTGTAGCATTAACAACTATTTATTTAATGATTACCTTTATCAACTACAGGAAGATGTAAATATTTCCCATCATGCATGTTATGCAGGGCATTGACAATAGGTGTATCAAGTGTAGCACATTCTGGATTTGGAGTCATTACCTACTTGATAAAAATAAAAATAAAAAACATAACCTGAAAATCATAAATATTGTGAAGAAAAATGTAGATGATACGGGGAAACAGGGGCAGTTAGGTAATTTACCTTCTCAACAGAGATGAGTTCGGGGCGAAGATCTTGTGCTATCACCCTCATTAAGATATCTTTTGATCTAATATAAGTAGAAAATAGCATGTTATGGTGTTGTTTGTTATTTGTTCTAAATTTTTATATAATTGAGACACTCACGTTAAAATCCCAACTGGTTTTTTATCTATAGTTGCAACAACAGAGCTCATGCGACACTCGAGCATCTTTTTTGTTGCTGTTACCACTGTGTCAGATGGTGAAACTGTGACAACCCTGGTATTATTTTGTGGAAATCATCGATATATTTCCATTTCAAGAAAAATCCAGTATGAAGAAATTTATTTAAAAAAAAAAAAAAGAAATTAAGTAAAGGTATTACCTACTTTGGATTCGCGGAGATTATAGTAGATAAAGATGGTCTGAACATCCGTTCACGAAGTGATTCAACAAACGTGTTGGAACCTGTTTGAATTTAAGTCACTTTACTCGTATTTTTAAAAAATTTATGAATCTTGAAGTGCATAAGTGAAAAATAGAAATGAACTTTGACTACTAACCAGAAACAGAAGATCCCCAATGCTTCTCAACACCTTCAACAGCAGCTGCTATGGCTTTCCCCTTTTCAGCTGCACGTTCCATACGTGCAATTGCATCATATAAACATTTTTCAATGTCAAGCAAAGCAATAACCTTTCCATGTTCTACAACTGGCAAGTGTCTGAATTTTCCTATAGTTTTAGGAATTTCAATTAGTAAAGCAGATTAGCAAGTTATCTTACAAAAAAAAATCATCTCATTTCTCATGATTAATAGTTTAATACTCACCTTGAACCATCTTTTGTAAGGCTTCAACAGCAAGAGTATCAGAAAGTACAAAAAGGGGGTTTTTCGTCATCACTTTTGACACAGGCGTGTTCTCAAAATCAATCTCACGAGCAATTACTCTTGTTGCAATGTCCTTCGGTTGTTATTATAATGGCTAATTAGTGAAAGATAGGAATCCAGATGAATGAAGAAAATTCAAGACAAAGTTAACCTTGTCTGTTAATATTCCACAAAGTAAAGATCTTGAATCAGTAACCAAAAGTGCATCAACTCTTCTAGAAGCCATTCTACGACATGCTTCATAGATGCTTGTGGTTTCAGGTACTGTCAAGGCCCTTGAGAGACGTAAACGCTTCACTGTACGCTCTCCCGTTAGTCCCCTATACAGATTTTTCAAACCATATCTCAAAATATTTGTGGCGTATTAGAATTGAAATTTGAAGTATAAGTTAAGTTGATTAAAAGGCGTTCGTATGATGCTCAGTTGTTCATTTGTTCATATGCATGTAGATGAAGAACTGGAGAATCTAAATGAGTCGAGATACAACGGAATCAAAAACGCATACATGGAACGAGAAGCAACAAGGGATCTGCGATCAGGGGTTCCCCTTTCAGAACCATTCCTCCTTTGAGACGACGATGTTGTCAACGCCATGCTTCTTCGTGAAGAAGAACCTGCATGACTAGTCGTCATCTTCACCACGGGCAGGTGTCAATCAGGATTCCTTACCTTAACCTACATGAAATCGCATGAATCGATCAATTTTGGGAACATGACACAATGAGATTACTACAACAATATCGTACTCCGTTAATAACATCAAAAGAAAGAACACCTACACAATTAATTAACCTGATATCGGTTATCGCTCACACATAAACAAGATTTAGGACAATTGATTGGAAGGTATTCATGAATTCTCCATGAATTATGTGCAGATCCTTGTTCCAATTTCAGAGGAGGAAATGAGGCGCTTTTTTATCTCTAGAAAACATACAAAGAATTCTATAAAATCATGTTAAAATAGTCATTAACTCATTTTCATTATGTTATATTTTTATTTGGAAAATTGAGGAAACTTTTATAGCATTTTAAAGAAATAACCGATTTGTATAATTTTGGTAAAATAACAATGTGCTTCATAATGGATATTTTGGAGCAGTAGAAAAAGGGTCAAATCCAATATAAAGTAGGGGCCGATGTTTAAGATGATTAAGAAGAATCGAAACTTTATTTTGGAAGATTAACCGAAGTGGTCAGTTTGCAAATTTATTAAACCGAAATTACCAGTTAACCTATTTTTCCGGTTATTGGTTAACCAATTAACCTGTCCTAATAAATAAATGTGTTTCATAACTAAAAAACTTCATAACGACTTTCCAAAACAAAAATAATCTTTCGTGATATCAATAATTGTCATTTCTTAAATTTGAATTATATATATGGTAATAATATATTTTTAATTGAGATTTTATTTGGACAATTGTTTTAATAATGAAAATAGATAATATAATCGTTTTTATTGTAAACCTAAATACTTCGATTAAGTAATACATAAGTTAACAATATATAAATGTACATCTTATTCTTTTTAAAAACATAAAGAGTTACTCAATATATGTTTAATGATGATGAAATATAATTAAAAAATGGAAATTATATATTAAACAGGTCAATGTTAATTGATAATAATTATTAAATAAAAATTGTATTTTATAATTATTAATTTCAAATTAACTTCATTCCCCAAAAAAATAACAAATGAAAAAATCGGTTTTTCGGTTAACCATCCAATGTAAATGACGTAAATTGTAACCGAACCAAGAAACCGAATATTTTAGCGATTTAGTTAACCAATCCGAAAAAAATCAAAAAAACCTAATTCAGTTAACTTAAAAATCGATAAGGTTTGTCAGCTTTTAGGTTCGGTTTTTTGGTTTCCGTTAATTTTAAACACCCCTAATACAAAGTCCGATACGATATATGTCAAGCCCACGGGTGATACCGGAAAGTCAATTTAGAAAAGCTGAAATTCTTGAAATTTAAATTTTGAAGATTTTATGTGTTTTTTCTACCGTATATTCAATAAACTATGTTAGTTTTACATGTTTATATATATATATATATATATATATATATATATATATATATATATATATATATATATATATATATATATATATATATATATAACCAAAGGTTTTCTTAATAAAGGACATGTCACATTAGAAATCTCTATTCTAATAAAAGAATAGTTTTATTCTCCTTTTGACATGTGTCACCATATTAGGCTTCATAATTAATGTATATTTTATTTTTCTTTTGCCATGTGTCACTGTATTATATCTCCTAATTAATGCATGTCACTTGCTAACTTATTGAATCTCCATTTCAAATTTCAAATTTTAAATTTTCCACTCTAATTACATTAAAATAATAACATTATAATGAAAATTAAATAAAATTAACACAAATTATAAAGTGATATAATTATACATATTTATTTAAAGCAATGATTATAATTTTATATAACTAAAAAATCTCTTAATGAATAATTTATTTAAAATAAGTGATTAATAATTTTGAGTTTTTAATATTAAAGTTTAAATAAGTTTGTAACCGTGGTTCCCACGGGTTATAAACTAGTTATAAAATAATTAGATTGTGGGTTATATATATAACCAAAGGTTTTCTTTATAAAGGACACGTCACATTAGAAATTATAAAATAATTAGATTGTGGGTTGGGCTCTAAACAATCTAAAACGTTGGGGTGCTTTGAATCATTATAATTATGTTTGGATCATTTATTGGGTCCGGTGGAGCATTTAAACATATCACCATTTATATGGATTCGTCATTCATGAGATTTCTTTGGCAGGCTGCCAGGCTTCATTTTCCCATTTTTATGACTTAACGCTCCCAAATACATGTGGAAATGTATCTTACAAGCTATGGAACAACTCACACTTAAATCGACAAATTATATCACAAAAAGGATATAACTTTTATCTCTAACTAGATCTATTAATGGATGCATAAAGGTATAAACTTTATACCTTCTGGAGATGACTAGGGGAAAAGAACTTCCAGATCCAAGGTTGCTTTAAGCTTCTAAGCACAATCACCACCTTCTCCTTTCTTCAAAGGTAATCAAAACCATCTTCTTTAGCTCACAAGGCTCAAACTAGGGTTAGGGTTTCAAGGGAGGACTTTGGGAAGTTGGAGGCTGAGAATGGAAAGGGATTGGGAGAGTTAAGGACCTTAAATAAGCTCAAAACCCAAAAATTAGGGTTTGGGTTCTGGTCGTGTATGCCCGACGTACGCTTCTAAATGCGCGACTTCACTATGCCAGTACGCGCAACGTACCAGCCTCCTTCCCAACTTCAACACACTTTCAATTTACTACAACTTCTTTGATCCAACTTCGATTTTGGCGATCTTTATATGCACGAAAGGTGTTGAAGAGCCCCACAATATTATCTAAATATATTGGACTAAAAGCTTTTCGAACCAAAATCCATATTTCATGCAAGATCCCAGTCTATGACTTTCCGTTTTCTACCCTTTGGCCCAAAACACAATTTAAAGGTTAAGATCTCGCAACCATTATTGCCTCCATCCAAAAGGCCTAAGCATTACCTCTTTAAGGCCCATAGCCTTTACACAATCTACTTCTGGCACACTGCCCTGAAATAAGAAATGCCAGGAAACAAGATGTTACATATATCAACATAATCAAAACAAAATAATCAATAAAAATAACCCTACTAATCAGATTAGCGAGAAAATTCATGAATGTCGGTTTTAGACTGGCGTAATGCCGTGGCAAAAGGCATGCCATATCGTGGAAGACTAAAGTTAGAGAAAAAAATTGTTTTTTCAATTCATCTCATGTACAATCAATGTTAGACAAAATACATGGACATGTGGACAATCAATTAATATTTAAGGGGCACATCAAGGGCGGAGCTTCATTATTTGATTTGGGGGGGGGGGGGGGGGGGTTCGAAAATATAATATGCATAAAAATTGGTGAGCGGAAGGGGAGGGGGCACAATTAAAATTTTATATTTTTGGGCCTAGTATGTATAAAATTAAAGTATATGGACTACTTCTTACCAAAAAATTCAGGGGGGCCACAGTCCCCCTCCCTCTAATAAAGCTCCGCTCATGGGCATAGTCAACCTATAATGATCTTTGTGATAACACTTTGAAGGTAACATACAATGAACAACAAAACCTACAAGAACCCTAATATATCAAAAATACCAAGTTAGGATTACATACCTTTGAATTTTTTAAGTAAACAATTCACTTCAAACCCTAATAGTTGATCTTAGAAACTAGCACCAAAAGTATGATGTCTCTAATGGCTCACACCCAAAACCCTAGAAACACTATAACGAAGATGATGGAGAGAGAGAGAGTGTGTGTGTGTGTGTGTGAAGAGAAGAGAGGGAAATTTCGTTCATAAACTTCTTAGAAAGGTTGTACATGAATTTTGGCTCCTGATAAGTCATATTTATAGTTTATGTAACTTACATGCAAATACAGATTTGAATTGATTAAATAATAGATTTAATTACAATTCAAATTATTTCTTTATATGCAACCAAGAGGCTTCCAGAAACCCTAGGAATCCCTCAAAAACAGTCCATACCATGGAGAGTTTTAAAATTGTTTATTTTTATTAAACTATTGAACAATTACAATTCACTTATTGCACTTTTAATTAATTTCAATTATCTCGAATTAATTCTAGATTAATTTTGACTAATAGTTAAATAATTATTATTGATTTCGCATTAATTTATTAATCACATAATAAATTAACAAATCATTTATATATTTCTAACTAATACATTAATCATATAATACATTAACATATCATTTCCCCATAATTTGTAGTTAGTATCATTTTTAGTTATTTCTGGTTATAAGTTTATAACCAATTTAATTTTAAGTTTATATCAATTTAATTATGAGCTTAGACGTCTTAATCTAACAGTAGTGACTCTCTCAATTCAGATGTTATGGGTTCGAGTCTTATTAGAGACATATGGTAGTTTATGAGTAGATTGATTTGTCCTTGAAAAAAAAACTATGTTATTATAAATTGATAAATTCTTTTTTAACACTTTTCATGAATGATTGTCTTTTTTGTAAAAGATATATTTTTTTTCATAATCCGTTTAGGCTTGAGGTAGTGGACTTGCTACCGCTCTCGTCAAACAATTTGTTAAATATCAAACACCACTCCTTAAGATTCACCGGAGGATGTGTTAAAAATGGATCGCCAAGCATTTAGCGAGAGGAGAGAGAAGAGAGAAAAATGTATTTGTGGATTTTGATTGGTTTATAACTATTGTTTTACGTTTTTCTTTATTCTATTTTCAAAATAAAGCCTATTAATTCAAAATAAAGCCTATTAATTTAAAACGTCACCACTCTTTATGAAATGAGTAGCAAAACATTTTAATGAGTTGGTAGGAAAAAAAAATGTGGCAGCACAAAAAATGATATGTCGCTAAAGGTGTTATCACTCCTTCCTTAAGCCTTGTTTGATACATATAGCAAATTCATAAAATATCAAGAATTTTACTTTTGTTCCCAACATTATTTTTCATGAAATAGTATGTCATCTCACTAAAAGGAATACACACATTTGGCTTTGAAAACGTTTTCTAGTACGCTGTTGCCAAAACAATTTTGTAAAGAGATACTTTAACAAAACAATTCTTATCATAAAAAATATTTGAAAATTAATAGGTCAAGTTATGTGGATCCCTTTTACATTTTTAAAGAACCCCTAATAATCATTTTAATTTTTTTTCTTAAAATAAACTAATCATTACAAAATAATTATTCTTTTATTAATTACCATTACATAATATTTTACCCCTCATTGATTATTTTATTCTTTTACTTTAAATAAAACTAATCCTTATATAATAAAAGTTACTAAAAGCTTCAATATAAAGATTTATTTGTAGAAAAAAAAAAATAGTAGTAGTTTAGATTCAAGCTCCACTCTTTTCTCTGCGACTTGACCTCTAGGCTCCATCCTACAGCATCTTTTTACGAGCCAGGGTCGGCCTCTGTTCACTTATTGGCTCGAGGGTCACACACCACCAGAGGCATCGCACGTGAAAGCATCGCATAGTTCGCAAAACCCCACGTAACGATGTCTCCCCGTGAATCCGAATTTCACCCATCTTTAATTTAAGCTCTCATTCACAGATCATAATCTACAGTTTAACGCTTTCAGCACCTATAGATCTGATAAAAATCACAAGGTTTCTTTTATCTGCGTCAAGCTCAAGTTCACCGGCGGCAATGGCGGATTGGGGCCCGGTTCTAGTGGCGGTGGTGCTGTTTGTGCTATTATCGCCAGGATTACTGTTCCAGTTGCCGGGTCACAACAGGGTGGTGGAGTTCGGCAGCATGCGGACCAGCGGCGCCGCCGTGATCGTTCATGCTGTTGTCTTTTTCGGCATTCTCACCCTCTTCCTGATCACCATCGGCGTTCATGTATACGCCGGCTAGTAATTTAAACTTTAACCTTAAACCATCAACTATTATATTTACATTTACCCCTTACTTGTTTGCTTTATGTGCTCTTTAAGCCCTTCATCTATGATCTATGTGCTCTTTAACCCCTTAATCTATTACATTGACCGTTTCATTACATTACTTCATCATTCCATTCCGTCCTCCAACCAAGTGAACCAACTACTTATTGTTGGCATGAAAGATATACAACATGCAAGATGATAAATCTTTTTAAAAGTAATTATATAAGCTTTAAAAGAAACATATTTTCATTCAATTTCTGTATTAAGAAATATATTTTAAGATCAGAAAAAGCAAAGTATGTTCCTTAAAACCGAATTGGTTACACCATAAATTAATACAGTTTGATAGACTGAATCTAAATTCGGTTAAGATTGATAAAACTCACAAGAAAACATAAACATATAAAATTTAAGATTAGATAGAACAAATTTTTCCCAACATGCAACACCGTATGTAGTAAATCAGATTTAGCAACAAAAGACTGAATCTAGCTTGTTAATTTCAAGCTGGCCAACCTTGCATTTGATGGTTCACGTTCGTAGAGGTCACCCCAGACATTTGTTCCGTTTGGTACCTAAAATTTTATGAAATATTAAGCATAAAAATCCTTCTTTTTATTTTTTGAAATATTAATCTTAAAATGGAGTTTTCTTACCCAATTTGTAAAGTAGTTTTACAGCCAGTTGCGTGATAGAAGGCGTCACGTGTGGGTTGAGACATTTGGTGTTGATGATGCCCATAAATCATGCCATTTGCATGTGCATCCCATTGGAGCGCCTCTGCTTGGCTTTCTTCTTCTAACTGTGACCACTACAAGTTTCTAAGTCTCAACTGTTCGAAAACTAGAGATAAAAGATAAGGGAAGATATGCAATAGATACCAATGTACTTTCATTAATTACTCAGTGTATTATTACAATCTACTTTCATTTCTATCTATTAAAGCATTGTAATTTCAGTTTATATGATATTAAGATATTGTACTATGGAAAATCTAACGGTTACAACGTTATACTTTTAAAAAAATCTTATTAAACATGTACACCTTGAAAAATCTACCAAATAGCGGTCAAAATTGCATTGTATTTTTCGATATATGTCATTATTATATAACCGGGTAGATTTAAAAAGTTAAAAAAGTAAATGGAAGTAGGATATTAATAAACAAATCAATGAAAGTACATTTTTAGTTCTTGCATTTAACCAAAAGATAAGCATATGTGCATACTCTTAGTCGAAGCGTCTTGTTGGACTCGTAAAGTTGGTGTTCCTGAAAACAAAATTAAAACGTTTACAAATGCAATTACTATTAAGCTAAGAATTTAAGATAATAAAATTCAAGATCTAATATATTTTAAAATTTAAAATCCAAAAATTAGTTCGTACCATCTTCTGTTGTTCATAGAGCTTATCCAGCAGCGATTGAGTCTGTGCAAACAAGATGGTAGGAAATTACGAACAATAAAAAAAAATTTAAAAAGTTAAAATTTTTACTCTATTTCTTAGATAAAGAAACATAGATGGTATCCATGAATCCAATATGGATTCGCGTTTTTGTTGATATGGTAAAAGGTCAAGGTGTTGACTTTCAAGAGTCACGTAATATCTAGTAGCATTTGATAATGAACTTTGAAGAATAAGCCTGTAAATAACAAATGTACCCTTATTGTTCTAATCTGTTTCAATGAACAATTAAGTTGTCTTTCAAGCGACTCGAGCTCGTTGGTAGTTAAAGAGTCTATCTCCTCGCCATAGTAATTCCTGAAAGTTACAGCAGTAAAAAGTAAAAACCGAGTTCACAATGGATTTGTGGAAACTACAAACAAGGGTTCTTGCCTTTCGAGTTGTTTCAGAGCATCGTAGCGCTCTTTAAGCCTCATGTATTCCTGGTAACTGCTTTGTTCCTAATCTCCACAAAAATATTCGCATAATAATTAATAATAAACATATTCATAAACCCATGCGTCTATATATTATTATAAACCTAAAATTTTCGTAAATCAACCCATGTAACAAATCTGACATATACTATTGGAGATGATAAAACTCAAACGTGTCTATGAAAACATTTGCTTAAAGGTAAATTGCTTATTTATTTAATAATTTACTATCTTTCTGTTATTTGTGTAATAGTGTGGATTATATCCTAATTACGCGCCTACATTTCAAATTAGCATAAAACCATACGACATTTTATGTATATTATGTTTAACGTATAAAACATAGTAGTTAATTTATTGTATTGTCCCTGTGGAGAACGAATTTGCTGCTTAAATTGGTAAAATATAAAACTTTGTTAAGTAAAAAAACATTTAACCTTTTTAAATGTATATATATATATATATATATATATATATATATATATATATATATATATATATATATATATATATATATATATATATATATATATATATATATATATATATATATATATATATATATATATATAGACATAATAGCTATTTAAGTAATTTTGGAAAGTTGGCTTTAGCAAAAAAAAAAATGAAATTTAAGATTACAAATATTTGCATTATCCCTTATTTCATAATTATATTGTTGATTTGATCAAAACCCAAACGTTTTGAACTTCCCATATCTGAAACATCTTATATGCAATTTTTTATAGATATAAAAGTTTTTCTAATATACGCTAAATAATTATGAACCAGAAGCGACAAATGAATCGATTAGATATCATGTCAAAAGTTTAAACATATAATTATACAGAATTATACATTAATGGCTCACAATTACAGTCTATATTTAATAGTTACAAAATAACTAAATATTTGGAAATATAGTGTTTTTATAGCATATTAATTAAAGTTATCCACACATAATATAAAATCAAAATAAATGTTTCTAAAAGTTTTTTTTTGTTCATTTAGAAGAAATGTAATAAAAATTATTATCTTTATAAAACTATTAATAATTTTTTTGTAATAAAAAAATATATAAAACCAATATACTAATGGTTGAACATTTATTTAGAAAATCTTGGTTATATAATTCATTTAATAAAAATCATCTTATCATGTAAATTAGTAAAAAAAAAATATTCTTAACACATAATTCATTAGAACCATGTCATATATAAAAAAAAAAAAAAAAAAATAACGTTCAAGTTACAATATTGTGTGTTTCGATCTTAGATTGAATCATTTATGTATACTTTCAGGTAAAGTATTACTTAAATTTTAAAGAGTATATAAAATATCGAAATAATCATTTAATTAACCCTCGCTTAAAACCTTATTCTCCATTGCCCATTCCCTATATATTCAGATTTCTTTTCGATTTCATATTAAAAAATAATCTTGTCAGCTTCCTTCATATAAGTTTTTCGAAAGAACGTTTTCAAATCAATAAAGACATTGCATATTTGATGGTTAATATATAATCTTTACGTCTAAATTCATATAGACATATACAATGGATATTTAATTATTTATAAGAAGCCAACTATATCAAAAAAACCACCGGTAACCGATCATACCTGAAGATC
The DNA here is from genome assembly GCF_002870075.4 of Lactuca sativa. Lineage (NCBI taxonomy): Eukaryota > Viridiplantae > Streptophyta > Magnoliopsida > Asterales > Asteraceae > Lactuca > Lactuca sativa. The sequence goes on from NC_056623.2 coordinate 35,663,891, forward strand.
CTCTTTCGCCGGCTTTCTTTGTTCCGGTGGCCCAAAACTGCATTTCTCATACCTCTCAAGTGTCTTCAACATGCTTTTGATTTCAAAGAACATACAAGATAATTAGGGTTTCTTTGCTCCAATAGCCCGAATGTAAGATTCGAAATCAAAGTATATATTATAGAGGAAAAGTTGGTTGAAAGATCTGCAGGAATATTTGAAGAAGATAATATAATTAGGGTTTGTTTATACCTTGAGGTACTGGAGAACTCATAGAGTTTGCCACGAGTGGAGAAGACGATGAGAGCAACCTCAGCATCGCAGAGAACAGAAAGCTCATAAGCTTTCTTGAGAAGCCCATTTCTTCTCTTGGCAAAGGTGACTTGCCTGTTTATTTTGTTCTCTATTCTCTTCAACTCTAACCTCCCTTTTCCCATTGTTTCTTTCTCTTCTTTCTTATTCTATCTCTCTGATCTCTTCTGTTCTCTTTTATAACCCTAAAGGTAACTTTGACCTTTAATACTTAAACCCACCTCAAAATAAATATTCCTTTATTTCCTTTAAAATTGTTATTATATATTCTAGCTATCTCTAAGATGGCCTAAATATATTATGAAAAAACATGGGAATTAATTGGGAAAAAGAAATAAAAGACAATGTATTCAAATAACACCAAATTGTTGAAATGATAACAAACATATATATGATATATCATCCAAGCATCGATTTAGTTTCATTTACGTTAAACCAACCAAAATGACTAAAATGCCCTTGATGGTTAAAAAAAATCGTTAAATTAGGTTTCGACTGGTTTGGTTGGAAATTGGAACCGATAGGGAAAGAAGAAGGTGGTGTTGCAAGAGGGTAGGACGTTACGTTTTTGAAAGAAAAGGTCTACATGACTATCAAACTTACTAGTTTTCTTTTTTCCGTTTTGCATAAAAAATTTAAAGAAAAATGTGAAACAAAACGTGCACATTATCCCGTATATGTTTTCTTATTGTAAATAGCATGAAAGTTACATAAATGATAAAGTTTAAGTGGCCAAGTTTATAACAATTCCTCTCGTCGTACATTATCATCTCCGAAATCAATAAGAAAACAAATGCTAGTTTTTAGAAAGGTGAATAAACCGAAACAAAAGATGAGATCTTTCTCCATCAATGCCTAAATCTCACGATGATCTTATGCAACAAATAAGATTTTTCAAAAGAATGTGTACATGGATAAAGTAATAAAGAAATGAAGTTTGAGCAATTTTATGAGATGTGAATCAATAAGTTATAGATTATTAATAATTTTAGTCCTTAGATTAGATAAGAAGTTACTAATTCGTTAGCTTATTGCTTTTGGCAACATGTGTAAAATGAAAAGAAAAGAAAAGTAGAATAATTATAGTAGAGTGGGGTAGGGGGAAATGAAAATGCATTAAATCTAAAGAAATATGGCGAAAAGAAAGGAAGATGGAAAAGGTGACTGAAAGGAAGATGATACCTTAACACTTTGGTGGACATTTTAATGAATTTAACTGGTCCCACTTTGCTACGTGTCATCAGATCAACACATCGCTTCTGCTGGGTCTGATTGCTTCTGCTTCTATCCTCCACTCATTGTACTTGCTTTTGCTGGGGTCCACCACACTCCAACAAAATGCCAATTGGGTTCTTTGTTTTGCAGTCTGTACAACTCGATGATGCAGTGTCCGGTTTTGGTATGAGTGAGAAAGTGGAGCTGTAAGTCCATTGGGGTATTATTGGAAATTACTTGTTGGCTACATGGGTCAACTGAAAATGGCAACTTCCCACTTCAAAATCACTTTCCATAATTTACCCTTCGGTACTTCCAGGGTTAATACTCATTTCATTTTCCATAAATAAAAATCTCATACAAAAAACTTTTATCCTATTATTGTTTTATTAAAATTACCTACTTTTTGATTATTTTAACATGAAGAAGTTTTCAATGATATTTTAAATATTTAGCAACGTACGCCACACCAATCCATTTTATAAATAAAGTTTTAAAATTATATTGATAAAAGTTAGATATCATTTTATTTGTTGATTGATAAATATATAAAGTCGGTACAATTGACTAATTCCATTTTACACTATGTAATGAAAATATATTATATATAATCGAACTCATATGTAGGAAATGTATATTAAAATAAGCACAAAAATATACACAAAATATACGTTGAAACATAAAGAACCTGAATTTAGACTGACATGTAGATAAAAATAAGTAAGTTTTATATTATTTTTTTAAGTTAACAAATGGAAGTTAAATAATCAAAATTGTATTGTATTTGACCCGACTCATATGTAGCCATCGTACATAAAAATAAGCACGAAAACGTAAAAAAAAATACGTTAAAACGTAGACAAATTCAAATTTATACCAATATGAACATAAAAAAAATTAGTTTTTTTTTAAATAACGAACGAAAGCTATAAATTTACATCGAAACATTGATCATCTTGAATTTATACCGATATATACATTAAAATAAGAACATAAAAATTTAAATTTTTTTAGTTAACAAACGAAATTTGTTAAGAAAATCATAATATATATACCATGAGGATAAACAAAAGTTTAGATAATGGAAATGGTGAAAATTACATTTTACAAAGTTCAAACTAAAGATGATAAAAATGACATTTTAAAAAATAGAAAATTAAAAGATATCATTTTACAAAGTATTTTAAAAAACATAAAAGGTAAAATCGTCACTTTAAAAAAAAATATAGGAATAGAAAATGTCATTTACAAAGTTTTAAAAACTATAAGGCGAAAAATTGTCACTTTAAAAAGTATATGGGGGGCAAATGTAGGTGGAAACTACACATTGCCTTTTAATATAGATATAATTGTATTTATACTATAAATATCTATTCGGTATATATAAACCGACGGATCTATCTCTATGCTTAAGCTACCCTTCAAATTTTTTCTCGTAATGAAAATTTTCTGAGAAGTATTCCAATGCAATGTAATTGTTTTGACATTCTATCCTTAAAATAATGAGTTACTCATAACATCTTATTTTGGATCTACCATTATATATATATATATATATATATATATATATATATATATATATATATATATATATATATATATATATATATATAGCTAGGTTCAAATGTTTTCACTATCTATTGTGTGCATGTATGATTGATTCTGAACCAATCATTTTAGTTATTTTAAAAAAGTAATTAATATCCATTATATCTTCAACATGTAATATGCATTAAAAACTTTTTCTTAAAATAACTAAAATGATTGGTCCAGAATCAATCATACATACACACAATAGATAGTGAAAACAAAATAACCTAACCCTATATATATATATATATATATATATATATATATATATATATATATATATATATAGAGAGAGAGAGAGAGAGAGAGAGAGCTAGGTTCATATATAACCTACAAGTATTGTATGAACGTATGACGCATTCTCAGCCAATCAATTGAAAAGGGTACCATGGTAATTTACATATAAATCATTTAATTAATTTTAAATGATAATCTTGTAATCATGGTAATTGAGATTAACAAGGAATTTGATTTCAAAAGCACCATCTATATATCGACCTAATTTTGGGAGGTTCTTTTTGGGATAAATTAAGATTCACACATAAGAAGTAAAGGATGAAGAACGCCGCCTTCGACTTGCCATCTCCACAAACGCATAACACCATCGTCGGACCACTACCGGTATCCTATTTCACCATTGTTTATGTTTCCTCTTTATCACAACCTTTCTTCTCCGACATAGACTATATCATAGACAGGGTTATCACGACGTCTCTGTCCTATTCTCTGATAAATTGTTGTCTCGTCTAAAAAAATCGAGATGATATTACCTCTTTACCTCTCTCTCAATTCACAAAGTAAACCTTGAATCCTTATATCATATTCATCAAATCTCATAGATCGATCTCCATGACTACTTCAGAACCCGAGATCTTTGTCTACATGGCTAAGCTAATTAAGCAAGCTGAATAATATGATGGTGTGTCAAAATTCTTTTTCTTTGATCTTTCTATTTTATTTATATTTCGCTACTCATCATACTTGGAACAAGGATTATCCGATTTATATTCACATTCATGTGATTTTTTTTTTTCCGATTTTATAATTGTTTCATATCATCATCTTGTTGCTGGAATGAAATTTATGGAGAGAAAGAGATACAGATGACTCAAAATTGATCTTATTCTTTCTACTTGATAGTCTTTTATATAGTTTAGTTGTTTAGCACATACAAATTGCAACATGTATTTATAGTTTCAAACTAGAAGCTTACTTTGGGATCTAAATTGAATAATCCAGATTATGATTCGGGTTTTATAACTTGATTATCCATTATACATATCAACTTCTACGTGTTACGTATGTTGATTTTTAAAAATTCCAATGAGCTAGAAAATTTATACCATTTTTGTGGTGTTAATTTGATTTTGAACTTGACAGCTTCATAGTATGGTCCTAATCTAACCAGTTATGCTTCCTTTTATGTAGATTAACATTTGTTTGACAGATTTGTTCCACTGTAAGCTTCTAATCTGACTAATTTTTCATATTCCTCAGATTCACTTAATATTCTTGTTTCTATTTTAGTGCTTTTGTTTATTCTATTTATCATTCTTACGGTTTAATGTTGACAGAGATGGTAAAAGAAATGATAAAAGTTGCAAAGTTAGGTGTGGAAACTGATTGTGGAATAAAGGAATTCGCTCTTAGTGGGGTACAAAAATGTAATTCGTTCAAGGAGAGCTTCATGGTGGATTTTTTCATCAATAGAGTAGAATGAAGAATCAAGATGTAATGATCAAAATGAAAAAGGTATCAGGAGAGGATTATCGACAGAAGTGGAATCATAACTAAAATACGTTTTTTCTATATAATATCAATGTATATTTACTTGTTTTTCCTTTTACAATATTAAAAAATAAGCCTGATTTTTTTACCATGAACTGGCTTATATTATTATTGAATGAATTCTTATTATTAAATAATGGATTTTGATTCTTAAAGAACTATAGAGGCTGAAGGTGGCGGTTTGTGATGTTGATGGCGTGTTTTTGTGCAGGTATATGTCATGAGAGCATGGTGATGCAGATGGTAATCAATATCAATAAGAGAAAGTGAAAAAACAAAAAGTTTTAGACATTGTATTCTTCAAATATTCTTTAAGAATGATCGAATTCTTCACGAATTACAATCGTTCATAGTAGTGGTTTGTGATGATGATTAAAGCGAAGAGACAAAAAAATTTAGACATTGTATTCTTCAGTTGTATAAAAAATGTGGTGTTATAGAGTTAAAAAACTATATATATTCTTCAAGAATTACTTCATTCATATAAAATATTTGTGGTATTATAGTTAGAAACTTTAGTTCTTCAAGAATTCTTCAGTGTATACAATATGAAACATGTTAAACCATTTATTAATCATAAATTCTAAAAGAATATTTGATTGATTGTTATGTTATACTGATTATTTATCCTAAATTGTAAAAGAATATTTGATTAATTGTTATGTTATACTGATTACTTATCCTGAATTGTAAAGTTAAACAAATTATTTATCCTAAATTATAAAGTAAATATTTGATTGGTTATTAAGTTAAACAATTATTTATACTAAATTCTAAAAGAATATTTGATTTGTTAGTATATTCTCACGTACTTCAAGTAAAAGTACTCTTCAAGAATTCTTTATTAATATATCTTTTAGAAAAGAGTTGAACGTGTAATCCATGTCTTATTCTTCAAAAATAATAACAATAATAAGAAAGAGTTGAATTTATCTCTTTAAAACGCACATGAAAAGTTAATTTTCAAAAATATTATTTTGTATTTCTTAAATTTTTATTTGAAACTTCCCTGAAATTTTGGTTTGTTTCATTTAGTATCTGAAATTTCCTAATTTATTTTTAAACAAAATATCAAATTTACCCTTATTGGTTTTTTAAATTTAAAAAAGAATTAAATTTTCCATTTAATTACCATCATGCCATTATTCATCATAACCATTCATTTTTTATAATCTAATGGACCAATAATGGTCATACATTCACACAATAATTGTTATTCACATTTAATCCTAACCTTATATATATATATATATATATATATATATATATATATATATATATATATATATATATATATATATATATTGCTTCCTTTTGTTTAATCTAATCTAACGAACCAAATAATAGCCGGTTGATTTTGTACAAGAACAACACGATCGATTGGTAAAGAATTAAACATCTCAACAATAAAGATTTTTTTGGATTTGAAGAAAATTATGTAACAAGTGTCATCATGAAAATTCAAACATACCATTGAAATTTGAAAGTTGAAACTATTCTCAAAAGATATGAAACCGAGTTACATTTGTATCCGCTTTTACTCTTATATTTCAGGTTAAAATACACTCTAGATCTTGGTTCAAATGTCATTTGTTGACTCTCTTTGAGTCTTTGTTATTAATATATATATACAAGAATACAATAAATAAACGTGGTAAAGTTAAGAAATGAGAAATCCTGCATCATCACAAATACATAAAGGTGAGAATTTCGACCAATTAACTTAAAACGTATTCACTAAGGTGATAATTTGCACAAATTGCATTCGGATAGTCAATCTTAACAATGAAAATGTGTTTAGATGTCCTAACTTAAACTGTTTGTGCAGTCGTTAAACTACAAGGCAAACATGGTAATTTCTGGAAGCTGAGGGGTTGAAAGGGGAAAATTCTTGGAGCTGTGGACTAAAGCTGGAAGCAAGTAGAGGTTGGAGGGCTAGATTGGTAGTTAACTACAAGATTAGTATATAAAGCATTTAATCTCTTATTTTCTAGTTTGTATTCATTCTGAAAATATCCAATGTTCAGAGCTCTGAGTATTCATCGTTTTGCGATAAACCCTAAATTTGTTCATAATATTTTCTTGATAATGATGTAAAGGTTCTTTGGTTTCTAATAATTGTTTTCCTTTGTATGTTTAGTTTTGGAAGTTTGCAACCTTTTTTGAAGTTGAAAAAAATGTTTTATCATGTGGGGAATTTCTCTTTGAAATTCGTATGGGTAGTCTCTGTCTTATTTGATAATTCGATCTTGAGTGTTCGTTGAAATAATTCGAAGGTCTTCTGTTTTTTTCTTTTCGTTTTATTATTTTAATAGATTGATAATTTTGATATTCGGTTATGATTTATTTTATTGTTTTTATGTACTTATATATTTATGGTTTTATGTTTTATGATTTACGATTTGATTTTTTTATATTAGATTAGACGATAAGATTTGAGTTATTGAGATAGTGAGATTTTTATGTTGAGGGATCTGGTTGTCTTATTGACATAGTGGCGAAGTCTCATACATAAATAAATAATCTTTTTGAGATATTAATAAATTTTCTCAATCGAGTTTGGATACATTATATATATAGCCAAATTATCTCAATCAAGTCTGATTGGACAAATACATACCACGTTTTGAAGAATTGTGTGGTTTTGTTTCATAACACGCTTCGTAAAAATAAAACTATAATTGAGCCGACTTGATGCCCAATAAATCAGAAAGGATATTTGTGGCTGTCAACTGTGTTGTTACCTTGTGGGCACAAAATAATAATTTATTCTAACACATGTTAATAGTCACTGCAAGAGTCTATAGCCAAAATTTGGACGAAACTTGATAACTTAGACAGTAGGTTGTGATTTTTTTATTGTTTTTATGTTTTTTTTTTATTTCATTTCATTAACCTGAAACAGAAAAAGCACGACATGTATTCTTTCATAGAACTTTCAATGTTTAACTCATTCTAAAACCAGGAACAAGACTCGGCAATTTCTTATTAACAATGAAATTTCATTTAAATTCCAATACCGAGATCAAATTCAGCAAAATACAGAAAACATAGACGACAAATAATTTTATAAAAAGTAAAAGACTTAATAGAAATATATGCACAAACATAACAAGTCGCCACCCAAAATAAGCATCCAACAAACACTATAAGCAAAAAAACGTTATTACCATTTTTCTCCAGAACAAAGAAAACATCTTTAAATCCCCTTTGAAGGGGTATAAGACATGAGCAGATAGACAGCGCTATATACATGTAAGCAACAACGTACTGATTTCTGTTGTTGAGATTCTTTAACATACGCACCCAAATCACCACGTCCAATTTCCCCACCACAAAATGTCCCCGCAAGTGTCGCATCAGGGAAGTTGTTTAAAAATGGTGAGCTGTCAATATTCGGTTTCCCAAAAAATGACTCACCCCGACCACAGCATGTGAAAACAAGACCACCATACACTTCCTTTTTATGCCCTCTACTGGTGCTTCCTTGTTTAAAACATTTTAAATTGTTGGAGACATCGGTGTTTGTAGATAACGCGGTGTTGGAATCTGAGTGGTAAAAGCGAAATAAATCCCCTGTTTTTATGCCAACGTCACCTACAAAGAGATACTCCTGGTTGTCCCTGAAAAGGCCAAATTTTTGTTTTATTTATCAATTCAATTTGTAGACTAAAAATGAGCAAGAAGAAATTCACTATCTTACCCTAGAACTTCATGGAATGCGAGTGAAGTTACCCATCCCACTTTATCCTGCCCAATTGAGCATTTTCTTCGTTTTGTTACCCCAATGTAGAAAGTAGGAAACTGAATTCGATCTCCTAGCTGTCATAAATTATAAACAGATAAAATGAGATAGAAAAAAACAATTTGGAGACAAAAATAATGCATTATATGCATATTAAATAAGGGTAAAGAAGAATTTGAACATACTTCATCATAAACTTGATTCAAAATAGTTTCACCATCGATATTTTCACGCAACCCTTCTCTTCTTGCAGTGAGCCAGGTCATTGAATCACGGTGTTTCTCTCTAACAGATGCCGCCTTGTATGTGGGGCCCACAGGTGACAAACCGCTTGATAATACAGCATTGAAATGGGTTTCTACAGTGCCTGCTCAAAAATGTTTTAAAATAAATAAAATCCTAATGCAATAATCAAATCATGCATGAAAAATGAAAATCATCTATCTCTAAAGATGTGATTTTGAAGTTACCATGACGTTTGTTCTTGTCAACTGCAAATACCAAGGCAACAGCTGTAGACATGTGTCCTTCTGTGGCGCTTGTGTCCCTTGAACTTCCATTGCTATGTAGAAACTGGCAACCACAATCACCAACTATGACAGTATCTGGTGACATGGCAAAATCTACCAAAAATGAAAAGAAAAAAAAAAGATTAAAAAGTAATTATATTATATAAGTCTGTAAGTATAGCACTTATGTTTCTGATTGCAACACTCACCCATCTTTTCCATAACAGATTTCATGCCTGCTTCAAAGTCCTGTATATGGAGGCATCAGAAATGGAACAAAGATAAGATTTTTTTTATGTATATAACAAAGAGTAACGACTTACACTGAACATTATTATGGCAGCAGGGGATCTACATCCTGAAATAGAAGTTGAGTACTCCCTAATGTCTATCACAAATTTGTCTATCATGACAGCTAGTGGTTCCTGATAACATGTATGTATCCTCTTGTTAATTTTGAAAGAAAGAGAAACATATCGAAGATGAAAATATGAGTAATAGAAGAAAATATAACTATAATGATGAGTTATATTAGCACAATGTTTTAAAATGTTAACCATCTTCTTCATTCCATCTAAAAATGGAGGTAAAAAAATTTAGAAGATGGTTCTAGATGCAATGCCTTGTTCAACAAAGATGAGATCATGAGATTTCTTGCCTCAATTTCCTTTAGAAGTGGAATTGCTTCGACTTTTAGCCCTGGTAGAAATCCAACAATCAGCATGATTGCTCTATTTGCACTCTCAGATAGAAGTAGAGGAACGCCTGGATCATCATCCTCTTCCGTAAGTTCCCACTGAATCTGTGGATTGTTGAAATCATTAGTTTGTTAATCCCAGAGAATCACAAGTACTAACTTGACATTTGGTAATCAATTTTACTTAGAAAAATCAAATTATGTAAGTAGAAGACAGAGTAAACCTCTTTGAATTCGTCAGAAAACACATCCCTTCCAATGATTCCAGATGGAACATTAGTAATCACTGGAACTTTGGAGCCTAGTTTTGCAGTAATCTGCATGTCATTCATGGAATCAATAAAACTCTCAAGTATGCAACAACGAAGTATTTCCATCCATTTTGAGGAATGGAAGACAACAGCATTCTGATTTTTTATGTCAAGCTGATGATTGATTACTTGAAAATTGAAATTGATATTGTTGCAGAATAACATCAAACACCAGCTCATTCATGGTTATAAAGTTTGATGTAGTTCATAATTTTACACGGGAATTTGAAATTCTACATCAATTTTGTGGAAATGTAACAAGTTTGACATCCAATGTAAAAGAGTAGATTTTCTATTTGTGCTGGAGTGTGGACGAGGCCAAAAGAGATGAATAACATACGAGTTGGTGAGCCTGGTGCAAATCGAACAAAGGACCAACAGAAGCAATGGCAAAATGAGGACGAATCGGCTCTGATAGTACTTTATTCAACACGTCTTCTACAGCAACCTAATGATAATTGGGGAATAACATTAAAATTGTCTAATGACACGATTTCGGTTATAGTTAATGATGCTTATAAATTTTAGGGCTTGAAATAAGGTACCTCGAGAGAAGAACTAAAAGAACAGGAAGAGGAGAGCTTGGGGCGACAAAGGACGCGATCGCAAACGAGGTTCCAGGAGCGGCTAACGCAGGCAGCGGAGGCGAAAGAGAAGGCCGGAAGCCTAGCGACTATGTTTTGAAGAAGGTCTTCCCCGATGAGATCAATTGTGGCTGCGATTCCACAAGGCGGGGCTGTCCGCGATGTCGACGGCGATGCCATTGCGGTGCTTGATTGTGCTATTTTGCCGATGGAGTGGTGTTGTGGGTTTCGTACACTTACCTCTACCGCCCGTTAGCCCTGAGGTGCACCCAACCTGTTCGACTCTTATCGGGTCGGTTCAAATCGGTGTGTTAGATATTTGAGGGTGTTTTGATATTACTTTTTTCAATGTTAGAATTTTGTAACTATTGTATATAAAAAATCATTTCAAAATATTTTTTTCATTAACCAAACATTTTTTGATTATTTTTAGACTTTTTTGAAAAGTCAAAATTAAAAGTTGTTTTAAAAGCAATCCCAAACACGCTCACCACAATTGTTGAGTCTTATTCGGCCCGTTAAAGAAAAAACGTGGGCCGATATATATATATATATATATATATATATATATATATATATATATATATATATATATATATATATATATATATATATATATATATATATATATATATATGGGGTTGAATTCATATGATGCAATGATATTTTGTGAGACATTGGGATAAAATCTGGACCATTCATCTATCATGATCTACGAATAAGATTCAATAAAATTAAACATATAGAGGCGGTGGAATTTTTGAAATTCTATCAAACTTTTGGATTAATGAAAGACACAGAAGGGTAGTATCATAACTTTGTTTTTAATTGATTTGCAATCGTGAGTCAAACAAATTCATTCATTCTTCACGCACCAGAAAACTCTCGCCCTCCAACAAACCCAAAAAACCATCATTCTTCCTGATCTGCAATCCTGATTTAAGAACTTACCCGGATTCGATTTCCTTTCATTTTGATTCTGCTTCACATTGCTCTTCCTAAAATCACTGAATCGATTTGATTTTGTTTATGAATTGTTTCTTCAAAAACCCTAAGAATCGATTATGATTCATTCTCATTTTGATTTTCAGTAATCTGATTCATATTTTAAATCGTGATTATATTTTTTTCATCAATTCAAAGTTCGTTCGCAGTAAAAATTTTTCAAATCTCTCAAGAAAAACCCGAAGAAACTGATTATGATACTCATTCTGAAAACCACAATTTCATTCTACCACAAATCAAAGCTTGGATACATCTGATTTTGAATCTCTTGATTCTATTTTTTTCATAAAAATGGAACAATCAGGTAAGATGGCATTAATATCTCGTTTAGTTTGTTTTTATGATTCTGATTTCGATTTTGATTCTAGATATTTTATGATAATGATTTATAAAACACTATTGTGAAATTATGTACTGTAGCAATTTATTTGTTTACTACACCTATGGTTAGTCTTTGATCCAACTTATTGTAGCTAGGGTTAGCAATAAGTTTTAGAATTTCAGAATCTTTGATACCAAATGTCTTATATAAATTTATTTGACCCAACTTGCCAAGTTGTCTAATCAACTCGGAAATGGGGAAAACCAAAACAACTCGCCTAGTTGACCAACCAACTCGTCGAGTTTGCCTGAGACCCAACAACTTAATACATTAAGCACTAAATCCATAAGGACATGGCCCCAAACACATAGATTTGACTTCCTTAAGCTGGGAAACCACGTAAAGTTGCCAACGTTACGTTTATGCATGTCTAAATGAAGCTCTTAAGATTAAAATGGACTTAATAATTGACTTAATGCATGCATGACACCAAAATCCTCATAAAGTTTGCACCTTAAGCTCAGGGGTACCAAAATCAACTTAGATCTAAAAGAACAAACCCTTCACTCAATCATCATCCCAAAAAGAGGCTAAAACACAACAAAACCCAAAATGAGGAGATCTAATCATCTACAAATCAAGGTATGAACTTGATACCTTAAAGTGACTGCAAGAAATAGAGGGATTTTGCAACCAAGACTTCCTTTTCCAAGCTAGAAACTTCAAGATCTTCTAACTCCTTCACAATGTACAAAATGGACACCAAACTTCCTTCCAAGGCTCAAAAACCTTGACAATGGAGGCTACAACTCGTTTTAGGGTTTTGATATCAATGGAGGCTGATAAGGAAGCCATAAAAAGGACTTAAGGCATTTAAATAGGGTGTAAGTCCCTAAAAATTAGAATTTCCTTCCCAACCACCAACTTGCTGAGTTGAGGCACCTCAAATCGTCGTGGTGGCTCATTTAATCCCATGAATCATCCATCATTGTCACACCCCCAAACCAGGATGGTGGAAACCTCTGGGGGTGGATGACTTCATGAACAATATCACAACATAAAGTATAATAGTGATCAAAGCAAACACAACCATCATAAATATAATTGATAATGGTACATTGTTTCTAAGTATTGTATGTTTCAAAACCAATTACATTATGATGACAAAAATGAATAGTATGACATCGTAACGTCCCATCCTCAAAAGTCTTGCGACTACTTGTTTGACGGTTTCCTGATAATACATGTAGTTTTGAAAAGTGTCAACAATTAAGTTTGTGAGTTCATAAGAGTTTTATATGGATAAAAATCTATAATTCTTTCCTTATAAAAAAATGATATTATTTGTTCCCAGAAAATCCAATATTTTCTTAAAATGATTTGTAGTCTTAAAACCCTAAGACCAAAAATGTGTAAGTATTTCTATACTTAAAATAGTATTACGTAGTTTTATTCTTATATAAAACCATTTAAACGCATGTTACCCCATAAACTAAATGTATCATTGATTTCCCATGTGAGTTATTACAACCATGCTAAAACCGAAGTTGGCCTGCTGCGACGTTCTTCAAGCGTCGGAATGTTAGACATTTGTCACCCATACCTACCGATCTATTTATAGTTAGCAGCTTAGGTGCGGGATTGTCAGTCTCGTATACATCTATACACAAGTATCACGCTCTCTTACCGAGATTCTGGTTATAATTTTACCGAGATTCTGGTTATAATTCAGGAATTTAGTGTGTACTCTGGTAGGTACAGTGAAGTCTTTGTCTCACATAATTGTTTCAACAAGTTTACGTTTTATTGTAATGAAAACTCTTGTATGTGTAAATATCACTTTTCCATAGTATTTACATAGTGTATAAGGATTATATACTTTTATATAACTATTTGTTTTGTCCCAAAATGTTATAATAGTGATAATGACTCATAAACTATACCTATTATAGTTTATTATAAATATTTCGTTGTATATATATATATATATATATATATATATATATATATATATATATATATATATATATATTGTAACGACCCAAAAATCACGACTAAAATTTCTTTTGAAACATTACTAAAATCATATTTATAAAAACCGTATCATAAGTCATAACATAATTTCTCGAGTATTAAATCAAAACATAACATCATTATCAGAGTCAAACGTTCCCAGGCTAACTGACTATGGTGTGCGCACTGCAATCTTCCCGAGCTCCTCTTTTGAAAACCGAGTACCTGAAACCAAAACTGAAAACCGTAAGCACGAAGCTTAGTGAGCTCCCCCAATCTACCATATACCACACAATAACATATAAAGCACATACTAGGCCTTGCCCACTGCATCGGACCGAAGTCCGGGCTAACTGGGGCCTTGTCCCCTACATCGGACTGAAATCCGAAGCTGACTGGGACCTTGTCCCCTACATTGGACCGAAGTCCGAAGCTGACTGGGACCTTGTCCCCTACATCGGATCGAAGTCCGAAGCTGACTGGGACCTTGTCCCCTACATCGGACCGAAGTCCGAAGCTGACTGGGACCTTGTCCCCTACATCGGACCGAAGTCCGAAGCTGACTGAACATAGCATGAACATATCCACTAGCATGAACACACATATACTACATCGGGCCGTAGCCCGGCTCACATGACACATAAATCCTGTCTGAGCCACGAAGGCATCAACATGCTAACTACTGCATCGGATCAAATCTGGAAACTACTACTAGCTAAACGGGCCGGCATTGTGGCCTTAGACCCGTTTCTATTGGAAGGAAACTCACCTGAACTGCTAAGCTCTGTTGATAAACCTCTGGCTGCTACTCGACAATCTCCTGAACCGCTGTTCCTCTAGCTCTCCGAGTTGTCAATATCCATATAACACTTAGTCCAACTGACCTCCAAAGGTCAACTAGGTCAACTCTGGTCAAGGTCAAAATCCTGGTCAAAGTCAACCTTCCAGGTCAACCCTACTCGCCGAGTCCTCCTAATGACTCGCCGAGTTCATATGCTCAGGGTCTTTCTATTCGCGACTCGACTCGCCGAGTCAGTCTATGACTCGCCGAGTCCAACTAGTTCCAAGTCCTGACCTGACCAACTCGCTGAGTCACCACCCGACTCACTGATTCGAGTCTCAACTCGAAGGGTTTGGGGTTTCGCGACCTGACTCGCCGAGTCCACTAATAGACTCACCGAGTCCAAGGCAATCTTCAACCAACTCGTCGAGTTGTTCTTCCAACTCGCCGAGTTCATGCTTAACTTCATCCGACACGACGAGCTGTTCATCCCACTTGTCGAGTTCCTCCTCATCTTCAAGCTACTCGCCGAGTCCACTCGAAGGACTCGCCGGGTCTATTCAGATCTCCATACATGCAGAGGACTTTTGAGTCATGCATGGACTCCATACTGCAGATCTACCCTTCCCAAGCCTATTCCCTACGTAAAGTTGCAAACTTTACGTGTAGAGAATGAGATCTAGGCACCATTCACCATAAACTAGGGTTTAAAACAAAAGGGGCTCAACAATCAACCCATAGACTGATGCTTTATAATTCTCTAGGCCAGGATACACATAGATCTGAAGTAGCAACTTCAAATCTGGGCTTCTAACTCGAAATGGTTCATGAACTTGTCCTAAAAGCCCCAAATCCCATGATAAAGGTTGATCTATATGCAAAAGAGGGAAGGTCACGACTCATTACCTTCAAATGCTCTGGAAGACCTCACAACTCCGGATCTACTGCCAATTCTTGAATCCCCAATGTGTGCCTTCTTCCTTCTTCCTTCAAACCACCCAAAATGGCAAGAAAGCTTGAATGAGCAACAATGGAGGCTTGGGGTTTCTGGTTCTGGACTATAGGGCCGCAACTGAGCCCTAGGAAAGAGAATAAGATGCTTAAATAGGGTACCAAGTCCCGAAACTAGGGTTTCCAAACCCAGACCTGACTCGCCGAGTCCACTTGCCGACTCGCCGAGTCGGTCAATTGCTTTACACCTGGATCCCGCTCTGACTCGCCGAGTTCCTCCCTGGACTCGACGAGTCAACCCTTTTCAACTTTGGGTTTTTCCTTTCTTTTCTTGACCTTTCTGATTTCAGGTGTTACATATATATATATATATATATATATATATATATATATATATATATATATATATATATATATATATATAAGTTAACATGTTTAGATGTTCATAAATTACATATATTATACATCTAACACAAGTATATGAACTACTAGTATGATAAACTCATTTTTCTAGTTTTGACCTTTTTACGTCACCAAACGGTAAATATTGAATTATAAACTTTGTAAAATTTATTTTTACCTCTTTGTGAAGTTTAAGTCAATCTAACATTTTTGTGTTTTATACAACATATTTTAGGCATGGGTTCTAGTATTATTCTAAAATGGTAGAGATCATGAGTGTGTTGGGCGGAGAGGGAAATGTTAGGAGAGAGGTGACACATTTTGTCTCTTATGGTTTTTATAAAAATTTCTAGCCCTTTTTATTAAAGTCTTGTATTTTTATAAAAGTATAGTGTAATAAGAGAAATTTGTAAGGTTTAATAACTAACAAAAATATTGTTATTTAATATTATTAACAATAATATTAAGACCTTATAATTTGATTATTTCCAATTCGTTATATAAAATATGAGTGTCAAATCGTGGCAACTTTCGTTTTCTTGATGTATGACATTTTTCCGGAAAAACCACCAGAGTATTAACTAATACTAGGTCATATGATGTTTGAATCTTGTTTATGCATTTGTGAACACGTAAACCTCGTGTTATGAACATTACCCAAGTCCCGATAATATTTGTGTATTTTATCGAATTACTTCGTTACGATAGTTTATTTTTCGCAATAAAAGCGTTTATTTGATAATAGATTCAGAATAGCGTACGTAGCATTATAATGTTCAATAATACATTAGGGATGTTACAAAAATCACATTTCGCCTTTTTGACCTAATATACACACAATTGACTTTTTATTAGAAAACTCTAATTATTACATAAAATGATAGATTTTTAAGTTTTCTTTTTGTAAAATCAAATCCTTGGTATTTATAATTAGTGTCATAACATATGTCCAAAATAACATATTTTGACTTATATCCCACAAAATGGTGTAATATCGTAGTTATAACCATTTTTGCTAGAAAAGTCATATCATGTTCATAAAAACCCTAGTTTTTATAGTTTTGTTTTCATATAGCATGTTTATACTCATTTTTCATAGATTTATATTTTAAACAACATACCACATATAAATGTTAATAATACTAGGTAATAACATTATTGCATGTAAATAACATTTTTACACAACATGAAAGTATGCATGTATAACAACTTGTACAATTATACAACTTTACTTGTATTCTCCCCCTAAAACTTGGATAAAGATGAAAATGGGGGGTATAAACTTACCTTATGTGCTTTCCCTAAAAGATGGCAAGAAATGGTGGAAAGATAAGGTAAGAATCAAGTAACACCTTCTTGAAACTTCAAGATCATTCCTAGAGTTTTTGATTCAAGATCATGAGTAAAAATAACCAAAAGATGATGATGGATAATGGAAATCTCGAAAATTAGGAAGAAAGACTCACCAAATGGTTTGCAAAAAGCTTGGAATCAACTTGGAATCCTTGGAAGCACTTTAGAGGGAATTGTATGCAATTTCAAGATTGAGAGAGGGAGGGGAAAGGCCTTCTCGGTCGTAAGTTATATAGAGGAGGGAGGAGAGTGGGGCGGTGTGCATGGGTAAGGGAAGAAGCATGTTTGTGTGATTTTTTATTTAGAAGTATGATTTGTAGCTTATTATAATCAAGTAAAGCCTTATGAATAAAATATTCAAGGCATGGGTTCTAGTATTATTCTAAAATGGTAGAGATCATGAGTGTGTTGGGCGGAGAGGGAAATGTTGGGAGAGAGGTGACACATTTTGTTTCTTATGGTTTTTATAAAAATTTCTAGCCCTTTTTATTAAAGTCTTGTATTTTTATAAAAGTATAGTGTAATAAGAGAAATTTGTAAGGTTTAATAACTAACAAAAATATTGTTATTTAATATTATTAACAATAATATTAAAACCTTATAATTTGATTATTTCCAATTCGTTATATAAAATATGAGTGTCAAATCGTGGCAACTTCCGTTTTCTTGATGTATGACATTTTTCCGGAAAAACCACCGGAATTTTAACTAATACTAGGTCATATGATGTTTGAATCGTGTTTATGCATTTGTGAACACGTAAACCTCGTGTTATGAACATTACCCAAGTCCCGGTAATATTTGTGTATTTTATCGAATTACTTTGTTACGATAGTTTATTTTTCGCAATAAAAGCGTTTATTTGATAATAGATTTAGAATAGCGTACGTAGCATTATAATATTCAATAATACATTAGGGATGTTACAAAAATCACATTTCGCCTTTTTGACCTAATATACACACAATTGACTTTTGTTGACCCTTGTTGCCTTTTGTTGACCAAAATTCGACAGATGTCACAATCAAAAATTCGTTGAGTTGGCCCCTCCAACTCGTCGAGTTCAACTCAAATAAAGCTTATTCTCAACAATTTCTCTTCAAGATTTCGAATGTCACACTATCTTTGTGTCCTTAACACCTTAGATACATAGTGGGACTTAAGTGTATGGAGTGTTGTGCTTTGATATGGTTAAATGTTGATCCTTAACCGGGCAGTTATAAAACCCATTTTCAGGTATGGTGTGAACTATGCGAGAAGCTTATGTAGTCAAGATCAGATTTTTTCCTATTATGCGTTGAGAGTTAGACATCTAACACGGGTTACCTAAAGTTGAACACCAAATGAGATTGATTGCGATCCAAGTCTCTTGTTTAACAGGATGTATGTAACAAATTGATAACTGATAAACTTACCTTATACATCAATCGAAGCTTTGAGCTTTTAGGAATTGGATGTTGATAGAATGACACTAAGTCATATATTATTAGGGGTGGTGAAATGTTGCTAGGCGTTCAACACTGTCTGTATCAATCTAAGATGAGTCTTCTGCAAGTGAAAGATTAAAAGATCTATATGCCAAGAGTCATTATAGAATGATATTGCTAGATAATATATGATCCTAAATGGTCACACTAACAACAATTTGATGCAAATATATTATTTATAAGAATTTTATCCTTGATAAATAAATATAATTTTTGCAATTAATTGGAAATTATTTATTTCATGGAAATATTAATTTTAAATATGAGGTATCAAAACATATCATAATATATATCATAAGGAATGTTTTATTATGTCATGTATATCTTTTTGGACCAAAAGGGGTTTTTGTCTGATATGGATTTATATGTTTTATAAGTTATAAATATTAGAAGAGTTTTTATAGAAAACAAGTTTCTTCTTTTTATAAAATATTCAAGGAGACCATAAAGAAGAAGAAGACTTCTTTTGATTATTTTATTCAACACATCATGTTCTTAGAAAGCATGGATAGTTGATTTGATAAAACATGGGTCTTAAAGTGCTAAGACCTATGGTATAAAGGCTTAAAGTAAGGATTTAAAAGAACTAGTTTTCTCTTTTCTTTCATAAGCCAAAACCACGAAATTTTAGCCTTCCCATCTCCATAATCTCTCTAATTTTTTCTTTTAAAGTGTTGAGATCAAAGTAAGAAGAAGTTGATACTTTACTTAAACTCTCCTTTAGAACAAAAGCTTTTGTTTTGTTCGTAAAGACTTAAGAGTGTTATTATTACAATATGAAGTCTAACATCTTATCAAGTTGGCTAAATGTTGGTCGATACTTACATATAGCTTCTTTCTTGGAGCTTAAAGCCATCTTCATCAACTTCCTAACTGCCTAAAGGAACCAAAGTCTTCAAAGGTTGTAATGCTTTCCTTCTATGGTTGTTTTAATTTTTCTAAGTCTAGCAAAATGATCTTCTGGTGGGAATAAACCTAGTTTTATTTTGTTCAAATCTAAAGTCTTTCGTTGCTATGTTTATGTTTTTGAAACAATTTTTGAATGAAAACCCAACAGTTCCTTATGAGGTTAAAGGAAGCTCTCGTAGTGGTTAAGGAAGTCTTGTTCATAACCAATATGGAAAATGTCATTAGTTCTTGAATAGTTCATGTATTCCTTTATTCATATCATGGGTGTACATCTAAAAGTGTGTTCATGTATATGCACAAAATAGACGTTTCTCCCAAAACATTGGAACCTTTGTTTTGGATGACATCCAACTCATATATTATTTCTGATTTTAAGCAAAACTTCCGTCGGCTAACCCATGATGCACGTGAGGTGCTTGTCAACATCAGTCATGCAAAATAGGCAAGAGACTATTTCCCTAATATTTGTTGGAATGTACTCAACATTGATATTCCATAATTTATGTTGGTGTTATCGGTTAATCAATGCAATGTACCGATAATAACACTTGTTGAGGCAATTCATGACTACATTCAATGGATTTTTGTTGAACACAATTTCATGGGAGGTAAAATACTATAAAATATTGAATTTTTTTACTTGTAAAATAACTGTAAATGATAATATTTACTTTTCAGGGAGGTTGACTGGCGTACTAACCGCGGATGCATAGATGGTGCTTCTGAGAAGGATGCAAAAGTTTGTTCGGTGACAAAAAACAAAGATCCCGCTAGAGATCCCTTCTCCGTTTCTTTTCGACATTTTCTGCATTTTTTATTTGAAAATAACTTGTATTGTAGATCTCAACCGTCATACCTATTCATGTGGGAAATGACGCAGTTTGGGTATAGCATGCAGTTGTGCTATTGCATCATCACGTTATTCAAACATCACTGAGTTAGCCGATATGGTTCAGATATATTATCAAGCTGAAGTATTTCGAACTACCTACCAGACCCAAAATGTGCACCCTTTCCCCCCTCAATCTGAATGGGAAATATCGGGCTCATTGATGGTCATTTTGTTCCTTATGTAAGGGAATCTCAATTAATTATGTTTGTAATCGATTTTTGGAGTGATTAATGAAAAATATTATTATTTCCCTAATATTTGTTACATATTACAAACATAGAAAAAAATATAATTTAGAAGTACCATAACCTTATTAAACATAAAAATAAGAAAATACATAATTTAAAAATATGGAAAATCTTTTAAAGTATCCCAAGCACGTTCATATGGAAAATTAACCCTTATATTTTTTTTATTTGTATTCAACCATTTTCAGCTGCAAAATTACTTGTTCATCTTCATCCATTAATTGGTTGTCAAACTTGTGATAAATTTTGATAAAATTCTTCACCTTTGACAGTATGTTTATAAGTTAAGAATGAGTTCGTCTGAGTTTGGTGAAGTCAATTGTGTTCACAAACTGTCGTATATCTCCAGACATCGTAATAAGGAGCATTTGCATATTATACAATGCTAGTTTTCTTCGCTCCTTGGCCGTAAAAGCCAGTAATGGATTTTCCAGTATTACAATTCGTTGTTTCGCACATTGATAATCACGAATCAACTATAATGCAGTCGTATCAACAAGACGTTGTTACTTGTCTTCAAGACGTAGTATCTACTATAATAAATGAAAGTTTTTTTTCCCACTTGTCACACTCTCATTTAATTTGTCAAATGTCATTTTGTGGTTATTTTGAATTATTTTTTATTCCACATGTCATTTTTTTTGTTTTTCTATTTTATTAAATTCCACATAATATTTAAATACAATAATAAATGCATATTAATTTACTTAATGAACTTTCCTTTTAATTTCAAATTTATTAAATTAAAGCTTCATTAATTTCCTTTATTTATTTATCTAAACTATTTGATTAAATTTAGAGAAAAAAAGCATTTTAATTGTTATAGTTCAATATTTTTCTCATTTTTCTTATAAATTCAAACTTCTCAAATGTTTAAAATTTTATATTTAGTTTTTTTTTTAAATAAACTCATTTAATACATGAGTGTCACACCTAGTATCATATTGTATTGACAACCCATCATCATCAATCGACTGGATGTTGGAGACTGAAAATAAAATATATTAACATACGCATTAAAAACAACTTGCATAAACATATCCAATAATAAAACTAACTTGTTGAAACATATCCATAAAAAATATAATGACATTGCAACTAGTTTATAATAACATGTTTGTCTAAACTTGCTCCGGTCTCATCCTTCGGAGTTCTATCTACTTTCAATTTAAGTTTTAACACTCCTTCTGATTTCTTTCTTAATTTTATAGGTGTCTTTGTTGTTGTTTCTTCTTCTTCTTCTTCTTCTAATTTTTTTTTTTTTTTATTATTATTTCTAAACCAGCATCCTAGTTTGTTATATGCAAAAACAAAATTTCAACAATATTTTAATACACATTACCATAAAACCAACATTTTTAACAAAATTTTAATTGCTTTTACTTTTATGGGACGCAATTTTGAAAGCTTCTGTAAATGGAATATAACTTCTTCGTCCGTAAAACCCACTTTTTTAACAACATTCATGCAAATTCGTCTTTGGACTAATATGGGTTATTAAACAATGTCAGACACCAAAAATAATAAATTTTCATTCCGGCCTGTCATTCTAGATCATCATTCTAAATAAAGTTCTTAGGATTCCGAATTAAGTTCTTGGTATTCCGGAATAGGTTCTTTGTATTATGGACGTACAATACCATTCCAGTTTCTCTAGAAAACATAGTTCCAAACTAAAAAAAATGGTCCTAAACACACTCAGAGCTACTTAAATGTAGAATTTATATGTAAAACATAAAAAAACATGCAAAAACTAGACATTCTGGACTCGTTCTTAGTATTCCGGAATAAGTTCTTCATGTTCCGGACCTACATGACCATTCCTGATACTCTAGAAAACATAATTTTGTACTAAAAAAACGGGTATAATACACTATACACTACTTAAATGCATATTTTATATGTGCAACAAAATAATATAAAAAACTGGTCATTATGGAGTTGTTCAACGTATTTTGGAATACATATACTTGTGTGAAAACTCAAATGCAAGTAACTTAAAGAGTAGAAATCACTTGGTTTAACGAATCGATGCTCGGAAATAGGTCCAAAAGCGGAGAAAACGAACTTTGGAACTTGAGAATCTGGAACACGTATTCCACTTTTTTATGAGTAGGATCCATATATATAGCATTATGCTACAATATTCGGCTTGGGCCCGTTATCTTGGTTCAGAATGACCAATTCTTGACCAAGTGGTTACTTTTGGAAAAAAAAAATTGATTAGTTTTGATTAATACCAAGGTTTTGAAAAACGGACTCGAGACTGAACCGGCCTTTTTACTACCGGTTCGATGGTTTGATTTTTCCAACCGGTTAGACCGGTCTCAAAAATTGGAAAAACTAGATGATGTCATAAATACATTGTTATTAATTTTAAATAAATAAAAAATACAAAAATGAAAAAAAAAAATTAAAATTTCCTGTTTTATCGGTTTTTACTGGTTCGACCGATTTTTATCGGTTCACTGACATGCGGTTTTTTTGGCCTCTAAGAACCGGTTTCAGAAACAGTTCGCAGTTAAACCGGCCAGTCCGATCCGGTTTTCAAAATACGGTTAAATACAACTCAAATTGCGGTTAGTTTACTCAATTTCTCGATTTTATTTGATTAATTTTAACAAAATACCCATGTTATAAAACAAGTGACGTCAAAAAAAAAAGGAAAAAACTGTTTTGAGAACCAATTTGAGGGTTCAAAAACGGGGAGAACCGTTGTTACTGTTACCACAATTAAATTTCATAGAGTTTTAACGAAAATTCAAATTTGAAATTCAGGAAGGTAGTTCAAATCCCACAAGAATCTCCATGAAAACGGCTTTACAAAAGTTATATCCCCATTCTTGAAGAAATCAAAACACTACGACGACGACCCCACCACCATGAAAAGTTTACCCAAATCGATTTACAATGATGAAGATCTCGACGACCCACTTCAAAAACAATTAAAGAGACTTGAAGAAGAATGGGACTGCATCAAACAATCGATTTCCAGATCTAATCGCCGGAACTCCACCAACGACTCAGTCGCCACCGTCGACCACCGTCTCTGTGAAA
Organism: Lactuca sativa; assembly: GCF_002870075.4. Taxonomy (NCBI): domain Eukaryota; kingdom Viridiplantae; phylum Streptophyta; class Magnoliopsida; order Asterales; family Asteraceae; genus Lactuca; species Lactuca sativa. Next base: position 35,688,041 of record NC_056623.2, read on the forward strand.
TGTACGGCAAATCTCCCAAAGAACTCATGTCGTTGTTACAGTATGAAAATTCGCCTTCAGAAGAGGACTTCTGGAATTCAAGACACCATGATCGAGTCGCAATTGAAATAATCAAAGAGCGTGAGGCTGATTTCGATAATGGTAAGTTTAAGGGAAGAAAACTTTTTGAAGAATGGGAAGTGGATTCGGAAGATGACGGTGGAGGAAGAGTCACACACGGTGAGGCTTCGGAAATGGACAACGAAAGTGAAGTCTGTACAGAGTTTTCTTACAAGGCTTCCGAAAATCATGATGGGAACTACAATCAACTTACAGATTCACCACCGTCTGATATGGCGGAGAAGGGTGTGGCTGTGGTGATGGTGAAGAACGCCGGTGGAAGTTGTGGTTATGTTCGAAGATTGATGGTATGTGTAGTTGTAATGCTATTTGCCCTTGGAATTTTTGCATTCAAGTGTCGCGGTGAAGATGAACAAATTCTAGTCCCCACATGATTTAGGAATCGCAAAAGAAAACGCAAAGGGGCCTTGAAATGAATTCCGTAGATTTATGTTTGCTTGTCTTCATTCTTTTATTTGAATAAATTCTCTTGGTGGCACTTTCTACAGTTGATTTATTTGTATTATTCTATCTTAATGTCATTTTCATTCCCCTTTTGTCTCTTTTTAACTTAATAAACTTAATGGGTTAAGCTAGTATGTTGTTAAAACCAATGAATATTGAAAACGGATGTGATTCTTCTTCCACTTAAAAATTATTTCATCCACATAAACTACATGTTTCAGTGACCATTTATGATTGTTAATGTCATTTAGTTAGTTTTTTCAGTTTAGAAAAACCCAAAAATCATGGATACATAGCTAAAAATATATCCCACTAACAATTAAAACAACAAACAACGATAAAATCACATATCCATAGCTAAAAATATAAGTTACATCTCTGCAATAAACTCAACTCAACCAAACAGACTATAACCAAAGCCGAAAATGACAAATTCAAGAAACATAATTCCAACAATAAGAAAAGTAACAAAAGTAGACATGATCCGGGTGTACTATCTCTACTTAGTTTTAGAAGGCTCAATCTTGACAGTGGTAGCACCATCAGTCAACGGGTTGAGTTCATTCCAAGCATCGATCCATGTAACCATGGCATCTCCAAGCTTCTCAAAGTAAGGATCAATTGGGCCAAGTTTCTCCTTCACAAGCTTTGAGAGCTCAATGTAGCATTTTTGTGGGGTTGTGCATTCTTTCGGGAGAACAACAGATTGAAAGAATGGAATAATGTCTTCTTGCCAATAAATACCTTTGTATTCTTTCTTCAAGTTCACAAATGGGTTGCTTGCTTTGCTATGCCAAATGTATGGTAGCCCTGTTTTCACCCCTAGCCCCAAATGGTCACAAATCACCTACAAATTCACCATAATTCTATTAACATTATAAACAAAAAAAAAAAAAAAAAGTCTTTTATTTTCCTCTTCTTTTTGGTGTTTTTAAAAATATGGTACCTTAGCACACCATCCAGCCCACATGTCGTCATATCGACCAATGGGCTGGCCGTCTCCCATGAGCCCAAAATACATAGCAGGCCCAATGAGTTCCCTATGGAACCCAAGGTTCATCCCACACATAGGGAAAAGTGTCTGTTTCGGTATGGTCATCACAGCATCCACATACCTGAAAAAACATGACTTAATCCAGTAAGATCTTCTCATTTACTCCTAATTGCTCATAAACTTATTCTCATATCACTTTATCAATACCTGGTGTTGCGCTCACGAGGCTTGACAAGTTGAGTAGGGGCATCATAGTCAGGGATGTTGAGCCAAAGGCCATGAGAGATGGCAGTGGTGGCACCTTCTCTTAAGCTGAAGGGGTAACCCCTAACAAAATCTGCACCTTCCCTGTATGGATCATACAATGTGTTGAAGAAGAAGGGTGTTGCAGGTGTCAACAAGTTGTGGATGTGTTGTGCCAATGCATTGATCTCTTGCCCAGTTGGATCTTTAGCAACCTTCAAATTTAAAGTTGAATAAAATTTGTAATTTATTTAAGTCATCGCTTTCAAATGACATATGCCATTTCATTAATCGTATAAAGAATTATGGTAGTTTATGAACAAGATCCATAAATTAGGGTTCTAGGGATTTGACATCTTTGAACTTGGTGCTAATTTACTATTCTTGGTCAATGAATTTTGGGGTTTTGCGGCTTTTGCCCACTTTTGGAGTCAGATGTACTTTCCTAATTGGACGTAAAAGTCAAAATTATTTGATTTTTGAATCAAATCATCTACTTCAGGTCCCACGGACCGAAAAATGGTAATCGTACGGCTAAGAATAGATCTCATTGTCCAATCTGTTTAGCACGTGTCACAATCTGGTGACAGTCTACGATAACAACCTGATCTAGAGGGCATTGTATTTTGAATTTTCCCTAGCCATCGGCAACAGTAGTCTGGAATTCCGGTGGAGATCTAGAGAAGACTTTTTAAGATTTTGGACTCAATGAGTCAACTCGGTAAATAAAAGGGGAAATTAGAGTTAACTTACGAAGCAGTCGTCGTCAATGGTGAAGATGTATTTCTTCTTGGAGACAAGGAATCCGAAGCATCGACAAGCGGAATCCTTGAAGGAAATGCAACTGGACTTAGGGCCAAGGATCCGATTGATATCGTTACGATTGTAGAGTTCGTAATCGAATCCTTCAGGTACATGGATCTTCTTCGTTGGATCTCCATCTTGGACGATGATCAGATGGTATGGCTGGAAGAAAGGTCTCCACTGCTCGAGGAAATCGAGGTTTCTGATGGTGGGTATGACGATATCCAACTCGTCAACCAACGGCGGCTTGACGACGGATGCAGGGACGGACATGGCGGAGATCGGAGGTGGTTGATTAGTGTGAATTTTGGTGATTGAGAAGGGGGTATTTATGAGAAAGCAGGTAGCGTGTGTAAGAGCAAGCCTGTACCCTGTAGCGAGTAGCGAGGAAGAAGTGAATGTGGGTCACATGGGCGATGATATGTTTAGGAATATTATGGGCAAGAATTTTATGATAAAATACTTCACTTTACCAAAAATACCGACTACGAATTTTAAAATACTTCAACTTTACCAAAAATACCGACTGCATAAATGTACGAAATAGTCAAATAGTATTCATATTATTTACTTATTTAGTTAGTAACTTGGAGCTTGTTGCCGTTTATACATTATGTTTATGAAAAACTTCTATGATTATCAGAAACTTTAGTTATTTTTTTTACAAGATCTATCGTTAAATCTATATTTATTTTTAAAGGATTATTATTTTGACCAACTATTGTAATTTTAGCGGTTTACATATACATTTCAAGAATAAAAGGGTGACAGACCGGTGTTGCCGTGTGGGGTAGCGGATAGGGTGTTATCACAAAGTAGGAGAGGGAAATTAGCAGAAAATTGTGTGTGGTGATAGAAAAATTGATGACACTAATAAAAGGAACATGTAGATTGGTTTTTCGTCGGTGAGAATATAATATAGTCATTTTGTGATGCTTTTAAAAAATGAACAACTAAATGATATTTTTTTATCTGGTATTATGTTGGCGAGGTGAGATAAATGGAAAATTGATGATGGCCATAAAAGATAAAGAGATTTAACGTGTATAAAAAATTAGGCTAATGGTAAATTGTGTACACAAATGTAAGTGTAAGCGTGTTTCCTGAAAACAAATATGAGTTTAATGGTGTTTCTTAAACATTTAATAAGCTATAATGTTGTTGAGCAATAAATATCAGTTTAATGATAAATTGTTTTGAAAAAACTAAATGTGTACAAAAATGATAATTTATTAATTTTCCTAAAGTATTATGTCAAATATCAAATCAAGCAATGATTTGTTTCTATTTCTAACAACGACCTTCCGGTATACCGAGCACGAAAGGCTCCGTGGTTGACGTGGCAACGAGAATCGTTCGTGTACACCACCCCTATACACCGTTATCCTTCATATTCGTTGTCGATTGTGGTGGGCAGGACGAAGGAGAACGCCCAATCATTCTCTTCTACTCTCTCTGACTTCTTCTTCCCCGACTCTTCTTTCTCTCTCTTCGTGGTCGTGGTAAGTACCCCAGTTCTTTGGGTGGTTCGTGGTTGCTGATTTGGCAGCTCTCCACGACCCTTGCTCGTGGAGAGCATTACGAATGGCCTTAGTGATAGTGTCAGAGACAATTATGAAACTTTTTCATAATTTCTTAGATGATGACTAAGATGCTCACCAATCTTATTAGATATGAGTATCTTATTCTTTTTCCTAGTTGATTATCAAACTTCGCTTTATGAAAACTCTGAAAACCTAGAAGGTTTCAGTCTCAATGTTTATTCAAATAAAAATGTTCATACGAAGTCAGTTTTACTATGTATTGTGGTTTATCTAAATGGTCCATTAGTGTGAACTAATTCCAACATATATTTACATTACAAAGTAATGTATTAATCATCTATCTCGATAAACGTGATTTGCATTTACCATAAGACTTACAACCAAATGGTATCCATGATCTAATATAACTAGATACTTGATAATGTATTTCATGTTTACATGTTCAAGGCAATGAGTCCGCAAATACATTTTATCAAAACCTTTGGATGTACTCGAATGTCGAATCAGTATGTATTGTGGATAGTCTGAATGGACCATTAGTCAAAACTAATTCCAACAGATATTCATGCAATCACATAGTGGTTTTATCATCTGTCATGACAAATAGGAGTCACATTAATCATAAGACTTGTTGTCAAATGAATTCCAAAGTCATATCCATTAGACTTTTAACAATGCAATACTTACTTTCAAGAATATGATGTTGGATTAAGGTGTCTAAGGTTCTAACTAACTAAATTGGTATAATGTTGATGAATAAAAGTAAAGTCCTTTTTGTGTTACCCTTATAACTAGGAAATAAATTGGATTGATCAAAGGGGAGACATAAAATGAATTGTTAATATATTAATTATAAATTATTAATCAATGATTTGTTAATTTATTATATGAATAACAAATTAATTAGAAATAGATGGAATTAGTTAATTATTAATTAGAGTTAATCTATAATTAATTCATGATTAATTGAAATTAATTAAAGACGCTAGGGGTTTCCAGAAGAATTCTTGGCATGGACGGTTTTGGGAGCGTCTTTAGGGTTTCCAGAAGTGTCACATCCCCGACCAGCGGTGGAAATCGTTAGGCAGCGCGATGTTAGGATGTTGGATCACAGTCATTAAACATACATTGAACAATACAAAATAATATGTGACATAAATATCCCTTCCATTGTAAAGTATATAAATTACATGGTAAGATGCTTGTGAAAGTACTAAAATTCTAACATAACTAAATATCTTGATACGTAAGCATCTCAGTAGACTTCAAGTAGTTCCATCAATCAACTGTTACTATAGGAAATGAAATCTTCGATTTCCTAAGAATATATGTGGCTTTTGAAAGGTCAACATAATGTTGATGAGTTCACAAGTTTTTGATAATGTAGAAAATACTTATTGTCTTTCGAGTAGAATTTTTGTTTATGAATATAATATTATATCTCACTATTCATCCTTAATCCAATGTTTTTCATCCTTTGGAATTGTTTATGATATCTTGTTGTATCCTATGGATATTTGTTTGGATATCTGCAACTCGGTTACAACATTCACTAGGGATGTACCTTCCTAGCATTCTTTTATTGTTTATGAACACACTTCCCCAACTTCTTTACGGTATTTATATTTTTCTTAATATTATTAGTTTCCTTGACTCGTAACCGTGAGTTTGTGTTTGTTGTTACTACCCCTTTGAGGCATCCCTTCAACGGTAGTTTTAATTAGCTTATGATAATGATTGGATAGGGAAAGCTCCCTCGTTGCCAAAACACCTCACGAGATGTGGATAGGGAAAGCTCCCTCGTTGGCACATATCAAGGTTTAGGGTTGCAAGGATTTCGTAAGACGAGAGGCTCACGACAACTCGAACCTCATAGTGAGCGGTGTATTTTCATCGACTACCCGCAAAAGTCCTTTGGATATCTCTTCTATAGACCAAGTGACAATGTTGTCTTCGTTGCGAGGAGAGGGGTTTTCCGAGTGTGAGAAGTCATAACCCAAGAGAACAGTGGGAGGCAAATTGATCTTTAAGAGCTTCAAGAATCAAGCGATGAAGGAACCTCTAATGCTGGCACTCAACCCAAGGAGGAAACTCTGGTTGAACCAATTGACGAGTCCCTACCTCTTAGACGTTCCAGTAGAGTTAGTGTTCCACCCGTCTTGTATGGTTTTCATATAAGGAGTGAGGGTGATACGTTTATTAGTGATAGTACACTAGTAAATTTGGATGAACCTAACAACTACAAGGAAGACATAGCAGGCCCGGAGTCTGCGAATTGAAAAGAGACTATGGACAACGAGATTCAGTCCATGTATGACAATCAAGTTTGGAACTTGGTTGACAATGTACCAAGTCGTAAGAATGTCGGGTGCAAATGGATCTTCAAGAAGAAGACCGATATGGATGGGAAAGTACACACTTATAAAGTGTGATTGGTTGCGAAGGGCTTTACTCAAACTCCCGGAGTTGACTATAATGAGACCTTCTCACCAGTAGCGAAGATAAAGTATATAAGGGTTATGCTAGCCATAGTTGCGTTTCATGATTATGAAATATGGCAAATGGATGTCAAAACCGCTTTCTTTAATGGAAAGTTAGCTGAAGATGTTTGCATGAGTCAACCAAAGGGTTTTATTGATGCAAAACACCCTAATAGAGTGTGTAAGCTTGTTTCAATCCATTTATGGATTGAAACAAGCATCTTGTAGATGGAATCCTTATTTCGATGAAAAAGTCAAAGAGTTTGGTTTCTCAAGAAGCGAGGATGAGTCCTGTGTGTATGTCAAAGCCAGCGGGAGTGTAGTTAGCTTTCTCGTTTTGTATGTCGATGACATATTACTCATAGGAAACGACGTTCCAACCCTGCAGGAAGTTAAGTCCTGGATTGGGAAGTGTTTCGCTATAAAAGACCTTAGAGAAGCTGCCTATATTCTTGGGATAAGGATAGTGAGAAACAGAAGTAAAAGGGTAATAGGACTTAGTCAAAGTACTTACTTGGATAGAGTAATAACGCATTTTAGTATGGAGAATTCCAAGAAAGGGGAGTTACTAATCCAAAGCAATACCAAATTGAGTAAGACTCAAAGTCTGAGTACCGAAGCCAAGATAGCAGAGATGAGCCGAGTACCTTATGCTTCCATAGTTGGCTCGATCATGTATGATATGAATTGTACTCGCCCTGATTTGGCCTTCTCTTTGAGCATAGTCAGCAGATATCAAGGGAACTCTGGTAGAGCACATTGGACCGCAGTCAAGAATATTCTTAAGTACCTTCGGATAGGGGTGAGCGCGGTGCGGTTCGGTGCGGTTATTAGCTAAAACCTCACCACTAACCGCAAATGCGGTTAATCCATTTTCAAAACCGCATGGTGCGGTTATTTTGCGGTGCGGTTAGGCGGTTATTTTTGCGGTGCAGTTTTGTTTTTTTTTTTTGTGTTGCGGTTATTAACCGCATGAATTTGGTGTCGTTATTTTGTGTGGTTTTTAACCACAGTTTAGAGCTTAAACGGTTTTAAGAGTTCAAACATATTACTTGTAATAATATAAAAAAAAAAAAACCTTAAGGTATAAGAAAATTAACTTAAATTACAAACAACTAATATCTTAAAAACATCAAACCAATAGTAAGTAACAATAAATATTTTAAAATTGTCTAATTTCCCCATTTTTTTAAAGTTAAACGTAAAATACTTTTGTCTTATGGTATTTATCCATCTTTCATCCATGAAACCTGTCTAATTTTTAATATTTAATCTTGTTAATAATTAATAAAACAAATTGTATATAATATATACGGTGCGGTGCGGTTTTTTTTGCGGTTTTTGAAAACCAATAACCTCACCGCACTGCAAGTTTGCGGATTTTGGAAAAAAGAAAACCTCACCATCGGTTTTTATTGCGGTTGCGGTTAATCGGTTGCGGTTTATGCGGTTTTTGCGGTTAATTTTTGTTGCGGTGCGGTTTTGGCTCACCCCTACCTTCGGAGGACTAAGGAATGGTTTCTTATCATCGGTGGGAGTGATGACTTGAGAGTGTGAGGGTATAGTGACGCCAATTTTCAGACCAACCGAGACAACTTCCGCTCTCAGTCGGGTTGGGTCTTTACCCTCAGTGGGGGAGTAGTGACTTGGAAAATTTCCAATCAGGAGACCGAAAGATGATTCAACATGCGAATTAGAGTACATAGCAATGAGCAAATATTCAAAGGAGGCAATATGGTTGAAGAACTTCATCGGAGACCTTGGAGTTTTGCCAGCCATAAAGGAACCTATGGAGATTTTCTACGATAACGAAGGTACGGTTGCCTTAACCAAGGAACCGAGGGATCATGGCAGATCCATGCATATCGACAGGAAATATCATTTCATTAGACATCGGGTAGAAGAGTGACTCCTCGTAGTAAAGAGGGTATCATCAGAAGAAAACCCAGCAGATCTCCTTACGAAGGGACTAAGTAGGGTTAAGCACTTGCAACATGCTAGGAGCATTGGGCTGAAGGACGATATTAGTTTTAGTGATTAGATAGCCATAGAAACTTGTAATAGATAAATTATAATTGACATTTTGATGATTAAATAAAGGAGTATTATTTATGAGTAATGTTACTATCTTATGTCAATTATTTACTATTGTTTCATTTTGCAAGTTTTGACTTCCTAAGTAATAAGATTATTTAGACTATCCACAATCGCTCATACTTTGGAAGTAGGTATGAAAGAAGATTGTCATGAATTAGTTTGTAGATTGTCTAAGTGTTTAGACATAGCAAAGATTTGCTGCAATGTTCATGAATGCTCTTGAAATATGATTTGAGTATTGGATTAAACTCGCTCTCACTTGAATCACTTCATGTAATTAATCATGAGTAATTATGAGACGATAATATCATATAGTCTTTAAACCTAGATATATGGTTTATTGTTTGCGAGTTGGTTGTGCATTGATAATGCGTAAACGCATCAGTAACTTGATGTTATAAAACACATTGTTGTGTATGATTTGATGAGTAAATAGTAAATGCATATAAGTCGAAGTTTATCTGTTCCTTTTATCCTATGAGGATAAAAGCAATATCTTGGGCCCCTCGATGATTTTTTTGACTTATGTGTCGGGCCCGGTCAGGACTGAGTTGATGTGTTCAATTAAGTTCTATGTCAGACAAATCAGAGATCGAGAAACAAACTGCTAGACAATAAGTATGACTATGTTTCATGTGATTGTCCACAGGATATATTGAGAATGGAGGACTATATGATCCCTTATCTAAAGGATGTGTCAGAGTTCGACAACGAATTTTGAGAGCTACGATTGCTAATCAGATTTTAAAGTCATACTTGCATCTATAGTTATTAGACTTATCCAACTAGGAGAGTGTTGGATTAAGTGTCTAAGCCCATAACTATATTCGGTATGTACTTGACCCGGTTGTAGCATGGTCCTTTTGGGTTGCCTTCACCAAATCCACTTGACTGGATGAATAATATATAAAAAGGTTATTATGGTTTATTAATATATTAAAAGAGAAATCATATTGTTTAGTTCATATTGGTCAAGAATTAATTAGGAATTAATTTTGTTATCAAAAGATATTAATTCAAACCTAGGGGACTGATATTGTAATTATTGGATAGTTGCAAAATAGGGTAAGGAAACCCTAGAGATAGGGCGGACGAATTCTTTGGGATAAGGCCTTAAGAATTCGTCCAAGGTATGGATTCCAAAAGATTCTTTTGGGCTGCTAGAGCCTAAGCAACCGGATAAGTGCTTGACTGAAACCCTAACTCCTCACCTATATAAGGACCATTTTGGCTACCAATTTTTGGCTACACATATAACCCTAAGAGTACTAGGAGCCAATTTTTAACGTTCCCCTCTCTCTCTTGCCGTCTCCAATTGTTTTAGTGCTTGTGATCTATTAGAGGCACAACATTTGAGGTGCTAAGGTTCTCAAAGGCTCAAGTTCTTCAAGAAACAATCAAGGTAACTTTCTAATTAGTTTATTATATATGATTTCGATTAGGGTTTATGCAAGTCTTGGACAATTATGCACGTACAAGTAAAAAAACATAGATCTAAGCATTAGGGTTTGCATGAACACCATAGAAATGTTGTTTTGCTCAAAACCTATCAGTTTGCAGATTTGGTTAACCTGTCAACGATCACCCAGATGGTGTCAAGTCCACCCATTGTCTTGGGTAACTTGGTTATGAAGTCCATGGTTCTCCGTTCCCACTTCCACTCGGATATCTCTGGTTGTTGCAGCAAGTTAGGCACTTGCCCACATAGGCAGTGATTTTGACTTTCATGTCACCAATAAAGTTTCTTGAGGTCCAGATACATATTGTCTGAACTGGGATGCACGGAGTATCGAGTCTTCTGAGCCTCGTTCATGACAACATCTCCGAACCCGCCGAACTTCGGTGTCCATATCCGATTCATGAGATAACGAACTTCGTCCCTTGATTTCTAGATTTTTATCCATTCCTATTAAAGATTCACCTGCGACATTTTCAGGTTTCAAGTGTAACATCCCAAATTTTGAGTCCAAAAATTTCTTTTTTAATTAAGTAACTTATAAAACCACTTACTGAAAACATTTTCGATATCATATCAATCTATAAAACCATAATAAACATGTCTCAAAATCATAACATTGAACAGTAATAAAATCATAGTACATTCCCATGAATCTCAAAATGTGTAACCCTGTGTGTGTATGTGATGCGCTTCTACCGCACCGACTCCTTCCCCTTCGAGGAAGAGGTATCTGAAACCCAAAACTGAAAACTATAAGCACAAAGCTTAGTGAGTTGCCCAAAATACCACATGGCATACATAACATATGAGTCATACATGTTATACATATCAAACATGTGATAACAAATGCTATGTGTCAATCATAGTCTCGCCATTATGCCACAAGCAGTATCATGGTCTTCCTTGTTAGGTCGGGGGCCAAAACCCTAGGTCTTACAGACAAGTTTCGGGAGTCACTTACTAATCTTCCATGCAAGCATCACAAAGACAACTAACGTACAATCTACAACTACTTATCTACTTAACTGCTAGAGTCCACACTTTGGTCTTGCATACAAATTTTCCAAGAGCCACCTTCGGGTCTTCCGTACAAATGCCAAGGGCCACCCCCTAGTCTTCCTACAATACATAAACCAATAGGGTCGGCATTGGTGCCTCGATCTATAGAATAATGATGAGACTCACCTCGCACTGCTGAATCACACTGATAATCCCTGACAGTTGGTCCGACAATCCCCCGAACTATCAATACCCAATAATACCCAATTAACAATTGGAATCAAATCTATATCCTTCATCCATGCTTAGGGTAAAAGACCATTTTACCCATTATATATTTATCAAAAACACGACAGGGCGCGTCGTGTGTCCTGCGATTCAAGTTTCTTTGATTTTTGAAAATGGTCGGTTTTTAATCATGTGCATATAACATAAAATTATGCATCTGATACCACTATTGAGTTTTCTATGCAACTATACATTATATTAAGGAAACATAAACATTCAAAAATAATCCTAAATGTACATGCACCCTAGGATTTAAGTTTCACTATTATAGCAATGTACTTTTAAAACTAAATATTTGAACTATCAAAAGGGATATGATTACTAACCTCTCATGTATAATCATATATACTTGATCCACTTGAAGATCTTGAACTCCTGGCAATCGGTTGGAAGGACTAACACCCAAAGTAGAATGTCTCTAATGGCTCACATCCAAAAGACTAAAACACTAGAATATTTAGGAGAGAAGATACTAGAGTAATATGATTCTCTAATTGTAGGGAAGGCTAGGAACAAAATTAATGAAGGACATGTTGGATTAAGTGTAAGGTCTTAACTAATTTGGTATAATCTTGATGAATAAAAGTAAAGTCCTTTTGGGTTACCCTTATAACTAGGAAATAACTTGGATTAATAATAAGCTAGATAAATGATTTGTTAATCTGTTATATGATCAATATGTTAATTAGAAATAGTAATAGTTAACTGAGAATTAATCAGAATTAATTTGGAATTAGTTATGGGCTAATTAGAATTAACTAGAGGTACAAGTATCGGACTACAGTTATTCAAGAGTTGAGAAAATGAGAGGATCTAAAACTTTCCTAGGGGTAGACGGTTATAAGGAGCTCTTTTAGGGTTTCTGGAAGCCTTATAGTCAGATAAAGAAACATAATTTGAATAAGAATAAAATACCATTATTTGATTATTCAAATTTAGAGTTTCTAGGTTATCTAGCAAGTATAAATATAGATGCCCCTAACTAAATTTGAAGACTACCTCTCATAACCAAAAAATTCAAAAACCGTCCACCTTCTTTAGGGTTTCTGAAATGCTCATCTTGTTCAACTTTTGAACAATTAACATTCACACCCTACACTTTTAATCAATTTCTGATTAATTCTAATTAAAACCAATTAACTAATTATCTTAATCTATCAAATCTATTCTAGCTATTTTAGCTCTTGAGGGCAACCCAAAATGGATTTTGTATTTATTCCCAACATTATACTAATTTAATTATGACATTGAACATTTATTTCCAACATTTTAGTTGATAAAATTCCCCTATTTTATTTTATTTTTGTTGTTTATTTAAGGATATCAAAACCATATAATTTAACAAAAGGTATTAAATAGTTAATTTATTTCTTTGTAGATTTTACATGTGATTTATCTATAATATCTTTCAATATATATAACATCATTTAATTTTATTTATATAACTCTACTAGGTGAGAGAACCGAGTAAACCATTATTATAAGATAGACAATCAAAGTAGATTGATAAAATTTAAAAAATAAAATAAAAATTCAATACTATAATATATTGAAAAATGATTGTCAATGTAAGATGATATTATAACGTTAAAAAAAGTTTTAAGTTTGTAGCAGAGTAGATAGTGTTCGGTGTCAAACTGTATTTAGAGAATAATGTTTAAATGAAATTATATTCAATACCAAAATGAAATAAATTGATTAGCTAGTTACTAATGTTTTGCAAGAATTATATGTATCAAAAAAAAAAAAACATAAAATATATTATTAAGATATGTTTTTTATGTATAACAATTTGTTAATAATAATAATTTAATAAAATATTTACGTATGCTAACGTTGTAACCGTTGATTACACTTTTCAATATTGACATTTTAATTAAAATGTTAATTGTTTAAAATGAAATTAACTTACTGGATAACAAAAATTTAAGTTTTCATTTTATTATATATTCATATTGTGTAAAATCATGGCTAAAACTAATGTATATATACTTAATTTGATTTAAATTTTTAAAAAGAAAATAATAGAATTAAATAAAAACTGAATAATTGAAAAAAAATATGTTAGGATGTCATGTGTCACCTGATAAATAAAAATGAAAATTAAATATAAACTTTAGAAAAATAACATGTTTTATATATATATATATATATATATATATATATATATATATATATATATATATATATATATATATATATATATATATATATATATATATATATATATATATGGTTGAGATCGGTTGAAACTCAAAGTTTCCGAGAATCTGAGAACTCAAAATGGAGCGTTGGATCAAAAGTAATTCGTTAAGATAATGATCGTCATCTTACCAATCTCATTTAATGTTTAATTTATTTGTGTTATTTAATAGATTAATATAAATGTATAAAATTTAACAAAATAACTCAAAATTTCGGATTTATTTTAATATATATATATATATATATATATATATATATATATATATATATATAATTTTTGATTTTTTTAAAAAATAGAGATTTTTTAATTTTTAAGAAAATATGAATTTTTCAAAAAAAATGAAAAAAAAATATTAAAAAGATGCATTTTAAAAAAAAAAAAAAACGCATTTTAAAAAAAAACTGCATTTTTTCTAGAAAAAACTGTATTTTTTTTTTCAAAAAAAAAAACTGCATTTTTTTTCAAAAAACAACATTTTTTTTGAAAAACTGCTTTTTTTTCAAAAAAAAAAAAAAAAAAAACTGTGATTTTTATAAAAAAGTGCATTTTTTTTTTCAAAACTGCATCTTTTTAACAAAAAAATCAACGTTTTAGATGCATATATGCATATTTTTTCAAATGCAGATATTCAAATTTCTTATACTATAATATTCGATACAAAATAAAAGATAAAAAAAACTACAAAGATTCACAGTGACATCATTTCATTATATCAAGATTTTTATAATTTCTTTAATTTTTCACTTTTCACCTCTTCAATATTTTCAACAAATTCTTCAAAACCTACAAGAAATTTTTAAGAAAATGATTAATGCAAGAACACTCAGAAAAATACACAAGTATATATCATGTAAGATTCACATGTGATTATATCATGTAAGATTCAAATGTGATTATATAATGTGATATTCACATGTGATTGTATTTTTTAAGATTTAAATGTGAAATTCACAAGAAAATTAAAAAAAAATAACAAAGACCACTCACACAAAATGCATGTGTGCATATTGACTTAATTTATATGTGATTCACTAGTGATTTACATGTGAATCACATGTAATTCATATGTGATTTACATGCGAATCACATGTAATTGATATGTGATTTACATGTGATTAATATGTGAATTACATGTAATTTATATGCGAATCATATATGAATTACATGTAATTCACATGTGAATTAGATATTATATACATGTATATCACATGTAATTCATATGTGATTTACATGTGAATCATATGTGTGTGAGAGATCATTGTTTTCTTCGATTTCGACCTACATCAGGTCAACACAAATGAATTGTACCGATTCTGTTCTAGTGTCTCCATCTTCACCATCAGACTTGACCATTGCAACAACGAAATCGATCGCCAATGGTGAAATCTAAGTTACATGTAGTGAGAGAAAGAGGAGGATACGATTTATGTGGGATCTGATGAATCATATGTGTGTAAGAGATCATTATTCTCTTTGATTTCGACTTGCATCAAGTTAACACAAATGAATTGTATCGATTATGTTCTAGCATCTCCATCTTCACCATCAGACTGGACCATTGCAGGAACGAGATCGATCACCAATGTCGGAATCTAGGTTATACCTTAGAAAAAGTGAGAGAGAGGGGGATACGATCTGTGTGAGAACTGGGAAGGTAATTAATATAATTTTTCTGGGAATAACTTTTTATTCCAATATTACCCTTCATATTTTCATAAAAAGTCCTAAAATGCAGATGTAAGATCTCGAACTTTAAGTCTGCCGTTTCCTCTTTGTTACAAACTCATCACGTAATCAGCACATAAACAACATTGAAGTCAATTCAAAGAATTTCTGATATTTGCCACATTGATGGTAGTATTCAACTTTACATGCTAAAAGATCTCTGTCACATTGATGGTAGTATTAAGCTTTACAAGCTAAAAGATCTTTGTTGTTTTGCAATGTACAAGTCAAGGATTGATTTGATGGTTTGATGCTAATGTCTTCTTTCTCTGGTTCATTGAATTTATCTTCCACAACATTTGATTTATCGTATTGAAAATAAACAAAAAATGAAAAATATTATACGTTGGAAAGTATAAGATGTTTTGATGCATGTCACATGGGTGTTGTGGATGTATTTAGGTACTTTTTTTTATCAAACATGAATAGAATGAAGAAAGCCAGACATCTTCTTGAGAAAACTGTAGAGATGAAAGAAAACTTTCTCTGAAAGTGAATAAAAAAACAAACAATTTGAAATTTGAAGATAATAACAATAGGGCTTGAGTAGGATGATTCATGATATTAATATTAATAACCTGAGATTAAGTGCAAATTTACTATTATCAACAAATATATGTGGTTTTTCTTTAATTCTATAAGCATTTAAGCATCAAACATATGATTACAGTCAAATAATCACAAAACATATACAATTTTTTAAACTTATGAAATTTACCTTGTTGTTTCAACGAGGTGTGGTTGTTAAAGACGACGAGAAAAAGGGAGGAGTGTGGCTATTGTGATCGGAGTGTATCAAGTTTTAGACCGACGGTTCTTTCAAATTGAGGAGAGGCAACTTCAGAATCTCTTAAAGACAGTCGATATGGAGGAAGGAGATGAATGTGCTCACCAAACTAGATCGATGTAAGAAAGAGATCTCCTGTGATGAATGTGCGATGGACAGAGGAAGAAGAGAGAGATAGGTCTTATAAAGGAGTGTGTAGTGATCGATCGAAGTGGAAGGAGTCCAGATAAGGATCCGATGTATCATATGTGTGTGAGAGATCATTGTTTTCTTCAATTTCGACCTACATCAGGTCAACACAAATGAATTGTACTGATTCTGTTCTAGTGTCTCCATCTTCACCATCAGACTTGACCATTGCAGCAACGAAATCGATCGCCAATGGTGAAATCTAAGTTACATGTAGTGAGAGAAAGATGAGGATACGATCTATGTGGGATCTGATGAATCATATGTGTGTAAGAGATCATTATTCTCTTTGATTTTGACTTGCATCAAGTTAACACAAATGAATTGTACCGATTATGTTCTAGTGTCTCCATCTTCACCATCAGACTGGACCATTGTAGGAACGAGATCGATCACCAATGTCGGAATCTAGGTTACACCTTAGAAAAAGTGAGAGAGAGAAGGGGATACGATCTGTGTGGGAACTGGGAAGGTAATTAATATAATTTTTCTGGGAATAACTTTTTATTCCAATATTACCCTTCATATTTTCATAAAAAGTCCTAAAATGTTATTGGAATTAGTAATAATTATAATCATGCCATTACTACTCCAAGCCTTTCATTTTTTTGATCTAACGTTCCGCCTTAGTTCTCAGGTTCTCGGAAAACTATGAGTTCTCAAATGATTTTTCCTCTCTCTCTCTCTCTCTCTCTCTCTCTCTCTATATATATATATATATATATATATATATATATATATATATATATATATATATATATATATATAATTTGATTTTAAAAATATTTATATTATGAAAAAATAACTTATTTAAAATATTATTTTAATCTATTACAAATTTCTTTTACTATTTCTGCAACATTCCACTTTAATTCGTGTATCTAAAAATGTTAGTAGTTGATTTATTTCATGACCATGGTTTAACTAGGATGTTTTTTAAACTATTATTTATTTATTTATGGTAAAGCAACATAAAAGAAAAAAAAACGAATATTTTGAATACAAATAAGGTACTTTAAAATTAATTGATAGATTTCAAAATAGCCCTTGAACTAAAACTCAAATTATTTTTCTTTGTAATGAATAGAGTAAAGTGCAAAAATTGATGACATTATGATTTTATTGGTTGTGACTTTGTGTACGTGTTAAATGGTTGTTAATGTCTGATCGATATTTAACCTGATCTATACACATATTTATCGGTTTATCTTTTAACATCACTGATTTCAACGACTTATGTTTAAAACCACCTTAATTAACAACATGACTTCTATGCTGCACCTGAATCCACTTCTTAGTCGATTTTACTTTTTATGAGTTCCAACAACCTATAATTCTTTTTCTTTCACCTGTACCGTTAGAACGTTCGAACATTAATTATCTGACTCAATTTTGAGTTCGTTTAGAAAATGAGTTAATATCAAAACAATCTTTTTTCACAATGTTAAACACCAAATTCAGATTAACTTAATTTTTAGGTAGAAATGACATTTTGAGAAGAACTCCTTTATCAGGAGGGTTAAAAATCGTGATTTAATAGTTTTTTCGACAAAATTTTATTCTTTTTAAATTTTGTTGACTTTTTCGTAATTTATTTACTTCCTAGGTAGATAAGGTTTCACTACTCAAGGACTCATTCATTATTTCTTTGAATTCAAGTTTCTGATCATTAATAAATTAAGGGTTCCTTAAATCTACCAATTTTCAATTTCTATGGAATCAACAAATTTTTAGTATTTTCTTCCTATTTTTTCCAAACACACTTCATCATACCTAAGAATCTAAATTGATTACAAAATTTTATATAATGCTCAAATAAATTAGTAGTTGATAAATTGAAGGTGGTAGGTGGTGAGTATTGAATTTAAGATGATATTGTAACATTCCAAAAATACAGTCTGCAAATTTCTGTTAAAATTATTAATAAAACCATATTCATCAAACGTCAGATAAGAATCATAAAGAATGTATCTCAAAATATCTTAACAACTGTCAAATATATCAGAGTATAAACATCCCAGGCTGAACAAACGGTGTGTGCACTGCAATCTTCCCGAGCTCCTCTTTTGAAAACTGAGTACCTGAAACCAAAACTGAAAACCGTAAGCACGAAGCTTAGTGAGCTCCCCCAAACTACCACATACCATACAATAACATATAAAGCATCTATTGGGCCTTGCCCACTGCATCAGACCGAAGTCCGGAAACTAACCAGGGCCTTGCCCTCTGCATCGGACCGAAGTCCGGAAACTGCATCGGACCGGAGTCCGGAACTAACCAGGGCCTTGCCCTCTGCATCGGACCGAAGTCTGGAACTAACTGCATCAGACCGAAGTCCGGAACTGATTGGGACCTTGTCCCCTGCATCGGACCGAAGTCCGGAACTGACTGAACATAACATAGCATAAACATATCAACTAGCATGAATACATATACTGCATACTGCATCGGAACAGAGTCTGGAACACATAACACAAACATGCTTGAATCACAAAGACATCAAGCACTCTAACTACTGCATCAGACCGAGGTCCGGAACTAACTGAACATAGCATAACATAATCATAGCATATAATATAAATATATATACTTCATACTGCATCGGACCATAGTCCGGAACACATAACTCATACTATGTCTGTATCACAAAGACACCAAGCATACTGAACTACTGCATCGGACTGAAGTACGGAACTACTGCTAACTAAACGGGCCGGCATTGTGGTCGTAGACCCGTTCCTACTGGAAGGAAACTCACATCACACTGCTGAAGTCCCGTAGACACAATCCCACACTGCTGAAGTCCCGCAGACTCCACCCTAGCTGCTGGCTGACAGATTCCCGAACTGTCAACACCAAATAACACCCAATTAATAATTGGGTTCTAACACATAACTAAAAATGCATGCTTTGGATAATTACTACATTACCCCTAGCTTGGCTTACCCAAGCCCAAGGCCCAATCCATAGGCCCAAAGTCAACTAGGGATCAAAGCCCAACATATGACCTAATTTTCCAAATTGGGCCCGAACCTCTACATGGACTTCCCTTAAGGCCCAATTGATCAATCCAGTCCAACATGTATCATTCTAGGGCCCAGTATCATACAACCATCTAGGCCCCAACTATGGCCCATCTATGGCCTAATTTTCCAAATTGGGCCCAATCCTTCATATGGGCCTTACCCTAAAGCCCAACTAATTACTCTAGTCCATTTGATTATTCTCGGATGGCCCAACACAAAGCCCAAGTGAAATTAGGGTTTCACATCAAATGATAACTAAGGTTAAGTGTTTCTTACTTAACCCACTAAGGACTTAACACACTAGGGACTTAATCCATTAAGTCCTTTATTGCTTAGATTAATTTTTGCCAATGGTTATTATTTAATATTCACTTATTAAATAATTTTTGTGTGTGTGCTGATAATCTCTCAAATATTAGTATTTTCTCAATTGGCCCATTAAGGACTTAATCCATTAAGTCCTTTAATCTACTAGATAAATGGCATGGAATAATTTGGGCTTAGTTCACAATCCAATCCCAATGGTCCACAAGTGGGCCAATTAGTCTAAGGCCCAATACTCATAATTAGGGTTTTCCACCCAAGCATGACCCAATAGGCCCAAAACGAATCTCTAAGCCCATTAGGGTTTGCTAGCGAGGCACCACCCACTACCACCTCGGGTAGTGGTGGTCAATGGCGGTTCGAGGCGGCGGCCACCACCTTACGGTGGTGGTTATGATTCTTTTCATTATTCAATTTGCTAATTACAATTACAAGGCTTTAATCCAAAATGCACACACTCACTAACACACACACACACACTAACTAATACACACACACCCAACCACACCATGGTGCCGGCGGTGGCGCTTGGCGGCAGCGACCACCTCATGGTGGTGGTAGTGGCTTCCTTGCTATATCAGACTAGACTAAACACCCAAACACCACTAAACTGAAATAAACACACACACACATATAATTTCTGCTTGCCAAAACGAACTCAGCCACCTCCCCTTGGTGGCATACGGCGGCGACAACAATTGATTCACGTTGACAGCCACCACCTCACGGTGGTGGCAATGGTTCCTTTTTGGCTCCCAATCTCGTAGCAACACACTCCAGTAGGTCGAACCCATGAATCAGTGAAACACTTCATCGACGGAATCGACATCAATGACGCTAAAGGCCGGAGATGGCGGTGGAGATCGCTGAATGAAAGCCACTAGCAACGGCAGAGTGGCGACAGTACTCCACCACGACCATGGCGGCGTCACATCCTGACGATACTGGCGACATGTCTGACTGAGTAATAGAAGAAGAAGAAAGAAACATGGAGAGGCGGCTCAACGGCTGTTGGAACGATCACAGCAGCGACGGTGGTCGGAACGGAACCAACGACAACAACTCTCTGTACTCGGCCTTCGACGGTCCTACCTTAGCTGTTCGTGACCTCACCGACAGCGGGTTATGGCGGTGCTCAGCACACCAGGTGGCTCGTGATCAGAGAAACAAGGGAAGGCCGGCGATGACGGCTGGAGCAAGGAAGATGGGGGGTGACGGCTGCCTCTCATTCCTTAGGGTTAGGTTTTATACTCGCCTCCAATATAAAAACTTTCCCATAATTACAATTTTGGTCCCTCCCTATGGAATCTTTAGAAACTGAATCCAAAACTTACCTTTTAAACCCTGCTCCCATAAATTCCTTTCATAATAGCTCCCTAAATTACCAATAAAATCTTAAGCCTTCAAATCTTTTCAATTTAAGTCCATTAATTACCAAACGCACCCTGACTTCTGTAATTATGACTTTTAACTCCTCAAAACTATCGCCTCGCTCAATTATTATTCATTTTAGGGCTTCTATACATTTATTTATTTATTTTATAAACAGGGTGTTACAGATATGTTGTAAATTTAAAGTGGCATGTGGCAACTAAGTTTCTATTTTTTTCCTACTAAATTTACATCCAAAATCACCATGTTGTACATAAATTCATTGAAATGTCTCACATATAACCTTAATGAACATCATTATTGGTAAATTATGTTCATCCATCGATAACATGATAATGACACTTGGAATATCAATGTTCACTATACTTACACATATGTTAGGGAAAAAGACATTTGTTAATTTCACATGATTAATATTTCCAAACCAGTCATGTTTAGTCCTGCTCGCTAAAGATCCAATGACATTCTAGATTTCTAGTTTACTAAATTTTGTTCAAAATAAGATATTATATATGATTTACATGTCCACCATAACAAAACTTCTATTACTCTACTTCAACCATTCTTAAGCCGCAAACAATACCCATGATATGAGATTGGGATGACCTGACTAAGGGAAAGTCTTTAACAACAACCATAGTGGTTATGAATGTTGCTTGCCTAAGTTCATGAGACATTGTTTGAACCTCATCAGGAACTGGGTTCAAGATTTAACACTATTTGTCATGCCTTGACAAAACATTGTAGGTTGGGTCTGATGGTTTCCGTTCATAGCAACTACTTTGAACATTGACCGTATATAGTCCCCTTTTAGAGGGACACTTCATATAAAGATCACTGGTAGCATGCACACTTGTATGAACCTATATTTTCTTTGCAACATCAATTGTAACAAAATTATTAACTGAAAATAAACAATTGTTATTTAGCAAAATGCTTCTTACACCATATCCAAGAGCTACAAAACATAGTTGAAAATGCTACATAACATATGCCCTGATATTGGTGAAATTTTCAGGTTAGTTATGTGAATGTTATGGGGAGGTTTATGAAGCTTTTTTTTTTGTGATCACGATCTGGACAACTCATTTTCATATATTATAAAATACAATTACAAAATCTTGGCGGTAAATGATAGAAAAGATGATTGAAAACATAAGAAATGTAATTCACATATTCCGAAATATGTGTCCGGAATGTACAAAGACAGTGTGGAATGCTTAAATATAATCTGGAATGTAAGTCTGACATTGACAACGTTAGTCTAGAATGTATGCTATTAGATTTTGAAATAATTTTACATCAGGTCTAACCAAAATCACACCAACTCCAATTCAACCAAAACTATTCGGGAAATGGACTTAATAAGGTAATTAACTTTTCGGTTTGTTCACATATGGGTAACTATTTTTTTTTTGTACACATCTAGGTAACGAACTTTTTAGAAGTGTTCACATATGGCCATTATGACTGGCTATAGCAGGTTACATCCAGTCATAACAAGTTATAATGGTCATATGTGAACACTTCCAAAAAGTTTGTTACCTAGATATGTACAAAAGAAGATAGTTACCCAGATGTGAACAAACCGAAAAGGTAAGAGTAAAATACACGAATGGTTCCTGTAGTTTGGGTAATTTGTACGTTTGGTCTCTAACTTATTTTTTAACATGGACGATCCCTACTATTTATTTTTCTTGTGCGTTTGGTCTCTGTCCTACCTCAAAAGACTATTATGCCCTTTTTAATTTATTTTTTAATTTTTGTTCTTATTTATGTATTTATTTTTTATATATTAAAAAAAATTAATAGACCTCACAAATCTGCATCTCCTCACCCTAAACCTGAAACCACATTTAAGAAATTTAAGTTGGGTCCCACTAGTCACCATCCCATCTCTCATCATCCTCAACTTTTATTTCCTTTCCATATTTAGTGATATTGACGTCTTCATCATCCCTTATTTTTTCGGTCCTTCAACTTCGACGAACCAACCCCACAACCCACTGTCTCTTCATTGGATTTTCCACCACCACAACCCAATAGAATGGTTATTATGTTGGTTCACCGGAGTTGAATGATCGAAAAAAGAAGAGATAATGAAGACGTTGATATCATTAAAGATGGAAAGGAAAGAGAAGTTGAGGAGGATGACAGATAGAATGGTGACTGGTGGGACCAAACTTAAATTTCTCGCATGTGGTTTCGGGTTTAGTGTGAGGAGATACAAATATGTAGGGTCTACTATTTTTTTAAAATATATAGAAAATAAATACATCAATAAGAAAATTAATTAAAAAATAAATTAAAAAAATGGCACAATAGTCTTTTGAGGTAAGACAATGACCAAACGCACAACAAAAATAAACGGTAAGGATCATCTAAGTTAAAAAATAAGTTAGGGACTAAATGCACAAATTACCCAAACTACATGGACCATTCGTGTAATTTATTCTTACATTTTCGGTTTGTTCATATCTGGGTAACTATCTTATATATCTAGGTAACAAACTTTTTGAAAGTATTCACATATGACCATTACGACCGGTTATGACCGGATGTAACCTGCTATAGACGGTCATAATGGGCATATGTGAACACTTCCAAAAAGTTTGTTATCTAGATATATAAAAAAAAAAATTACCTAGATGTAAAAAAACGAAAAGTTAATTACTTTATCAAGTCCATTTCCCAAACTATTCCGAAATGAAATGTTCAGAAGATAGTGGTTAGTTTTTAAAAAACCGAAAAAACTTAATTATTGTTTTAATGAAACCATTTATATGGGTTTTATGTACTTAATCGTTTTTATCTAGTCCAATAGCATGACAAACAATAAAGGCGTGCTTGTAATACGACGACGTAAAAGGGAAATGACCCTCATGCCACGTCAATCTCCACTGTCGCACGTGAGTTCTCCCTATATTAGATCTAACGGTTATCAAACACACAACACTCTGTGCTTACACTCGAGATTGAAATTTTTGAGTCGGTAAATCAGAGCTTATGGGGAAGGTATTTCTGTTCAATGCATTTGATTGGAAGCTTTCATTTCATTGAACTTCATATTCATGCATTTGAATGCTGTTTGTTTGATTTAGGAAGTACAGAAATCAGAAGTAGAGCCAAAACCGGTCGCCGATGGTAAAGAGGAATCAAAGGAGCCATCTCTACCTCCGCCGATTGTTTTAAGAGTGTTCATGCATTGCGAAGGATGTGCTAGCAAACTCCGGCGATGTCTCAAAGGATTCGAAGGTTTGTTATTTGTATCTGATCTTCGTTTATCTATTTATTTTTAATCTGAAGAAGTGGATTAATAATGTTTAACTGATAATGTGATTCGATCCAATGATATTTCAATTTTCAAAGGCTTGATTGTTTGTTATTATATCTGGCTTTAATTTCTCTACTTCTTGCTGACTTGATAGATTGGATTAATTTTTTGAAAAATAATGTGATCCGATCAGGCGTTGAGGATGTTAAGACGGATTGTAAGACGCAAACGGTAGTAGTGAAGGGAGAGAAAGCAGATCCATTGAAGGTTCTAGAACGGATTCAGAAGAAGAACCACCGGCAAGTTGAGCTTCTCTCTCCGGTACCGAAAGCTCCGGCTGATCAGCCTAAAAAAGTCGACGATAAAGAGGCGTCGAAACCTGAAGAGAAGAAAGAGGAGGTTTGGAAATTAATATATTTGTTCTGATAATCTCAGTTTCACTGAATCCAGTTTATTTGATTAGGGTTTATATATAATATCAAAACACAGGCTCCTCCACAGGTGATTACGGTGGTTTTAAAAGTTCATATGCATTGTGAAGCTTGTGCACAAGAAATCAGAAAACGTATAATGAAGATGAAAGGTAATTTCTTTTTCAAATTCTCAACACAATTTTTGATCAGCTATGAATTCCCCCTTTCCGTAATCTGTAAATCTTTTGAAAAAATATCTTTGATTTGAGCCTTTAATTCACTGAATTTCGTTTGAACTTTAAAGTCCATTACATTAACGTTAGGCTCAATTCGAGTTTGAAATGAATCAAACGTTAACGAGCGGGTCGGACGTTTGGTAAGGTTCGGGTTGGATTGGTTTATCAATGCCTTTTCTCTTTCGGTTAAAGTTTTATTATTAATTGATAAATTAAATGTCATCACAAAAACCAATATACTAGTTGGTATTCGTATGATTCTTTTGATATTTAAAAATTAAATTATATAGGGGTCTTATTGAGAATATAAATATTTGATATGCTAAATATATTAAATATCTACCTATATCCATTTTCACCCACTTTAACCCGTTTATTTTGTAAGCTAAGATTATAAATTTACTCATTTGATATTTGGAGATAGAATAGAGAGTTTGTCAAATTCATATATTTATAGATAAGTGCTCCAAAACTATGCATTTTTACCAAATTTGATTAAGAAAACCATGTGGAGTTGTCTATCTTTTGGCAGAAAAACCCTATATACCCTCATAAAAGTATTTTTAAGAGTTCAAAACTTCAAATAAATCAAAGTGACTCGATAGTGTAAAAAAGGTTTAAAAGTATTAAAGTGTTTATTCACTTATTATGTTTTGACATTGCTAATACTTATTAGTGTTTGGATAGTTCAAATATAAAAGTCCCTAAATACATAAATAATGAGTTTTTCATAAGTTAATTTATCTAAAATAATTTATAACTTATTTAAACTAAATTACCATACCAACCTTATCATAACCCTACATTTTTATATACTAAGATGTATTTTTTTGGACATTTTACGTGAATAAACAAAATTTGTCAAACACAAAGACTTTCTTGGCCAAAATAAAATTACTACAATTTGCTTTTTTATAAAACCATAAGATGTTTATTTTAGCTTATAAGCTAGCTTTTGATAAGTTACTTTTAAAACAGTTTTTGAGAAGCTTAGAGTTTTTTTCAAAAACATTTCAAATATACGCTTAATTATATATAATGCTAGTTTTTAGTTACATATCTAAATTTCCATTTAGTCATTTTACATTTGCAATCTAGTTTATAAAGTATTTTTTATCAAACATTATTAATATATAAACTAACTTTTCATTTGCAATCTAGTTTATAAAGTATTTTTTATCAAACATTATTAATGTATAAACTAACTTTTCAGTTACTCTGCTAAACATGACCTAAAAAACAATGTATTATCTTATTATGTTTTGGTATCGGATAAACTAATTCAAACATTTTTTTAACTTGATTTTAAGACCGAATAATAATAAACATTTTTATAAACAAACATAAATTGTTTCAAATAAACAATCCCAAACACCCTTAAAATACAAAAGATTTTCTAAAAGAAAATCTTAAACTATATTCTTTATTAACCTAATCTTATAACAACCTTTTGATTTTTTTTCCATATTATCTTTTGAAAATGATTTTTACCATCGTAAGACAAAAGGAAAATAATGTTTTTATTTTAACCTAATAATCATTTTCTTGAAAATATTTTGTTAAGCTAATTCATTTTTTTTTTGTGTGTGTGTTTGATGCCACATAATCTAATAATTACTTTTACCAAAAAATAATTATTATTTTCAAAATTCAATCCCAAACCTTAAATTTTAAATATCTATTATTTCTGTACTAATTAACCCATTTTATTATATACTACATAATATCTCCTATTATAATATAAATAATTATTTAAATCTTACTGAACAATATTTCTTTTGAAATATCTTATTAAAAACGATGTACGCTTAAAAACTAAAATTTATTTATGAATACTTAACAAAAGTATTTCAAATAAATAAAGATTATTAGTTAGTTAAATTTTCAGAGAAAGGTTTTTGAAACAGTTAACGTTAGTTTTTGTTAAATGAAATTTGTAGAAAACATGACAAAAAGTCAAAAATAATAAATCTATGATAGAAATTAACCACTGTGAATTCTCTTACGTTTTTCCATTTATTGGCTGTATATCTCCTTTGCAATTCAATAGATCTTTTGTGCAGGGGTGGAAAGTGCAGAAGCCGATCTAAAAAGTTCAGAGGTGGCGGTGAAAGGCGCATTTGAGCCACAGCAACTGGTGGAATACGTTACCAAGAAAGTAGGCAAACAGACTGTGATTGTGATTGTGAAACAAGATCCAAAGCCCAACATACCTGAAGACGACAAAGGTAAAGATGTAAAAGTCAAGAAAAAGGAAAGCGGTGCCGATAAGAAGAAGGAAGAGAAGAAACCGGAAGAAGCCGGCGGCGAAGTAGCGGCGCAACCAAAGGAGGCGGCGAGCGGTGGAGAAGAGACGAAAGTCGTAGATTTGAGAAAGATTGAATTCAATTGTCACCAAACAAACCTTCCGAGATACGTCGTGGAATCGGTGTATGGTTATCCGGCAGCTCCACAGTTGTTCAGTGATGAGAATCCTAATGCGTGTTCTGTTATGTGAAAAGCCTGCTTCATTTCGTATGCTATTATTTTGACCCTTCCTTTCTAATTCTTATTGTACCAATCAAATAAAATTATAATATTTATAATCAAATTGAATTTCTTTTTTCACCTCCTTCTTATGAATCACTCAAATACATCACCCCATTATTTTAAATTTCATTTTTTTTTTTGTTTTTTTAGTAATCGTCAACGTCAAATCTAATTTAATTCTAATCTGTTTTAAAATCCATTTAGAGAAATTAAATATTCTTTTATTTTTATTCCTACAAATTCTTCTATCAAATTAAATAGTGACATGTGTTATATTAGTTTACTAAAATATCATTAAATTTTATTAAATGAACATTAAATGTTATACATGTCAATATTTAATTGGATAGGAGAATTTATACGAAAAAAAATTAAAAAGATATTTAATTTCTCATCCATTTATGTTACAAGCGGGATTTGAATCTCAGATTTAAAAATACAAAAAAAAAAAAAAAATAACATTTAATATTATTAGGCTATAAACCTTTTAATTTCTAATAATATAATAATCAATTAATAATGTTAGGATAGTGTATCGGTGGTGGTAGTTTAATATGTTTGTCAAAATTGTTTGTCGCACATAGAAAAAAAATATTAAAATATTATATGTTTAAAAGACTTGTTATTTTATCTTCTCCTTCTTTTAATAAAAAGAATCCTAAAATGCCCCATGTCATTTGCCACTTGACATTCTTCTAATGCCTAAATTTTTTTCTTCTATTCAATCTCTTATAGAACCCGTTTTAAAATCTTGCATATTAATGAAAAAATATATATTCAAATGTGGATAAATACTATCTTTAATTGAAATTTGAATAAAAACGTGTAATTTAATATAAATTCCAATAAATATGGCCTACATAATCGCCCATATATTGTAACGACCGAAAAATTCCAACCAATTTAAATTTTTCAAAAACAACCCGATTTCATTAAATTATTGCAAAAAGGTTTTCAATACAATTAATTTAGAGTATTCCCAGAATCACATCACAAAACGTAAACATGAGGAGCGGTACGATCACGCCTTTGCCTTGCCACGGTCTCCTGAAGAACCTGAAAAACATTAAACCACGACTGTAAGCCCGAAAGCTTAGTGATATATCCCCAAAATACCAACCACATATACCATACACGCATAACATGTCATATCATATCCGATCACAGAACAGCCATGCAATTCGGGTCTACTGTGTGACTGGTCCGCCGCACCAGCCAACAGTCCACCTGGTCCACCCTCCGAGTCTAGCCATATACATCGAGTCTGCAGTGTGATCGGTCCGCCCGCACCGGGCCTTCAATCCACCTGGTTCACTCTCTGAGTCTACAGTATGACTGGTCCGCCCGCACCGGGCCTTCAGTCGGCCTGGGCCACTCTCCGAGCCTCGGCACGTCTGGTCCGCCCTCTTGGGGCCTACAGCCTATCTGGACCGCTCGCTGGGCCTTCGGGACAACCGGTCCGCCCTGGGTATCTTGGCCTACAGCACAAAGCAGACCCGCCTCAACCCAACCCCAGTCCAACAACCATGCACATAAACATACAATCATATAACAATTCACAGTCAACAAGCCGATCTAACAGATCACATAACATATCATCATCATAACCAGGATACCGACCTAACCGGTCACTAGCATAGCATCACCCTACCTAACAGGATACCAACCTTAACCAGGTTTTTAACATATACCATCCTAGCTACCAGGATGCAAGCATAACAAATCCATAACATGACAACAAATACCCGGATCTCAATCCGATAAAGGGCCGGCCTTGGTGCCTTAGACCCTGTTGATATAGTGAGGATAACTCACCTCGCAACTGCCGACTGAGCAGATAAACCCAAGCTGCTCCGACCACTGATATGATCTCCACCACCGGCCAACCACCAAAACACTAAACTCAAAACAATATCCAACAATTACCAAAATGCCCCCGGAAGATAACCAAACCACCCTTGGTCAAAGACAAATCAAAGTCAACCCCTGACTGACTCTACTCGCCGAGTCAACCCGATGACTCGCCAAGTCCCCATGCTCAGAATTTCCCCCATTCCGCGACTCAACTCGCCGAGTCACCCCGAGACTCGTCGAGTCCAACAACTCTGGGTCCTTCCACACTCGACTCACCGAGTCATCCCTTGACTCACTAATACACAACTTACCCTGAAGAAGGATTAGGACCTCACGACCAGACTCGCTGAGTCCAAGAACAGACTCACCGAGTCTAAGGCTATCTTCAACCTACTCGTCGAGTTGTTCTTCCAACTCGCCGAGTTCCAGTCCATCTTCAAGCAACTCGCCGAGTACACCTTTGTGACTTGCCAAGTGCCTCTAGATCTCATCCCATATAGAAGCTTTCCAGGCCATGCAATTGATCCAAAACGTAGATCTACCCTCCTACAACCCATCCATCACGTAAAGTGGCAAACTTTACGTGAATCCAAAGAGATCTAGGCATTTTA
This sequence comes from Lactuca sativa, assembly GCF_002870075.4. NCBI lineage: Eukaryota > Viridiplantae > Streptophyta > Magnoliopsida > Asterales > Asteraceae > Lactuca > Lactuca sativa. The sequence goes on from NC_056623.2 coordinate 35,718,079, forward strand.
CACTCTAGGGCTATGGTTTGGGACAAGATGGCTTCACCAAACACTCAAGAACAGGGACTTTAATGCACTCTAGACCTTCTCCATTCTAGATCTGAGGTAGCAACCTCAGATCTATCCTTCAAACTCAAAATACCACAAGCTAAACCTCCCACACATCCCAAAAATGATGAATCTAGATGAATAGCAGCCCAAGAACGAGATAATACCTCAAAAGGAAGCCCCAACAACAAGGAAATCCGAATCTTAGCAAAGCCCCTTGCTCCAAGCCTCCTAACTTTCCAAGATCTCCTCCAAAATCTCTTCTCCAAGGCTCAAATGCACTCAAATCCTTCACAAATCGTGTTTCTAGGGTTTTCTGGACTTCAAGGGAGGGTAAGGAGGCTGGGGGGAGGGTATAATGTCCTTTATATAGGGCTTATCCTCCGAAATTAGGGTTTTCTCCACTTAGCACCAACTCGCCAAGTCCAGCCGCCGACTCGCCGAGTTGGCCACTTAACACGCGACCAAAGTCGCGACCCTACTCACCGAGTCCACTCGTGGACTCGCCGAGTTGTCCTTTCCCAATTACACTTTTAGCCCTTCAACTTTACTCTTGATATTCCGGGATGTTACATATATCATATGTTTAAAAGACTTGGTATTTTATCTTTTCCTTCTTTTAATAAAAAGAATCCTAAAATGTCACATGTTATTTGCCACGTGGCATTCTTCTAATGCCTAAATTCTTTTCTTCTATTCTATCTCTTATAGAACCCGTTTAAAAATCTTGCATATTAATGAAAAAATATATATTCAAATGTGGATAAATGCTATCTTTAATTGAAATTCCTGAAAGGAAAATTGGCAAAAATTTTGCACCTTAATCTGTAACGACCCGTTCCCGGTATGTTAATTCATTGGTAATTGTTGTGAGTTTTGCAAGAGGGACTCGGCGAGTTCATAGCCTGACTCGCCGAGTAGGGTCGCGGCTGCGAGCACGCGTGAGCCGGGGACTCGGCGAGTCCATATCCTGGACTCGGCGAGTCCATCCGTCCGGGTGAAACCCTAAATCCCCGGGTTGCCCACTATTTAAACCACCTTATAGCCCCATTCTCGCCTCCCTCACCCTGAGAACACTGTGAGAAAGAACCCTAATCCACCCTTGTGTGAGCTAAGTGTTTTGTGCCATTTTGTGAAGGTGTGAAGAAGGAGAAGAAGAAAGAAGCAAGGAGAAGAGTTGGAGTGCAAAGATCCAAGGGCAAATCTGAGTTATTTGAGGTATTTTCGGAGTTCCCTCTTGTTATATGCTTTAAACTTCCATTAGGGCTCTCCTAAGAGCTAGTTGATGCTTGTTCCAAGCCTTATGTTTGCATGAATGCCTTAATAAGTCGAGATATCTTTAGATCTGAATGATGGGGTGTTGTAGAGCCCAGATCTACTGTCTTTTTGGAGTTACTTTGCATATTAATCATAGATCTACCCATTTTATGCATCCTTTAGCCTTATTTCCCTTATTCATGAGGTTGTGCACGTAAAGTTGGAAACTTTACGTGGTAAATCAGCTTAATGGACTCAGATCTATCAATTGTATGTGTTGGATTCAAACAAAATCGAGTAAAAATCAGTTGCATGGCGGCAACTCGGCGAGTCGGGAAGAACGACTCGGCGAGTTGGGTCGCGAGTTCCCGAGTCCTTCATTTTGGTCAGTGTCGAGTGAATCCAGTGGGTTAGAGAGCGGACTCAGCGAGTTGAGGGTAGACTCAGTGATGGAGGGACTCGGCGAGTTGTTCATACAACTCGGCGAGTCCAAGACAATCTTCTTAGGATCATGAACAACTCGTCGAGTTTGTTCATACGGCTCGGCGAGTCGGATGAAGATTGTCTGAGTTCTTGGATCAAGAGGGTACTCGTCGAGTCGATGCCTCACTCGACGAGTAGCAGCGTGTAGAACTGAGAAGTGAGAGTAGGACTTGGCGAGTTGGGTGACCCAACTCAGCGAGTCAGCCCAAAGAGAGTTGACTTTGATATGGGGTAAAAGAGTCATTTTACCCAGTGCAGTGTTTAGTATTTGATTAAGTATGTTTATGGTCTTGTAGCCGGGGAGATACCGGAGCAACAGCAGTTAGCCCTCAGAGCTATTCACTCAGCAGCCAGTTCACGAGGTGAGTCTCCCTTCAGTAGGATCGGGTCTACGACCACAATGCCGGCCCGTGCAGTTATCAGTAGTCTGGTCTTTAGTTTGATGTAGTTGCTAGCTGGCTTGACGTCTTTGTGATTCAAGCGTATTTGTGTTATGTGTTCCGGACTTCGGTCCGATGCAGTCAGTTCCGGACTTCGGTCCGATGCAGTTAGTTCCGGACTTCGGTCCGATGCAGTCAGTTCCGGACTTCGGTCCGATGCAGTTAGTTCCGGACTTTGGTCCGATGCAGGGGACAAGGTCCCGGTCAGTTTCGGACTTCGGTCCGATGCAGCTAGTTCCAGACCTCGGTCTGATGCAGTGGTCCAGGCCCAGTATGTGATTTATATGTATTGTATGGTATGTGGTAGTTTGGGGGAGCTCACTAAGCTTCGTGCTTACAGTTTCAGTTTTGTTTCAGGTACTTCCGCTTGTAGAGAGAGGAGCTCGGGATGATGGCATCGCACACACCACAGCTTCAGCTTTTATCCTGAGAGTTGATTAGTTCTTAATTTTTACATACGGATATGATACAGTTTTCCGCATAGTGTTTTTATTATGATTTTGAGATACATCATGTATGGTTTATGATATGACACTCAGATTATGGTTTTTGGTTATGTTGAAAAACGAAATTTTTGGGTCGTATTTTTGGGTCGTTTCAAATCCCCTCATAGCTAAGTAATAATACAAGTGGAGACCGTTGTAGCTTATGAACTTGCAAATCGGGGTTGCATATTGCTATTATTGGTAAAAATACAGATGAATTGCTCTTATGAATGAAGAGATGTAAATCATTGATATTATGAGTAGAATTCCTATACTTTGCTCTAAAATATCAAATACCAACTAACCTTGGAAATGGCTTCACCAAGACAAATTCTTTTTTGCAGACTGGCTTAAAATTTGTAGATCCCTAGTATTATCCACTGATGCTAAGAAAAACCATTATATATTCTGATTTCGTTGAAAAGTAGAACATACCCGTCAAAACTGAATTGTGTTCAATTAGGGCATGCTGTGTCTTGTCGAGTAAGAGAAGATGGCGATGTAAATTGTTACTGCAAGGTTGAAGACGATGGAGCAAGAGAAGAATGAGACGAAATAGATAAGTAGCATATGGAAAATCTCTTTTGATCGACATCGATTAGATACATGGAAGAGTTGAATGGTACCTGTGAATGGCTCATCAAATGGTACAATGTCAAACCCTTTAATCTCGTCAATCTTAGCACCAATTTAGGAATTGCTTCTAGAAAACAAACCTAAGGTGGATAGTTGAAGGCAGTGAGAGTGCCGATTGGTGGACAGAGAGACGATTCAATCGGTTGACGATGGTGTGTGGGTGGGGTGATCGTCAGCTTCGTCTGCACCTGTGCCCTTGAGAGAAGAGCGAGAAAAGAATGAAGCAGAGCGGCGTCGGCTATGGCGGAGTGATAGAAGCGAACTCAGCGATCGATCGACTGCACTCTTCGGTGGTATAACAGAGGAATCGACAACTCAGATGTCGTATCAGTTCGATTTGTGGATAAGGAAGGATGGAAGGAAGAACTGGAAGGATGGATTACCTACGGGTGTAGGTATAAAATGACCGGCAAACATCCCGACACTATTCCTAAGAAGTGGCCATCTTTATTTTATATATATATATATATATATATATATATATATATATATATATATATATATATATATAAGAATTTGAATAAAAACGTGTAATTTAATAGACAAAACTGCACAAATGGTCCCTGTGGCTTGCTGAAAATTGCTACTTTGGTCCAAAAAGTTTTGGACTAGCACCACAGGTCCAAAGTTTTCATTTTCTTGCGAGTTTGGTCGAATTTACTTTAACAATTTTTGTAATGACGATTTTACCCTTCTTTTTTGCTTTTTCAGTTTTTTATTTATTTAAATATTTTGATAATTAAAAGAAAATTAAAAAAGAAAATAATTTTCTCTCTCTCTCTCTCTCTCTCGATCAAGGGTTCTAGACTTCCAAGATTCACTCTTCCCTCTCTTGTTTCTTGGAAACTCGGATGATGTTCTTCAAACTTCATACATTCCCAAACACCAAAATTTGATTTAAACCCATCGATTTCTATCAAGCAAAACGAAACACCAACCTAAAGCTATTGATTTAAACCCATCGATTTCTATATAAAAAAAACAAACAAACACCCATGGACCCACTGTAAAACATTAACCCTAAAAATCATTTCCGTTCATAAATTTGTCAAGAATCAATCCCAAACACCTTCTTAACCCTATCAATTTTTATCAAAAAACGAAGAAGAAGAAGAAGTAAACGACCTGTAAGCATTCGACCAACCCACGAGCCTCCCCACCTGTACCGATGTTTCATCGCTCTTTCCCTCCTCCCCCTCGTGATCCTCAGCTGGAGCAGAAACAAGCAACCAAGAGCTGCTTCAGCAACCCTTGCTGAACCCACCAAGTTCGACGACAGCCTCACTGCCATGTTCTTCTTCCCTTCTTCGGTTCACTCAAACAACGAGGGTGTTTCCCCTTACTCATCCACAACCCAACAACACCGAAATCACAGCCGCTCGCTGCTTCTTCCCACCCGCGTCACTTCGCTCTCGTCGACCCGGAGACTTCTCCCTCCTCACGATCTGTAATCGCTGATACCTCCCTTGGTCCCTTTTTTGGCTTGCGACGAGCAAGGAACCAAGGATCGAACCCCCCAAAATCGAATTTGGTGTTCGATTTCTCCTCTACTTGCAGTGACGTTTCCGTTTCTTCTGCTGCCTTGTGTTCATACGTATTTATCCATTGCCCGGTCATACATTAAACACGGGAATGCCATTAAAAGCCCTAATTTCATTTTAGATTGTGAAAGTAGAAAACATTTAGTCGGAAATGGAGGTAGTGGACGGTGGTGGTGATGGATGGTGGTCCAACAATGGCGGTGGGGAAGATATTCTTGAGTTTATGACATGTTCGAGTTCATTAACGATGGTGGTAATCAATTTTCAGAAAAAATTCAGATGAGAGAGAGAGAGAATTATTTTCTTTTATAATTTTATTTTAATTAATAAAATATTTAAATAAATAAAAAAACTGAAAAAAAAAACAAAAAAGAAAGGTAAAATTGTCATTACAAAAATTATTAAAGTAAATTGGACCAAACTCGCAAGAAAATGAAAACTTTGGACTTGTGGTGCTAGTCCAAAACTTTTTGGACCAAAGTGTCAATTTTCAGCATACCACAGGGACCATTTGTGCAGTTTTGTCAATTTAATATATATTCCAATAAATATGGCCTACATAATCGTCCATATATCATATCTTTAATTGAAATTTGAATTACCATTTTTATCTAAACCAACATCCTTAATTAAAAACGTATAATTGAATATAAATCCCAATAATTCATGCATATATGATCGTCCACATATTTACACCTGTAAAACATGTTTGGCTTTGATTTTATAGAACGTCCTCCAGATTTTGCTTTTGCTTACACATCTTCCATCACTACGAAGACACAAAGAAAAACATCAAACAACACCAAGTTAGTTAGTACTGCTCATTTACTTTTTTATGTTTTCTTTATTGATTATTGTTATTGTCTTCTAAAAATATATATATAAAAAGATGGTTTCTTTATCATAGCATCTTACTGTCAATTCCTCCTAATAGAAAATTGTGTTTTGAAAGTTCTACCCATTGTACCAGACTTGCTCTAAATCAGAAATATAATGCTAAGAATATGCATAACTTACACATTTGTGTTAATATTTTAAAATAAGTATATATTTTTTAACATATTGTTTTTTGGTTTTTTGTCACATGTATGATATTTTTGCTTAATAGGGCAACGTACTTTGAACATGAAAGGGCAATGTACTATAAAATCTATTTATTTTTCCGGAAAATGCAATACGAATAGGACAATTTGTTTCAATTTATTTAAATCTCGACCACTTCAGTTTAGTCAATATTCTTTACATAGGAACAATATATGCAATTTTTTAAACATAGATCATTTAAAAAGGGACCATTTTTTAAAACGCAGACCATGTATGTGTGCTTTAGTACAATGTTTAATTAATTTATAGGGCATCGTACTATCTAATATAGCATCCTATTATTAGTATGAAATCATATTTGGTATAATTAATTTTTTTTATAACTAAATCATTTATGTATCAAATACTATGTTTAATTAACTTTATAGAATTTCACTATTCATTGATGTTAGTATTTAATTGAAATAACCATTTTGCCCTTACTTTTATTTTTGTATGTTTATAATTGTGTTGTATTTATTAGCAATGTATTTTACATTTTCTTTTTAAAACCTATTTTATAACTATATGCTATGTCTAATACAAATTATTAAAATATTCCCCATATGGCAGCTACAAGTTTTACTTTTCTAATAGAAATTGATCCTATCAATCTTGATTTCACTATCAAGGTAAAAATATTAAAGTTATTAACCCTTACTTCTAAAAAATTATATTTAACATTTCATCCTTATATATTATTGACCTAAAGTTTGTTCTTTTAAAAAAATTACATATATAGAAATGTACTTTGAAAGTAGAGTGCTATAATTCATAATAGTTTGAAAGTACATTGATATATAGTAATTACTTTTCTTTTAAGTTTTTTTATTTACAATTTCATAGAATTGTAATTCTTATACCAATGTACTTTCAAATTTACATTTCTTTATTTTGTAAAAAACGAATTTAAAAAATAAAAATAAATGACCATTTAATCCATTTTATTAAATTGTATGACTTATATATCAATGACTGCGTTCAAATGTAAATAACTATAATTTGCGAAAATCAAATATTGTTTTTAAAAAAAATTAGCATTTTAATAATTTAATTCAATTCTTTGTTTTATAGCAATGTACCATCTAATAAACTTTGTTATAATTTGTAAAAATGGAATCGTTTTGGAAACATCTTAGGATTTTAAAATTCAAGGTCGAATCTCTAATTTTATATTTACACAGTTAACATTCTATTGAAGTACATCTTGGTTACGCATATGTTTAAAAAAAAGTTCAAAACAACAACATACTAATCTTTAATGTTAGAATTTAGTTTAATTAAATTAACATTTTTTACAATTTATATTTTTATTACCGATTAATTACTTTTGCTTATTTATATTTTTTCAGCTTGGATTTAGTTTGGAGTTATTTTCGCCCGAGCTCAATTTAAAAAAACATTTGACTTTTAAAGTAAACATCACAGATTACAATGTAAGGTACAAAAATAATGTCTACTCCATCTCAAGGGAAACCGAAGATAAGCAAATTATCAGTTAGTTGCAAAAAAAATATTATTAATTGGGCAATGTGTAGTCTGATAATTTAGAGTATCTGATAACTTTGCATAATATTTGTGTTTGTTATTTTTTTAGTTACCTTTATTTAGTTTTAATTTTTGTAAAAATGTTTTAAATTCTTAAGATGTGAACTTTTTTGAATAATATTAGTATTTGTTATTTATATGTGTAGCCTTATAATTTAGAGTCATTCATTCGGAATACCAAAAAAAGCCAATTATGAATGTATTATACAACCACCATTTAGTCAAACACACAAAATAATATTACTTTTTTGACTATCATTTTATATTTTATAACGTTTTTTTAAGGATGTCTCTCAATCCGGAGAAAATATAACCCCATTAAATGTGAAGATTTTAACACCTCCAAGTCCTCATCATATGAAATCTAATCGTATAGATTTAATAAGATGCAAGTTTGATGAAGTTTTTGATGTTGATGACAACACGAATTCGACGTCCACAAAGGTGCGTGTGGTAGCAGGAAATGAGGAGTTGAAGTCGTTGAACTCAAAACTTGAAAAATAATGGGTATAAGGTTTTCATATCAACTATGACTATCGTTAAATCCTTATAATTATGGTTAGAAGTACTAATTACTTTAACTCCTCGTTTATATCGTTAGTCCTCAGAGTCAAAGATCCCCTCACCATTTGAGATTACAGGCCAATTAGTCTTATTGGGTGTATCTACAAAATCATATCCAAGATACTATCATTCAGAATAAAGAAAGTCATGGGGAACTGTATTGACGAGGTGTAGTCTGCCTACGTGGAGGGCAGGAACATACTTGACGAGCCACTTGTGGTGAACGAAATTTGCTCATGGGCAAAAAAGAAAAAAAAGAAGATACTCCTATTTAAGGTCGATTTCGACAAGACATTCGACTCAATCAATTGGGGCTTCCTTGATACCAATCTTATGCATATGGGTTTCAGTGTTAAAATGAGGTCATGGATAACAGGATGTCTCAAAAGCTCCAAATCCTCAGTGCTAATCAACGACAGTCCAACCGATGAATTCCCTATATCCAAAGGTATCAAACAAGGCGACTCGCTCTCCCCTTTTCTGTTTATTGCAACTATGGAGGGACTAAGCGCAGCAATGAGGGCTGCGTGCGACACCAGAATATTTCAAGGTATTCAGCTGCCAAATGGTAGTCCATTAATTGCGCATCTATTATATGTGGACGATGCTTTATTTCTTGAAGAATGGTCGAAGCATAATATAAAAAACCTGGCCCGTATTCTACATTGTTTTCATGCTGCATCGGGACTCAAAGTTAACTTCAATAAATCGAGAGTTTTTGGAGTTGACTCTAATACACAATAAATTTCAAAATGGGCCAGAACTTTAGGATGTGAACCTTCCACTCTACCATTCACATACTTAGGGGTCCCAGTCGGCGCAAATATGAACTTGAAAAAAAATTGGGCTCCAGTTCTGGATAAATTCCAATCCAAATTGTCAAAATGGAAGTCAAAAACCTTATCTTTTAGAGGTAAATTGACACTCATAAAGTCGGTTTTAGGAAACCTTCCATCTTATTATCTTTCCTTATTCGTGGCACCTGAGGGCATTATTGACACATTGGAAAAAATGAGGAATCGATTTTTGTGGGGAGGATCAGATGAAAAGAAAGTGATCCATTGGATATCGTGGGATAAGGTAACAACATCAAAGGAATCTGGTGGGTTAGGTGTTGGTACAAAGTGGTGGTGGAGGTTGACAACCAAGCAGGATCAATTATGGGCTACTGTGATAACGAGTGTGCACGATCTAAGGTCGAAACCTGATGATTGTTACTCTACAAAGTCGTTACCTGGGGTATGGAATAACATCGCTGGAATTGGAAACGATCTAAAGAAAAAGAATATCCAAGTTCAAACTGTGTTAGACAACCGAATAATAAATAATGGTGTTATATGGAGATGTGGGCTTACCCCGGATGGCTCTTTCACAGTAAATGCTCTTAGATCAAGATAGGACTACCGGACTCCATTAACCAACAAAAATTTCCACTGGATAAAAGAAATCCCACTGAAAGTCTCTTGCTTTATTTGGAGAGCACAATGGGGCAAAATCCCAAGAGCTAAGGAGTTAGTAAAAAGAAGGGTAAACATGGAAAATTTAACTTGCCAGATGTGCAATGTGAAGGAAGAAACTGTTGATCATATTCTTGTAGATTGTGTTTATGCAAAGAAGGTCATGGAAGGAGTAATGAGATGGTTCAAGGTGCATACTCACATGGAAGATATCCAAGCGGTGTCGGATGTCCTGAACCTTGCCAATAAATGGGGAACGTGTACTAAAAAGCGTAAGATATTTTTGGCAATCTGTTATTCTACACTATGGAGAATCTGGATTGCAAGGTATGAAAAAGTCTTCAAAAGGAACCGGCTACCACCCGAAAAAGTCATTAAATATGTCAAATCAGTAACCTTTCTTTGGGTGAAGAACAGGGGAATCAAGATGAATTTAATCTGGGCAAATTGGTCTCAATGCCCTTTTTTCTTTTAGTTGTTCGTCTTTTATGTTTTCTGTCTGATACTTTGTATTGCCACTGATCTGTGGCTACAACTTCGTTTCCCATGTTTTCTTTTTCTTTTATATATAAATCTATTTGCCGGTCCCAAAAAAACCATCATACGTTATTATGGCCTATTTTGCTATTTTGTGCATATCTATGAATTAATGACTTAAGTGAATTTACAGCAACATGGTAACTAAATTGCTGACAAAGTATTATGTTTATTTAGTTTTCTAAATAATTTAGGTTCTTTTACAATCTTAAATATGCTACACTTTTTTAATATTTAATATTTTTCTTATCTATATAATAATTATAATTATATCAATCGTGGTTTCCACGGGTTATAACCTACTTATATAATAGACCACGTGAAGTAGTCTAATTGTTGCAATTGTAAACTTTGAATCACTAATGAATTAATAGTGATTTACCTACCTAACCTGAAAAGATGTTTTATTAATTATTAGGTGTAAAACCCGTGTAATACACGAGTTGATTAAAAAAAATTAAAGATCAAAATGTAAACAATAAGTATTTTTTAAAATAAAATTTTAAAATAAAGAATGAATAAACGTATTAATAGCAATTTAGTATTACATTTATTATATTTAATACTTTACATATATAGGTGTATAAGCATTTAGTGGATTTTTTTAATTTTAAAATTTGAAAAAACCTAGAAATTAACATGTGGATATTATATATTTTAAAAATATCATAAAATGATAAGTGGCAAAACTCATGAGAGATTGACAAGTGACAAAAAAACTTTCATTTATTAGAGAAGATTTTTTCTTAATTAATTTTGGTGTGAGTAATTACCTGAAATAATTTTTTGACAGTTTCATATCGATCCTATTTACAATATGAATTTGATTTTTAGGATCTCTTGAATGATCGATAACCTCGTATATACAAAAATTCTTTCTTAAATTCCATGATTTCATATTATAGATTCTCCATAAATTAAGGCCCCGTTTGATACGCATCTTTCCAGGTCCAAATAGATCTTTCTGGCTGAATGGACCGGAAAGAGTGTTTGATTTGCACAAAAAAATGGATCTTTCCCGGTAAGATGTCTTTCCCAGAAAGCCCAAAATCATATCTTTCTGGTTGAATGGGCTGGAAAGACAATTATGCACCAAACCTCGTCTCTTTCTTTCTTTCTTAGATTATTAATTTTTTAAAATTTTTTTTATTAAATTATTACTTTTTTTTTTCATCATTTAACACAGTCAATCAGATATACAATCAAACAGCATGGTTTGTTTTCCAGTCAGAAAACTTTCTCATACAGTACTTTACCAGACATAAACTATCAAACGGGACCTAAGTTTACATGCAAGAACTTAATTAGAGATAGTTATATCATAAATGCAAAAGTCTAGAAACTATTGGACGAATAGGGACAAATTTTTGTCTGAAGACATTATATTTGCATGCCTCTATCTATTTATAATCTGCAAATTTCGTATTAGTAAACTTTCTATTTATGATTGTTGATTGCTTCTTATTTTTTCTTTTTTATGGTAAATACATGTTTTTATATTGTTACTTAACATGTACTAACATGTATGACAAAAATTTCTAGAAAAAAACATCACCGTAATCATTTTTTTTTTTTTTGTTTTGTTTTGTTTTTTTTAATAATAATCAAACTAGATAATATCAATTTAATTTTGTAGTCAACTGTCAGCTTTTGATACAAAATATCATACATTTAACATAAACCCATATGTAATCGATTTTTCAATATGAAATTATGATAAATAAACAAAATTACTAAACCCACAATTATAATTAGCAAACACAAAAGTAAGAATGTTGTGATTACTTGTAATTCAATAAAAATACTATTGCAGTGAACTGATTCTTGTGTTTTTGTGAACTGATTCTTATGTCTTAGGGTAAATGGTATGTGAGGAAAAAGTTTAAGAAACATTATCTATAAATGAAAAGGAATTAAATTAGTATGTATTTTTTTTTTTTCATTTTTGCAATTTGAACTCACCTCGATGGCCTAAAATTATATTTTAGAATTCCTGCAAAATCATTTGAATTGAATATCAAAGCAAAAAGATATACAATCACACAGCAAAAAAGAGAAAAAATAGTCATCTCCTTACTGCAAAAAGGAATACAGTATCAAAATCTTGCAATTTAAACTCACCAGGTTGTACACCTTACTGAATTGTAAAATAAAAAGGTCACTATGTGATAAACCGCTATGAGTAAATTGATTTATATGGTTCTTATTATTATGTAGGGGTCTATTTTCACTTTTCACATCAATGGGTCCTAGGTGATGCTTTTAGGCGGTAGGAAGTGGTCATATCTAACCTATGGAAAAAGTGTTTGCCATATCAGGTTCACCACCAACCCATTAAACAACGGAAATGGTTATCACTCACGTTATTTATATTTTTATTTTTTTAATTTTAAAACATTAGATTAAAAAAAAACATTATTATAAACTTAAGTAATCATTTTACTAATTACAAAATCAAATAAACATATTATTAATTTTTAAAATTAAATAAATATAATTATATATAGTTAAGGGTTTAACTTAATTCAAATAAAAGTGAAAGGGTATAATAAGATTAAATGATAGAATCTCAAGACCAAATTTAGAACTTCAGTTAAACATATATAATGTCCACCCGGTTGTCTTCTTCACCCAATTTTTGTAAAACGGGTACATCCCTTTCTTTTTTCTACTTCGATGGATTAAAAGGAAAAACCAACGAAATTAAGGGGCAAATAAGAAGCAACCAATAGGAAGCTCCGTCTTCTTCCGTCTTCCAATTCACGTCATACCCATAACACCAGCTCTTGGGGCGGTGTTCACACGTCTTCGATCATGCCACATCAGCATCACACGACTTCAAGGACGCCCACTCCAGATAGCCTTATATAGTGGGATGGCTAAGATATAACTTGATTAGTTTCCTAATTTGAAAGAAACGAAGTTAATTTTATAGAAACAAAAATTATTCAATTACCTTAATATCATTGTCATAGAGAAATTAAATGTCCTTTTATAATTTCCTTTTATTTATGTTTCTATTTAGGGATATATATAATAAAGTCCCAATATTTTTATCGATTTAACAAGAAAATCCTAAACTTTATTCTTTTGACACTTTTACCCTTTTTTTTTCCAGTGAGCCGGTAATTAAGATTTTTTTGTCAAAAAATAAAGTTTATGACTTTCTTGTCAAATCGTCAATTAGGACTTTACTGTCAAAAAATAAAGTTTAAGACTTTCTTGTCAAATCGTTGAAAATATTGAGACTTTAGTGTATATATCCCTTTTTTTGTTAGATAATTAATGGTATGATACTCTTTAAGCATAAAAGTTATTGAAATCTTCTCTAGTCAGCTACATCCTATTGAAATCCTTAACGTTTGCTTCTTGTTAAATCGTTTTTTTTAATCTCGACATTCACACTTTTTTTACTAGGCATGTGTTGTTTGTGTTTGTATAATTTGTCCTCACTTTTTAGTTGAAGATTTGGTGGCGAAGCAAGAAGAAAGTTTTATAAGTCTTTTCACCCTTTCTCGCTCTCTCTTTTGCATATGTTTCTTCTGATCATGATTGTGTCAGGGTAAAGATGATGATGGTAAGAAAAACTGTGGTGCTGCAACAAAAGTCACAATTAAAAGTCCTTAGGTTACGAAAATACACTCAAGTCCCAATATTTTCAACGATTTGACAAGAATGTCCTAAACTTTATTTTTTTTGACAGTAAAGTCCTAATTGACGATTTGACAAGAAAGTCTTAAACTTTATTTTTTGACAAAAAAGTCCTAATTAACGGCTAACCGGAAAAAGGGGTAAAAGTGTCAAAATCGATGAAAATATTGAGACTTTACTGTATATATCCCTTCTATTTATTTAAAATTATAGCATTTAACACAAACTAGTGAGTGAGCCTACGGTCAACCAAGGGGTACGTTTTTTTGTTGTGTTTTTTTTTCCTATTATGAGATGGGCTTTGTCGTTGGGTCCGTATTAAATGTTCTAGTATTTAATTTTTTTTAAATTCCAGGTTATTGGTGTTGGTAAATGAAGTGGTCTTTACTATAGTTACGCTATGCAGTTATCGCGGTCAAAATTTCAATAGCGGTCACATGCCGCTATTTGAGATCGGGGTTATTGCGGTGGTATATCGGTGCTATAGCGGTTTTTTTAGTATTACTTATAATATTATATTATATTTATATAGATTTATATATTTGAGTATTAATACTATAAGTCTATATAGAATTAGTATCATCAAATCTAAAAAGTCATATAAAAACATAACATAATGGGCGTGTTCGGCACAGAGCGTTTGAGAGCTTCTAGCTTCTAGCGTTTGACAAAAAGCTCTGTTTAAAACAAAAAGCTTCGTTTGACACTACAAGCTTCTAGCGTTTAGTTTAATCAAAACACTCCAAATCCAAATGTTATTTCATGTAGCGTTTAACAAAACGCTACAAGCTACAAGCTACCCGCTACCAGTTAGTTTTGTCGAACACGCGCAATATTCTATTATAGTAATATGGAAACTAGGTAGTGTCAAAGTGTCAAATAGAGTTTAATTGCATGGCACGGGTTCAATATCGTATTAGTAGGTCGTGGTTGATTTAAGGAGTTAAGTCCTAAGTCGTAGCGTCATAGGTGTGGGTCGATTTACAAAAAGCATTAATGGAGTTTGACCATAGCAGCTCAAGTCTTTGTGAGTACAAAAAGAGATGAGAAAGAGAGTTGTTGATAGGTGTAGTTGCTATGAATGTTTTTAATTATGTTGGTTGTTCAGGATTTTTAAAATGATAGTATAGTGAGATCATTAAAACTAGTTTTTCATTGACAAAGTAACCAAATGGCCTAAAATGTGCATGCAAATGGAATAGTGCCCGTAGCGCTGCAATAACGATTATTGAAATAACGGTAAATAGCGGTGAATAGCGCCGCTAATAGCGGTAACGCGAAATGAAAACGCTAAACTGAAAATATCGGTTCTTGACCTCCGCAAAACGCTATAGCGCCGTTATATTAACGATCATGTTTAAGTCAAAGCATTTTCAAGGATGTAAATCAAAACACCATGTAAATTAGGGAAACATATGTTACCAAAAATCTGATTTTTTGGACAATCGTCAATGGAAAGGGTGATCAATTTGAAGGATGTAAATCAAAACACCCAAAAACCTTCAAAAAGCAAAGAATTAAGCACCAACAGATTAGACACATGGTAATAGTTTAAAACGTGATATTTGTTGTTGGTTCCCAGTAGAATGATTCATGAATTCAACCGGGATCTAATATTCTAATAAGAAATAAAAACTGGAAATACAATGATATAATTTGGTGGTCTTTCAGAATACATTGCTTAATAATAAATAAACAAAAGTACAATGTTGTCTATAATTATTATTGATGTTGGTTTGCAGTATCCTATTAGCTGTAGCCATTATCTGCAACACCAAAAATCATAGCATTTGTCCCAATAAAAGCCGGTAATAAAAGGCAAAAAACTAAAAAAATTTCCCATTTACAATTTTGTACAAGAAAAACGTATATATGATGTAGTGAAAGGAGTTCTTACAGAAAATAAGGATGATATCCGGCTTTCCCCCTATAATCATATATGCCACGTAGGATATCAAGAAAGTGCAAAAATATTATACTACAATGCTACATCAACGTTGTTCAAATAAAATCAAAGTACAATGCTATATGCAATTCTATGTCAGTGTAGTTTTAAAAAAAATAAAGTAAAATGCAATATTTGCTAGATTTACGGAAAAAAATGAAAACGGAATGCTATATGAAGGTACTTTTGAAAGTACGATGCTATATTTGTGTATTAAAAAAAACAAAAAGAAAAGGATACGTGTTGTCGGGATAGAGTAATGGTTCGTATTACAGGTTGGCAAATGAATTATTTTGTTAAGCTTATTCAAATAATTTAAAGGTGCTTCTGGTGCAGGAAAAGAAGAGAAGGGATTTTCAGTCCTTTTTTGTATTACACCTTCTACGAGTTTGATCTGACTTCTTGGACGCTCGATAGACATGGTGTTATAAGGTTTTGGTTTGGATTTTTATGGCATTGTTTGGGCATATTAAAAGAGAATTATCCAATTTCTTTTTCATTCTTTTGGTTGGGGTAGATCGAAAAAGATTGATAAAAGGAGAAGGGAGGATCTAAGTAAAGGAGATTTTGGGTCTATTCAGAAAAAACAAAAAAAGAGAATGAATAAGGGGTTTATAAAAGGTTCTAGGCTGTTCTGGTTCAAAATTATCAAACAAGGGCAATTGAGTTTTTTTTTTTTTTTTTTTTTTTTTTTTTTTTTTTTTTTTATGTTACTGTTTGTGTTTTTTGTTTTGGAGGTTCTGAAGATTTGCGATTTTAAGTCACTGATTCCAAGATACCTGAAAATTATATAAAATTGTGTTATAATTGAAGATTTGTAATCTTGTAATGTAAAAAAAAATTGAGAAAATTACATGAAATGCAAAGATTGAGAATCTCATAAATAGTCTGGTATACAGCATGTTAATTTGTTGAAGCTCAAGTCCCTTCAGCATATTTGTTGGTTTAATCCAGAGGGTATTTTGGGAAATTTAAGTTTATTTAGTAGCTTGACACTTTCAAAAGGCCATATTGGCCATATTTCCTTTTCTTTAGGCGTAATCAAGAAGTGGGTTAGTTGCCCCATTAGTCTAGGAAGCATTTTCCTTATTTTCCATTTAAATATGTAGTCGATTTCCCAGTCAAGCATTCGAATGAAAATTCAGAAAATTAGCCCCACTATGTTCTTTTCAATTCTGCAGTAAAGTGAGTTTTTTTTTGCCCCCACCTGAACAGGCCTCTCTTGTTCTTTGTGATTACCCTGTGAATAAAGCTCTTACCTTTCCTGTGTAAAAGACAATATTTTGGTATCAGAGCATAACCTGGTGTATGCCCAAATACCAACCTCGTACACTCAACATGGGAGACAAAAATGAAAGGAACGAGAAAGACGGACCCATCACGCTGCACTACCCCATGCTCTCAAGAAGCAATTATGCTGCGTGGGCAATAAAGATGCGTGTTTTCATGCAGGCTCAAGGCGTCTGGGACGCTGTTGAACCCCGCACCCCCAATACGGCTGTCGAAGTGAAGAAGGATAAGATGGCCTTGGCGGCCATTTATCAAGGCATACCGGAAGATTTGTTACTCTCGTTGGCAGAGAAGCAAACGGCTAAGGAGGCATGGACAACACTCAAGACTATGTTCATGGGAGCAGATAGGGTTAAGACTGCGAGAGTCCAAACCCTCAAGGCGGAGTTCGAACTGTTAAGCATGAAAGAAACGGAGACGATTGACGAGTTTGCTGTGAAAGTGAACAATGTAGTAAGTAACATAAGAGCTTTGGGTGATGTTGTAAAAGAAGATTATGTGGTAAAGAAATTACTCCGTGCGGTACCGTCCAAGTTTGTTCAAATAGCCTCTACTATTGAACAATTCGCTGATTTAGACAACATGTCAGTTGAAGAAGTAATTGGAAGATTGAAAGCTCATGAAGAACGGGTAAAAGGGCACAACGGGCACACAGAAAACACAGAAGGAAAACTTCTCTTGACTCATCAAGAGTGGTCTGATAGAACAAAAAAGAAGAGAGATGAGGATCAGAAGTCATCCCAGCGAGACAACCGACCCAATAGCAGTTCCCGTGGCCGAGGGAGAGGTCGTGGGAGGAGTGGTACATGGTCTGGCCGTGGTGGGCGGCGCGGTGGTGGCGCTCATCACAATAGAGGAGGGCGTGGATCATCAAACAATAGTGACAAAGAGAAGATACAGTGCTACAACTGTCAAGACTTTGGGCACTACGCTTTCCAATGCAAAAATCCACGTCGTGAAAGGAATCTAGAGGCCAACTTAACACAAGTACCAGATGATGATGAACCAGCTTTGTTGTTGTCTGCATACAACTCTGAAAAGGTGTTCCATGAGGTATTTCTTAATGAAGAAAAAGTCACGCCAAAGCTAAGATCAGAAGGGGATGAAACAAGCAAATCTAAGGTGTGGTACTTAGACAATGGAGCCAGCAATCATATGACAGGAGAAGAAGAAAAGTTTCGTGAAATCTATAAGACCATAAAAGGATATGTCAGGTTTGGGGATGGCTCTAAAGTTCGAATAGAAGGCAAAGGAGCAATATTATTTCTGTGTAAAAATGGTGAACAAAGACTACTTCAGGAGGTATACTATATCCCAAGCTTATGCAGCAACATAATAAGCTTGGGACAGTTAGCTGAAGGGGGTGACAAGATACTCATGCATGGAGCATTTTTGTGGATTCATGACAGAACCGGGAGGCTGCTGATGAAAGTCACAAGATCAGCAAACCGTTTGTACAAGATAGCCTTGAATGAGATTGAAGGGAAATGCTTACTCGGCAGTGAAGAAAATGAAAGAAGTTGGTTATGGCATAACCGTCTAGGGCACGTGAACTTCACTTCACTTAGACAGACTAACATGGTTCGTGGGCTGCCATGTATTCGAGCCCCCTTGAGTCCATGCGAAGGATGTTTAGTCGGGAAACAAACACGAACCTCACAGCCAACAGAAGCCAACTTCAGAGCAACAAGAAGACTCGAGTTAGTACACGGGGACTTGTGTGGTCCAATCACACCATCAGGAAAAAGGTATTTCTTACTTCTTCTAGTCGACTTCACTCGTGTTATGTGGATTCATCTCATGAACACGAAAGATGAGACTTTGGGTGTGTTCAAGAGATTTCGGGCGCTTGTAGAAAATGAAACACGTGACAAGATCAAGACTTTTAGAACAGACAGGGGTGGAGAGTTTGTGTCCAGAGATTTCAGTAACTATTGTGAAGAAACAGGTCTGAATCGACACTACACGACACCCTACACCCCCCAACAAAATGGGGTGGAGAGAAGGAATAGAACAGTAATAGAGATGGTTAGAACAATTCTGAAGTTCAAAAGGGTGCCAGAGACATTATGGGGAGAAGCAGCAAGACATGCAGTGTATGTGCTTAACCGTGTGTCAACAAAGGCGTTAGAAAATGCAACCCCATACGAGTGTTGGACCGGAAGAAAACCAAATGTTGAACACCTGCGGGTGTTTGGCTGTATCGCTCATGCAAAAGTCATGAAAGGCCATCTTAAGAAACTTGAGGATAGGAGCAAGAAATATGTATATCTTGGAACAGAAATCGGAAGCAAAGCATACAGACTGCTTGATCCCAACACTGGAAAGATTTGTGTGAGTAAAGACGTGTGCTTTGAGGAAGACAAAGGGTGGATATGGGAGAAATCAGAACGATTTAAAGAACATTTAGGTTGTCCATTGGTTGTGGAAGGATTCAACGAGGAGGCTGGTGAACAGGTACAATATGATGCACCTTCAGAAACTTGGGGCTTTAGTGAAGGTGATACCCCAATGGACTTCTTCAATATAAGTCAGCAAGCCCACTCCGAAAATGAACATATTCCAACAGAACAGGCCCACAACTCTCCAATAAACATTCTTTCGTCCTCACCATCTAACCTTAGTACACCCACAAGTTCAACAGGATCAAATACCACCACCTCAGAATCAACAGGTGGTGGTGCACCAAAGAGATACCGCCGGTTGTCGGATATCTACAGACAAGAAGATGAACTCCTGCTCACTTTGGATCATGAGGAACCAAGATCTTTTGAAGTAGCAAAGAGTAGTGTCGAGTGGGTAAAAGCCATGAAGAGCGAATTGAGTGCCATTGAGAAGAACAAGACATGGGAATTGGTGACACTACCACAGGGTCGGAAACCCATTGGTCTCAAGTGGGTCTTTAAATTGAAACGAGACCCGAAAGGAAACATCTTGAAGCATAAAGCTAGGCTAGTAGCGAAGGGGTATGTTCAGAAACAAGGGATCGATTTTGAAGAAGTCTTCGCTCCAGTGGCTCGGCTTGAAACAGTGAGAGTACTTCTAGCTCTCGCAGGCAAAAATGGATGGCGAGTCCATCATTTAGATGTGAAGTCAGCATTCTTACATGGGAAGCTGGAGGAGGAAGTGTATGTATCGCAGCCGGATGGTTTCGTTAAGAAAAACTCGACAGGTATGGTGTACAAACTGTCCAAGGCGTTGTATGGTCTTCGACAAGCCCCTCGGGCTTGGAATGCACGCCTTGATAAGTACCTGAAGCAGATTGGTTTCAGAAGATGTGTTCATGAGTATGCACTGTACATAAGAAAGTCGAAAGAAAACGTGTTAATAGTCGGGGTCTATGTTGATGACCTCATTGTCACCGGAGGAAATGAGGATGAAGTAAACACATTCAAGAAACAAATGAACCGGGAATTTGAAATGAGCGACTTGGGGCTGTTATCATACTACTTGGGTATCGAAGTGACTCAAGAAAAGAATGGAATCAGCTTAAAACAAACAGGGTATGCTAAGAGTTTGTTGAAAAAGATGGGCATGGAAGAATGCAATGGAGTAGAGGTACCCATGGAGCATAAACTGGAATTGACAAAGGATGAAGATGGTGAACCCGTAAATGCTACTGAGTATAGAAGTATTGTTGGTGGTCTGAGATACTTATGCCACACTAGACCTGACATAGCATATTCAGTGGGAATTGTAAGTCGTTTCCTTGAAAGGCCTACTAAACTTCACTATCAAGCTGTGAAGAGAATTCTAAGATATGTACAGGGAACTCTCAATCTTGGACTATTTTACCCTCAAAGCTCTAGAAAGAATGAAGTGATTGCATTCTCAGATAGCAATCACGCCCGAGACCTGGTTGATAGAAGAAGTACAAGTGGAATGGTGTTCTACTTGAATGAAAGTCCAGTGACATGGAGTTCCCAGAAACAGAGATGTGTTGCACTGTCATCGTGTGAAGCAGAGTTTATGGCAGCAACTATGGCAACATGTCAAGGAGTCTGGCTTCGTCGTTTGATCCAGGAGATAACAGGGGAAAAGCTAGGCCCACTAACAATCCACATTGACAATAAGTCAGCTATTGAACTAGTAAAACATCCCGTCTTCCATGGGAGAAGCAAGCACATAGACACCCGGTTTCACTTTATCAGAGAATGCATTGAAAGGGGGGATGTTGCTGTGAGGCATGTTGTAAGTCATGAACAGAGGGCTGATATCCTCACCAAACCGTTGGCAAGAATCATGTTCAAGGACATGAGAGAAAAGCTTGGAATGAAGACTCTGGATTAAGGGAGAATATGTTGGTTTAATACAGAGGGTATTTTGGGAAATTTAAGTTTATTTAGTAGCTTGACACTTTCAAAAGGCCATGTTGGCCATATTTCCTTTTCTTTAGGCGTAATCAAGAAGTGGGTTAGTTGCCCCATTAGTTTAGGAAGCATTTTCCTTATTTTCCATTTAAATATGTAGTCGATTTCCCAGTCAAGCATTCGAATGAAAATTCAGAAAATTAGCCCCACTATGTTCTTTTCAATTCTGCAGTAAAGTGAGTTTTTTTTTGCCCCCACCTGAACAGGCCTCTCTTGTTCTTTGTGATTACCCTGTGAATAAAGCTCTTACCTTTCCTGTGTAAAAGACAATAATATTAAGTTAAAAAAAAATCTATTAAGCACATTAAGCAAAAAAAAAAAAAACAAACAAAAACAAAAAAAAGACCTTACCTTTTTGACATCCATCTCAGTGCCAACAAATGATTTTGCAATAATATTATAGATGTAGAAAAATGAAACTTAGACCTTAATTTTGATTTTAAGCATCAATTCCCTATTAACCTATCAAGAAACAAACCATATGATTATTCAAACCTTTTAATAATACACAAATTGTATTGATGCATCATTCCATGTTGGGAGGAGCGTTAGGGCGCGTATAGGAGATAGAGTTGGAACTAGTGGGACTCCATTCGGATGAGAGTGATCTATCCTTTTTAGTTTATGTTTTTATTTGATTTGGTGTGTTTAAGACTATTTTATTTTGTTTGATTTGTTTAGGATGTTGGTACTATTTTATTTTGGATTGTGATTTGAATATTTTTTCTTGTATTACTTGTGTTTATGTTTTTGATATTGTTGAAGTTAGTATGCTAACAATAAGTTCAACGATTAGGATGAGAGGGTTCAATTCGATTAAGTGAGAGACGTGACGAATTCCAAGTGAGTGGTGCGACTTTATTAGTGGAGATAAGTTTTGAATGAAATTATTGATTCTACTTGATTCTGGAGAAATACATTTAAACAAAATTTTTTTTTTTGTTATCCCAACACTAATTCCTGCCATCCTAAGCGCGAATAATCAGACACTGTTTTACAAAGTTCGAGTATCTACGGTGTGGAGATGTTAAAATCCACGATCCATATTTAGCACAAGACTACACCACGATGTGGAAATGTTCAAAACATAATTTTGAGTATTTGGTTCACCACAAGCTGAAGTTCGTTCTTTTGGTGCATTATTTGGTCAATCATGGAGCAGTTTAGTAGTCCATATTTCTAGAATTTACATGAGATGTCGGCGACCACACTACTTTTGAATTCAATTTCGTCATTTCTATCACAAGGGAGTCTGTTCCTTTTTCTCCTTTTAGCTTTTGTGTTCTTTATTTTTGTCATGCATATAATGGAGACATTATATGAAGTAAGTGTGGGGTAGGGGGCCGAATAAGGAAAACAACAACAAAGCTTGATTTAAAAAATTAAGTTTTAAAAAGTTTTGTTTTGATATTATTGTGTTGTGACTAAGGATGCTAGTGTTATGCAGGATAATGTAATGAGAACTCTAAGATTTAGTTCAACCAATATGTTATTATATATTTGTGGCTTCCCGGTTTTAGTGAAATCATGAGACAAAAATGTGACCTTGTGTATTTTGAGGGAGATAATATGTTTTGCTTTGTGAATACTTAGACCCAATAAAAATCCTACCAGTGATGATTTCTCTCTTGGTCTTTTCTGTTAAAATAAATCGAGTCAAGTTCCAAGTTTATCTGTTTAATTTCTTTATTTTTAGTCTAGTTATATCTGATAAATAATTAACAGTTCGGGGTGGAACCAATATGTGGCCTTTGAGACTTGGTGAGTATTCTTCATGGGGATATTTATATCCTAATTATAAAAGCTTGGATGGATAGAAAGAAAATCACTACATAGATTTCATCGAAAGTCGTGGTTTCCATTAGTGGCCTTTAGATTCCGAGGACCCCAATAAATTTGTTAAAAAGTCATGAACTATACTATTGGTAGAAATAAAGTTAGTATTATTTGTTTGTTTATTTATATGTGAAAGTTGAAATAAAAAAAAATTGTGAAAAAAAGTGACAAAAAAAGTTCCACAAAAATATAAAAAGTTGCAATAAAGTGTAGTTATATTTTTATATCAGTTATTATATATCATATTTTTCTTTTTAAAGTCGTGTCACTTGGAATTTGACAATAACTTTTGAAACGAAAGTGGTAAATAAAAGGACATCGGAGGTAGGAATGCAAAAATAAATGTTGTTCAAAATAAGTGGTAAACGTTTATGAGAATTCTGGGTATTTAGGATTTGAGAGGTAATTAGGATTTAGACACAAATATATGCATTGCGATGGAGCATAATTAGTGAGTTCGAGTTGGGTTATTTTGTGACGTTGGTTATCAAGGTTGTGATGTGTGATACTGAAATGGAATAAAAATCAATTTTGCTTGGGGATAATTAAAAGACAAGTGTGAAGTATTTTGATATTGCTCTATTTATTCATATAATTCATGCAATATTTTGGTATTTTTAGCTCATTTGGTCTTAATTATAGATAAAAGGTGTTTATAAAGTTTAAAATTTGTTTTGTAGCAGCGAAGACATGCTCGGGAGCAAAATGAATGAAGATGCAGAGCTGGAGCGGGAATTGCTAGATTCAGTCAACAAAAGTTAAAAGTTGAGGATTTTGAAGGCCCCACGGCGTGGAAATATGTATCCCATGGTGTGGCGTCATGTTTTTGCCCGTCTTATACTTGTCAGAAGGATCACGAAGGATGACTTGGAGGGCACGCATAAAATACTTTTTCACGGCGTGGACATCCATTCTCAATGGCGTGGAAGCTGATTTTTAGAAACTATAAATAGATCGTTTTTGCATCTTAGCCTAAGTGATGTAACAAGTCTCTCTCGACCATTGAATACCAAAGAACCCTTTTGGAGCCTTTGGAGATCAAAATTCATTGGAGAAACTAGTTTTGAAGAGATCGATAGCATAATCACATTTAATTTTGTTTACTTAATAAAGATCCTTATGTGTTAAAGTTCCAATCTTTTTTGTTTATTGCTGAGTATTATTAGTATTAGATGATCATTCTATCTTGACATGCTTGAATCATAAATTTACGATTATTAGATTTGTATGACTAAGATTTTGACCATAAACATAAGGTTAAATAGAAAAGTCAGTAACTTTAATGTGTGAGCTTATATATGATGGCCATTCATGTATATAATTGTATGTCATGATTAATAATATCGTTTTATAATTCAAGTCTTGCATAATTCGAACTAAACAGTGATTTATATGATTATTTGTTCACTTGATCACTGAGTTAATAATTGTATTTGATCAAATGATTGGTAATATGATCATTATTACTAGTCATAATAGGAATCGATAATCAACAAAGTTAAACCCATTGTACTATCAATAGAGAATGAGCTAACTGAACCTAAAAGGAAGTTCTTTTTAATTCTTGTCTTCAAAAATGTTTTCTATTCGTTTTTAGTTTGAGTTACTTTTTGTTTTATGATAGTTTCATGCTATTAAGTTTTCTGAACTTTTAAAACCAGAACAAACCTCTAATTTGCTTATTTAATTAGTTAACTTTAAGCAGATAATTTAGTATATAATCATTCCCTTTCCCCTACTGTTCGACAACCGGTACTTACCATCTCTATAACGTCAAACGAATAGGTACACCTGCTTATGTGTGTAGCAATGTTAGGGGATAATAAGTGCAATTTATAAATATAAAACTAGTATCTTTTTACACATCACATACCTTTTTTTATAAACAATGCTCACATTCAAAATGTCTTCTTGTATCTATTGCCACAAAAATTCCAATTCTAATCTTAACCACCACTTATAGCACCCCCAACCAAAACCCAATTCCAATTCCAATCCCAACCACCACCGCCAACGCCCCCAACCGAAACCTATTTTGATTTTGAACCCGAAAAAATAAGCTCAACCAAAAAGAAAAAAGAGGGTTAAAAGCAAAAGATGGACTCCACAAGAGGAAATGAAATTAGTTAATGCTTGGGTGAACATATTGGAAGATGGTGCCAACAGAACGACTAATCTCAAGATCAATTTCGTTTCCGTGTTAACGAGTGATTTCGTAGTGGTATGTAACGTGGTGACACTTACCAATCACATGACGAATGTAACATGAAATGGGCTAATATGAACAAGCTTTTTAAACACCGGAACAAAATTTACACATACTTTCAAAACCAATAGGCTAGTAGGGAAAGGGAGTCCACTTTGTTGAAAAAAAAGTCACACGATGTTCCAAGACGACATGCTAAAGCTTTTTAAATTCTTACATGTTTGACATGCTGTAAAAAAGTATCAGGTGGATGGAGAATTGCTACAATAAACAAAATTTCTAAGACTAAAAAAAGTATGCAAAAAATATTCGTGTTCGAGCTCACGACAAATATCATTAAATGGTCACATTGATGTCAACCTTAATGATGACAACGATAAAATTGAAGCAATACAACCACTTATCCTTGCATGGGAATGAACAAAGCAAAAGTAAAATTAAAGAGACATCTTCAAATTCCTCAGTGAATATCGGTCAAACTAATATGATGAAATGATGTCGCAACTCACACGATTAAATATGACTTTGGAGGAGTATATGCTTGAAACCATCCGACTTACGAAAATGACTTTGTTAATGCAATACGTAAGCAACCTTAAAGCTGAAGATCAAGCAACGGTTTTGGAGGTCAAAGCGACAATTATGCCTAAAAATAATTTGTATTTTAATTTAAAAATTTATGTTTTTTAAGTATTTATTTATGTAATTATAATTTTATGTTACTTTCAATTTTTAGTTTTTATTTATGTATTTTTCAATCTTATGGTTAATGAAAACTTAAGATTTATTTTAATTAATATTTATTTTTTGTTAAATGTAATAAATATATTTTTTAATTTTAAAAAAGTTGGACATCTTATTCATATGCAAAAAAAATGACAAAAATGATAAAAACCTTTATAAAGCCTAGATGACACCAAATGTTACGAATGACAACCACATCCTTTAATGAATGGTTATATACACATCAATCTCAATCGCTAGAAACGATAACTAAAACAAAATATGTTCCTATTTTTATGATGGAAATGCAATAAAAATTGTTATTATAATTATAAATAAAAAAATATTTTTTATATTGACATGAGAAGTTAACATGCTACTATTTTTTATAGATATATTCCAATAAAAATGGCTTAAAAAAAATATAACATTAAGTGGAAATCAAGACATAAATACCACCAAAAAAAAGCTTCCTATTATGAGTCGTCTCCACCCTTCAATTTCTTCATCATTAAATTTTATCAAACTAAAAATAAAGATTGGAATTAAATTGCAGATATGGACATTTCATCCAAAGTGGACATTCTTGTGAACCGAATACTCTTCGAATCAATTTAACGCTACATAAAAAAAGAAAAAAGGTTAGAGGGACCAATTAATACCTACAAGTCACCCACGAGCGAAAGTTCATCGATTTTAGAAGTTCACCAATATACATTTAGGGGTATTTGTGAATGTTTATTAGTTTATTTATTTATTATTCTAAGATCCTCTACATCACTATAAAAATATTTATCTTTCAATTTTATCAATATCATATTGTAATTACAAATTTACATCAGTATAATCACAATACATTTTCAAAATAGATCCCACTAACAAACTATAATTGATTTATAATTTTTATAATATATCTTATTTATTATAATTAACGATTTGATATTTGCAATAAATATCGATTTATATTTGAACCTAGCTTTTTTTCTTTCTCTCTCTCTCTCTCTCTCTCTCTCTCTCTCTCTATATATATATATATATATATATATATATATATATATATATATATATATATATATTACAGTAATTTTTTGGACTTGAAAAAAGTTAAGAAAAAATGATTTTTCTCCTTTTTACATTTACAAAAATTTATCATAAATTTAACTCTTCTAAAATTAATGGGAAAATTATACTCAGTCTATCTTCAATGAAGGTTTTTTTTATTTTATTTTTTTTTTATAAATTAATATGTACATATTAAATTTGGATAAAGTTAGGAACAGTATAACGGTATAATTTTTAGAGTAAATTACACGAATGGTCCCTATGGTTTGGGATAATTTGCGCGCTTGGTTCTTAACTGTTTGTTTTTGTTACGCACTTGGTCCCTACTGTTTGTTTTTGTTACTCACTTGGTCCCTATCTTATCTAAAAATACCATTATTTAAATAGGCAAAAATGATGGGGTAGGTAAGGTAAGGTAAGAGGGGTGAGGTTGATGGTGTGTTTGTTTAAATAAACTAAAAAATCAATAGAAAAATAGTATTTTTAGGTAAGACAGGGACCAAGTGCGTAACAAAAACAAATAGTAGGGACCTTCTGAGTTAAAAAAATAAGTTAGAGATCAAACGCGCAAATTACCCTAAACCATAGGGACCATTCTTGTAATTTACTCTACTGAAACAACCCAAAAATACCACCAAAAAATTTCGATTTTTATTATAACAAAACCCACGAGACTGAGTATCACATAATAAAACCATATGCTGCGTGTTTCAAAAAGCATAATAAAATACTGTGAGAAAAACCGTGTCACAACTGTATCCAAACATATCAAGAAAACTGAATCAACTCCCAGGACAAAACTGAAGCTGTGGTGTGTGCGATGCCATCATCCCGAGCTCTTCCCTTTGCTTGCGGAAGTACCTGAAACCAAAACTGAACTGTAAGCACGAAGCTTAGTGAGCTCCCTCAAACTACCACATACCACAAAATAACATATAAAGCACATACTGGGCCTTGCCCACTGCATCGGACCGAAGTCCGGGCTAACTGGGGCCTTGCCCCCTACATCGGACCGAAGTCCGAAGCTGACTGGGACCTCCGACCCCTACATTGGACCGAAGTCCGAAGCTGACTGGGACCTCCGTCCCCTACATCGGGCCGAAGTCCGAAGCTGACTGGGACCTCTGTCCCCTACATCGGACCGAAGTCCGAAGCTGACTGAACATAGCATAAACATATCAACTAGCATAAACACATAAATCCTGTCTGAGCCACGGAGGCATCAAACATACTAGCTACTGCATTAGACCGAAGTCCAGAAACTACGGCTAACTGAACGGGCCGGAATTGTGGCCTTAGACCCGTTCCTACTGAAGGGAAACTCACCTCGTGAACAGGCTGTTGTGTGTATGGCTCTGGAAGCTAACTGCTGCAGCTCCGGTATCTCCCCGGCTACAATCCATAAACACACTCAATCAGATGCTAATCACTGCATTGGGTAAAATGACTCTTTTACCCCTGGTCAAAGTCAACCCTCCCAGTCAAAGTCAACCTACAGTTGACCTGACTCGCCGAGTTGGGCCGCCAACTCGCCGAGTCTCTAGTCTCACTTCTCAACCCTACTCGTGGCTACTCGTCGAGTATGGCATCGACTCGACAAGTACCCTCTCGATCCAAGAACTTAGACAATCTGCATCCTACTTGCCGAGTCATATGAACAACTCGACGAGTTGTTCTTGAGCTAAGAAGATTGCCTTGGACTCGCCGAGTTGTATGAACAACTCGTCGAGTCCCTCCATTACTGAGTCTGCCCTCCAACTCACTGAGTCCACTCTACTACTCACAGGCTCCCACTCGACATCACTCAAAAAGGGGAAAAACGGGACTCGCGACTTGACTCGCCGAGTCGTTCTTCCGACTCGCCGAGTCATATCCATGCAGCTACTCTAAACTCGATTCTGCTTGAATCCAGCATCTAAAACTTATAGATCTGGGCTTCCTTAGTTCGATTAGCACGTAAAGATTCTATCTTTACGTGCCCATAAGCGACCAAGAAGATAATAAGGCTCAAAAAGCATAATAAAGGCTAGATCTAGGGTTCTTATGCAAAGCATCTTCAAAAAGGCAATAGATCCGGGCTCTACAACTCCTAAATGAACAGATCTGGGGATATCTCGACCTATTAAGGCATCCATACAACTATAAGGTTTGGAAAATACATCAAACTAGCCTTAGAAGTGTTCTAATGGAGGTCTAAAGCATAAAACAGAAGGAATCCGAGAAATACCTCAATGAACTCTAATTTTGCCCTTGGATCTTTGCTCTACACCTCTTCTTTTTGTTCCTTTCTTCTTCTTCTTCTTCAAGCCTTCAAAATCCACACAAAAACACTTAAAACAATCAAGGGATGGATTACGGTTTTCTCACAGCTCTCTAAGGGTGAAGGAGGCAAGTTTGGGGCACATAACATTGCTTAAATAGTGAGCAACCCGGGGATTTAGGGTTTCTTTCTGGCAGGCAGACTCGCCGAGTCCCGAATATGGACTCGCCGAGTCGCCGACTAACACGTGCTCGAAAACTCGACCCTACTCGACGAGTCAGGCCCTAGACTCGCCGAGTCCCTCAATAAAACTTCTAAATAAATGCCACGGAAGCAACATACCAGAGACGGGGCGTTACATCTACTTTTTATGTTTTTTTATTAGCCCACGTTAGTTTTGAAAGGTGATACTTTTATGAGTAAATTACACGAATAGTCCCTATGGTTTACGATAATTTGCACGTTTAGTCCTTAACTTATTTTTTTAACTCGGAAGGTCCATACTTTTTGTTTTTATTACGCGTTTGGTCCCTGACTTACCTAAAAAGACTATTTTGTCATTGATTTTTTGATTTATTTAAATAAACACACCCCCAATGTTACCCCTTCACTTTACGTTACCTACCCCATCATTTTTACCTATTTAAATAATAGTCTTTTTAGGTAAGATAGAGACCAAACATGTAACAAAAACAAATAGTAGGGATCAAGCGCGTAACAAAAACAAACAGTAGGGACCTTCCGAGTTAAAAAAATAAGTTAGGGACCAAACGTACAAATTACCCAAACCATAGGGACCATTCGTGTAATTTACTCTACTTTTATCCCTAAAGTATGGAAGCCGAAACACATGCCACAATACTTTGATACCTTTTGTTTTTTAGTAAAATACACTTTTGGTCCCTATGGTATATCAATTTCACTACAAGGTCCAAAAAAACAAATTTTTTTCATTTTCCATCCTTATTTCACTGTTGCTAGCATTTTAGTCCCCGAATTAGTAGCCATTCCAAGATAGGTTATAAAGACCGCTCAAAGTTATCAACAAATGTATGCATAGATTGAATTCATACAGTTATTTGTAATTTTACTAGTGTTTTATGTTTGAAAGATTTGAATATCATTGATTGTTGTTGAATACAAACTTTATCATTAATAGCTACTGGTAGACTCAGATGTTAAACATCTACACTAAAAGAAACAAAAGAAAATTAATCATTTAAATTCCCAATATACCCTTTGTAAAACTACTATGTTTTTATCAAGTGTTAGATATGATTTTTGTTGTTAAATCAGATAAATACACATAAACTTTTTTTTGAATTATACACAACCTATTTTCGGTAATCTTTGTCAAATATGCTATAAAACAATACCAAAAAACTAAAAAAAAAAAGAAAAAAAAACATGACCTGGGACGAAGCCCAAATTTTTTACTAGTTATTATTATTTGGTTTTATGTTAATTAGTTAAAATCATTATCGCATATAATTTATTGGTTTATTTTTATCTATTAATTAAATTATGTTAAATTGTCAATAAAATTTTATACTTATATAGGGATATCTCCAGAAAAGTCTCAATATTTTGGCAAAATTTTAATAAAGTCCTAAATTTTATTTTTTTCAACAAAAATGTTCTAACTTTTTCATCTTTTGAATAGAAAAGCCCAAGAAACTGACTAATTTACTTATTTTAGCCATTTTGACTTGTTCAGCAGGTTATGAGACCAAATTGTTAATTTTTTGAAAATAATGAGACTTTTTTGCAGATTTCGTCAAAAATTTTAAATAATGTATAAACATATTTTTTTACATATCTATATCTAATTTTACGTATTTGCATATATTTTTTTTAACTTTTTATTTGTATATATTTATGTATTTTTTTATTTTAAATATATAAACAATATATATATATATATATATATATATATATATATATATATATATATATATATATATATATATTTTAAGTATTTTACATATTTTTTATGTATTTTTATATGTTATTTTTTATGTATTATATATATATATATATATATATATATATATATATATATTTACGTATTTATGTCTTTTTGTAAGTTTTCATATGTATATGTTTATATTGTTTATGTATTTTAAATTTATAAACATATTTTTTAACGTATTTATATGTATTTTTAAGTATTTTATATATTATTTATTTATTTTTATGTGGTATTTTTTTATGTATCGTGTATTTATGTATTTTTTTTAGTTTTTATATAGATATTTATGTATTTTAAATGTATAAACATATTTTTACATATTTATATGTATTTTTAAGTATTTTACATATTTTTAGGTATTTTGAAGTGTTTTTTTTTATGTATTACATATTTATATGTATTTTTATGTATTTATGTATTTTTTTAAAAGCGTTTTATATAGATGTGTATGTAATTTAAATATATAACTGTATTTTTTTTTTACATATTTATGTATTTTTTTTACTTCAAGTCGTCTTCACTGTTTCAACAAATTCATACAACTTATTCGAGTATGTTTAAATGGTTTTTCTACGTACTTACATTATTTAAGATTTTCCCATTAGTTTCTCTTGAAATTAAACATCAAGGGGGAAAAGCTTAAAATATATAGTTATATAGTAAAACCATCTAGAAATACTCGAAAAGACTTTGCAAATTAGACGAAATGGTGAAAACGACTTAAAGTAAAAATACATAAACATGTAAAAATAATACGATTAAACATTTAAAATATATAAACATCTATACAAGAAAACTAAAAAATACATAAATACGCAAAAATACATATAAATACATAATACATAAAAAAACACAAAAAAAACATGTAAAATACTTTAAACAAAATACATATAAATACGTAAAACAATACGTTAAATGGTTAAAAATACATATAAATAAGTAAAAGAATATGCTTATACATTTAAATATATAAAAATACATAAATATATACATATAAAAACTTAGAAAATACACAAATACATAAAAATAGATATAGATATGTAATAAATATGTTTATACATTATATAAAAATTTTAACGAAATCTGCAAAAAAAGTCTCATTATTTTCGAAAAATTAACAATTTGGTCTAATGACCTGCTGAACAGGTTAAAAAAGGCTAAAGTGAATAAATTAGCTGGTTTCTTGGGCTTTTCTATTTAAAAGGTGAAAAAGTGAGAACTTTTTTGTTCAAAAAATAAAATTAGGACTTTATTAAAAATTTTGCCAAAATATTGAAACTTTTCTGAAGATATCCCTATTATATATCTAACCGTTAATTTTCACATATATTATACTTTAATTTTAAATATTTTATTGATTTTTCTAATTAACTACTCTTTTAATAAATATTAAATATTTAATGACAGTTCATTTATATAATATAAAATTTATATTGATATTATAATATTTTAATCATTTTTTTTATATTTATAATTATAATATAATAATTTGATTTATATCTTATGTATAAAAAATTAAGAACTGGTTTATTGTATCTATATTGTTGGTTGTTTGTAAAATTTTATATATAAAATATGTTTAAGAGATATAATACTTTTTAGATATCAAATAATAGATTGATTAATCTTTAAAAAATAAACAGTGAAAGAGTCTAATCACTAAGGATGTCATTATTTATTGGAGTTTTGATTTTTTTAACCGTCGAAGTCTTAGTTTACCTCTTACGATGTCTTGTAATCGGTTACCCAGTTCATCTGTCTACGACGTAACAACCTAAATAGATCATAAACTTTTGATCATACTAAATTAAATCCTGAACTATCATTTTTTTATTATTATTATTATTAAAACTAAACTCATTTTTAAGTTTTTTTTTTTAATATTTTATTTAAAACTAAATTCGTTTTAAGTTTTCTTTTTTCATATATATTTATTTTTTATATTTATATTTATTATTTATGTTGACATTAAGCTTACATCGAAAATTATAAATTATGTAAACATTTATATATAAATCTATTTTTATTATAAATTTGTAACAAAAAATTTATAGTGACATCGATTGTTGTGTTCATTGATGGTTACTAGATATGATGATGGTGGACTGGATTTGATTATTTACTATTAATTGGCATTTTGCCTATTATATATATATATATATATATATATATATATATATATATATATATATATATATATATAGGTTTAAATGTTTATAGCAACTATTGTGTGCATGAATGCACCAATAGGAATTTAGGAAATAATAAAATAAATAAATAACTAAATAAGGGTGATTTAGTAATTTGATATATAAATTCCATAAATATTTCCTATAATCATGCTAGTCAAATTGACTTTTAACCTAATTTATCCCTATTTTTATTTATAGTCGTTCTTATTCCCTCACTTCATCTGTGTGTTTATGTGTGTGGTTGAACACGTTCATCATCATCGACAAACGCATGCTAGCTGCCGCTTCTTCCTCCTGTCTCTCCACCATCGGCTCCATAATCAATCGATGTCGTCGGTGCTTACAGTGAGAATCTGCTCGTGATTTGTATAGTCGGTATACCCAATTCGAATGATTATGGTACAAATCGGATTCTTCATCATACAATTAGGTTGTCGGATTTTACACAAGAAATGCAGTGTTTTCAAACTGTCACTTGCGCTCAGGTATGCTGATTTTAATTTCCAAGGCTTTTGTATTTCATCGATTTTGAAATTAAGTAACAATGAATTTTATATGATCTTGTGTTATGATATTGATGGAGTTATGATGAATGAAACAACTGGCAGTAGTGAATAACTTGGAAGATGCACATGAACAAATTGACACTTTCTTCCATCAATGTAAGTCTTATGAGTTATGATCCATTAACAGATTTATAATGAACAAATGAACAATTTCTATTGCTATTACTTCTATAATTTTCCAAATTCATTATTGATTTGGAATTTTTGTTTACAAACAATAACATTCTGTCATGGCCGTCATGTGTTCGATAAAATGCCTCAATGAAAAAATAGTTAAAAATCTTTAATGTTTTTACTTCTCTTTGTTCGTTATTCTTTTCAGAACTATATACCTTAATTTAGATTGGGTTGGATGCCCTTTTCATAACAATAGGTTGATGTTAGTTCCTTATTCTGTCAGAATTTGCAGTTAAATACATTGAGCATATCGAAAAGAAACACAAGGAGCCCGAAGAAGCAAAACAAGTTTTCAAATTGGTATGTGATGAGTCGACGATTTAAATTAGTTTGGTTCAATTTGTGATTTTGAATTCTAGTTTCTATTGTCCATTGTCGGTGTATATTTGGAATCTAAAAAACTCAGTTTTATTCCCCGTGAAATCTTTGGTTACCCTTTGTGTGTTTTTTTTTTTTATTTTTTTATTTTTTTTTTTTAATCTCATTTAAGGTTACTTGATCGTCATTAAAAAGCTCATAATAGCCATGAATGCAACTTTTGAGATAGAATTTTTGCATTCCAAAAAAATTGTTCATTTTGATCTAAAATGTGACAATTTGTTGGTTTATATGTGTTATCCACAACCACTTGCTTGTACATTGATATCCACGGTAATCTTAAAATACATCTTTGTGTTAACATGATCTTTTCCTGCATTTATATTTCATATGTTTTGTTTGTTGGGTATATTCTTGATAATACAAATTCTTTAAGAATATTCAAAACCATTCTGCAAGAATATTTTATTTTGTAAGAATATTATTGTTGTATTCTTATAGAATTGTAGTTAATTATTTATATGTTTAATGTGCAGTTGTTACAAATGTATCGCTACAAATTACTTGGTAATGAATTTCTGGTAGAAATGGCTTGAAGACTTGATGAGAAAAGGTTGAAGAATGAATTAAAGAATGATCACACTCACTGTTTAAGAATGTTGTTATTTTTTAAGAATTATAGTTGTTATTCTTTCAGAATGTTTGTTATTATTCAATGAATCGCAGTCATACAATGTAATTATTTCGTATATTATTAGTTCAAAAATCGATTTTGTGTAGTCTTTCAAAATGTATTTACTAGTTTATGGTTAACATTCAGTCATTCTGACAGAATAAAATCAAAAAAAATATTTACTAGTTTATAGTAAAAATTCTATAGTTCTGACATAATAAAATCAGAAGTTTTAATTTTAAATTAATTTAAAATATTCAGATTTTTAAAAATAAATGAATTAATTATCCCTAAAAATTCGAAAATTTCCTTTTTTTAATATTGGTTAATTGACTAAAATACCTTTATGTTCAAATTTGTGTGATTATATGGTACATGTTATCCTATTCTTCTATCATAGACCCTCAGATCATGACATTTGATTACATGTACCATATAATCATACAAATTTGGTACATGTAATAAGGAATATAAGCTTCAAAACAACACTTAGATACACATGTAATCAATATAGAATTAGTTTTAAGCTATACTAATGATGTAGTGAAGAAAATTAACTAGAAACTAAGATAGAAACTCATTTAAATATATAAAATATGGATTTAACTCCACATCACAAACTAAGTAAAGGTATATCACAACCTAGGTAAAAGTATAATGAGATTAGGGAAGATATATACCTCCTGAGGCTAGAAATTGATGATGAAATATTTTTACTATGTCACAATACATACTTCAAGGCATCGTAACTCCTTTAACATTTTCAAATTTGAGGAGATCTACAAACCTCGATCGACTGTGGGGAGGTGAAGTAAATGTATGCTTCTCCAATGGCTTTTTAGTGAGTCACTAACTTCATTGGTCAACTCACTTAGTCAAACACAAATTTTAACAAATTGACACTTTTAACCCCATTTGCATTTTTTTCTAATGAACAAAATTGCATGACTTCAATAATATTTTAATTAACAATATAAATTTATTATATAAGTAATTATATATTAAATCATACAGTTGATTTATTTTGATTTTATTTCAAAAAAATTATTTTCACTAAATGCCGAAAACTTATAGGCCCTGGAAGAAGCCATTAGCTTTTTCTCGGGTTTGAATTTATAAGGTCACAATAATTATTGGGAACTCTGAAAAGGGTATAAGGTTATATGGGAGAAATAATTTATGGTTCCTCGTTTTACAATCGAGATAACATGTCTATTAAACAAAACTTGGAGATCAAAGATGCAACAATGACACCTACTCGGCTGCTACTGACGTGCTGATTAGACGTCCAAATCAAAAATTAATATCCAACGTGACATCAATACTTATCATAGCGGTTTAAAAGATTAATTTAACAGACAAAAGTGTATTAACATAATATGTGTTCCTTTTGTATTGGGCTTTATGTTTAACCCTTTAGCTAAGTTAGTCAAGATAATTTTCCTATTTATAATTTTATTTAACTTGCTTTGTATTTATAATTTTCTATCAATAATGTGACCCTAGCTATTTTCTCTCTATATTATTATTAGTTCTCTTTAGATTGTTATTAGTTCACATGGTATCGTAGCCGTGTTCGATCTGCCTTTTACGATTGTTTGATTATTTGGTTTTGGCTGCTTTCGTACTAATTGTTTGGTTTTGACTACTTTCATGCAAATTGTTTGGTTTTGGCAGTTTTCGTGCAGATTGTTTGGTTTTGGCTTTGTCCAGGTTGTTTGGTTTTGTTGCTTCTCTAAAAGAATGTTTGGAATTGATGCTTAGATGAAGATTGTTTGTCGCTAGTGGAATGCAGATTGTTTAGTTGCTTGCGAATATGAATGTTTTCTTAGGCATATTCAACTTCTCATTTTAGTTTCTTTAAATACAAACTCTCAATGTTTTCACCGCATTATAAGTTTGAGTGAGAGTATTAGCATAATTATTTGTTTGGGTTCTTTTTATATTAGCCATTATGTTTAGCTTTTTAGGTAGGTTAACCCTATATAGTTTTTCTATTTATAGTTTTATTTATTTTTCTTTGTATTTACAATTTCTATCAACAATATAACCCTAACCATTTTCTCTTTATATTATTACTAGTTTTATTTAATTGTTATTAGTTTACAAAATGGACTTTACGCACAACACATTTTCTTCGTACACAACAATTTGTGTTTTCAAGTGTTGTATTGTACAACTGTATAATGCATAAATTGTTGCGTATAACAAAAAATTATTGTGTACGAATCATTTCTCCTACAATATTAAAAACAAGATAAGAGACTTTTTAAAATAAAAGCTAAAAACTTTAGTGTTACAATATCATTTTTTCTAAATATAAAAAACAATTCATTCGGTTGTGTTAATTTCAAAAACAATATTTAAGTTGCTAATACATTATATCGAAATCAAGTTATTTAAATTGTTAGATCACATATTGATGTACTGATATTAACCATCCGTGCCCAACTAAATTCATATCACATCGTATACAAAAACATCATAATCTAATCCAACCAAAAATCAATAAATAATGAATGACAAATTCTAGTTGAATCACCGAGTACCATTTAAGAATCGTGATTGAATGTTTTAAGGTTATCGAATATTGATTGAAACATCACAAATAATTTGTACTAAAGATATTAGGTACACATTTGTTAATCTAATAACAGATTTCTTTATATGTGTAAACATATGCCATATACTTTCATTTGCTATATATATATATATATATATATATATATATATATATATATATATATATATATATATATATATATATATATATATATATATATATATATATATATATATATATATATATATATATATATAGGGATAATGACTTAAAAAGGTAATATATTTTTCGATTTTTACACATTTAGTCACTGAGTTTTTTTTCGTCCACATTTACCCCTTCAACTTGTTAAACTGTACACATTTAGTCCTTATGACCGGCTACTCCAGGTTAGCCGACAAAAATAACTTAATAGGGTAATATATTTATCACTTTGTACACATTTAGTCCTTAATACTTTTGTACACGTTTAGTCCTTAATATTTTTTTGGTTGCAAAATAAGTCATTTTTGTTTTTGTATTAATTCAGTACTTATGAATGATTTCTTTAGGTTTTTCTCACGACATCTTATGTGAGATAACCATATGGTGGTGGGATAGTTTCAGGTGGTCCTGCTATATGTTGTAGGCCAATATACCTGGTGCGGGCCGGCTATAAGTTGTAGGCACGAAGACTCGAGAAGAGCGGTTGGATTAAGGCGTCATGCCAACAAACCCTGGGTATTCCAGTCCGATGACTGATTTGACCTGTTGCATGTTGGCATTCCAGTCCAATGACTGGTTGGGCGAAGGTATATCAATCTGATGAGTGTGGGTCCATTATGCATGATAATACATTTGTTGTGTTGGGTATTTTGGGGGAAACTCACTAAACTTTGTGCTTACCCAGTTGTTTATTTTTTCAGGTTCTATCGTTGGTGGTGGGAAGGCGAATGCATGACTATACACACTCATCAACAATATTGAGGATTATGCATTTCTTATATTACTCTGATTTTTGATAAATATATTTTGAAATAAACGTTTTTTCTTAATAATGAATTTATAATTAGGGAGTTTTGCCTTATTTAAAACTGAAATTTTTTGGTTGTGAAAATGAGACATTACACATAAACATCAACAACCTCACACACTTCATCAATGATTGTCCCAAGTAAGATGTCGTGAGAAAAACCTAAAGAAAACATTCATAAGTATTGAACGTGTACAAAAACAAAAATGACTTATTTTGAAACAAAAAAAAATATTAAGGACTAAATGTGTACAAAAATATTAAGGACTAAATGTGTACAAAATGAGAAATATATTACCCTATTAAATCATTTTTCCCGGCTAACCTGGGGTAACCGGTCATAAAGACTGAATGTGTACAACTCAACAAGTTGAAGGGGTAAATGTGGACGAAAAAAAACTCAGTGATAAAATGTGTACAAATCGAAAAATATTATATATATATATATATTATATATATATATATATATATATATATATATATATATATATATATATATATATGTGAGTAGGATCAAATGAGAACACCAAAAAGGTTGAGAACGCGAAAACAAAATATATTTATTTGTGATTCCATGTATTCATTTGAAATTAAAGGCGTAAAAATTTATCATTTCTCCACAAATAAATACATGAAATCACAAATGACTATATCTGTTCTCGCGTTCTCAACCTTTTAGGTGTTCTCATTTGATCATTTTCCTATATATATATATATATATATATATATATATATATATATATATATATATATATATATATATATATATATATATATATATATATATATATATATATATATATATATTAGGTGTGAGACCCATGTATTACATGAGTTTATTTAAAAAAAATTAAATATGAAATTTTAACAATTTGAAAAGTTTGAATTTATAAGAAAAGTGAGAAAAATTTTGAATTATTAAAATTAATAAGGCTTTAATGTATTGAATACATTACATATATAAACATTTTCTAATAAATACCTTACATATATATTACCTTACGTATTAAATGTGAAATTTTAATTTAATAAAATGAAAAATACATTAAAATGACAAGTGGAAAATAAAATTTTCAAAAATTCTAGAAAATGACATGTGTCCAATTGAAGGAGAAGAAGACATGTGTCAAAAAGTTCTTTATTTATTAGGAGGATATATATATATATATATATAT
Organism: Lactuca sativa; assembly: GCF_002870075.4. Taxonomy (NCBI): domain Eukaryota; kingdom Viridiplantae; phylum Streptophyta; class Magnoliopsida; order Asterales; family Asteraceae; genus Lactuca; species Lactuca sativa. The sequence continues at coordinate 35,758,140 of NC_056623.2, forward strand.
ATATATATATATATATATATATATATATATATATATATATATATATATATATATATATATATATCACCACTACCCATCACCACCACAACCGCCACCACCCACCCATCATCACCACCACTACTACCACCACCCACCCATCAACAACACCACCACCTACCACCCACCAACCACACAACTGTCATACACCAACCACCACCCACCACCACTACCACCCTTCACCACCGCTACTACTTACATTCCTTCACCATCCACCACCACCTAACCAGTTATCACCCATGACCCCCATCACGTATCACCCACCACCATCACCACTCATCACCCGTCACCACCACCCACCCCACCTCCACTACCACCACCACATCCCCACCACCACCCATATCCACCACCACCACCACCCACTACTACTACAACCACCAACACCATATGTGATTAAATTCATATGATCATATAAATAATATGTGATTATATGTATTTAGTCACATAAATTACATGTGATTAAATACATATAATCACATATGATTATATGTATCAAATCACATATGATTATATGTATCTGAAACAACCCAAAAATTTCGTTTTTTAACATAACCATAAACCATAATCTGAGTGTCATATCATAAAACCATACATGATGTATCTCAAAATAATAATAATAAAAACAACACTGTGCGGAAAACTGTATCATATCCATGTCATATAAAAATCAAGAACTAAATCAACTCCCAGGATAAAAGCTGAAGCTGTGGTGTGTGCGATGCCATCATCCCGAGCTCTTCCCTCTGCTAGCGGAAGTACCTGAAAAACTGTAAGCACGAAGCTTAGTGAGCTCCCCCAAATTAGCACATACCATACAATAATATATCAAGCACATACTGGGGCCTTGCCCCCCTCCATCGGACCGAAGTCCGAAGCTGACTGACTGGGACCTTGTCCCCTACATCGGACCGGAGACCGAAGCTGACATCGAACCGAAGTCCGAAGCTGACTGGGACCGTGTCCCCTACATCGAACCGAAGTTCGAAGCTGACATCGGACCGAAGTCCGAAGCTGACTGGGACCTTGTCCCCTACATCGAACCGAAGTTCGAAGCTGACATCGGACCGAAGTCCGAAGCTGACTGATCATAACATAAACGTATCACTTAACATGAACACACATAATCCTGTCTGAGCCACGAAGGCATCAAACGTGCTAACTACTGCGTCGGATAAAAATCCGGATACTACTGCTAGCTAAACGGGCCGGCGTTGTGGCCTTAGACCCGTTCCTACTGAAAGGGAACTCACCTCGTGAACTGGCTGCTGAGTGAATAGCTCTGAGGGCTAACTGTTGCTGCTCCAGCGTCTCCCCGGCTACAAGTCCATAAACACACTCAATCAAATACTAAACACTGCACTGGGTAAAATGACTCTTTTACCCTTGGTCAAAGTCAACTCTCGGTCAAAGTCAACCCACAGTTGACCTGACTCGCCGAGTTGGCCGCCAACTCGCCGAGTCCCTATTCTCACTCCTCGACCCTGCTCGCTGCTACTCGTCGAGTGTGGCATCGACTCGACGAGTACTCTCCAGATCCAAGAACTCAGACAATCTTCATCCGACTCGCCGAGTCCTATGAACAACTCGACGAGTTGTTCTTGAGTTTAAGAAGATTGCCTTGGACTCGCCGAGTTGTATGAACAACTCGTCGAGTCCCCCGATTACTGAGTCTACCTTCAAACTCGCTGAGTCCACTCCCTTACTCACTGGTCCCACTCGATACCGCTCGAAAGGAAGAAATTGGGGACTCGCGACTAGACTCGCCGAGTCGTTCTTCCGACTCGCCGAGTCACCTCCATGCAACTATTCTACACTCGATTCTGATCGAATCCAGTACAAACAAATGATAGATCTGAGTCCAATAAGCTGATTTACCACGTAAAGTTTCCAACTTTACGTGTACAAACGCATGAACAAGGGAATAAAGGCTAAAAGATGCTTAAAAGGGGTAGATCTAGGGTTAATGTGCAAAATAGCTCCATAAAGGCAATAGATCTGGGCTCTACAACTCCTAAATGAACATATCTAAGGTTATCTCGGCATAAGAGAGCTTCCATATCAACATAAGGCTTTAGAAAGGCATAAACAAGATCTAAAAAGGGTTTCAAAGCATAAAAGGGAAGGAAATCTGAAGAATACCTCAAAGAGCTGTTGTTTTCCCTTGAATCTCTGCTCTACAATCCTTCTCCTTGCTCCTTTCTTCTTCTCCTTCCTCAAGCCTTCACAAAAGCACACAAAATCACTTAGAATCACTCAAGAACGAATTAGGGTTTTCTCATAGCTTTAGAGGGTGAAGGAGGCGAGATTGGGTGCTATAAGGTGGCTTAAATAGTGGGCAACCCGGGGATTTAGGGTTTCTGCCAGACGGGCAGACTCGCCGAGTCCAGAATATGGACTCGCCGAGTCGCCAGCTAATCACGTGCTCGAAATCCCGACCCTACTCGGCGAGTCAGGCTATGAACTCGCCGAGTCCCTCTTGGAAAACTTCAAAATAAATACCAAGGAGTTACCATACCAGAGACGGGTCGTTACAGTATCAAATCACATATGATTTATATAGACAAGATTCGTTTTCATATTCTTCATTCGATAATTTTTCTCATGTATTTAATGATACCTGATTATATAATATTTAATCACATATGATTAATGTAAACAAATATTTGTTATTGTGTTTTTTATTCATTAGTTTTTCTTGTGTATATAATCACATGTGATTATATGTATCGAATCACATGTGATTATACGTATCGAATCATATATGATTTATATGTTATTAAATACATATAATCACATGTGATTAAATACACGTGAAAAACTAGTGAATCGAGAACGTAAAAATGAATATTGTCCACTACCCACCACCACCCATCACCCACCACCACCCATAAGGAAGCTTGTTATCAAGTCAAGCATGGTCATGCACCAATCGTAGTAAAGGCAGTTCGATCAACTACATTCTTCGTGATGATGTCTAGTGTGTAAACCGTATAGTGTGATGCAGATACATAAACGAGGGAACAGAGACGACGACAAAGATGGCTAACTTAATCCAAGTGATTTTGCCTCCAAACATCTCCTTGAAGCTTCTATGATGGATACGCCTTCAATTTCGTTAATCATTTCAACCATGATTTAGGTGAACGATCCACCCTTCCGGCGACGCCTTCTTCAAGTCACATTTAATGAGTGGCTGGTGAGATCTAGCAAAACGAGATATGATGGCCGCAAGACGAGATCCGAAGGCAGTGGCTGGTGAATCAAGATATGGTGATGGTTCGGGAAGAGTGGATGTATATGTAGGTAGTTTTCAATGGTGGGAGGTGGTGAAAAAACAAATCTGGAGAGTGTAGAGGCGGCAGTCGGGTGGTTTCCAAGGTAAGAGGTGGAGGGAGATGCCAAATAAGTAGATCTGGATAGAGTGAAGAGGTGCAAGTCTGGTGATTTCGGCGGTGTTACGGTGGTTCCGGCATTGGTCCAGTGGTTTTGGTAGTGATTCCAACAGTATTCCGGTGGTCGAGATCTAGAGAGAAAGAAGGAGAGAGAGAGAGAGAGAGAGAGAGAGAGAGAGAGAGAGAAAGAGAATGTATGTGTGTATGTGAGTGTGTGAGATATACATATCATAGTTTTTTTAAAATATGGATATAATTAATTTTGTATTACCCAAATACCCTGAAGGCAATTAGAAAAATAAAGGCGCGTGTTTTTTGAACTCATAAGCTAAAAACTGTTCTCAAATGTTCTCATTTGAACATGCACACACACACACACACACACACACACACACACACATATATATATATATATATATATATATATATATATATATATATATATATATATATATAGGGTTAGGTTCATTTGTTTCTAACATCTATTGTGTGCTCTTGCACACAAATTTGGACCAACGGATGGAATAGAATCAATGGTTATGATCTGAGGGTCTAGGATATTACAATAGGGTAACATGTACTTTATAATCACACAAATTTCAACATAAGGGTACTTTAGTCAATTAATCTATATTAAAAAATGATTTTTTTGGATTTTTAGGGATAATTAAATCTCTTAATTTTAAAATTTTGGCTTTTTTAAATTAATTCAATTTTAATTATAACATAATTTTTTATAATAAACCGAATTTACACTGTCATTTTGACATAATGCCAACCATAAACTAGTAACGATATTTCCGATTTATTCTTACAGAATATAGTTCTAGTTCAGGTATTTTTGATAATTAATGGTATTTAAGAATTCTACATATTCTTCATATACATCCAAGTCAGTCTATGATTTTATTCTTCATATACATTCGAACTTAAATACAAATTCATACATATTTTTATAGACTAATAGCCTTATACATTTTAATATAGTTACATAGATTCTAACAGAATATGATAAAAAATGACTAAATATCTTAAGAAATATAATTCTTAAATATACAATTATTGAACAAATTTACTTACTTCTTCAATGGTCCAAATAACCCACTTGATTCCAACTATTCTTACGAAAATGTGATGTATTATCATATGAATGTAATTCTTCGCAAATATACTTGCTGTTGAGTTCGATTCCAAGTCTTTCTCTTGTATGATTAATATTTGATTCTTTCTTCAAGCCATTCTAAAAGAATAACATGTATTACTCATTAGTATTACCAATAAAGCAAATATACTTGTTATTAACAAACATTCTTAAAGATATTCTGAAAAAATGCATTTATACAAACAAATTCTGACTAAATACATCATAAAATATTCTATAAGAATACATATACTTTTTTCTAACAGGATATTACTTAGAGTCTAATAGTTATAAAAAAAACATGTTTATTCCGCAAGAATGATTGTTAGGAGTGTCAAACCTAACAAATAAAGGGGTGCGATATACTCCAAAAGAATCCCACTATATTGCATTAAAAGGTAGTACAAGGAAAGTATCCACAGAGACACGAGATAATTAGTATATACCTCTTTGTGCAAGATACTATGGTCACCAACAGTAAAGAGGGGGGGGGGGGGGGTTAGAATGCAATGACTAAACAAACAAATTAAAAACACACGTAATCGGCTAAATGAGTGAATTAAGTTCAGATTTTGTAAGGACTCCAACTTCATCTATGACAATCCAGCAATGTGAATCAAAGATGACAAGACATTTGTTTCATTCTATCTAAGTTGGTACTTGAAAGTGTTAACAAGCTCTAACACTTTCCATTCACCACATTAATCAATCAAAACAAGCTCTTTGATGAATCCTAACCTTACTAACCTAATCTAAACAAGCTCTTAGAATTAGATTAAAAGATTGCATTAAGCTTATTGTGAATGTGTGAAAAGATTTACACTAAATTCATTCATAAGAAATCAATTTAATGCTTGTTACTTACTTCAATTCATAAAACAATTACGGATTTTGCAAAATGAATAACTTGAATGACCTAACCCTAATTCAAATGGCCAATAAGAATCATTATTAGAATCAAACATTCGATTGAAGTAAAATCAGTTTCACTAGATAGAAATTAAACACAAACATCAGGTCATATAATTTGATTCACAACTAAAAAGTATAGACATGAAATTGGAGAAGTTAGGGTTCTAGCCACACATGGCTAGAACAAGATTAACAAGTTTAAAAGATGAAATTAAGTGCTAAAGTGCTTAAAAAGAAGAATTTAAAATGTTTCCAAATGATTAACGGACAAACCCTTGCTAAAACCTTGGAATTCTCCTCTCCAAAAGTGCTCTTCTATGCTCTGAGATCCCCCAAAATGACCCAATTCTTAACATAAGGAAAATAAGAAAAACTGCCAAAAAGCAGTTTTTAAGTCGAACACGGCCCGTGTCGATATAGAGTAAATCAACATGGGTCCTGTTGAGTGAAAACACACCCTTCAATCCTCTATTCCAACTCTGACGTATGACGCTAAAAAATGTTCATCTGGACCAACACACCCCGTGTCCAAATAGGCTAAATGAACACGGGTCGTGTTCAGTGAAGTCAAAGTGCCTGGAATGGTCAAACATGCCCCGTGTTGGATTTCTAGGCCAAACCCAACAAACCCTATGTAGCCCTCTGGATGCTCATCCAAACTTGATTTTCCTAGTTCTTCTGTTTTTTGCCCGATCATCTCGCAATCTTTACCAACGCTCCCCGAAGCCTCCAAAAGCGCGCTCCAACCTCCGGTTTACATGAAAATGACATTAAAGAGTGAAAATAAGGTTGTTCCAAAAATTAACCTAAATATGATGAAATGCAATAAAAGCAAAGAACAATTATTCTAAAAACATACATAAAAAGGGCTAAAGGTTGTGCAAAAAGGTGCACAAAATGCACCTAACAAATCTCCCCAAGCTTAGACCTTTCTTGTCCTCAAGAAAGAACAAGAAACGGACAAAATAGGACGATTTCTAGATGACAAAAAGAAACTTAGAACAAAAAGGGACGGAAAGGTCCTAAGGACTAGGAATGAATGCATGCAATGCAAAACATGAAAAAGGAAAAGAAAAATATGTACAGAAGCACTAAAGAAACAAAATGTATCAAAAAGAAATTTAAGGCACAAGTAAATAATCTATATAAGTACAGTCATACTTTACATCAATATGGCTCCAATCATTAATACCTAGGCAACCATCCTACTTCCTTCCATGTATCACAAACTCCCAAAGTGAGGAAGACCCGAAACGGTGCAACCCAATAATCCAACCCTAGTTTTATTAAAACTTTATACCTTACTAAGCTTTATGGACAAAAATAACATAGTCCATATCTGATGTCCTTAAGACTAGATGACCAAGAATCAGAATCCACGTATCCTTAAGAACCCGTCACGGCGAATCAGCTTTCGCTGAAACAGCGAGCCCACCAGAAGGGGCCCAGCTCCTATGCTTTCACTTTTTCGAGAGCCACAAGTATCATATCACACAATTATTCATTCACTATATTTGACTTTGAATTAGATTTTGATTTGATTGAACTTTGATTTGTACTTCGTTTTGAACTTGGATTCTTCAATCTTCATTTTTGGAATTTCTTGAGATTTCTTCATTTTGGCACTTGAAATTCTGATTTGGTTACTAGATATGACAATTGTACCCTTCCTTCTTTCTTGACTGTGTGGATCTGATACTTAAACTCTCTGTTACCGCGAGGGTAACGCGTGTCAACAAATAGGTCCGTGTTCTGTGGGTCCAGAGTTGTCGATAAAGATCCTTTTTATACATTCAGAAGCAAATCATCCTAAAGCTGTTATTACTGCCCAAAAAACGTTTCAATATAAATTCTTTTTATTATCTAAGGCTAGGGTCTCGAATTACGGTGTTTGGGTCCCCTAGTTATGACAGTTGATTCTACACTTCTGGTAACTATCCGGTTGCTTCAATATTTTTTCATTTTGATTTTTCGTTTTCCCACTTCATGGAGCACTTGTATGTAAAGAGTGTCATCATCTCGTACACTTTTTTTTTATGAATATGCATGCAAATGATGAAATGCAAGCGAGCATGCTGACCTTTAGGTTAATAAAAATAAAAATGTTTTTAGGTTTTATAAATGCAGAATGAAAGAAAAAGGATATATATATATATATATATATATATATATATATATATATATATATATATATATATATATATATATTATGATGATGCATGGATGCATGAGCCTAATGTGACTCTAACCCTCCCCAAGCTTAAAGATAAGAATCATCCCCGATGCTTGGAGATGGCAGAACAACCTAAAACGGAGGAGGAGGAGGATAATAACCGGAATTTCGGTTCCAAGCCCAAAAATCTTCCTCATGTTTGCGTTGACGCTCTTGATCCCGAGCGTACTGGGTAGTGAAGGAAGAGAAACTCTAAGTGAGGCTTGCAATATCTTGCTGGTAGGTGTCAAGGCGGGTATGGATTGACTGGAATTCATACATATACTGTTGATGATACGACGGGACCGCACATAATGGGATGAGCTGGCCCCACCGGTGGGAGGAGTATGGTGGGGCTCCTCCTCCTCTTCATCATCATCGTCACCACCTTCCTCGTTTTCTTCACTATGTTCATCTACCTCAGTGGAGTATGACCGGGGGAAGATGCATGGAGTGATTTGCCAATCAGTCATGTAAATGGGGTTTTAGAGATCAAGAATGCCTTTGTTTTCTGGTGTGATGAGGAGCTTTGGATCATGATTTTGACCCACGGTCCAGTGGTGTGTGCCATCCGCTGCGGAATGGAATAGTCGCATGGACTCAAGGACAGTAGTGGTGATATAAGGCTCACCCGACAGTGGCTGGTGGGGACCGGGGTATGGGGCTCGGACTTGGGTGCTCTTGGCGAGCATGCTGACAATACCCCTGCAATAAATCTTTCCCGATCGGGATGTGCTCAGGCGGAGGAGTTTGTGGCACAAAAATTGACCATAATGAGGAATGAGGTTGTCCTCGGGATGAGCCATTGCATAAAGGATTTTGAGCTCTAGCGCGCTGATGGTGCTTCGCTCCTCTCTAAGGTCGATGAGCGAAGCAATGATTCTATGGGCCACCTTCATCACGGGATGGATAAGTGATGAGGCGTTAGCTGCGCTAGAGATGTATGGGTGTAAATGGGTGAGTTGGGTCCACCATGTCAAATCAAAGTATCCTTCAATTGGGTCAATGGGGCCAAATGTGTTTTCAGTTGGGGCCCCAACAATGGCATTAATTTGATCCAAGGAAATCTCATAATATTGATTCATGAGACGGAAGTGGAGGATCCCATGGTCCAAATAAACTGAGGACAAAAACTCAGCTGTTGTGACTTTGTAACTCAGTTTGTGGACCCTCAACAACCTGTGCCATTTTATGTTGCGAAACAGGGTTTGGACTTGTTTATAAATGCGCAACTCTTTAAGGGATGGCACATGCGCAAAATTTTGGATGGTATGACCCCGCTGAAGGAATAACTCAAATTTTTCCCTCTTGAATTGGGCCAAGACACATGACACCACCATGAGTTGGGTTGGGTTATGGTGATGGGGACCTAGATGGAGGTGATGGGGTCCTAGGTGGTAGTGATGGGGATGGGGACCTAGGCCTACGACGGCGGGCGGATGATTTGGTGCGTCTAGGTCTTTTAGAAGGGTCACCTTCCATAGTCAATTTGGGACAAATTAAAAGTCAACCGATCCATAAGTCAAAAAAAGTCAACTATTGACGGGTCCAGTCAACATGAATTCAACCACCAAAATTTCGTGGGAAATTTGGTTTTGAATGATTTCCTATTAAGAATCAAGTCTAATTTGACCATAAATTCAAGCAATTTGACTTAAGAACACAAATCTCACAAGTGAAGAATTGGAAGGAATTTACCGAATCGAGCGTGGGATTGTGTCGTTCTTGATGGGAAAGACCTTCAACCTCCCCAAGCTTGCCCTTTTGAAGATTAAGACACAAAAACACCAAAATCATATGAGATTTTCGGACCTAGGGTTTGTCAAAACCCCCAAACCCACCAGTAGAATGCAAGAAAATGATGTTTAGGATGAAAAATATGAAGTGTAGATGATAAAAATCAAACCTTTTTGGAGATGCAAGCCAAAATCTTGTAGAAATTGAAGGTTTTGATGAAAATCGGACCTAGGGTTTTTGTTGGGAGAGAGGGGCTGTTATGAAGTGATTGTGGGGGTAAATGAGGCAAAGTCCCGATTTTTATCATTAAAAACCACCAGACCTACTGCGCGAAAACGACCCGTGTTCCCACAGGCCAAATTGACACGCCCAGTGTTGGGGGTTTTTATGCTAACTGAAGGACGAACACGACTCGTGTTGAGTATAAGGCAAAACTCAACACGACCCGTGTTGGTCTCTGGATGGGTCACGGTCATTTTTTATGAACACGACCCGTGTTCACTATGGGCCTAAATCCAACACGACCCGTGTTGGTCTCTGGATGAAAAATGGTATAATTTTCATGAATACGACCCGTGTTGGGCTCTGAATGCTATTCCTCACTTTTTGAACTTAAAAATTCCGTTTCATTGAAATGAAATGCTTTTGCATCCCAAAGTCCGTTTTTTTATTTGAAAACATGACAACACACATTTGGAACATTAAAAACCATAAAAATGCAAAGAACAAAATGTTTTAAAGAAAAATGACAAAAATACCCCCGGATTGCCTCCCAGTTAGTTGCCCTTGTTTTAAGTCGTTGCCCCCGAATTTGCTTCGTTCTAAGTATGTGGGCCTCTCCATCACATCAATCTTCTTACTACCTCCTTCAACGGAACCTTCGACCTTCCTTTGGCTTTCTTTTTGTGCATAAACCAAAAAGGACTTAACCCTTTAATATCAAAGATTGTCCACTCAATCCTTTTTTGGTATTTGTTCAGCAGGGTTATCAACTCACTCTCTTCCTTCTTCGATAGTTTATTTGAGTTGATGACCGGTTGAGTGCTCTCCTTCTCGACATGTATTAGCTTTCAAGGGTCCAGTGGAGTTTTTGCTCCCGAATCTTGTGCTTGCTCCACCGGTGGAAGGAATTTGGCTTTGGTGGTAGGTGGCTTGGGTTTCATATCACCAATCGTCATATGCTTCTTGTCATCAATAAACTCCAAAATCTCCAGCACCTCATTATTTATATCGAACTCCTTTACAATCTTTTTGGATTTGTCTCTGTCTAGTTTTTGTGACAAAACTAACTCTAGAAATTCATTGTTAGACAAATTTAAGCCCTTTTTAGTTGAGGGCTGGATCAAATTCACAAGATTGATAGATTAAACATCGGAAGGAACCTTTTTTTCTTCATGAACATTCAAGTTGATAACTTCACCATCAAATTCCATACTTAAAGTTCCATTGTAGACATCAATTTTTGTTTTAGAAGTTTTAAGGAAAGGTCTACCCAAAAGTATGGAACTTGAACTTGGAGAGTCATCATCTCCTATATCTAAAACATAAAAATCAGTCGGGAAAACAAATTCATCAACTTGCACTAACACGTCCTCCAATACACCTTTTGGATGTACCAAAGACCGGTCAGCAAGTTGGATGATCACACCGATTTTGCTTAATGTTCCTACACCCATTGATTAAAAAATAGAATATGGTAGGACATTTATGGATGCACCTAGATCTATCATGGATCAAGGTACATAAAGATTCCCCAATTTACATGGCACGGTAAAGACACTGGGATCATTGCACTTTGGGGGCATCCTCTTTGCAAAACCGTTGATACATTTTCCCCAACTTTTACAATTTGGTTTCCTTTCAATTTCTTTTTAGATACACAAAGATCCTTAAGGAACCTTGCATATCTAGGTACCTGCTTGAAGACCTCAAGGAGTGGGATGTTTATGTGAACTTTCTGGAACATTTGCATAATCTCACTATCTTCCCGTTCTTTCTTCATGCTCTTTAATCATTCAGGAAATGGAGCTGGCGTGGCTTTAGACTCAGTGACGAAGGGCTTCTTTTCGGTTGTTTTATCTTCCTTCTTCTCTTCTTTGGTTGCCTCTTCGACCACTATTTCTTCTTCTTCTTGACCAACCGACACTTTTGGACCATCGTAGCTCGTTCCGCCTCTTGAAGTGATGGCACACACGTTGTGCCTTGGGTTCGTTTATGTTTGGGCAGGCAAATTTCCTTGAGATTCTAGTTTGCTTGCAGAAATAACAAGTTGTGAAACTTGTTGCTCTAAGTTCTTTATACTTGCTTTTGTCTCTTGTTGGAAAGTTTGGGTGCTAGTGGCCAAAATCTTCACTATGTCCTCTAAGGACATGCTTGATGAACCCGCTTGTTGAGGAGGTTGTTGTAGCTGCCTTAGCTAGAAGTTATGTGGTGGAAAAGGTGGTCTCTGTTGGTATTGATTTGGTTGACTTGGTTGATAACTTCCCTATTGATTTCTCCCCAACCTTGATTGTTGTTCCATCTTTGGTCACCCTGTGGCTGATCGTATCCTCTTTGATTTGATCCAGAATAGCCTCCCATGGCTTTTGCTTCTTCATATTCCTCATCTTAAAGTTGAGGGCACATATCGGTTGGGTGCCCCACTTGAGTGCAAATACCTCACGGGCGGGGTGTGGGATGCACACATTTATCTTTGGCTAGCATCATAACCACTTTCGTAAGCTCGGATAACTGAGATTCAATTTGTGGATTCTGGACTTCCTTTACACCTCGGGGTGCATCCGTGTACCATTCTTCATCATGGCTTGAATGTTTAGAATCTTCAGCCATGTTCTTGATTAGATTGCGGATTTCGGTTGGAGTCTTATCGGGTAAAGATCCGCCACTAAAAGCATTGAGAAGTCTTCTTTCCAGTGGGGTCATGCCTTCAATGAAGTATTGTAGGAGCTGATATTCAGTAATCCTGTGCTTTGGACAACGGGCACAAAGTTTCTTAAATCTTTCCCAATATGTGTGGAAAGCTTCTCTTTTGTGTTGCTTGATTCCGATAATTTCCCTCCGTAGGGCTGAAGCTTTCATTTCGGGAAAGTACTTATCCAAGAACAGCCTTGCAAGGTCTACCCAAGTAGTCACCGTCCCCGGTGGGAGGTCATAGAGCCAGTCTTTGGTTGCGTCTTGCACTGCGAGGGGGAATTCCCTAAGCTTGATCTGATCCTCCGTGACATTGTGTGGTTTCATACCCACACATACTACATGGAACCCGGTAAGAAACTTGTGAGGATCTTCATTTTCCAGGCCCCTAAATGTTGGGAGTAAGTGAATGAGCCCGGATTTTAGTTCCAAGTTGGTGGCGGCTGGGTATGTGATGCAAAGAGGTTGTTGAGTAACCTCTTGTCTTGACCATTGACCAAGAGTTTGTTCGGGTGGTGGGCTTGGAGGACCTTGATTCCCTCCAAGGTTGTCTGCCATGGCTTGAGAAGTGGGTGATGTTTTTGTAGGTGAAGTGTTTAGGATATTATGAATAGGTGAAGAGGGTGGAGTGGTATTTATGGGTGAGGATGGTTGTGGTGAGAGTGATGGGCTTTCTGTTTCTGAGGCTGATACACTTGAGAGGGGTATGTCCTCCCAAATGTTGGTGACTGGGGGAGTAGATGATGAAGAAGTATCGGAAACCGGTTGCCTCTTACGAATCTTGACTTGCTTCCTTAACTTCTTTGCAATCCTCTCTATCTCTGAGTCAATTGGCAATGGTGTACCTATATGAAAAGATCTTGGCATCAAACAATTAGTAACACTGTGTCCCCGACAACAACGCCAATTTGTTAGGAGTGTCAAACCCAACAAATAAAGGGGTACGATATACTCCAAAAGAATCCCACTATATTGCACTAAAAGGTAGTACAAGGCAAGTAGGGTCGATCCACGGAGACATGGGATAATTAGTATATACCTCTTTGCGCAAGGTACTATGGTCACCAAACTTGATTTTCCTAGTTCTTCCGTTTTTTGCCCGATCATCCCGCAGTCTTTACCAACGCTCCCTGACACCTCCAAAAGCGCGCTCGAACCTCCGGTTTACTTGAAAATGAAATTAAAGAGTGCAAATAAGGTTGTTCCAGAAATTAACCTAAATATGATGAAATGCAATAAAAGCAAAGAACAATTATGCTAAAAACATACATAAAAAGGGCTAAAGGTTGTGCAATGCACAAAATGCACCTAATAATGATACCGTAGATATTCTCGCATAATGATTTTGATAATTCTTAAAGAGTATGAAATTAATTCAAAGAAATAAAACTAAATCATCATGTTTATAGAATAGCTAACCATAAGCAAACCTAATTAAAATAGAGAAAATAAAGACCTCATTAGACCAATACAAACCATATTAACAAACATACATTGACTAATTTTCAAATGGATATAAAGACATATCAGTGGACATCATGTGCAAATGAATGATTGAAATATTTGGTTCAAGCATTTTAACAAACAGTTGGTGGGCAAATTCATATTCCATTTTAATCTAAAGCTAGATGCTAGTTTAGGGAATAAGAAAATCAAAGTAATATGTTAATCCAGTCTTTTAAAAGAACAACTTAGAAAGTCGAGTTTTGGAACTGTAACAGAATAAGACTTCGCCATTTAAAAAACATTAACAATCCTTAAACTAACTGGGAAAGGAACATACCTGATTACTATTCTGATTGATTAAAAATCCTTCTTTATGATCTTGATATATATTCATACGCACACAAATACACCTCTATACCTCGTCTTTAGTTCTTCTTGCCTTCATTCTTGCATCGATAAATAAGAGGGGTAGGTTCCTTGGTTTTTTTGCTTTGCGAGGTCACTAGTGTTTGCAACAATCTTCTTGTTCAGTGGATAGAAAAATCGAACATGTTGGAGGTGAGTGATGGCAACGACTAACGGAGGACTGTTGGTAGAGATTGCCACTGAGGTTTTATAGTCGACAATTAAAGGATTTAGGTTTGTGGTTGAAGTTGGCGTTTTTCTAGTGATGGTAATGAAAGAGACCTCTAATTTAACAAACAAATTCACCCAATTTAAAGGATATTAAATGTTTTAAATATTTACCATAATTAAGTGTAGTCAAGATTACTATCATACCCTTTTATGATTTATTATAGATTTATTTTTGTTTTATTCTAATTGGTTGTTAGACACACAATATTTATTAAAGACATTTGAACCTAATTCTCTCTCTCTCTCTCTCTCTCTCTATATATATATATATATATATATATATATATATATATATATATATATATATATATATATATATATATATGAGGATGATGAATATGTGGCTGTCATGCATACAAGCTTATATATACAAACTGATAAAATTACATATTTTCAACAAAAAATCATTTGCATTTCTTTAGAAATCAATTAAATTTCATTAAAAATCATTAAAACAATGTATATTAACAATATAAACATCCTAAAATTAATATCTAACATCTGTTTGGTTGAAGACGTCAGCATGAATAGATTGATTTTAAAATTATGTATGGGCATTTTAATAAAGAAAAAGATAGTAATTCATTATTAGAGATAGTATATACAACAGTTTGATATTCAAAACATCAAAAGATTGAATTTGTCATTAATTTCAAACGTAAGTTCCATTGGATTTAATTACTAGATGTCTTCGGTTTATGTTCATGGAGAAGGAATATACAAAGTTTTTAGAAGCGGAATTCTAAAAAATTTAAGAAATGAAAAACCTAAATTGAATGAAATCGAAAATGTGAAGGTTCGAATACCTTAGTGGAGTTAGGGGTCGTTTGATCTGGTATCTAACCGGGTCCAAAGCAGGACTGAGTCCATAAAATACCAATTGGCACGTTTGATATTGATTATAGATGTAAGGACTTGGTCCAACATTAGGGCTCGATCCAATAAAAACAGTGGTGCCGGTCCTTGATTTCTACTTAATGGACCGAGAAAAAAAGAACAAAAAACTCGACGCTTTCCCTTCATACTATTGCGATCAGGTTTCGATTTCATCCCTCTCACGTTAAACTCCCAGCGACGAAGCAAGAACACATCCCGATTTCAACAGCAACAACATCGGTTAACAGCAACATCAACGATCAACAACAACAACATCGGGTCAACATCAACAACAACGATCAACATCAACAACAAGCATCGATAACCAGCAAAAACATCGATCAACAGAAACATCATCGATCAACATCAACAGGTTTGCTTTTCTTCTTTTATCCTTATTTTTTCTGCATTCACAATCAGGGACAAAACTGTCCAGAACTTGGTATATATATATATATATATATATCTGTGTGTGTGTGTGTGTGTGTGATACACAATGTATGTGTATGTTATAATTAGCGTGTATATATGTGTATGGTGTATTTATTGCATACATATGCTTGGACAAAATTCAGTTATATCTTATGTGATGCTTTAAAGTTTTTGTTTTCCTTAAAAAAAAGTCTTTACGAAAGTAGAAACACCAACTTAACATATATTAAAATTTATAAGATTTTGTCTTCTGATGTATGCCTCCAACATATAATATGATGGAGGGTTGATGATGACATGATGAAATCAAATGTATTTTGAGCCTTTGAGATTCTAGATGTCGACTTCAAGAAGAAAGGACCGACTTCAACCTATATGGATGTGTATAACATTGTGTCAAGACAATATACGAGTCCAAAACAATAGATGTGTATATAATTTTGTATATTTATAAATATGACTTGTTTGTGAGTATTTGTATACATGTGTATATATATATATATATATATATATATATATATATATATATATATACTTGTGTATATGTGTGCAAATTTGTGTGTATATTGGTGTATACATTTGTGTTACATCTTTTTGTATATGTATATATATTTGTGTTTATGTGTGCAAATATGTGTATATATTTGCATAAGATCCTAAACATTTATTTATTCCTTAGAAATGGCAGAAAAGAGAAGTAGAGCTAGTTGGTTTTCGGATTTTGTGAAAAAAACTTTTCTTGATGCATGTATCCAAGAACTAACAAGTAATGGTCGGGAGGGTAGTGGTCTCAAAGGTACCTCATGGAATACAATAGCTGAAAAACTTAAAAAAGAATACGACTTTGTCGTTGATAAAAAAACAAATGAAATATCGTTATGACTACTTAAAAAGCAAGTATGCAGTTTGGTTGAAATTTATAAATAAAACTGGGAATCTCTATAATCTTGTCACAAACATGTTTCAAAGTCGGATGAAGAGTGGAAAGCGGAGGAGAAGGTAATAATTTTAAATTATAACACAGTATTATTTTTTAGAAAGTTTAATAATAAAATCATTTTTTCAAATAGTTGAACAAGATGGTTGATAAATTAAGAAATGCACCCCTCCTTTACCCTGATCTATATATCTAGTTGTTTGACAGTGCAACCTCGATCGATGCTGCTAGTTGGGGACCATCTACGACACTCCCTCATCCTGCAGAAGTCTTTACTACACAAGATTATGAGGATATCGAGATGGTAGATACACCACCTCAAGTGGATATCCCAGCCTCAGCTTCAACAGTACCCCTACCTACAAGTGCATCACATGCAAGTGGAGATTCGTCTGCTTCGTCTAAAAATAAAAGAGGAAAACGAAATGCACCCGTGGACACACTAGATGATGACTTAAGAGAGGTTGGCAAGGAAATTATGAAGTCAGCTCAAGCATTCGTGCAAACTAAGAATCTTGACAAGGAGATGGATGAATGTATTGAAAAATTGAAAGGCTTAGATTGGGGAAATTCTGATCCGAAAGACATCACTGCTCATATGTTGTTCGCTAAATATGCTGGTAACAGGAAAAATTTGGTTACGCCTCGAGTCTTCGACTTGTGAGTTATGGGTGAAAAGTGCTGGAAAGAATTTTGGATTACTTGGTTGACTTTAGTATGACTTTAGGATGTTTTTTCTTATGCTTTATGGATTTATATTATGATACATGTTATGGATTTTTATGTATAGGGTTGTTATGTGTTATATTTAGGATTTTTAAGTTTAGGTTGTTTATGTGTTATGTTTAGAATTGTTATTTGGTATTGACTTTTATGTTATAGATTTTTATGTGATGGATTTTTATGTTATGGAGTTATTGTCATGCATTTTAATGTTATTGATTAATTTTATGGTTTATGTTATAAAATTTATGTGATTTGTATTTAACATGTAACAGGATACATATGCATAAGGAAGGTGAGTTTTCGAGTTTCCTTATACTCTCATGCTATTGGTTGATGTTGGTTCAAAAAAGAAAATATAGAATTGAAATAATAAAAGCTAACGAATCGGAAGAAACCGGGCATGCATATACACAAGATTTGATACACGAATGTCCTATACAATGTTTTGATATGATGTGTCTTTCACAAGATGCATGTGTATTATTATGCAATCATTTTACTC
This sequence comes from Lactuca sativa, assembly GCF_002870075.4. Lineage (NCBI taxonomy): Eukaryota > Viridiplantae > Streptophyta > Magnoliopsida > Asterales > Asteraceae > Lactuca > Lactuca sativa. The sequence goes on from NC_056623.2 coordinate 35,776,035, forward strand.
AAAGAAATTGGTTGCAATGTAGTAGGAAAATAAGTGTTGAAGAGAAGATGGCTATATTTTTACATGTTATAGGACATAATGAACGTTTTCGAGCTGTTAAAGAAAGGTTTCACCACTCCATACAAACGATTCATCAATGTTTTTATGAAGTGCTAAAAGCAATATGATGTGTTTTGCAAGAGAAATTATTGTACCAACATCTTCTAATACAACAACAAATACCAAGGAACGACATAGACGGCTAAAAAACATATTTCCTAGAGCATTAGGTGCACTAGATGGAACACTTGTACATGCAGTTGTGCCCGTTGATGAACAAACTCGCTATAGGGGAAGAGGAAAAGGTGAATGTTATCAAAATGTAATAGGAATTTGTGATTTTGATATGATATTCACCTTTATATGGGCTCGATGGGAGGACGTAGCACACGATTCTAAAGTTTTGAAAGAAGTTGCATTTAATCTGACTTTTGGATTTCCATTCCCTCCACCAGGTTTGTCATTTTTCTATAAGTTTTATTATCTATATTATTTATATGATTAATTTGTCACCCATCTATAGATAAATATTACCTTTGTGATGCCACATACACCAATACTCGTGGATTTATGGCTCCTTACCGCAATACTAGGTATTGGTTAGCCGATTTTTTAATAAACAGAGCTTTAACTAAGGAAGAAAGGTTCAATCATGCTCATGCACAACTTAGAAATATCAATGAATATGCTTATGGTGTATTGAAGGCGAGATTTCCAATTTTAAAACGTATGGCTCCTTATCCTTTTCCAATGCAAAGAGACATAGTCATTGCCTGTGTCGCGGTCCATAATTTTATAAAGAAATAAGATATTCAAGATAACCTATTTACAAACTTTGAATAAAACACTATGGTTACTCCTAATGTGGGAGGTGGGGGAAGTGAGGGCCAAAACATACAAGACACAAAATGGGGTATAGAAGCCGTTGAGTATATGACGACTTTGCGTGACTAGATTGCTAATCAGTTACTTTCAAATGGCTCACGTTAAATGATATACTTTTTTGTTATGTATGACAACGTGTATTTGGGTTTTGTATTACACTTTGTATTTTGATTTTAAATTATGTATGTTTATTTTGGATTTTATGTTCTAATTTTTATTTTTATAATTATTTTATCCAGCACAAAAGGACAACATAAGGATAAGATGGTCATTTTTATCATTCAGCACAATCAGACAGATAAATAATCAAACAACATAAATTCAGTCAGATGTGGACTCAATCAGTATTTCTAACCCATTCAGGTTCTAACTTAGTCAGCTCTAACCCAATCAGCAACTATCAAACGACCCCTTAGTTTTAAATCAGAATTACGTCGCTTTTAGTAGTTCTATACCTAATATTAGGTACATAACAACCACATATTCAGTTTTGCCTATATATATATATATATATATATATATATATATATATATATATATATATATATATATATAGAGGGAGTGAGAGTTAGGGTCATATATTGTAACTAATTATTGTGTGGATGCATGAATGATTGTGAGTCAATCATTCCAAAAGTAATTCATTTTTTCTAACCCTAAATTTATCCCCTTTATCTATCAACCAAAAACAGCTTCAGGCACCGGCACCCTTAAATCTGAAACTCTCATTGTCGTCTTAGTGTCACCCCTCCCCATCGGTTGCCTCCCATCGCAGCCTCTATCTCCGATAATCGTCGTTCGTCAATAGTCATCCCTCACCACCGATCGCCTCCCATCTTAACATCCACCTCTGCTGTCTCTTTTGAAGATTCACCTATATGCGACACCTTTTATTTCGACTTTCTAGCCTTCTCCGACATGTAGTTGCCAGTTTGTTTGGTTTCCTCTTCAGCTTGGCCTTTGGCTTCACCGACTTTGTAACGCTGATTTTGGGACACCATTTTTCATCTTTAAGATATTTTGATTTGCGGAAGTATGATTATGAGGAAAATAATGGAGGATTAGGATGTCAACCTCTCTGCCCATGTATGTGCATCCTCATTTTCATGGCCAGAAAAGACCGATTTGTTTATGTTTTAGTTAAAAATCAGAGTATCATTTTAAAGAAAAATGTTGCGGAATTTGTTCCCAGAAAAACATGATAAAGATTTATCAAAGCATTTCCGAAGAAATTTATTTTATTATATTAAACCTCGGGATGTCATGTCCGTTACAGATCAAAATCATAAACAGAACAACATAGGCCTTACAACATTATTTATATCTACTGGCCTATAATCCGTAATCCTTCATCAAGTCATCCAACTATGCTCTTGTGCCACTACCTGTAATATAAGAAACTGACTAGGTCAGGCTTGGGAGCCTGGTGAGCACATAAGATTTTCAACCCATAATAAATAAATTTATTATTTTCATCAAACCAATTAACTCGATTACCCGTTCCCATTATCCTCACTTTATGTCCCTAAAGCATATATTATAAGTGTAGTGACAAAGAACATGGTTTGGCATGCGGAATTAAAGCTTGCACAATTGAACATGGTGATTTGGGTGTTTAAGATATATATTGAATGTATATGGTGTTACAAAAAAGATCTAGATCTAGACTACATAATTAACACACACTTACACACTCACTTCTACATCTCTCAGGCACACCTCTACAAGTGGTATGAACCCACTATTTATAGAGGTGTTTACATGTCTCTCTCTCACTCTCTAACAAATGGGTCTAAAGGCTAAAGCACCACATGCAATTGGGTTTTACAAAAGTCAAACATTTACAAAGTCATGAATGAATAACTTTGCACCCCAACATTCTCCCCCTCAAAGTTAGGAATGAATGACCCACTTCAAATCTTCCAAAATCAAGCACTATGCGGTTCGAGCCTCAAAGGTGACACATGTCGAAACGAACTTCAATCTTTAATTCTTCCATGATTCTTCAATTTGGGCTCTAGGATGTGAGACAATACAATCCGAGCAGCAACGAATGATCAAGAGTATTCCAAACTCAAAATAATCACCCAAAAGTTGCGCATAAAAACACACCCCAAAAATCTTCAATAAAACCAAACCCATTTCGAATACATCACTTCCGAACTTCCAATTGCATCATCTCGTAGCTTCAAAACTTCAAGATCACTTCGGTCTTCAAATCCGCATAATATGAAAAATTCAAGTTCGAATTTCCATATAAAACTTCTCCCCCTTTTTATAATCGAAATTTGATTATAAAACTCCAAGGAAAAAGAACGTGCTCTATTTGGAATTTTTCATGTCAAAACTCTCCCTTAACATGTGGCATAAACTTTGTGCTTCAATCCGGAAAACCCAAAAAATATTGAATTTTTAGCTTCGTTCACGGATCGCCTTTGGCAAAATTTCTCAAAAATGGGTAGAAATTGTCAATTTCAAAATTCTACAGTGACCCGTTGCGCCAAAAACAACCAAATATGCGAAGCACACTCCCATTTGCGAAACTGGGTAAAATGTGTAAATTCGCAAAAACTGCATGGACCAGATTTGAAAATTCTGCAATTTCATCATTTTATGACTCCATTTGCGAAGTTGGACCAATTGTGTCATTTTGTGAAAAGATCAGGAACCAAATGCGAAATTATTGGCTTTCTTCCCCAATTCGCATTTATACAGTAAACACTTCGCATGCTTCGCACATCTTTCATTTTGTTCGCATGTTCCATTCTTCGCATGTTTGACCCAATTAACCAAATGCGAATGAACTATTTCCAAATATGCGAACCATGGATAAGAAGATACTTCGCATCTTTATCCCAAGTAACCAAATGCGAGCCTTTTTGATCTTATATGCGAACATCTCCAAAATATCACAGATTGCGAATTTTCTTGTTTGTCTTCCCCAATTCACGATGTTTCACAGTAAAGACTTTGCATATTCCAGTCAATTCCTTCGCATTTTTATTTGCACAATTTTCGCATCTTTATCTCACCAAATGCGAATCATGAGATGTCTTCGCATTTTGACTCCAAATGCGAATTAAACACTAAATGCAAACTGTAGTCACACAAATGCGAACCCATCAAACATAAGTCATAGATGCGAACCAAATTTTCCATTCCAGATGCGAACACAATTTAGTTGTTGAACTCCAAGCATGCGAAATCAAAAATTAACTTTTGAGACCCATATGCGAACATTAACTTTTGAGACCCAGATGCGAGTATTCTTGGCATTCAAACCAATTAATCGATTTTCAAAATCAAATTCGCATTTCCAGATCAACCACTTGATTATCACATATCCATTAAACCATACGATAGCCCTTCGTTCATCAACAATCGAAATCATCTTCCCATACAAACAATCAGATCTCGATTTCAAACCAACAAACCAAATCCCAGAATCACACTATGATAATCCAATTGTACAACTCAGTGAAGCGTGTGTACAAGTTGAACCAAGAACAACAATTTGGACTTTTTGTTTTGACTTTCAGTTCTTCAGTCAACAAACAACAAATTGATAACTTTTCAGAACAATTTCAGATCAAAATGTGTTCCTTCAACAGTTCTTCACACATTCAAGTGTTCTTGATCAACAATTTCATCAAAATCAAAAGATCAATTTCCAACTTCTTCACTGGAACTTGTATAAAATCGAGTTCATCATATTCCAAATCATAAGAAATCGACACTCATTATCAGATATACATTCAACATCGATCGAGAAAAATACAATGAGAAGTCGAGATTAAGAGCTGAAGAACAACTGATTATGAATGATCGATAAAGTATCAATATCAAAGGTAATCGGATCGATTCAAGACTAGATAAATCGAGAGAAAAACAATGATTAATATCCATTATCGAAACTGATTTGATACAATCGACTTTCGATTCAACATACAAGATCGTGATTATCGATTTGCTAGAACAAGAAAATAGATGTCGGATATGCGAATACAATCAGATACATCGAATCTATCAGTTGGATTACAAGTTTGGGCTTCAAGCTGGTTGAATGAACAGTAATGGATCGAGATTTTGGGCTCAAAGTTATGGATGATATATCGATCATTGATTTAGTAAATTTTATTTTGTTTTTGGTTTGAATTTGATCTAAACAAAAATTGATTGGATCAACAATGAGGTTTGAAACGAATTAGATCCAATGAATCAAAACGATCAAAAATCAAGAACGCAAAGCATGAATCCAAATATTACGAGAGATCATAGAGAGAGACTCACCAAAATTGATCAAATTGCGACAAAAGTTGCCAAACCGAGAATCGTTCTTCAAAAGTCACGTTGATCGTGAAAACCAAACTCTGATACCAATTGTAGTGACAAAGAACATGGTTTGGCATGCAGAATTAAAGCTTGCACAATTGAACATGGTGATTTGGGTGTTTAAGAGATATATTGAATGTATATGGTGTTACAAAAAAGATCTAGATCTAGACTACATAATTAACACACACTTACACACTCACTTCTACATCTCTCAAGCACACCTCTACAAGTGGTATGAACCCATTATTTATAGAGGTGTTTACATGTCTCTCTCTCACTCTCTAACAATGGGTCTAAAGGCTAAAGCACCACATGCAAGTGGGTTTTACAAAAGTCAAACATTTACAAAGTCATGAATGAATAACTTTGCACCCCAACAATAAGGGACCAAGTCTAAGGATTTTCATCGGGGTGACAACACTGCTTTGGGGATTCCTCAACAATTTATGTCAAATAAGGCAACCATGTGGGGGATGGAGTACTGCTGGCGAACACTAAGTTCAAATAAACACCTACAGGTTGCGAGCCTACTAGCGTTCCACTGGACTGTCTAGAATAGTCTGTGGTCGTCATCTATACTCCGCTTGATGACTAGATCAACGTCAACATCAAGGCCTCTCATCATTTTATTTCATCACACCCCAAATATTTTATCTACCCATGTTTTACCCCAATATATGTGTAGATATAAAACACATATACAGTTTAAATCATTTAAAACATGTATAAAGCGTTCATCCAAAATAGATTTCAGGTAAACCGATAATATACACACATAGCACGTAATTTATATAAAATACTTCATATCTATGTGTAAGATGAAAGTAACTATGAACTCACATGTAGCGTGCTTTGATAGAATCTAACTAGAAACGGTCAACGGTTCGTGATCGTTGGGTTCGGGATGGGAAACGGCTTCAGCAAACGAGAGAAAGAGAGTGAGAGAGAGTTGAAATGGCTATTTATAGGCTGATTTTTGGCCTCTCATGTCGTGAGAATTCATTGCTTACGTCGTGCGGCTCACCATGTAGACTTTCCATTTGCGTTTATAGCTCGGAATCGTGTCCGGATGACTTCTCACTTCGCGAGAATGATAAGATCATGTCGTGAGATTTCAAGAGTCATCCTGTAGACTTCCCAGGTGTTTTATATGCTCGATTAGTTTCTGTTTGACTCCTCACGTCGTGAGTCTAGTCATAATAGGGTTTCAGACACGCGTCATGCTCTCAGACAACTACATCTTCGGAAGGCCATAACTTTTGCATACGAGCTCTGTTTTTGACGTTCTTTATATCCACGCATAGGTGGATATGTACTCTACAACTTTCATTTAGATATCTAAGGATAAAAAGTACTTTATCATAAACTAACTTTTTACGATTCCCGGTGTGGTGTCGGTTTTGTCGCGAAACTTCGACATGTCATAACTTCTTCGTTATAACTCGGATTTTGGCGTTCTTTATATGTACATAAACCTCATGACATATACTAAAACTTTTTTAAGAGTATTTATTATAAATAATCTTCCATCATAAAGTCATTTTTGACGCTTATCGTTTCTAAAGTGACTAGCCCGAATCTGCGGGCGCTACAATTACCCCCCCCCCTCTTAGGATGAATACGTCCCGGAATCATCAATGAAACAGGGTTTGGATATTGACACCATACGTTATTTTTCATTGTAGGTAATCACCGCAACTCCTACGTTCCTTCGAATGAGTATCTAACTATTGTACTTCTTGACTGCAGGCGATGCTTAATCTTGCACTCGCTCTTTATCTTATGTTGGACTTCCAATTTTTAACGTTCGAGTTACAAAATTGATATATTTGGGAGACTCCTTCTTTTTCTTAATCAAACTAATCTTAAGAGAAGCTCTTTACTTCGATTATCATAACAGATCGATGGGTCATGTTCTAATGACTTCTCTTCATATGGTGCAAAGCTTAGACTCATGTCTCTTAGAGTCAAATCCTATAATGAAATATACCTTCCTTCATATTCTAATGTGATATAATTACATTCTAGCATGTAGAACTTCTAGCTACAAGCTTCTTAATTTAACAGTGATCGCGATACTTCTATTGATCGCTTCGATTATCTTTCACTTCAATCTTCTGTCTTAAGTCAGATGTTACATCGATATTGGTTTTTTGAACCACGTAACATACTCGTCTTAGTTGGACTCGATTTGATATGACCTCTAGGGTCGGAATATCAATCATCTTCTTAGTTATCACCGAAACGATGGTAACGACATACTTGAACAAAACGGAATCAATTACTAGCTCCTTGGTAACCTTGTGACTTTCCCTGATCCAAGTGTGAGTCATGTGTTTTCGGTAGTATAGGCATCTACTACCTTTCACACCTACTCATACTCATCCCAAGTATTGTCTCGCAATCCCCAAGTTCTTATTTCCTAAAATCACAAAACAGTTTAACATATACAAATGTGTCCAAATAATCTTAAAAACTTCCCTGGACTCTACTAGGACTTCTTCCACGTGTATATTCAAGCATGAATTCTGCTTCAACGCAGTTGGTGATGGAAACGCCAGACGATAGGACAACTTAAGGAATTACACCAACCGTTCTATCATCCCGCCAATCAACTGTGTACATTCGGATGTATCGTACTCCTCTATATGTACTGTTATTTTATTAGACGTATTCTAAAGGCAAGATACCAATCCTAAGATATCTTCCGATAGGCATCACTATCGTAAGCCTTCTCATTTCCTCCATTTACTCAGTTCACTATGAGTCTTCATCATGATGTTATGTTCATGGAAGCAGGCGTTCATCATATCGGAACAAGAATATATATATATATATATATATATATATATATATATATATATATATATAGAGAGAGAGAGAGAGAGAGAGGAAGGTTTTGATGCGTATTCCTCCTTACTACTCCGAAATGTTACATGCTAGTTCTAATATCATAATTAAACGTTTAAAAATCTGAACACATAAAGTTTCCAGATTTGGTCGGCAATAGACCACAGATCCGATCAAATAATAGCATATACGACAAACATATAGCATTTAACACATAAAATCATTTTAGGCATCTTTCCTAAAATAAAGTAGTGCTTATGTCTAAAATATGGCAGACACTCATCTCACAATCATCGCTTAGCAATCTGAGTTTAAGTCTAGACATCCTACAAATTCCTAGTTTGCTTAAACGAATGCTCTGATACCAACTGTGACATCCCCATTTTCACGGCTAGAAAAACCGATTTGTTTATGCTTTATTTAAAAATCAGAGTATCCTTTTATAGAAAAATGCTGCAGACTTTGTTCCCAGAAAAACATCAAAGCATTTCCGAAGAAATATATTTTATTATATTAGACCTCGGGATGTCATGTCCGATATAGATCAAAAGCATAAACAGAACAACATAGGTCATACAACATTATTTATATCTACTGTCCTATAATCCGTAATCCCTCATCAAGTCATCCAACTATGCTCTTGTGTCACTACCTGTAATATAAAAAACTTAGTGGGTCATACTTGGAAGCCTGGTGAGTATATAAGGTTTTTAACCCATAATCAATAAATTTATTAATTTCATCAAACCAATTAACTTGATTACCCGTTCCCGTTATCCTCACTTTACGTCCCTAAAGCATCTATTATAAGGGACCTAGTCTAAGGATTTTCATCGGGGTGACAACACTGCTTTGGGGATTCCTCAGCAATTTATGTCAAATAAGGCAAACATGTGGGGGATGGAGTACTGTTGGCGAACACTAAGTTCAAATAAACACCTACAGGTTGCGAGCCTACTAGCGTTCCAATGGACTGTCTAGAATAGTCTGTAGTCGTCATCTATACTCCGCTTGATGACTAGATCAACATCAACATCAAGGCATCTCATCATTTTATTTCATCACACCCTAACTATTTCATCTTTCCATGTTTTACCCCAATATATTTGTAGATATAAAATACATATACAGTTTAAATCATTTAAAACATGTATAAAACGTTCATCGAAAATAGATATCAGGTAAACAGATAATATGCACACATAACACGTAATTTATATAAAATATTTCATATCTATGTGTACGATGAAAGTAACTATGCACTCACCTGTAGCGTGCTTTGATAGAATCTAACTAGAAACAGTCAGCGGTTCGTGATTGTTAGGCTCGGGACGGGAAACGACTTCACCAAGCGAGAGAGAAATAGAGAGAGAAAAAAAAAGAATTGGGTGCCAGGAAGCTTAGGGTCGAAATAGCTATTTATAGGCTGATTTTTGGCCTCTCACGTTGTGAGAATTCATTGGTCATGTCGTGCGCCATGCCTGCTCACTCCATAGACTTTCCATTTGCGTTTATAGCTCGGAAACGTGTCCGGATGACTTCTCATGTCGTGAGAATGAGAAGCTCACGTCGTGAGCTTTCAAGAGTCATCCCGTAGAGTTCCCAGGTGTTTTATATGCTCGATTAGTTTCCGTTTGAATCCTCACGTCGTGAGAAATCATGCTCACATCGTGAGTCCAGTCATAATAGTGTTTCTGACACGTGTCTTGCTCTCAGACAACTACATCTTCGGAAGGCCATAACTTTTGCATACGAGCTCCGTTTTTTATGTTCTTTATATTCACGCGTAGGTTGAGACGTACTCTACAACTTTTATGTAGATCTCTAAGGCTAAAAAGTACTTTATTGTAAACTCACTTTTTATGATTCCCGACGTGGTGTCGGTTTTGTCGCGAAATTTCGACAAGTCATAACTTCTTCGTTATAACTCGGATTTTGATGTTTTTTATATGTACGGAAACCTTGTGACACATACTAAAACTTAGTTAGGATTATTTATTATAAATAATCTTCCATCAAAAAGTCATTTTTTGATGCTTATCGTTTCTAAATTGACTAACTTGAATCTTCGGGCGCTACAAGGTAACCCCTCTATTTCCCTCTCTCGGTCTTTTCATGTTTTATTCTGAATGATATTTGATTCAAAGTTATATTTGATTAAAAATTTGATGACAAAATGTATTTTTGATTAAAAATTTGATGACAAATTGTATTTTTGATTCAATAGGTGTTATTCATCTTAATTAAAATCTTTATCAAGTTTGTGAATTAGATTATTAGTGTTTTAGAGGTCAAGGTCCATGTATGGATATAAAAATTAAACTGATTATTGAGTTTTTTGATTTTTTTTTCCAGGCATGTATTTGTATTCGGTTTCATTTCTTCATACAAAGAAGGAAACATCTAAGTGGGTAAGTTGAAACATGATAAAGTGGATTTAGAACCGGAAAACCCAAAAAAACCGGAATTTTTTGGCAATTACTTATTACTTAGTGGTTGAACTTTAAAAATTTTCATATTGATATCCCGACTTCGGGAGACTATAAGTCATTTAATATGAAACCAAAATTGACAAAATTATAGTCTAAAATCATGTACAAACTCTAAACTACATTCCGAAAAAAACCGCATGTCTATCCGACTTTAAACGAATGAGAAATACATGTATTAACATTTTCACAAAATACAAAGTACAAAAACAAATAGCTAAAAAGTTGAAAATTTTCAGCTTTGATAACCTGACTTCGGGGGACTGTAAGTCATTGAATATTAAACCAAAAATGACAAAATTATAGTCTAAAATCATGTAAAAACTCTAAATTACAGGTTGGAAAAAACTGTATGTCAATAAGACTTCAAACGAAATAGATGTACATGTTTTAAGACTTTCACAGAATACAAAAAAAAACCCTGAAAAACTAAAAACTTCCATCTTTGATATCTCGACTTTGGGGGACTGTAAATCAATGAATATAAAACTAAAAATGAATTTATAGTCTAAAATCATGTGTAAACTCTAAACTACACGTTGGAAAAAACAATATGTCAATCCAAGTTAAAACAAATGAGATATGCATGTTTTAAACGTTTCATAGAAACCAGTTCCGGTTCGTAACATCGATTTCGATTCTTAGACCCGGTTCATCCGGACCCGATGGACCCAAACCTGGATTACCTGGAAGCCGAATAAAGCTAACTTTTAAACCCAGAACCGAAACCAGTTCTTTATATTCCGGTTCTAACGGTTTCGGTCCGGTTTTAAATGTCACCCCTAATTATTCTTTCCTACTCCATTAATCTTCAATTTATGCTTCAGGTTACCAGCAACATACCCACTTTTCCATTAATCTGTGGAAAATGCTTTTTAAGATGATTTCTAGAGACATTGTCCTGAGTTGGTAATTGAGGTTGTAGTTAGTTGAATAATCCTCATTGTTTATTAATCTACTTGGTTTTGAATGATTAATAATATAGTAAAGGGTTTACAGAAAAGTTTATGTGGTACTTTCTCATGCATATGGTCCGATTTATACATGTTAAAACAAAGCAATATATTCTGCTAATTGGATCTTATAAAAGGTCTTGGCTTTACCATTTCCCTTATATATATATATATATATATATATATATATATATATATATATATATATATATATATATATATATATATATATATATATATATATATATATATTATAAAAATGATATTCTGTATGCAAATGACATGGATTCCTTTACAGAAATCTGTTGGTTCACACTTCCAACTCAAGAACACAACATGAGGACGTGATTATATCTGACCATGTGGTATCCATTCTATTATAATTACTAAAGTTTGTTTTATTATTTATCATATAAAAGCATTCTGACAGACTGTTATTATTACATAGTTTGATTTTATTTCAGTTATTCTCATAGAATGTGTGAAGGGAACATGGTGATCAAGGACATAAAGATTGGATGATGGTGTATGTAATGAAGATGAACAACGGTTACGAAAGAAAACACTATTCATCATTATATTCTAGTAGAATAATCTAAAATAGAATGATAAGACTATATGTCATAGTATATTCTGATAGAATTATCCAAAAATTATGTTTGATTTTTTATTAGTGGGTGTTTTAATATCACAGAATAAATTATAATTTTTTTTTTATATTTTAAGAATATGATAGAAAAAATTTAACTTGTATCTAAAAAAATTACTCTTTGAGAAGGAAGGCTCTTTATGAGTTTATAGCTTGCATTTTCATAGAATATCATAATAAAAAGAATGTCATTCTGATAGAATAAAACCGGATTTGATTAAAAATTATGTTAGAATTATTTAAACTGAATTAATAAAAAAAATCAAAATTCAAAATTAGGATAATCAAATATCCATTAAAATCCGAAATTTTCCATTTTTAAATTTGTGTTTCCTAATTTTAAGGCAATGCAAATGTAAAATATTACTCTTCTTTTAATTAAATGGCATTATTCTATTTTTCTTTAATTTAATAATATAGGTAAATCATTTTTCTAAAATAACTAAAATGATTGGTCCATATTCATCCTTACATTCACACAATAATTAGTTAGAATACAATAACCTAAGCACACACACACACACACACACACACATATATATATATATATATATATATATATATATATATGGGTGAGATCGGTTGAGAACTCATAATTTTCCGAGAACTTGATAACTAAAAGTGGAACGTTGGATCAAAATTAATTCATTAACGACATGATCGTCATCTTACCAATCTCATTTAATGTTTCATTTTTTGTGTTATTGATCATATTAATATAAATGTTTAAAAAGTTACATAATAAATCAAATTTTGGATTTTTTTTAAAATTGAATTTTTCGATTTTTTTTTAGAAAAGTGCAGATTTTTTAATTGTTTATAGAAAACATGAATTTATGAAAAAAAATTGAAAAACTATTTTTTTTCAAAAAACTGCATTTTTCTTTTTAAAAAAACCGTATTTTTTTTTCAAAAAAACTGTAATTTTATCAAAAAAATTGCAATATTTTTAAAGAAAACTGCATTTAAAAAAAACAACAATTTTTTTTTAAAGAAACTGCATTTGTAAATAAAAAATTATAATTTTTCTCAATAAAACTGCAAGTTTTTTAAAGAAAGCTGCATTTTTTTCAAAAAAAAATCTGTAATTAAAAAAAAACTATATTTTTTCAAAAAAACTGTATTTTTTTTAAAAGTAAATTTTTAAAAATCAATAAACTAAAAAAAGAACTAGAGCATTTAAAAAATATACTCTTGTTTTTTTAACAATAAAAATCAAAGTTTTAGGTGCATATATTCATATTTCTGAAACTATAATATTCGTAAGTAAATCATAAAAAAATTTCATTTTTATTAATTAATCTATAAACATAATAGCACAAGTATTTTATTCGATACAAAATAAAATATAAAAAATAAAAAATGCTACAAATTTCAAAGTGTTTTCATGTATTCGTGTCAATATTTCCTTATTTTCTTCAATTTATCATTTTTTACCTCTTCAATATTAACCAAAATTTCTTCCAATTCTACAAAAAAAAATTGATTGATGCAAAAACACTTACAAAAATACATGTGTGATTTTCATGTGATCAACATATGAATCACATGTAATTCACATATGAATCACATTTACATATGACATCATATATAAATCACATGTAATTCGTATGTGAATCACTTATGATTTACTTGCGAATTACATGTGATTCATATGTAAATTACATATGAATCACATGTAACTCATATGTAATTACATGTGAATCACATGTAATTTATATGTGAATCACTTGTGAATTAAATGTGATTAATATGTAAATTACATATGAATCACATGTAAGTCATATGTAATTCACTTGTGATTTACATGTGAATCACATGTAATTCATAAGTGATTCATTTGTGATTTACATGTGAATCACAAGTGAATCATATGTGAATTACATGTCATATGTGAATTACTTGTAATTCATATGCGATTCACTTATGATTTACATGTGAATCACATGTAATTCATATGTGAATCACATGTAATTCATATGTGATTCACTTGTGATTTACATGGGAATCACGTGTAATTTATATGTGAATTACATGTAATTCATATGTGATTCACTTGTAATTCATATGTCTTTCACTTGTGATTTACATGTGAATCGCACGTAATTCATATGTGAATTACATGTGAATCACATGTAAGTAATATGTGATTTACATGTGAATCACATGTAATTCAAATGTTAATTACATGTGAATCACATGTAATTCATATGTCATTCACTTGTGATTGTTTTTTTTTATACCATTTGCATCACAAAACTCTTTACCACATAAAACTAAAGATGAAAGGTTAGGATCAACAACAATAAGTCCATCTTCTACTTCATTTCCAAGACTAATGGCATCCAGACCACTCAACCTAAAAAAGGTGAAAACATTATCGAACAAGAGTTAGTACTTAACAGATCTAAGTTCTTCATAATATCACACAGAATTCAGAACCAGATTAGCCAATCATAACAACTAATTAACTAGATCATACCAATAAAAACATATATATGCCCACTATGAGAACCAGATTAACCACCACACTATACTTTTATATGAATCGGATATGCATTAGTATATTTATGATTCACATTAAGTTCATCACTGCCAACACATAAATAATAGAGATCCATTTAGAAAAATAGGACATATTCTTTTTCAAACTCAAAAATAAAGCACCACTAATAGATGTTAAATTTGTTGAAAACTTGCATTCTTCCAGAGAACGGAGTAGTAGTTGATGGTTTGAAACTGTTCTTCCATAAAAGCATAGTTGATTTAATATACATAAGAGTTTCCATCTGAAAAATTCATAACAAAAGCTCTTTGAAGTGTAACCTGTTCTTTTTCAAACTCAAAAATAAAGCACCAATATTTTCTAGCATTAATATTTTTTTTTAGAAACCGCATTATATTGTTCTACACAAAGTTTCAAATATATCGATTACTTTTGGTATTTTAAAACTGAATTTTTTTGAAAGTACAACGCAACAATACAAAAAATGTCCTTTTCTAAAATATATCCCTATCTTTTGCATTTGTGCCAAAAAACCCCCTGTGAAATCCTTACTTCCACTAAAACGAGGGAGATGGACCTTGAATGGGAAAGGTTGAGGGGTATTTAGTTTTGTAGTTGCATTTTCTCAAATATCCCTTCTAAGGTCTTTTAACTCAAAAATGGATGTAATGTACACAGATCAAACTAGTTAAAGGAACTTAGAGTGCAAAAAAAAAAAAAAAAACAATCCTCCTAAAATGTTTCCTTTCCCTTGTCTTTTATAAAAATCGAAACTCCTTCACCTCATGGATTTGGCAATTGAGGTGGATGCATAGCATAAAAGTTTCCAAGAGCAGCAACAATTGTTTAAAAGCAAACTTTCTCATCATTCCATGTCACCTAAACAAGATATAATTATGTATTTATATTTGTGCATAATTGTATTATATACATTTTGGTGTCTAGCTTACATCCTTTCCCAGACAAAGAAGAAATTCTGGAACACGGTCCATGCCAGGTGTGTATTGGTCAAGTATGACACGAAGCTGTAACGCCCGTAGATCCAAGATAATCAATTTAGAGATAATAGGGGTCGAAAACGACTTTTTGACAAAAGATTATTTAGAATAAATAATCTTAACCAAGTTGTAGAATATGTCTCAAGGGTTCCGTACATATAAATAGCGCCGAAATCCGAGTTATAACGAAGAAGTTATAACCCATCGAAGTTTAGCGACGGAACCGGCACGACACCATGAAGACGTAAATAGTGAATTTATGATAGAGCGAATTTTAGCCTTAGTAATCTAAATAAAAGTCGTATAATATGTTAACCTGAGAACGTCCCTAAAAAGAACGCCCAAATCTGACTTCGTATGAGGAAGTTATGATTTTTCGAAGTTTCGGCGTAGCGGTGTACAACCCGAAGTTCGAGTATTAGATCGAGCGGTTTTTAGCCGACACAACCTAAACGAGAATCAAAGATCTCATTATTATTAGAGTAACGATAAAAAGACAGACAAAAATGGACATTGGATGAAGAAGTTATGAGATTTTAACGGACCAATCATGTCCCGACCTGTTAAAAATATAACTTTAAAAATAAAGTCAAAATTAGCCGATAGAGTCTAAACGAAAGTTGTAGAGTACGTATCCACCTACGCGTGGATATAAATAACGTCAAAAACGGAGTTCGTATGAACGAGTTACAAATTATAATAGTATATTTACGTATTAAAATAAAGTATAAATCATATATACGTACACATATATATACATATGTATATATCATTAGAAAGGTATCGACGATGCAGTCATTATAAGACTAATGTTGAGTTCTTTCGACATTAGTTTATTACAAATATCATTAAATCTATTTAAAATAGTATTATAGAGGGGTGTTTAGTTGTTTATATAACTAAAAGGTCATTAAGTAATTATGGAGGGTAGTTTTTGAAAATTCAATTAGTATAAATAAGAGCCTTGGACTCTCATATTTCTTGCACCGTTCTCTTGATTCAAGAGTCTTTCTCTCCTTATCCCCCCGAACATTTCGGTCCCTCGTGATTCGACTTCTCTTTCTGTAGTTTTAGTATAGTAAGGTGAGCGCCGAAGCACTGCACAAATCTTTCTTAGAAAGATTTAGCGACGAAGTTCTGCCCCTGTAGAGCCCGACTCCTAGCTAAAACCTCATTGTAAGTAAGTTATGCTTACCCTATTTTAATATACCTTATATTTAAAAATTAGTATTGTTATTATCAACTTATAATAAATATTTAAGCTATTATATAAGTGTCGTTATAATATCTTTTTAACTACTCGCGGTACGGGGAATCTGGTTTAAAGGGCCGCATAGGGTTGTTGGATTTCAGAAGTGCTATAAGCCAAAATGGTCATGCCCTCCGGTGTTTTATGTCTGGCCCCTGTCTGTACATAGTGGTTGGAAAGTATTGTTTAAACGCTTATATGATAATAATAATAATAAGACTAATAATTAGTCACGGTAAATATTAGACTAAAATGTAGTGGTAATAATACTAGGTTTCGTCAAAGAAAATTATTTTAAAGTAAACAAAGCGTTGTCCGAGTACCGAGTCACCACCTTCTCAGGTCGATTTTATACATGTTTTAAATGATTTAAACTGTATATGTATTTTATATCTACGATAATGTTGGGGTAAAGCATGGATAGATGTAATAGATGGAACATGATTTTGATGATGAGTTGAGAGGTGTTATAGACCACAAGGTGAGGGTGAAAGGTGGACGATGTGTGAAGCCTTTTCCCAAACGATGGCCCCGTCATTCAGCAGAGTATGGATGACAACCATGGACTATTCTAGACAGTCCAGTGGAACACTAGCAGGCTCACAACTTGTAGGTGTTGTGAACGTTGTGTTCACCCGGTGTACTCTAAACCTTGGCGACCATGCATACTTGGTGCCTAAACATTGGCGATCATGCAGACTTGATGCCTAAACCCTGGCGACTATGTAGACTTAGTGCCCGTTGTGTAAACCTTGGCGATCATGCAGACTTGATGCCTAACCCCTGGCGACTATGCAGACTTAGTGCCTGTTGTGTAAACCGTGGCAACGATGGACTTCGTGCCGATTCCTTAGGATGATCCTTAGGAATAAATGAACGAGGAATAGCTGATTCTTAGGGTAGATCCTTAAGAATAAATAATATAATGGGGATGGGTAATTGGGTTGATTGCTTAATTGTTTAAACATAATAATTATATTATTGTGGGTTGAAAACCCTATGTACTCACCAGGTTTCCCAACCTGACCCACTCAATTTATTTATATCACAGGTGTTGTTATGAAGTCACATTACACTAAGATATGAAGGAGATATAAATCACTAGTGATAATGAATGTAAGTTCTGTTTATGCTTATGTTTCTGTATTGACGATGACAACCCAAATGTTTTAAAATGAATAAAAATACTTTTCTTCGGAAATGCTTTGATAACGTATTTATCATGTTTTACTGGGAACAAATTCCGCAACATTTTTATTAAAAGAGGTACTCAGATTTTCATAAAGCATAAACAAAATCGGTCTTTTCTGGCCGTGAAAATAGAGATGTCATAGAAGCCTTGACAAATTGGCTTGTGGATCCACATGAATGCCAAAATATTCATCCAGCAATTCATATTTCTCTCTTTGTAGCTTAGCATTCATCTGTATACATATGTAATTAAATGATGATAGTGATGCTAAAACCAGAGACTCAACATTAGTAGCTTAGCATTCATCTATATACAGGTAATCATGATCCACTAAAAGACTTACTTGAGAAATCTTTCCTTTTAAGTCATCATTCTCAACGCCTTGTGAATTTGGATCTTCTTCAGTTAGTGCCGGCATGATTAGTTCTTGCAATGGAGCAGGCTCACTTAACTGTATTGCATTGAGGTAACCAAATCCTTGCAGAACCAGTTGATACATGAGCTCTTTGCTACAAAAAGAAAAAAAGGAATTTAGTGCCCAACCTATAGGAACTCTGCAAAGCTAACTATATATATATATATATATATATATATATATATATATATATATATATATATCAAGTAATTAGTTGGAACAGATCAGAAAGGAGAGGTAGTATGTAGTATATTACCTCAAATTTACAACATTGGCAAGATATAGATGAGTATTATGCTGAAGGAGAGCAAAATCATCATCAGCCATACCAACATATGTGCAGTTCCTTACACTGTCCAAAAGACCTAACATAAAGAACCACATCAGTGATCAGACATCAACAACACAAGAAGATTATGCATATATTGTTCATAATGAATGTGGTGATGAAGGGTACTAGAGTGACAACCACATTCAAATTCATCAATAAGTTTCTGAACACTTGTAAGATCAGCAGTTTCCTTAGGATTCCTTCTCTGTCTGATGGAAGACCTGCATTGCAGACACCTTTGATTGTAACAAGTAGTAGGGCATGAATACTATGGTCCAACTTCATGAGGAGTGTTACCGGTTGTTTATATGGAAATATAGAGAGAGATCCTATTCCTACCTCAAAGAATTCAAACCAAAATTACTTTCATGGTGTCTAGAAGGCTTAGCTTGCAAATAAGCATGCATCCTCCCAGAAGGATCCTTTGAATCTGTCTGTACCATCTTATTTATAGGTATTTTTTGTGACCCTTGAGAATATAAGAAAACAAGTTAGAACATGAAGAGATATTTCAAGTGAAAGCAAAAGAAAGAGCATCACTTCACTTGCATAGTTTCATACTAGAAGTTGATGTATTTACAAAAGAAGCTTTGTTTGTAGCTACTGAACTCATAGGCAAGCAATCCACTGCCTGTTAAAATTTGGTACATTAACACAGGAACATTATTTTCAGGCTAATGCATGTCAATTAAATCAGATTATAATGAAACCCAAAACTTGAAATAAATCTGTACACAACAGGTGAGATTATAGTGTTCTATAGAAATAAATTAGATAAGTAATGGCAAAACCTGAGGTGGATCTGGAAATAAATGAGTTTAGATGAGAAGCGGGTATCCCATAGCCATACAGTTGCAGGTTTATGGCAATAAATCAGATTACCGACTTCCTTTAAATCTAGCAATTAGGTTTTCTGATTGTTAATGTGCGGAGGGAGGCGAGTAGAGAAGAGATAATCGATGAAGAACACGAGTGCGAGAGAGATTGTTGACTGATAAATTAGTTTTTATCATAACAAAAACCGGTGCAATGGCAGAATGGAAAACAAATGGCATAGCCATGACCAATAAGGACGAGCTTATAGTTCTAATTAGATGAGATCAACAAACCATAGTATCAAACGATAATGAAAAAGTCAACCTCCCAACATAATTGGGAACTAGATTATACTTTTGAACACCATTTAGTGATAGAATCAATATTAAAAGTAGTCAATTTTACCACATAAGTCAAAATTAGATCCATATCAGATGCATAAACACTTAGAAGAATTAGACATTGATGTGTAGATGATGCAAAAAAACAAATTGCAAACTATCAATCGATTAGTGGAGATCTAGTAGAGAATAGAGACGACTTACTTTGGTATTGAGCATAACTGCACAGAGAATACCGGTGTTATCCATGGCAGTTTGGAGATTATCAAGTGTGTCCTGATGATACTCATGAGATCCATGCGAGAAATCGATTCCAATTGCCAAATCAACGGCGACCAAAGATAACGATGATGACGAAGAACATGAGCGAAGGGCCGTCTTTGGAGGCGATGTGACGGTAGGAGTTGGGATTAGAGAGAGAGAGAGAGAGAGAGAGAGAGATGGACAGGGTTTACCTGATTCAGGGTAATTCATCACTAAAATGCCCCTGAATCATTTAATTATCATGCCCTCATGTTGTTTTTTTTCCCAAGTATTTACAAAAATGCAACAAATGATCCTAGCATTTTATTATTTTGATCTAACGGCCCTGGTTTGGTTATCGGGTTCTCGGAAACTTTGAGTTCACAAAGGATTCTTGCTCTCTCTCTCTCTCTCTCTCTCTCTATATATATATATATATATATATATATATATATATATATATATATATATATATATATATATATATATATATATATAACTCTACTAGACGTCTAGACAGTCAAACGATACCCGCAAGCACCATTTTTCTATTCGTTTCAATGTTGTTAGCCACAAACTACCATCGTCCAATCACTTGTTGTAACCATCTATAATAAATAAATAAATAAATAAACTATTTTAATTTTCATCTCCTCAGTTACTATGCTTTTGTAATGGAATGGAATCACAATTGTACTTGAATATTAGGAAAAATGAATTGATAGGTTAATTATCTTTTCGTCATGCTCATGTTTAGACAATTTTTTTTGTATATATTTGACCATTTAACTTGTTAAATGTGTTCACATATTACAATTGTCACTGCTGTAATATGTGACAACATTTAACAAGTTAAATTTTCAAATATGTAAAAAGCATTTCCTAAAGGTGAACAACTTTTTTTTTTCAAATTTGTTAAGACCTTTTATAAGTTCTTACAACATTTTTATTATATTTTTTTCCTGTAAGTTTTTCTAATACAATGTTTTAAACTTTGCTTATAATTTTTTAAAAACTTTTTCTATATTTTCATATATTTTTAATATAAGTGTTTTTAAGCCAAATATTTTATAAATGTTAAAAAAATTTCTTACAAGTTTTTAACTCTTTTTTTCATACTATTATTTATGAATTTTCTTTTACAACATTTTTAATGTGTTTCACAATTGACAATTTAATTTTTTTATAATATTTTAAAATACTTTCATTAAATATTGGTTTAAAATGCTGTATTAAAAAAGTTTAAATTTTATAAACTTCTAACTAAAAAATATTAAAAAGTTGTAATAATTTTAAAACATTTACATTATATTGATTTTTTTTGTTTTTTTTATTTTCTATGTAATATCTTCTTTTTATATTTTTTTAAAGACCCTCCATAGTTATTGTTACATATTTAATTTTATTGTTAGATATTGTTTACTTTAAAAATATTATATATACTTAAAAACAAAAAAAGAAAAATATAAGAGGCAATATAAAATATTTCACAAAACAAAAACATATTTATTAATTAAAAAGTAAAGTTTAGAATTGATCGATATTTAATTAATATTTAAGACATTATGGATATTTTAAAAATAACGTTTGAAAAAAATAATACAAACAAATATTAAAAATAAAATCGTTATTAAAATTGAAGAAAATGACTTATCAGGTTAATTAACGTTTTGTTTTATTCAAATGTAGGCATTTTTTTTGTATACATTTGACAATTTAACTTGTTAAATATATGTACATGTTATCATTATTACCTGAGATAGCCGGTGACAATGATAATATATGAACACAAATAACAAGTTAAATGGTATAATGCGTAGAAAAAAAAGTTATATAAATATAAACAAAACGACAAGAATAATTACCCTGATAAGTCGTGTCCCCTGCATATTAACGACAATAGAAAACTCACCATGATCAAACAACCGACAATGTTGCATAATTAAGCTTTTTGACCAACATATTTTAAAATATCACCACTATTAAGTTTAGCAAACAAGGCAAAGTTTTTGTTGATTTGTGACCACATATCATAGCATGAGTGCCATGATGGTATGTCTAATTCCAGATTAACGCTTTTACGTCTTCTAACATTTGAGGTTCGAGTTTAAGTTGTATTTATGATTTTTTATGGTTTGACTATATAATAAGATTAAAATATGGGATTAGACTATGTTATGATCTTAAGATCCTAATCGGCCCGAAATCCAAAAATCTCATTATAAATCTTGTTTTGCATAGATCTTAGTATGATCAGGATCGTTTTTCTCTTGCATGCTGTTAAAATCGTAATATCTTATGATAAGATTGGGGTCTTAACAAACAATTGTATTAAACTTTGAGTGACTCATATTACACTTTGAATGATTGTTATTTCATTATTTTGTAGTGTTCTACATATATATTTCTGGAATAACTACAAACAAATCAATATTTACTGATTTTTTTAAATAACCGGGAAACACTTACGATTATGACCTATTGCGTCGGCATATCATCGCAATGATGTCTACGAAAACGATTGTCACACATGGATCTACAGCGATGGTCCTCGCTCCATTCCGCCTAGCGATGACATTTTGATCTTTAACACATTTTGTCCATGCAATTGATGCCACTAAGTGTTGATATTTTCAACTATGGGTAATAATTTTTTTTTGTTGTATTGTATCATAAGCGGATATTTAAGGACTTTGTAATGATTATATATGTAAAACATATATTATTATTTTAAAATACTTTATTATCACATCACATACATAATACATGTAATCATAGAAGAATGTTATCATAATACATATCTAAAGTATGCTCGCTTAAGGTCCTGGATCTATGGCTACGCTGCCTATATATTAATAGGCTCACAAACTCTAAAAATAACTTCTACGTATAAGAAAACTAGTTTTCCAGTTATGAAATGATACAAATCCTTGGTCTCCTATCTTTGTCGACATCTCCGGCTTGATGCGGTGATTGGTACGTAGTTTGCTTGTTGTTTACAATCAACATTCTTTAGCATTTTGAAAAATCCTCTCGTCGATTATAATCTAAAAAGTACGACGACCTTTTGGTGAAAAGTGATGGATCTAATACACAAATTCCTAATCATCGTTTCTGGTATTCTATCGGTCATCTCATGCATCTTCGTCTTGCCGATACTTTCATTGTTCCGCATCTTGAGGTTTTGTATCAGATCTGTACTCCGAGAAAAACTCGCCGGGAAAGTGGTGCTTATTACAGGTGCTTCATCTGGTATCGGCGAGGTAACCTATCTCTACATATGACTTTTTTTTTCCTTTCAGAATACGTGCGTAAATATAGGAACTGACGATAGGTTTGACTGATTACATGACTATTGAAGCATTTGGCGTATGAGTATGCAAAACATGGAGCGAGTCTAGCGTTGGTTGCGAGAAGAGAGGAACTGCTTGCGACGGTTGCCGGGAAAGCCAAGGAGCTGGGAGCGCCGGAGGCAATTGTGATCAAGGCCGATGTTTCCAAGCTTCAGGATTGCAAGAGATTTGTCGATGAAACAATCAACCATTTCGGTAAATGTGAGTTTCGCTATAAATCCTTTCGCATTTATTCTGTTTATTAGCATTCTATTGAATTCACGCCCGGCCAGTTCGTATGCTTACGATTAATTTTGTCGTAACTAATGTCCAACTTTTTTTAGCGTAACACGAACATGTTAAAAGATTTAGTGGTACGTAGGAAATTTTTATTCAAAATTAATTATTAATTATATGATATAAAATAGTAATAATCAAAAACGTAAAAACGATTGCATGCACAAAATAATTAATGGTAGGATGTTTATCGTTTTTGAAGCAGCAAGAGGATGTATTTTAAGTGTTACTATATATTAATACTAGGTTATATCCGTGGTTTTCGGGTTTACAAAATAAAATAATTAAATAAAAGCAATTAAAAAAGTTAAAGACAAATAATAATAAAATACAAAATGATATTTACTGATAAGATATTATTTAAAGATTAAATGTATACACAGATAAAAAAATATGAATATCATTTCAAATTTAATTTTTTATAATAATAATTTCCTGATTTATTGACTATGATATAAATACTTTGCAAAATTTTTTGAATATAATATGAAATTTTAAAATACAAAATTAAAAGTTAGCTAATTTTATGGGAATATGGTTATGTCTAAAAACTCTTAAGAAAATACAACGTGACAAACAATAAATACACATACCGAATGTTAATATTGTCATTTATAATTTCCATCAATATTAATTTTTTATTAAGTAAGTCTTACTATTGGTAAAAGTCTCTAAAAATAAGTACTTAAAAGGGGTAAGTAGGCCATTTAACAAATCTAAGCTTAAACAATCACTTTTGACGTATTGTGTATCAAAATGATTATTTGACTTGTGAATAATCAAATAACAAAAAAGTATGAAGTTTTTACTTTCAAACAACCTATATATTGCATCTCCATGTAGCGACAAAGTTTCACATCACTATATATATATATATATATATATATATATATATATATATATATATATATATATATATATATATATATATATATATATATATATATATATATATATATATATATATATATATATATATATATATATATTATAATTGTTGTTAAAGAAAAAAACATAAAATTCCTGAATGGGTAATTATCTACTAATACTTCAAATCTTACTAAACACAGACTTTTATTTCATTTTGACCAGATCTATCTATATAAATGATTCATCTAGAAAAAGAGAGATGAAATCTAAGTAAATAGAGAAAAAAAGAGAAATGTTTGCTTAATTTCGCATGTGATGGAATTGATCATTTGTGAAGAAATATTTTCTTTCTTTAAGCTTTGTTAATATTCATTTTTAGGTATGAATATTTTATTTTCACTCTATCTTGGAATAGAAAAAAGTATAATGTAATTTATTTTTTATTTACATAATTATTAATCATTGAAATATTGATAAAATTTTTGGTTTTAAATAAATTATAATTTTACATCTATAAATATCTTTTGTTATAATCTTATCCAGCTATTTTATACATTTTTTTAACATATAGTTTACAAAAATTATATATAAATTCTTTGAGAAATTAAATATCCTCCTACTTTTTGTTCCTACATATCCTCCTACCCAATGAAATGATGACATGTGTAACATTTAATGAGATTTAATGATATTTTAGGATAATAATATGACACATGTCATCATTTAAATGGGTAGGAGGATTGGTAGGATCAAAAGATAGGAGGATATTTAATTTCTCAAATTCTTTTTATATATGGTAGGCATGGAGACATTAGAGGTGCATAAAACTCGAATCCGATCCGATCTGATCCGGTTTTGCTTACCTCATCAAAAATCCGATCCGATTCCAACCAAAATCCGAATCCGATTCTAATCCGATTTGAAACCGGTTTAAACCGATTTTAGTGGGTTTTAGCGGATTTTGGGGGGGGATTTGGATCCGGTTTTTAGCAAATCCAGTTTACGATTCGGTATCAAATTCGATTTGGAATGTAGGATTACTATCCGATTGAAAATCCGGTTTTAAATCCGATCCAATCTGGTTTGGTCGTTTTGACCCATTCTGGTTTCGGATTGGATCAAGTTTTGAATAGTGAAATCGGTTTTTGTGTGCATCTCGCATGGTTCTAAAAGCGCATCATAGCGCCCCTCAAGGCGCCATGACGCGAGGCGTTGTGTAACACTGTAGCCGTTACGAAAACGTTCAAGATGATTTTGTTAAGCCTAATGTCCAAATAGCATGTTAAAACGCGTCTTATCACGTTATGACGCGAATCTTTTTTCAAGGCGTGAGTTTTTTTGTTTTTTGTTATTTCAGATCGGGCCTAAAATTATTGAGTTTTTTTTATAACTTTTTTATATTAAATGTTAATATAACACTTCTAAAAACTTGATATATTTGATAAAATTCAATAAATATATGGTTTATCTTTCTTAATATACATAAAATAGTCACGTCTTGACAAACATCATGACTCGCCAAAGTTCGTCATAACTTAACTTTGACCTTGTCGTCAAGCCCACACATCACATTATTTAGAACCTTGATAGTATGTGAACCAAAGATGCTCGTAGAAATAATGACCTAATTTATCACCTTCCTCATCTCATACTATTTTATTTGATCTAAAAATCATATTCTTAAAAGAACTTAACACTAGAATTTAAACAATATTATGTGATTGTTTGTGTGAGTTATGAACGAAGTATAATTATCTGAAATAATTTTCCTATGAAAATAAATGATAAGACGTAGGAGATCTAGAAAAATTATGAATGAAAATGCAAACAAATAAATAAATCTATAAGTACTGGTTGAATACAATTTTTGTTTTTGTGGGAGAACAACGCCACAACCAATATAAAATGGATTACATTTATCGGTGTTTCTTCGTGCCAAAAAATTTCATGATATTTGTAGGAGTATATGCATGACCTACTAACAAATTGTGAAAATTAACAGTAGATTGTCTTGTAAACAATGCTGGAATCATTACAATTGGCCTCTTTGAAGAAGAAGGATGCATCACCAATTACACTTCTATCATGGTATTTATCATTTCATACTTTGATCATGGTACTTATCATTTCTATTTTATTTTATGTTGCTGGAGTATTTCCACATGGACTAAACACGGTCTCATACATGAACATCTATATATGTTAAGAGTTTGTCTTTTCTACAATGACTATTTAAAGAGAATATCTAGAACTTCACATAATCAAAGTGTATACAAAATCATCATTTGGTACCCCATACACTAGGTAGGGCTTAACACCAACATCATCATCTCAATGTTAGAGTTTATCTTTTTTTATAATGACTATTTAAAGAGAATATCTAGAACTTCACATAATCAAACTTGATACAAAGTCATCATTTGGTACCTCATACACTAGGTAGAGCTCAACACATACAAAGTCATCCTTTGTCCTTAGAGGGTGTGTTGGAGTTCCACATTCGGATAAACATGGTCCATCAACCTCTATATATGTTGGAGTCTTTCTACTATTCTTAAGAGATTTTATAGAGAAAATCAATTACACATATCTAACTCGGGAAACTCAAAATTAAGAACAAATAGGTAACACCACATGCCAGGAATAGGCTTCACATATTTTCTTTTCTTTTTAGAACGTGAACTTTTGGGGATCAGTTAATGCCACACATTTTGCACTACCACATCTGAGAAATTGTAAAGGGAGAATAGTCGTGATTGGTTCTACCGGTGGATGGTTTAATATGCCAGGAATAAGCGTGTATAATGTAAGTGTAAAGCTTGATATTTTTTAATGATTTGTCTTTGATACATATTTAATGATCGTCTCATCAAGAAATGGCTCTCTAGGCAAGCAAGGTAGCGCAACAAAGCTTCTTTGAAACACTACGAATCGAGCTTGCTTCAGATATTGGGATAACAATTGTAACTCCAGGGGTGGTAACTACACCGTTAGCTAGTGATGAAGTCTTGAATGAGGTAAATAAACATTTTTCTTTTAATGTGCTGAGTGAAATCATTAAATTGTTTCCAAGTAATGATACATGATATATGATCCATTTTTATATTTATGAAGTAGATCAAATTCTAATCCATAATGCAATTAAACAAAATTTTAGGGGTGTTAAGCTAAGCTTTAACCACAAACATGTTATTAAGAGACGGAGAGTGGCCTCTCTCTCTCACACACATTTTAAAATTACAAAAACATTTAGAGCATTCAGAATAAGGAGTTTTTATTTAAGTCTTTTCATAAAAAAAACTCAAAATACAAAAGCTTATTATCTCTCACAAACGGTGAACTTCTATATTTTGCTTTTTATTAGTTGTATAGTTCTAATTGGTTAAACATGTAAGGGTCCCACATAATAAATAAACAAGATCTTAGTTAGAGCTTGTTAATTAAACATAATAAATAAACAAGATCTTAGTTAGAGCTTGTTAATTAACAAGCTTACATAAAAAGCTTAAGATTAAAAAAGCTGGGTTTTCAATTTTTAAGTGCATTTTTGTTCGAAAAAGCTCATGTTGTATATTCTTTTAAATAAAATAAAAGGATAAGTTGGTTATTTCATAAGCACTACCCTTATTTTCTAATTGTTAGCCATAAGAACATACGGTGTAAAATTTCAAAACCCTAAGGAATAATCATATTGAAAATCTTCATAAGAACTTGTAGTGATATTTTTTGTCAATCAAAATGACCATTATTTTGTAGGACTAGCAAATATGTACCACGAAAAATCAATCAACATGTTACCAACGAAAATAGCTAACATGTATGGTTGATAGTATCATACCAATTGAGTAATGTATGATACTGATACAAAATTTTCAATATTATGGTAGTACCGTACCAAACAATACTATTTATATATATATATATATATATATATATATATATATATATATATATATATATATATATATATATATATATATATATATATATATATATATATATATATATATATATATATAACATTTTATCGTATTAGTAAAGTTTAAAGTTTAAATTTAGGTTGTCATGTATCTTAGTCTTCACTGTTTTAACTTTTAAACTAATTGTAGAAGTTTAATAAAATTGAATTTTCAAGCCTCACCTATTACAAAACTCTTATTCACAAAACTTAATTCATGTTTCATAATGATCAAGAACATTGAAATTCTTGTTCATAAAACTCGGTACATAGTGGTACCAACTATACTTGATAATGTAATAGTAGCAAAATGTTTGTACGGACTATAATCGGTATGATATAAGGTTTAAAGACAATATGACTAGTACATAGTTTATACCAATTCCACCCATATTATTTTGTCAATAAAGGTTAAAATTTATTAAAATCCTCAAATCTTTCTTATTGATATTATATTAGCGGAAGTCTTTTGTCTCGACTAAAGTCATAATAAATTGAAAAACAATCATCTTATGATAAAAATATTAATATTTTTCTAATAAATACTAAAGTTAAAATATGTTAATAGTAGTTAGTAAAGTATCAATATGGTATTTTTAATGATCGAACACGTTGAACTTAACTGATACGTAAGTTTTCTGATATTCTATAAAGTTTATTGTTATGCATGCTTTCATCTTCTTTAGCTTTAAGCGATTTCTTTTTTGATTACCCCATAATACGATGTTATTTTTTAAGTCGTCTAACCATTTCGAGTATGCACATCTAAACCGAAACGTTGATTATTTGTTGGTAGTCAAATTTATGGTGGATACCAAGGTACTCAGCAGAAGATTGTGCTAAAGCAATTGTGAACAGTGCCAGACGTGGAGATGAATACTTGACTGAGCCAGCATGGATGCAATCGGTCTTCATATGGGTGATGCTATTCCCAGAGATAATGAACATAGTCCGACGCTTAATCCTCATTGCTAGTGGGAAGACTTCATCCCAAAAATGGAAATCTTGCAACAATATTGGTTCACTTGAATCCCTCAATTCCAATCCTAAACATGACTAAACTCATCTAGTATATATGTGGAATGCACCCGGCCAATGGGCTATAAAGTTTATTATTTTATCGTACGTAAAAATAGCATATAGGCCAAGTGTATAATTAACTAATAATGTTTTGGTTTCAAATAAAATATTGGAAACTAGATATATGAATATATCCGTGCATGATAATTTATTCCATGTGACGATAGGTCAATTTTGCATTTATTGTTATGTTTCCAATTCCAAAGGATGCATTTGCAACCAAAGACGCAAATTCCTTAGGGCTTAGACCCACAATTTAGTAAAGTGCTTATTTAGTTATGTTAGTCACAAATCACACTATATCTTTGGCCCACAACCTACTGACCTAGTAAACTAGTAAAGTACTCAAACCTTGTTGAGTTGCTGGTCCAAAAATAGACCGGTCCCTATGTAGCGATAATAAATAACCGTATGAACACTCAAGGCTCTGTTCATTCTTATTTTGTTTTGTTCTATTAGAGGTTTTTATTTATCGACAAAATTGCAAAAATGGTTTTTATTTATTGACAAAATTGCAAAAATGGTCCTTGGTTGTCAAAAATATATGGTTTTGGTTCAAAAATGTTTGGTGGTGCATGAGTAGTCTAATTTTGGATCTTTTTAGTGATTTTGGTCCCTCTACATTTAAAAAGACAAATATACCCTTATAATTTATATTTTCCATTTTATTTAATTGTTGAAATACATAATTTAATTTAATTTATTTTTATTAACTTAAAACAAAAAAATAACCCAACCCCCCTCTCAGCTTTATAGAGGAGAGAAACCCCTTTATCACTACTTCAACGCTCCATCACCGGTGACGGGAACCACCACCGATGGCCACAATTCTCACCGGAAAACATAAACCCTTCATCTCCCTCACATGGATGCTATGATAAACTCTACCACATTACGAAACCACCACTACGAAACCAGTTTCATCGGAAATCAGATCTATTAAAAGCGACTTCCACCCACCTCATCTCTCTCTTTCTTTGATGAACTGTCTCGTCGATCTAGGAACAGAGGGGTGGCAGATACATGTGGCAACGAAGAAAGAAAACAGAGGTGGCACTGGAGAACGCAGACAGAGGCAAACAATGCAAGTGGGGATGAAAAGGAAGGCGACAACGATATTGGACTGTCAATCTAGGAACCAAAACAAGCGAAGGTTCGTCCGACGGTGGCAGGAGACAGGGGCGGACTTAGGGGTGGTCCACGGTGGCACCGGCAACCCCTAACTTTTCCGGCCGCAGTGGAAAAATTTTCAAATTTTTTTATTTTTTCTACTACCTTGCAACCCCTAACTCTCCCGTGCAACCCCTACTGTAAAATTCTGCGTCCGCCCCTGGCAGGAGACGTAGGTGGTGACGAAGGGGGAAGGTTCCGACGTCGTTTCTACCTCCACATGAACCACCAGATTTGCATTTTGCCACCGGATATCCGTCATCAACGACCTCCTTATGCCACGATCTAAAACCATTGGGCCTCTTCTCGTCGTCGGATCTAAGGTAGCGGAGTTGTCATACATGTATCTTGTTGTGGATCTCGCAATAGAAGCCGCCACCAAAGCTAGGGTAACAGAGTCGTTGCCGGAGTGGTGGTGATGGTGGTCTTATTTTAGGGTGTGGTGGGGTGTGACTTAATTGGAATGGGTGGTCCGGGGATGGTGTTGAGAGAAAGAGAGAGAGAGAGAGAGAGAGAGAGAGAGAGAGAGGTGCTTTATTTCGTTTTTGTTTTTTATTTTATTATAAGAATAAGAAAATAAATAAAAGAAATTAAAATATAATTATTTAAGGGGCATATTAGTCATTTTAGGTGGGATATGGACCAAAAACACAAGAAAATACAACCATAGGGACCAAAACCACACAAGATATCTAAAATTAGACCAGTGGTGCACCAACATTTCGTTTTGGACCAAAACTACAAAATTTTGCCAACCATAGGGATCATTTTTGCAATTTTGTCTTATTTATTTATTTGTAAGAAGTAACTATGATTATGAAAAAAATCTAAAACTTAAGACGATCGGGTATGAGAAAGAAACACCTCGTTACTGACGATGTGGACCGACCTTAACACCATTACCACGGCTGGAACACCGCCCCAGGATGTTGTTATGGTATGCGTTGTTACAACGAGAACAACTTGCAAGCGTGTTTCATCTAATCAAAATTGAGTTACTTTGATTCCTTTGACCGATTAACGGTCAAAATTTCATTTTTTTTTTGATTTTTTACATATAAATACATACTATCTACTTCATTTTTATTCACATCATTTTTCTTTTTCTCCATATTTTATAAAATTTCAATACTTTCCAAAAAAAAGGATCCATTTTACCAGTTTAACAATGATGATGATGAAGATATATTCGTTAGTATTGATAGTTTTATAGATTACAAAAATTATGTACTCGTAAATAAGTTAACTCTTAAGTTCACATGCAACCTAATAGATCTATGTTTTCACTATTGAAAGTTATAATCTATGAACATCAAAGAATCCTATGGAAACCCTAGTATTTTTGAAAAACATAAAACAGTTAGGGTTTACGTACCTTCTGATTATTCTTGTAAATAATCAATGGAAACCTTCTTTAAAAGCTATTGGAAGCAAGCACCATTAATCTTGTGTTTCTGATGGTTCACATCTAAACCTTAGCAACTAAGGAAACTTGGAGAGAGAGAGAGAGAGGAGGGAATGATTTGTGGCTATCCTTCTTAGGGTATAAGTGGCCAAAAATATGAAGGGTTAAGGCCCTATTTATAGTTGCACTAGGAAACCATGAAAACTCTAATTTGAATATAATAGTATTATATCAAATTAGGTAATTATCCAATCTCCTAATTATCTTCAAGGGATATTCTAGAAACCCTAGAATATACCTCAAAACTGTCCAATACATGTGGAAGGTTCTGGAAACCCTTTTGTTCAACTATCGAACAATTACCGCCTAGGTCCTTGCTCTTTTAATTAATCCAATCATTCTCAAAATTTATTCTAAGTAATTTCTGATTAATTCTTAATTAAATAATATTATTTATAATTAATATATTATTCTCATAATATATTAATAAATCATGTATTTCTATTTATTAATCATATAATAAATCAATAAATTAGTCGTTATCTCTAAAATTCACCCTATTCAATTACTAGGTTTGAGGACAACCCAAAAGACTTTGATTTTAATTTAAGTATATACTAATTTAGTTACTGACTTAGACATCTAATTCAATAGTCTCCCACTTTGATAAGTCTATAACTATAATTGCCAGTGTAACTTCTAAATTAAACAGCAAATGGTGTTTCCCAAAGCAAATCTAGTCTCTTATCTGATCAGACTTCGGTCCTAAGATAAGTGGTCAGATATTCCTTCATTCTATAAGATATCACACGGACACGAGACATCGATTAGAATCAATATCATTTTCTAAAAATCTGTTTCTTGATTTCCCGATTTGTAATGACCTCATAAGACTTACTAATTGAACACATCAATTTAGTCATGGTTGGTCCCAAAACTATAAGTCAACACCAAATCACTGAGGGACATAAAAATATCGCTTTTTCCCATTAGGGAAAAAGGAACGAATAAAATTTGACTTATATGCTTGTATCATTTACTCACCAAATCATACATGACACTATGTTTTATAACATCAAGTTACTGATGCGTTTACATAACACCAATGCACAACCGACTTGTAAATTACAACTCATATATCTCCATATTAAGAACATAAGATATTATCATCTCAGAATTACTCGTGATAGAATCCAATATTCAAAATCTCTATTTTCTAAGTATTCATGAATATTGTAGCAACCATTGCAATGTCTAATCTCCATAGACAATCAAAAATCAATTCATGATAGTCTTCATTCACTTATTACTTCCTAAAGTATGAGCGACTGTGGAGTTTCAAATAATCAAATCATTCAGGAAGTAAAACATGCAAATTGAAACATAAGAAAAAATAATTGACAAAGGCAGTAAACAAACTCATAAATAATCTCTAATATTCAATCACCAAAATCAATTACATTTTTTCTGTTACAAGTTTCAAACTAATCATCTAACTATTAAAACTAATATCATCTCTCAAGCCAATGCTTCTAGCATGTTGATTATGATGGGTTTTGAGCATTCCAACACTCCTATGGTGTACATGTAACCCTAGAAACCTTGTATCCATGTTTTCTCTAAAATACATGCAAATAAGAATTTTCCAAGGTTCTCAACCTAACTAGCATGTTATGGGGTACTTGTAATATAAAACTTTAGTAGAATAACATACCTTTTGCTTGTAGTTGATTGCTAGGAGTTTGAGAGCCTAGCACCAATAGTGTGGATGCCTCAAGTGGAATCCCAAATCACCAAAACACATTGGAAGAGTTGAGAGAATAGTTTGCACCAAGTAGAAATTGGCCCACTCTTTGTACTCATACACTAGTGCCATTTCATGTGCCAAGAACTAAGTCAAAGTCCTTCGTCAAGGTCAACGGTCCATGTTGACCCTAACTCGCCGAGTACCCTCTGCCACTTGCTGAGTTCCTTGAAGTACTTGCCCACTTGCCGAGTTACCGGGGTGACTCGCCGAGTTCCTTCGGTCTGCGAATGAAACTCTACGGCCACTCGTCGAGTTTCCTTCATGCAACTCGACGGATACGCATGCATACATAGCTTAGGGAAATCTCATCCGACTCGCCGAGTTATTTATACAACTCGAGTCTATGGCAGTCTTCAATGGACTCGCCTAGTTGTTCATCCAACTCGTCGAGTCCAGGCTCATCTTCATGAGACTCGCCGAGTCAACCTTGTGACTCGTCGAGTTCCTTCAGTCCTTAAGCCATACAGACTCTTTTAAGCCATGCAGTGGCTCTAAATTACAGATCCAAGCTTCTAAGGCACCCTTTTCACGTAAAGTTGCAAACTTTACGTGCATGTGATGTGTGTAAAACCAACTAGTTTTAATCCTACTAACTTAAACACAAAGAAAAACACACGAAAGGCAGTGTAACTATCGATTAGCAGTTTAGTTCAGGTAAGTAGGGTATCGAACACAGGGAACGGTAAACAATTAAAAGAAATGCTAATATTATCTAAATAAAACAAGTAATATAAAGGGGGTTTCTCTAGTTTTGTAAGACTAGAAACTTAAACAATTAACTAAAACTTAAACTAAGAAACTAAGAGCAAAGCAAATAAAAATCAACTAAATTCAATAATAAAGAGGACTTCTTTTTAGGTTCGACTCATTTGTTCCCATGGATGATTTCAATGTATCAAATTAATTCTTCATTGGCTACCGACTAAGATGATTAGTTTCACGTTCGCTATTACTAATCCTTAGGAAACAAATTAACTCAAACAGTGGTCAGTTGTCTAAATTAACGGATTTCCTAGTTATTGATTCGGGTTAAATAAGACTTGTAATGGTTAATTAAATTGGCCCTTCAATTAACCTCTTGCTGATGTTCATCAAACAAGCTCACACATTAACTTACCTATCTTCTAGTTAATTCTAGTTTCACATTCGCTATTCCTAGACATACAACTATGTGGTCACAATAAATCATATGAAATTAATAACTAAGAGATGTTCATACAACTTAATTACTGATTTATTAACAGAAGAATAGTTATTGTTAGCACATAAGGTTCTTTAACAAGCTTAATAAAACATAATCACCAATTAAAATTAATCCTAATCAAATAATCAATCCATGTTCACAAATTCATCTACCTAAACAGAAGTTATGAGTTTTAGCTCATGATTACAGCATAAACAAGCTCAAAAACGAAATCAATTGGTAAAAACATAGTTCAAACAAGAGATTAGGTAAAGAGTAAACTTGATTTTGCCTTGATTCTCCTTAAAATTGAATGTAGGGTTTATTCCCTTGCTTCCTACGCTCCAGCAACACCTTTAGTCGACAATTGGCCTCCAAGGGTTCGTCTATATGCTAGGGTATCGATCTGAAAGTCCCTTTATATAGATTTTCACAAAACAGAAGCTACTCGGCGAGTCCAGTGACCTACTCGCCGAGTCCGTCACTTAAAACCCGTGTACGACAAGTCAGTGCGTCCAGAATCGCGAAAGTTCGAAGTGACTCGTCGAGTTTACGTCCTACTCGTCGAGTCCGTTTGTGACTTTTTAAAACTTAAAATGAGCTAAGTGACCAATTGAGTACAAAGTCAAGATCAAAATGACCTAAACCTCATAAAAATTAAATAAAAAATAAACAAAGAAGATTAAAATCTATTTCTATAGTTCTACAATTCAACTAAATAAATATCACAACTATATAGATCGATCTATTTGTAACTTGCCTCTTTAAAAAAAAAACAAATAAAATAAATAAATAAATAAATTTAAGGTGTATTTTGGGAAAATGACACAAACGGCCTACAACGATTTTAAAGTTGATCAATTCAGTACTTAAACTGTTTTTTTTTGCTTTATGGGGAATAAAGTGGATGTTTATTTGTTTTTTTTGTCACCGATACCTAGTATAACATATTTCATAAGCCATAACAGCTTTTTTGTGGGTTTTTACTTAGTTTTTAAAAATTAAAATTTAAAAATAATCTACGTGGCTTTTGTTTACTAAAAAATTATCATGCCATTTTGCTTGAGGACATAAGCCTAACAAGATCTTATGTCATGTTTACAATTGTTATCTTTACTAATTTTTATAGACTAAACTGTAAATTTGGTCCTTGTGGTTATCAAAAAAAATATGGATAGAGTCTAAAATCTTTTCAATTTGCACCACTAGTTCAAAATCAATTTTTTTTGTGGATATGGTCCCTGTCAAACTTCAAAAGACTATTATACCCTTTTAATTTGTTTTTTACATTTATTTTTATATTTATGTCTTCATTTTAGTATTTTAATTATTAGAAAATAAGAAAAAAGCCTATCATATCCCTATTCCACCACATCCCTCTCTCTTCATCTCTCTTTCTCTCTCTCTCTCTCTCTCTCTCTCACACGCACGCAGACACACACACACTAACGCACATACCTCCTTCTTCTATACATCGTCTATCCAAACGTCCCAAAACCAATGAACAAAAAACAGAATCAAGCCATAGAAACCCATTTTCTTCTTCTTCAATTAGGTTTACAAACCTAAAGCTTGAAACCCCTTGAACCCAAAAGCAAAATTATTTAAATGTACCTAAAACAGAGATTCCAGAGAATCAGAAGTCTCCGGTTGGGCTGGCGCTTGATGGTTAGGGTTTCCTCCTAAAGTTCGTCAAGTTCATTATAAAACCACAAAGAAGGGGGTATGAGTTCAACAGATGAGCATAGACACATATACAGTTATTTCAAAATTTTAGAGGATGAACACACACACACACAATTTCCTTCATCGTCATATGTTCATTGGGATTTCCAAAAGATATGTGATTTATAAGATTGATCCCATAAAGAAGAGGTATGTAGTGATGGATTTAACCCTAACTATGTGTGATTTCTAGTAAGATGTAGACATCGGAGAAATAAAGATGAAACATGTAAAATCAAACCTGAAATTTAGTTTCAGGTGAGATAAGTGAGATAGGAGGCGACAACAGAGAGGGATAACGGGGATTAGGATCTGTTGAACTCCATGAAACCATCAAAATTTCTTTTCTTTCTTTTTCCCATTGTGACTTGGCCGCCGATGAACTCTCTGTCTCTTTTCTTCTTTCTAATCACAACCTTTAAATAAAAAATGAGTTGTCACCTTTCTTTGATTTTTCGTTGTCTTGAAGATACATAGGAAGAAGCTTGTCATGGGATCAGGAACGGGGATAGAAGGGTGGTTGTTATTTTGTTCAACAATGGAAGGAAGGGCGAGAAGAAGATGATGAGTGGTGAACTTTTTTTGTCAGAGAGAGAGAGAGAGAGAGAGATACGGTAGTGTGAGATCTTTTTTAATTTTTCTAATATTAGGAAAACATAAAAATAATGTAAAAAAGAAATTAGAAGGGCAAAAAAGTCTTTTCATGTTAGACAGGGACCATATCTACAAAAAAACATTCTATTTTGGACCAGTGGTGCAAGTTGAAAAGATTTTGGACTCCATCCATATTTTTTTGCTAACCACAGAGACCAAATTTGTAGTTTAGTCAATCTTTTATATATATATATATATATATATATATATATATATATATATATATATATATATATATATATATATATATATATATATATATATATACTTTTAACATGTATTAAACAAATTTTCAAGCATCTCCATATATTTTCAAATATCAACTTCAACTTAGATTTAGGATTATACCTTTAATTTCAATAAAATTAGAAGAGACTATGAGGTGTATGGTTTTAATAACACTAATTCCTAGGCACGGCCATACCTAAACCAGTCTTCAATAGCACCGACAACAGTAGCATTATAACATCCAATTTCATGCTATATCTTATTTTGGGATTCTGGATCATAATTCGACCATGCAAAGGCCTTGGGCTTCAAGCAAATAGAGGTTAGACCTTATTGGATGTTAATGATGTTGGATAAGTGATTTAAACCTTGAATCGTACTTTGGAGCCAAAGGGGTAAAATGGAAACAATAATATATCCGAATTCTTTCATGAATTACGATTTTAGTTTGGTGTGTTTTTAGTAATAATTAGATAGAATTTTGGGTCTCGTTAATACATTCGCATGGATATAAATATCACCGAAATCGGATTTGAAATGAAGAAGTTATAACTATTTAAATTACGAGTTGTGAAGTTATCTCCTACGCTGAGCATAGGAAGGTCCCCTCATCACCATGCTCAACCTCCACCCTCCTAAAACATTCCTTTGAAACCCTAGCTGCCAATTGTGAGTTTTGGAGGTTTTAGAGAGTTTTGTGTGCTCTTTGAAGGAAGAAGGTGTTTGTAGAACCTAGTTTAAAGCTTCAAGGTGTGAAGATTTGGGATTTACAATCCAACATCTATCTATGGAAGGTATAAATCTTTTATCTTGATGCTTGTCCATGTTATATCTAGTATGGTTGTGAGTTTTATACTTTTGTCTCCATAATCTTGATCCTTGTGAGTGTGGGTTACTCTAGACCACTTGAATGCCTACTTTTGATGTTTTTGAGGTTCTAGAGTCATAAAAATGAGAGCTTGGGCACTCTCATCCTTCCATGCATGGATTTTTTAGCAAAATTTGGTTTTATAGACTTAGGGTTTGTGTTTGATGTAATTCTAGCCATGAAAATGGATAAAGTCTAAGACTTTATCCATTAATAATTTCATTTAGATCAGATCTAGAAGTTTAAAGGTTTGGCTTTCTATATTAAGAGCTTAATAGAGTTTTGGACAACAATGGTTCTACACTGATCATAGCCTTTTGTACACTAAGCGTAACTTTATGTTGAGCGTAGATCAATGTGTTACACTGAGTGTAAGTCAACTGAGGGTTGACCGTCACTTTTTGACCGACTTGACTTTTAGTCAACCACGTTAGGAATTAGTCTTGGAAGGGAAAAATGGTCTTATTATGAGCCTGGACCTTTTGAGAGTTGGTTATTACCTTAATTGTTAATTAAGGTTTTATTATGTATATGTTTAGTGTGAGGAGACTCGGTATCATCAACTCAAGTCTGTGGGTTATATTGTCTTTTAATTGAGGTGAGTCTTCTCACTATACTATGTAGGATGCTACTTTTCTTTGTGATACTTGCATGGAAAACCACTGTGTGGCCCTTGGCATATGTATGAAACACTAGGATTTGGCTCCTGATAATAGTATGAAAGACCAAGATCTGTCCCTTGGAAATTATATGTACGACCAGGGTCTGCCCCTGGTATTTGTATGTAGGATGCTTGTTGTTATTGTGATACTTACATGGAAGACCAAGGTGTGGCCCTTTAAACTTTTTTATAAGACCAGGATTTGGCCCACAACATTGCAAGGAAAGACCATGATTTGCCAGATGACAGAAAGTGACTGTAAGACTATGAGTTGGCCCATAACATGCAATGCCTTATGTATGGTATGTGGTATTTTGGGAAACTCACTAAGCTTTTTACTTACAGTTTTGTGGTTTAAATATTTTCAGGTAGTTCTAGTTCCAAAGGGAGGGGCCCAGCTTCACTGCACATCATCCCCTGATGGCTTTTTTTTGCACTGATTATTATTGTTTTACTCTGATGTTTGAAAGATATATTTTACTATGAATGGTTTTAAAAGAAATGTTGTATGGATTGACGGTTTAAAAATGAAAATTTTCATTGTTATTTTTAGGACGTTACAAGCAGTAACAACTAAGCTGCTACCCTCTTTTCTTCCTCTTGTTGTCCTGTCTCTCGATTTGTCTCCCCCTTTCTTCCCTTCCTTTTCTTTTTTTGTTCGCAGCTCATAAACATACATAATAACTGAATTTTCTTCTATGGTTCTCTATTTCTTCGTCTTTCTCATAGTTACACAAATATATACAAGCCATCGAGAGACACAATGGCTTCTCTTCCTTTTTTTCTCTGGTTTATCATTGCATGATAAGACACACACATCGTTTGTGTGTGTATTTCCCTTTTTTGCAAACACAAAAAAAAAAAAAAGAAGCACACGCTAGAATACAAGGAAAGAGAGACAACTAGGAGATAGGGAAAAGCAATAGAAAATGCTACTATCGGAGAGGAACGATGACGACATGTGGCTATGATTTAATCCTTAGCTTGATTTTATGATTGGAGCAAACCTAACTCTCCAATTTCTTCATTTCACTTTAGATTTGAGGGTAAAGTTTCAAGCCCTAGAATTGGTACTTCTTGGAATGTCGATGGCCTAGTGATATTACAGAAGAAATGATTTGGATATTGGAATGTTTGATGCTTGAATCCCATGAAACTTGTAAAATTATAATGCTTGAATATGATGCAATCGGTGGATTTTATTCCCAACAATGCTCTATTACATTCACTTGGTTAGGAGTCTTAATCAAATGAATTTTGATGAAATTATTTTGGTCTCTATGGTCAAAGAAACTTAAAGAGACAATTTTCAGAAAGAAAGAGAGACGTGGATAAGAAATGAGTTGGCATAAGAGAGTAACGGGTTTATCCCTTCGATTTTTCCAAAAGTACCAAATAGACACGATAAAAACAACATTATGCCCACACAAAGCAACAAAATAACTTTAGGGACTGAATTGACCAATTTTAGAAACATCATAGGGCGTCCGTGTCATTTGCCTCTTTCTTGTTACGACTAAACACTTAATTTATAATTATATTCTTCATATAAGTAACGCATCATCGTACTCTTTCTTTCCCTACTTTCATGAAAATATCACTCAAATATAAGCTATCATACCATCTAATGAAAACAAAAATTATTGTGTAATGACCATAATATTCCCATTCATTATACACATTTCAACTAAAAAGTAATAAAATTTATAAAGGAAAAATAAACACACAAATTCAGAAATTGCTCAAGAGGGCTCATAAATCGAGATCTAAAAGTCATTGATAGTTCTAATATATTTATGAGTGATCTTCATAAATGAATGATCATGTGCTTTTTAGAAATATCAAGTTTAGACCTTAATTTTTCCAGTCTTACGGAAAATCCTTATGGTTTAAAAAATTTCCATAGATAGTCTTCATAGCTAAGGGGCTGTTTGGCAGGATCTGAATTTTTAAGATCTGAATTTTTAAGAGGTCTGAATTTCTAAGAGAGTCTGAATTTTTAAGAGCTGAATGTTTAACATGTTGTTTGGTTGGGACCTCTGAATTGTTGTGCTGACTTATTAAAATGACCATTTTACCCTTCTGTTTTATTTTTTATTGAATTCAACTGTTTATTTAAAAAATAACCTAATAAATTTTCTTAAATATTTATTAAAAAAATATAAACACCATATAAAATCCAAATTTAGCATAAATCAAAATTAAACACAAATCCAAATCAAACATAAATATTTTTAAATCCACAAAATCATACTAAAATCCAAATAAAACCCTACAAATTTTATTTCACCCCAATTGATTCGAAATCTGGTCACGCAAATTATCCATGTATTAATTTCCTTGTGAACCCCATTCCATATCGTGTACGCTTTCACCATCATTCGATTTTTAACTACTTCAATATAAACGCACATTATCAATAACTACTTCAACAAAACAAATGCATAATAGCAAAAGTAATGGATATTTCATAAACATCAAAGAGAAGTAAGAATTCAACAACAAAATTTCAGCATCATACTCATGAAAACATTAGACATAACATCAAAATAACACCCAAATTCAGCATATAACATCAAATTTCAGCATAATACTCATGAAAACATTAGACGTAACATCAAAATAACACCAAATTTCAGCATATAACATCAAAATAACATCAAAATTCAGCATCAATATTTGATCATATCCATTGCACAGGTACTAGAAACAATAATTTGAAATTCCTTACTAGTGAGTTTGATGTCAAAATCTGAAATTCGGAATCTTGATCAGTGAAGTCAATCACAAATAAAACATCAATTTCTTGATCAACTTAAGAAGCTTCGAATTCTGGATGTCGAATTTGGGATTGATCTGCGCATGAAGCTTCAGGGAACAAGACGATGAACAACGTTCTCCTCCTTTTTGTGCCTCTCCCTTCTAATCTTAATTTGTTTACCCCTAAAATCGATTGTTGCAGTTCGATTTTTGATTATCAATTTTGAAGGGAAGGAAGGAAAAAACAAGACCAATGAATTCAAGGGAAAAAAAGGAAGAAACAGAAGGAAGAAATCGAACCTGCTGCAGTCGGCGGAATTAAAATCGGAGCTGGAAGACCTTGCAGCGGCGGGGGCTGGCGGCGTTGCTGGCGTCGTCGGTGGGAGTAGTCGCAGGCGTCGGACCTGGAGGGGAGAACGCGATGGCAGAAGACGCTATGGGGGAAGGAAAGAAAGAGGCGGTCGATTTAGGGCAATAGAAGGAACGCGTGTTTTTTTTTCAGACTTGGTTTCAAATCTGAAAAAATAAGAGGTATTTTTAAGTTTAAGAGGTAAAATATAATACGTAAACAAATGCTCTGAATCTGAAATTTTAAGACATTGCTTCTTAATTTTACAATTAAGAGGTAAACAAATGACCCCTAACACTGTTTATTTTAGTCCGTTAAGTCATAACATGTGTGAGACATGTGATGGAAAATCATCATTTAACAACCACAAGGACCATTTATGAAGTTTTGTCTTAAAATAACTTACTAACCCACCCTTGGACTAGAAATATCAAAATATATAAATATCAAGGACCAAAACTGTAAATCACAATCCTCTTCCGCTTTTAGCCACCCATCGGACCTGTTTTCCACTACCATTCTTGAAATCACTTTTTCCGGTGGTATCTCCTCTTTTCACTGCCTCACTTCCTCCCTAGTACAACAACGCACCGCCATCTCCACCCAAACTGCCTCCTTTACCCCTTACCTCCTAACCCCATTCCTCTTATTATGGGATGCAATTTCATTCTGTCGTTTTGGTTCACTCCGTCTTCATCTGTTTCTCATCTATCGTATAGTTCAGTCCGTCATCAGTGGAGAGGCAGCCACCGCCTCCTCTGTATCCAATGGATACGACACCATTAAGGGTATTACACTCAATGTTCTTCATGCAATTAATTATTCATACATAATCGATTAAGCGTATTGTTTGATACCAACAATTGTTAGATTTTCGGGGTATAGATATACTTGGAACAGTGAGAGTTGTGAAACACTTTCAGATTAAAGCATTTCGAGGGTACACTCAAAATCTCTAATCGGATGAAACTCACTAATTTTCTAGAATATAGAATGAAGAAGATGTTATGAATCTGTACCCAAAAGAGAATCCGAAATTGATCATATATAACAGAAAACTAACTTTCTGTCTTAAAACTGCCATATGGTAGTTATTATCTAAATAACTTCTTGTCCAAAAACGGCCATATTACCTGTCATAAACTACCATAAAACCGGGTCTATTAAAAGGATCACAAAACCAGGTGTTTTTAACAAAATATGGATTTCTGAAACATTTTTATATAGTAACATAACTAATAAAAAAAAAATTCGCCCAGCCAGGGGCTCTGCCCCTTGGACCCCGCTCCCAGGGGCGCTGCCCCG
Source organism: Lactuca sativa (assembly GCF_002870075.4). Classification (NCBI taxonomy): domain Eukaryota; kingdom Viridiplantae; phylum Streptophyta; class Magnoliopsida; order Asterales; family Asteraceae; genus Lactuca; species Lactuca sativa. Next base: position 35,819,978 of record NC_056623.2, read on the forward strand.
GACCCCCGTCAATTCAGGGGCTTCACCTCTAAATAGCAGTATACTTTCAACAATGACAAAATCAAACAAATGTGCACTCCGCACCATACTAATTTGCTCGATAATTGTCAATGTGACATTGATTAACAAATTCACCCCATTACACTTAAATAATATTAGTGATATAAAATCACCAACAACAATCAATTTTAATCATGTTGTTGAATTAGTTCTTTATCAGTGCTTATAGGGTTTTACTAGTTTATAATCATAATCCATATCTCACTTTTCAGGATCTATCATTATTATGTTCATTATACAAAATTGGTTTTGGATTATTGGTCAAATTTATTAGACAAATCGTGTACTTGAATCAATTTATGAGGTCCGATTGAATTTGTTGTGAGAACTAATTTTCCAGACATGTGATGTTAATGTTTTTTCCGATTGAAATCTATTTGATTGTTCTTCAGTATGTTTGTTTAATGTTGAATGTATATTCGATTGATTTTGTTATAATCATGAGTTCAAAAACTTCAAATCATATCCATAAATCATTTTGTTGGTTGATTGATATGGAAATCACAATTTGAATGAAATATCCATCTAATGCTACTGCCACCAACACTACCATTAAACATCACTGTCACCACCACTATCATCAATAACCACCACCACTAATGACCATTGTCATCAACTATCACCACTATCACCACTCTTTACCTCTGTTACCATTACTTATTACCCCTAAATTAGATTAAACTTAAACAAAATCAAAAGGAAACTAGTCCAAACAAGAATCAAAATTAAAAACAAATACAAATTGAAAGAAAGAACGTCATATCAAAGCTTTTAGATCCTAAAAGAATGTAAGGGAACTAGAACAAGAATGGAAGAGAGATCCCATGAGAGGCTAAAAGGGGAAGAAGAGGTCAATTTACACTTTTGGTCTCTAATATTTATATATATTTTATTTTTTGATATTTCTAGTCCTAGGGTGGGTTAGTAAGTTATTTTAAAACAAAACTTCAAGAATGGTCTATGTGGTTGTTAAATGACAATTTTTTGTTATGACTTAACGGACTAAAATAGATGTTGTTAGCCATAAAAAATGTATATTAAAAATTTTAAAACTATATGGACCTCTTACGAGACCGAAAAAAATTAGGGATTAAACTTGATATTCATAAAAACCATATATACCATTTATAACTATTACTCTATATTTATTTTTGTGGCCTTAAAGAAAGTAAATTAGGAAAGACAAATTAAAAATACTTTCTTCAGCTCAAGCTATTAAATTTGTAGAAACGGAGAACGACTCCTATGAATATTTTTAAAATTAGTTTAACTGAAACTCAATGGTTCATTGTCTTCAACTAATTCGGAGGTTAAAATTAGACGAATCAAATGGTTTTAACTTTTAATGGTCCAACCATTCAAAATTGCATCTTAACGGTTCCGTTAATAGGCTATCAAAATAGACTCTTATACATTTCTTAAGTGGCGAGATATTATATTTCCCTAATAAAGAAAAATCATATTTTTTTCAAAAAAAAAAAAATGAAATATTATTAAAACAAATGTAATCATAATACATAAAACTCTTTTTCGAGCTATTAAATGATACAAGTTCTTGGTCTACTATCTTTTGACCACATCTCCGGCATGATGCAGTGATTGGTACGTAATTTGTTTGTTGTTCACAACCAACATATGTTTAGCTTTGAAAAATCCCCCCACCATTCATATTAAATATATGTATATATGTATTCATTTCTCCAGGCCTAATCTAAAAAACTACGACCAGCTTTACTAGCGGCAGTGAAAAGTGATGGATTTGATACACAATTTCTTAAACATTGTTTCTGTTATTATATCGGTCATCTCATTCATCTTCATCTTGCCGATACTTTCATTGTTCCGCGTATTGAGGTTTTGCATCAGATCTGTATCCCCGGAAAAACTCGCCGGAAAAGTAGTGCTTATTACAGGAGCTTCTTCTGGTATCGGCGAGGTAACCTATACAAGCACATATAGCTTTTTTTCTTCTATCAAATGACCATATGTGTAAAATTGCCGATATGCTTGATTTGGTAAAATACTGAAGCATTTGGCGTATGAATACGCGAAACATGGATCAAGTTTAGCGCTGGTTGCGAGAAGAGAGGATCTGCTAGCGGCGGTTGCCGGGAAAGCAAAGGAGCTGGGAGCGCCGGAGGTGATTGTGATCAAGGCGGATGTTTCGAAGCTTCAAGATTGCAAGAGACTTGTCGATGAAACCATCAACCATTTTAGAAAATGTGAGTTTCGTGATCAAATCATCAATTCCTTTTGTTAACGTTCAATCAAACTCACGGTGTTATGAAAATCCGATACAAAATTAGTGGTTAGGGTTAAAGATTTCGACACGAACGGGTTAACACGACATGACATGATATTTAAACGGCTAGGGTTAGGGTCAAGACTTTCAACTCGAAGATGACTCGAATATGACCCGTTTAATTATATATTTTTTATTATAAATTTCATATTTTTATAAATATATTATAGGTTATAGACTTGTAGTGGACCAAACTTAATAATTAGAAGTAATATTCAAAATTTCAAAATTACTTAATTTTAATCATCCTCACCACTTATCCATTTTGCTCTCCAACTTTAACTTTTTTCATTTTTCTTTGTAAACTTACTATAAATTTTGTCATTCCATCTCATAACTCTAGCGTTTCACTGTTTCCTTCTTGCCTTCACAACTCCTACTTTCGAACCTTTAAAATATTTCAACCCGACATGACACAACATATTTACAAGGTCTAAAGCTTAACCGAAAACCCGACACGAAACCGAAGCGAAAATAAACGGGTTAACATGGTACGACACGATAATTAAACGGGTCGGGTTAGTGTCAAACTCTTTCAACCCGTTTAATGTTATGATACGACACGAATCCGACACAACACGACACGACACATTTGACAGGTCTACTCATGTCAGCGTCCCCCAATTCATATGTTTTATGATTGATTTTTGTTAACTAAATCCACCTTTTTTATAGCAATACGATTATACAAACATGTTGAAAAGATATAGGGTTTGGAACCACAGGTAAAAAAGAAAAAATAATATTGATAATTAAAAATTATAATGAAAAATCAAAGATTAATAAATTTTATTAAACTAATAAGATATAAGTTTTGTTCAGACTTATGTAATGATTAGTAAAAATTAGTATATGCATTGTTCTGAATATAACATCTATGTTCTTTATGTATAAATATTTAATAAAATTATGATTTCATACAATGCAATATAAATTTGAATAAAGTGAAAAAACACAATCAATTATGAAAATGACATTATTATATGACAAATTAAAATAAACGATGATATAATGAACATACATAAACACGACACAGTAAATAATAAATTTAAAATGATGAATGAAATATGGTTTACTAAAATTAAGTAAAAGACATAAAATATTAAAATTTACAAACTGTTATAAATCTCTAACAAAATTTAAATGTTCACATCTAACTTTTATTATTTCATTTATTTTTATATAGACAAATTTTCAAACCGAAAAATATTATCTTAAATATAAATTATTAATATTATATAATACATATAGGCTTTAAGTTGCAAGTCACCGTTGTAATATATTTTAACTAATTTTTTTTATTTTTAAATTATACATAATAACACACATGGAAATAGGGATGATAATTTGGCCCGAAAACTCGAACCGAACCGAAAACCGAACCGAATTAGACCCGAATAAGCAATTCGATTTGATTTTCGAGTAGTTAAATAAGTCTTATTCGGTTTTCGGATTATTCGGTCCAAATGGACCAAATCAAAAATGAAAAGTCATATTTTTTTTTCCACCTGCACGATTGCTTATTCGGTCTTGTGTTCTATCAATCGTTATCCAAAATACCCATGTAATGTTTAATGTTTAACTTATATACTTATAGATAGTTTTTTAGGTGTTTTGGATGTTTAATGTTTAGTGTTTAATATGTTGCTTAATAATTATATCTTAAGATTGTGGTCGTTGGATTTTACATTTTATATATCAAGAATAGTTAATCCGTGTTATTCGTGTTTATCATAAGCTACAAAGTTCATACAAAATACAATATTTATAATCACATTGTAGATGTTATTTGGGTTATTCGGCCCCTTAATCATCTTGTACATGTTATTTGGGTTATTCGGGTCGGAACCGAACCGAACCGAATAATACCCGAACCGAACCGAACCCGTATTACTTATTTGGTTCGGTTTTCGGTTCATACAATTACCGTTATTCGGTTTTCGGTTTATTCGGGTTCGGTTCGGTTCCGACCCGAATAACATCCCTACATGGAAGCATTAAATTGAAGTACACAAACCATTTGAAGCATTAAATGTCAGCATGTTATTAATTCAAAATAACATAACACCATGAAGATCCAGACGTCATATTTTTTTATTTTCGCCTCAACCTACATACAAAAACTAAGTGTTGCAACTATATTGTTGGTCGAAATTATTTATGAAATAAACTTCAAAAAAACATTAACAAAACACTATTATGATATGAAATTATAAAACACTATTACCACACCATTTTCACTTGGTGCATCAACCTGTCTAAACAATTAATAGCAAAGAAATATGTATAAGCACTATACATTTAATAATAATTTAAATAACAAAAAAAAAAACAAATGTTTATTTTAAGTATTTGATTCTAAGTATTTGATTAGATAATTTAACTAATGTACGGCCAAATATAACTCTAAATACCTTTTGAGTAATTGTTTTTGTAATTTTATAAAAGATTTAATCATCTCAATAATAATTATTTACAGACTTTGTATACCATGTCCAATTTGTATACTTTAACACAATTAGAACATTTAATTATTTAAGTCATATAAAATAAAAAACCTCTAAAAAGAAGTTTGAATTTTCAGAAAAAAAAAAGATTAATTACATTATACACATGCAAAATAATAAATACAAGAAAAAGTTATGTCAAACACTAAGTTATGTCACACTCAAAGCGGTGATATAACATCAAATTTGACAGCCAAAGTCAAAGTCGAAAAAAAAAACAAAGTGGAAAATGTAGACACAATTCTAATAGTTTATTGGATTTAAAATTAGCAGTCAAGAATTATCTATTTGAGTAAGTAGCCTTTGACTTTTTAAATTAAAATTGGCACCCAAAGTGTATTTCTCTATTTTGAAGCAGTTTAGTAAATTTTGAAAACATCCAAATAGATGATATGACAATATGATGTGAAAATCCAAAAAAGCAAGGGAGAATCAACTTTAAACATTTGTAATCATCAAGAAAATTGCTATCTAAAAGATGTTGCGTCTTCTTTATTACCAATATCGATATGGTTGGTCATTATCGAGTCATATCGCCCATCTATATCTTTTGTTGAGTACTCTTTTAATAACAACCATCACATCCTCTACACACAATAAAACCCAAAATTATTTTTTGATTTCCATTCTTTTCCTTGCCTTTAAAGAGACAAACATGCACTTCTTAATGTTTTTTATTCAAACAATTCTAATACATTCGTTATTGCAAAAGTATTCACTTCAAAGCCACTAGTTACAAAAGATTTCAATCCAACTGATAAACCCACAAAATATAATAGCTTTTAGTTCATATCGCCTTGTAAAATCTACCCAATTTTCAGTATTTCACTCATTACGATCTGACACTTTAAAATATTCATCCAAACATTATAGTTTCAAACTTGTTCTCATATCAAGACATTAGGCTTTGAAAAAAACAATAAATTACAGCATTGTCCTTTCAATCTTTTATCAAAACATTGCGAGGAAACATGAACTTTTACTTACTTATGCTTTTGTGTGGAACACCCTCCAACAAAATCACCTCCATCTAACTAAAGCTTCATTCTGAACCACTCAAACGTTTTGTTTGGAAAAACCATTCAAAAACCAATGTCTAATACTCAAATTGGTTCTCATTTTCCTACAAATTCAAAGTTTGACACTTTTAATTACAAAAATGGAAACACAAGTTTATACAAATCAAAATTTCATATGGATTACAAGTGTTAAAAACCAAATTTGAATTTTAGTTGCTTCTCAAATACCTAAAATACTCTTAATATATACAATATAGTATTTTTAAACTTATTTGTGAATGCTAATGAACAAATATATCATTGAAATTAATAATCTTGAATTTTTAAACTATTTCTAGAGTACATTGACTGCATTAGATTTTATGGAATTTCCCATGATATCATAATTTTATTCCTTCCTATAAAAGTCGTGTATTACCTGCCAACAACAGCCCAAACATTTTGTGAGATTCGTGTTCTCTCCAACCCATCATGTCTATCACCTGTAGCTTTAAAGCAAATGCTTTAAAACTGATCAGATCTAGGGTTGAAAACACCATCAAGAACAGAGAAATTCATATTTTAAACTTGTAACAAAGAAAATAAAACAAAATATTTAAAAACTTGTAACAAACAAAACTAAAAGAATACCATTGCCTGAATGCAGAATGACACATAGAAGATGCAAAACCCACGTCTTAAGAGAAGACGCATAGCCCATATGCATAGCCATTTCAACCTGAATCAATAAAGGGAAACCAAACACTAAAACAATCAATACTTTTGGGTATAATGAAAAGGGTGAACATTTAAAAAAAACAACTTTAACCTTATATATATATATATATATATATATATATATATATATATATATATATATATATATATATATATATATATATATATATATATCAAGGTTGTAAAAAACGTTCGACGTTAGCTAGTCGGTGGACTGGGGTCAAGAGATTAATCGGCTAGGCGGAGATTTATCGGGGGATTAATCGGGGACCATTAATAGCTAATTTGTTGAATTTTAAAAAATTAAATACGAGTAATATCATATCAATGTTCGTGAATACCACTAATATGATAACAAAATATGTTAATATGATTAAGACAACACTAATCATGCCTCAAATAGTTTCGATTGAAATAAAACTTCTTCAAAATATTAAAATCTCATCGTTTTATAATGTTTCACTCATTATGTATGCAGAGATTAATCGCTAGGCGTCCTCTAATCGGTCGAGTAGCGTCTAGGGATTAATCGAAGATTAATCGGGACCTAGACGAGATTTTTACAACAATGATATATATATATATATATATATATATATATATATATATATATATATATATATATATATATATATGTCCTGATGATAAGTTGCTGAAAGAGGTGTGATTCTGTTGATTGTTTGGTGGTGAAGATGTGATATTGAAGTTGCGATGGTGGTGGATGTTCAAGGGTAATAGATATAGGCATGATTTTTAGAAGGAGAAATCGAAGAAATATCAAATATCATACTTGGTAAATCAAAGAAAGGGAGCTTAATCGTAGCAGTGGAATTCGTCTGTTCAAAGGAAGAAAGGTGACTTCAATGGCTAGGGTTTTGGCAAGATATTGGGAAGATGAAGAATTACCATTTTGGATTTCAATTTTTGAATATTGTATACGAATTAAGAAGCGACACACGATATATGTGAGATTAGAGCATACAGTATGGGCTATCTCGTTCTCGTTATTACCGACGTGGACACGCCTTAACGGCGTGGTAATGGGGGAACACCCCCCTTCTCGCTTCTTCTCGTTGTGGCATGCAACTTTAACGAGAACCGGCCAAAACGCCATTTTCCACCAATCAGGTTTCTTTCTTTTCTCTTTCTCTTTCTTTCTTAACACATGTTATAACATTGAACACCATTTCCTATCTGAATGATGTGGTGTTAAGAGTGATGTGTCATGGCGAGGTGACAATTCTTTGGTGTTATAACACCCACCCATACCCAATGCTCTTAGGGGATAAGAAGAGAATGTCAAGATCAACCTATGCATCAAAATGAATCAAAGGGCAATTAGGTAAAAACACTTAATGTCAGGAATCGTTTTCGAGAATGACACGTGGACTCAAAAGAGTCTTTTATTAGATAGGAAGATTAATTATATGATTTAAAATAATTATAATCAAAATGTAAATAACAGTTATAAATAGGTTTGCAAACAAGGCCAACTAATCACAAGTTACTAGCTATCGACTCGTTCAAGGCTCAACCCGAGATCTATCAAGTCAAACTCGAGTTTAATATTATGCGAGTTTATTAAACGAACTCGAGCTTGTGTTACCAAGTTGGATTAGGCTCGCGAGCCTGTAGTAGCCTACATATATAATTTTATTTTTTATTTTTTATTTTGTATATTAAAATAAATAACGTTATAATAAATAATATTTTAGAAAATTAGAGTAAACTATATATGAGCCAAATCCAAGCCTATATAATTTTTCAAGAACTGATCTCGAATTGGAACCCCAAAAATTTTAAACAAGATGGGCCCAAGTTCAGTTGGTCTCGGTTCGGCTCGGTTCTTTTGCACCCTGTCCACAAAATTACAATCTATATTGTGTTGTCTTTTTAAATTTTATTAATTTAATACATATATGCTTGAGTAGCTAACAATTTTATACGGCATTGTATTTTTTGTTTACTTTTTATGGTCGAAACATAATGGTGTGAATTAGTTCTCCTTAGAACACAAACAGCTAGACATAGCAGTTTAAAAGTATTAATTCATTCAAATTTGAATATTAATGAATAAACAAACAAATTGATATTTGAATAATTAATAGTTTTTGAGGCAAAAAACGACTCAAAGAACTTCAAATACAAAAAAATAGGATCTCATTTGTTGACATTCTCTCATTTACTTTTTTTTTTTTTTCAAAACATGTCGTGATATTTGTAGGAGCATGCATATGAATGACCTACTAACAAACCATGACTATTATAATTACATGAACAAACAGTGGATTATCTTATAAACAACGCCGGAATAGTTAAAATTGGCCTCTTCGAAGACAAAAGATTCATTGTCGATCACGCTTCAATCATGGTACTTATCATCTCTACCATAAATTTTCATTTATGGTGTTGGTTTCACACATGGACTAGAAATATTATACATGCTCTTTTTTTAAGGATGTAAACTTATGGGGATCAATTTATGCCACACATTTCGCACTTCCATATTTGACAAAGCGTAAAGGACGAATAATTGTGATAGGTTCTACCGGCGGATGGTTCAATATGCCTGGAATGAGTGTGTACAACGTAAGTATGAATCCAGATAACTATTTTATTGATTTGTGTTTGATACATATGTAATGATCTTCTAACAAAGAAATAGCTCTCTAGGCAAGTAAGGTAGCACAACAAAGTTTCTTTGAAACACTACGAATCGAACTTGCTTCGAACATTAGGATAACAATGGTAACTCTTGGGATGGTCGCTACGCCATTAGCTAAGGATGAAGTATTAGATAAGGTAAGTGAACATGTGTGAGTCAATGTGTTAACTAAAATCATTAAATGGTTTAATTTAATCTAGGATCATTCATTTGTTTTTAGATTTACACTATAGTTCATAATCTATTCCCTAAATGCAACAAAACATAATTTTAAAGGTTGTTTGGAATGTTTTTAAACTAAGAGAAATTACATATCATCTTATTTTTTTCTTTCTACTATTTTCCTATTGTCTTTGTATACATTTAAGATTGTAACACTTGACATATTTAATAAATTTTGTTTTACACTGGTCATCATCTAAAAATGGTAGGGAGATAGATAGAAAGAAAAAGTCGAATGATATTTAATTTCTCTTAAACTAGTAAGCGATTTTTAACTACTTTGGTAATAAGATTGTAACACCACTCCCAAAAGTATATGAAAACAATGTAGTTATTTTATGTTTCGAGGTGAAAATTACATATTAAGTTATTTTTGTATAGAAATAGTGTTTAAAGATTTTACAATCCAAACAAAATTGAAAGAATATACTCCATCCGTCCCAAAATTATAATACATCTTTCTTTTTTGGTTTGTCCCAAAATAATAGTCCACTTCTAAAAATAAATAACATTTTTACTAAAATACTTTCTCATTATTACTTAACCAACTAAGCATTTAATTAAAAACATTAAATATAAATTAGTGGTAATTAATGTTTTTCTTAATCTGTGTGTTTTTTGTCTGTGGACAATAATATTGGGACGGAAGGAGTATATTTCATGTCAAACCTGCATATATATATATATATATATATATATATATATATATATATATATATATATATATATATATATATATATATATATATATATATATATATATATATATATATATATTCGTAAGTTAAACTTGCATATTTCATGTCAAACCTGTATATTTTTTTCTTTGTTTACTTTTTCATAACGACATCGTTTGGTGATTTTGAAGGTCATACGTCAATTTTTCAAGTGAAAGCTTCCAAATTTATGGCTATTTCTGGAAAAGCTTAATTATTTGCCTAAAAAAAATATTATTGGAAACATACACCAAAATCTAGTTCTAGATTTTACTTGGGTTCAGCTATTTGACTCTTTTTATTTTTCTAAAAGACCCTTAATAATTACTTTAACTTTTTTTTTAAAAATAAGCTAATCATTACCGAATAATTATCTTTTTATTATTTATCATTACATAATATTAGATCTTCATGATTATTTTATATTTTACTTTAAATAAAACTAATCATTACATAATAAAAGGGCCCAATATAAAAATTTGTTTATAGAAAAAAAATATCATTTTTATAAAAAAGTATTAAAATAAAAATATATTTATTTTTTTCAAATATATAAAATAAAATATTTTAAACAAAAAAATTTAATTTTGTTTTCGGTTTTTTAGCGCAATTTATTAAGATATTTTTATATGAACACTTAATAATAAGTGACTTCAAATACGATATAATAATAATACTTAGTTTTCATTAAAATATTTAATATTAATTTGTTTTTATTTTTTGGTTTATATAAATATTAAAATATATAAAAAAACGTTGACATGCTTTATTATTATATGATTATAAAAGAATAAAATATATAATAAATAAAAAGTTTATAGGAATTAAATGATAGGTATGAGTTTCAAAAAAATTAATTTTTAGTAATCATACAAGCTATTATATTATAAATGCACGGAAATTTATGTTTAAAAAATCATTAATAAGGAGTCCTCTAAGAAAATCTGAGATACAATTAATAGGAACTTTTACTTTTGCAGTCGCATGGAGTTTTTTGGAAACATACACCAAAATCTAAGCCACAGTAGTTATTTATTGATAGGGAAAATTGTGGTGGATCCCAAGGTACTCCGTAGAAGGTTGTGCTAAAGCAATTGTAAACAGCGCTAGGCGAGGAGATGAATACTTGACTGCGCCTACATGGATGCAGTCTGTATTTCTAGGGGTCATGTTGTTGCCAGAGATAATGAATATAGTCAAACAGGTAATATTGATCACTAGCCGGAAGCGTTCATCATAAAAGTGGAATTTCTGCAACAACGATTCACTTCAACCCCTCGATCCCACACATAACTAAGCTTATCAATTAATGGGTTATGATATTTGATATGTAATTGTTCGCCATCGTGTTAAATTAGTATATATGTCAAAGTATATCTAACTAAAAATATTTTTGTTTCATATAAAATATAGAAAGTCATATATATATATATATATATATATATATATATATATATATATATATATATATATATATATATATATATATATATATATATATATATATATATATATATATATATATATATATATAGGGTTAGGTTATTTTGTTTTTATTAAATATTGTGTGCCAGAATGCACAGATCTGGACCAATGGATGATATTAATCAATGGACATGATTTGAGAGTGTATAATATTACAATGGGGTAACATGTAGCATATAATCACACAATTTTAAGCAAAAGGGTATTTTAGACAATTAGCTACATTTATAAAAGGAAATTTTCGGATTTTTAGGGTTGATTAATTATCCTAATTTAAAAAAATCTGAATTTTTTAATTAATTCAATTTCAATTTTTTACCAATTTTATTCTGTCAGAATATTTTTTGTTAGAATAATGGTCTTTCAGAATTTTATTCTAATACAATATTATTTTGTTAGAATGACAGAATGCCAACCATAAACTAGTAAATATATTTTCGATTTTATTCTTGCAGAATATATTTCCAATGCAGATATTTGATTTGAGAAATAAAAAACAAATTCATTCATATTCTTACAAACTAATATCCTTATACATTTAAAATAGTTATACATATTCTAAAAGAATATCATCAGAGATGAATAAAATTCTTAAAAAATAGCATTCTTGAATATATAATTATTGAACAAATACACTTGATCTTCTTCAGTGGTCCGTATAATCCACTTGATCTTCGCATATATACTTGTTGTTGAACTCGATTCCAAATATTTTTCTTGTATAATCAATATTGAATTCCTTCTCTATGCAATTCTAAAAGAATAAGATACATTACTCGTTAGTATTATCCGTTAAACAAATATACTAGTTAACAAACATTCGTAAAGACATTTTAACAAAATACATTTATATAAATAAATTCCAGTGTTCTAAAAGGCGCGCCATGGCGTGCGCCAAGGCACGCCATGGCGTGCGCCAAGGCACGCCATGTCGTGAGGCGTAACTCTGCCGTTACGAAAAGCCTTATAACGTTGCTGTTAGGCGTGACGCGTGGCAAGGCGTGATATGGCGCGTTATGCCGTGTTATGGCGCGTGTTTTTTCGTTTGAGACACAGTTTTTTGCTCTTTGTTATGTATTCTCTAATCGGAGATACAAGTATTGTGGTTTTTGTTAAAATTTTGTTACTAGTTATTGATCTAACACTTCTAAAAAGTAGTTCTATTTAATATAAATTTATATTTATGTGGTAATATAATGTTAAATTAATACAAAATCGCCGTCTTACATCACGCCTTGAAAAACGCCATGGCTCGTTAAGCTTGAGACTTGACCTTGCCGCCACGCCGGCATCACGCCATTTAGAACCTTGATAAATTCTGACAGAAAACATTACAAAATGCACTTAAATAACATTCTTTTAAAAATCTTTTGCGAATAATAGGCATCAAATTGATTATTGTTACTAACATCATTCTAAAAGACATTCTGCAAAAATGATTCATTTAAGCTGTAACTAAAAAAACATACAATAAATTCTGAAGTACACAATACAACCATTCTAATAGAATGTCGCAGACATTGAAATTCTATCAAATACATATAAACAATTAACCAAAATTCTATCCTAATGCATATAAACAATTAACCATTCTAATAGAATGTGACAGACATTGAAATTCATTTACACAAGTATCTGAATTCCAATTGAAATTCTTACTAACAATTAACAAATGGTTTATTTTTACACCAAATAACATGACCAGAACCAGTAAAAAAACCTAGATTACAACTATGCATTATATCGAACACTTGATGTGCTTCTTCAATTTCTTAAAAAAAAATTAGTGAGAGTCTTATCAATTCAGTTTCTTGGTGGTCAAGAACTGGAGATACAACTAAAAAAACATGTTATGATTAGTACAAGAGCATACCAATTTAGTTTCTTGGTGGTGTCGTTGACGACCTAAAATCCCCTATTGTCTTTGTTTTCACCTCCTTTTGCAGACTCCACAACAGGCACCGAGCACCTCTTCACCGCCATCTGCTGCTGTTGCTTTTCCCCGATTTCTGTTCAACAGATTGATTTAGTTCAAACACAAAATCAATTAATAAGATTAGAATCGATTTTGATGACAAATGACTCAATTAGCGACAAAAGATTTCATGGAATCGATATTTTCCTCCTCCTCCTCCTCATTCGAATCAGTGAATCACTGGAGGCGCTTCCCGATTTCTGATTCCAATCGTGTTTCACCTCCTTAATCCGACGAAGATGAGCACATGAGGATCTTCCCCTTGATCTTCTATGCTGCCGACGACGGGAGAGGAACGAAGAACCGTTGACTGCCTTCCTTCGCATCTTCCGCCATTGAAGAATTTTTCAATCGCATCTTCCGGTTGGTGAACTAGGAGTGAAAAGAGTTTGAGGATTCTGGAGGTTTTATTAGACAGGATTTAAGAGAGAGGCTAGGTCAGATATACTTATTCTATTTCCTTAATTGAAGATTCAATTAAATGATTTTCTTAATTAAAAGTATAAAAGGTCCAAAATACCCTTAAATGATTTATTTAATTGTTTATTATTTCTTGAATTCTCATTGGTGCATTTAGGCACACAATACTTGCTAAAAACATTTGAACCTAGCTCTCTCTCTCTCTCTCTCTCTCTATATATATATATATATATATATATATATATATATATATATATATATATATATATATATATATATATATATATATATATATATATATATATAGTTTCAGGTTCATTTGAGACCATTCTAATTTTGTGAGACCGTGAGACCAAATCTAAAAATAATTTTAAAATGCAAAATAAATGGAAAAATCCAAAAATTCTTTTTTTTAAAATATTATTTTCGGAACTTCAACTAACTAAAAAAAATTAAAAAAAATTAAAAAAAATAAAATCCCGTTTTTTTACGTGAAATATTCTAATAGAATATTACACTGTACATATTGTAAAAAATAATTTTAAAATGCATAATAAATGGAAAAATCTAAAAATTCTTTTTTTAAATATTATTTTCGGAACTTGAATTAACTAAAAAAAATCCTGTTTTTTTTTTAAATACGTGTAATATTCTAATAGAATATTACACTGTACATATTCTAAAAAATAATTTTAAAATGCAAAATAAATGAAAAAAATCCAAAAATTCTTTTTTTAATTATTATTCTCGGAACTTGAATTAACTAAAAAAAATAAAAAAATGCGTCTCACGGTCTCACAAAATATAGGTGGTCTCAAATGAACCTAACCCTATATATATATATATATATATATATATATATATATATATATATATATATATATATATATATATATATAGGGTTAGGTTATTTTGTTTTTAGTAACTATTGTGTGCCAGAATGCACAGATCTAGACCATTGGATGGAATATAATCAAATGTCATGATCTGAGGGTCTATGATAGTAGAATAGGATAACATGTACCATATAATCACACAAATTTGAGCATAGGGGCATTCTAGTCAATTAACCTATATTAAAAAAGGAAATTTTTGGATTTTTAGGGATAATTGTTTCCTTTATTTTTAAAAATATAAATATTTTAAATTAATTTAAAATTAAAAATCCAATTTTTATTCTGTCAGAATGATAGAATTTTAACCATAAAGTAGTAACCATATTTTTCGATTTTATTCTGTCAGAATGACAGAATGTTGTATTCTGAAAGAATACACAAAATTGATTCTTGAACTAATAATATACCAAATAGTTACATTGTACGATTGTGATTTATTGAATTATAACAAACATTCTGAAAGAATAACAAATATAATTCTTAAAAAATAATAACATTCTAGATGTCTTGTGTATGTTTGACCTCTAAGCCAATTCAAAATATGCTAGCATTCTATGAGATTGACATTTTGTGACATTGACATTCTGTCAGAATTGTATTGCATGAGAATGATTTTATCAAGGAGCCTTTCTCATCAGGTCTTCATGCCATTTTTCAAGCCATTTCTATCACAAATTCATTGCCAAATACTTTATAGTGATACACTTGTTACAACTGCACATTAAACATATAATTAATTAACTACAAATTCTATCAGAATAAAGCAATAATATTCTTATATAATAAACTATTCTTTCAGAATGGAAATATTATAAAAAGGTAAACAAGGTCAAAGCTATGATCAACCCATATGTCTGTTTGATTCAACATCATAAACATAAGGAAAAGTCAGTTTGCTTCAACATCAAATCTATAATCAGGATAGATGTTTGCTTCATCATCATAAACATAGATGGAATCATCAATACTTCCAGCTACAAGTTCTCTGCCATCAAAGAATTGTAATTTCTGAAAAAAATAAAAAATTACAAAAACCCAACTCAAAAAACATAATCAAAGATCAATAAAGTTCATGTAAACTTACCAGCATCTCCTCATTAACCGGTGATTCCATCACTAACCATGAATACAATCTGAGACTATCATATTTCTCTTTGGCGTTTCATCAAACACTTTAAGGGCGCTCCTAAATCACCATATTTTTTATGAATCATGAATGAAAAAAAAACAATTCAGAACCATCAACATCAAATGAGTTACACAGGAGGGTATACCTCCTGTGTTTGGTTTCCATACGATCGAAGAAAAAAAAGCATAAATGGTTATGTGGCTTCGATTTTGATTGAAAATGGTAGAAAAAAGTCAACTATGATAATTTTCATATCACGTGAGAAGAACATAAGATGTATCATGAAATGGGTTTGAAATCATTGTCTGGAATTGATTAAAAACATATAAGAGTCAAAATTTTGGTCACCAACAGAAATAATTGAGGAACATTTTGTTTTACCTGAATCAATAATGATGATAGATGCAAACTTTTCTTCGGCGGAATGATGGTGTTTGTGAACGGCAGTAATGGGATGGCCGGCAATTTGGTTAGGGTTATGAAGATGCAAAGGTAGGATTAGAGAAAGAGAGGGAGAAGAGATAATAAAGAGAAAAAATTGATGTCCATGTTTGTAAAAGAAATATATTAGGTATTTGTTTTGTTACCTTAATTGTAGGGATTTATTTAAATGATCTCATTAATTGCTAGTGCAAAAAACCGAAAATACCCTTTTTTATTTAATTAATTATTTTATTATTTGCAATTTTCTGATTGGTGCATTTATGAACACAATAGTTGCTAAAAACATTTGAACCTAGTTCTCTCTCTCTCTCTCTCTCTCTCTCTCTCTCTATATATATATATATATATATATATATATATATATATATATATATATATATATATATATTAGGCGAATACCCGCGCGTTGCACAGAAACACCTATATAGTTGAAGTTTTACAAATATATGTTTTTTTTTTAATATAACAATAATGTTGTTGTTATAATTCTTAATCTACAATACATGGGTGATAAAGTCTAACTATCGTCATTTGTCGACCTACATACGTTTGAGATTTAATTTGAGTTCTCTATTAATTCTTAAGCTTATTGAATAAAGGAATAACTAAACAAAACACGTAGTCTATCCTGATGCCTAAAGTTATACTAAGGTGTTATCATATTCTTTAATTAGCATATCCCTTTTCAAATGGTCTCCTACTATGGGTCTCTAATCCTAATTACGAAAATACCATATCCCTTGACGTTGATCCTACTACTATAATACTTTGGCTCGGGTTAACTAAATCCTTTACTATGGTTGAAATCAAATTCCAATGTCTGGTACATGTCTTAATTGCTTGATGCTCTGTTTGGCAAATATACTATCTATTATATTATTGATCCTATGTTGCGAGGATAAATCCTACATCCTCTAAGGTACGAACATGTACAGTTCTCTTCGTTATCTAAGCTGTACTTGGGAGTTTCTAAATTCTAATTAGTCGTATGGGTATGAAAGACTACCCTTTCCTTGAGAAGTAAGGAACTCCTAGCCTATGGGTAATCTAACAAAAGATTTCATTCTTCTGCTACTCACTAACAACTTCCACTTACTTGTGTTGCTACTCTCCTGGACCTTGACGACAAATCTAAAAGTTAAACATACTTTCTTTCTGTGGTTTGGTTCTCCCCCACTTAGATTCGAACCATCATCTGTTGCTAGCTGAAGTCGTAGATGTCCATGCCTACACGAATTGTAGCTCCTTTTGACTCTGAAAAAAACTCATTTATGTCATATTAAATGACCTTCAACGTTCTCTTCAAAGTATTACTATTTGTTTCTACCAAAAGGGGTAAGTCATGGTCAAAACATTATAAGGTCATGATATGCACGATATTATCTAAAAACGCACTATCCGACACGTATGAGAAAGAGGATTTTATTGCGTAGTGGAATTTTACAAGCAATAACGAGGATTTTTGGGTTACATACTAATACCTAAGTACCGAAAACAACCGTAATGGCATACTATCAAATACTTCCTATTGGTGTAAGTTATTCTTCCTTGATAGGAAACAACATAACTCCTTCACTGGTTGTGGTTTTCTTCCCCATTAGGCATCAATTGTTTGGCCTAAAAGTTGCAGGTGTTGAAGCCTACATTGCCCTTGTTGGTTTTAGAAGAGGACAATTGACCTTGATGTGGCCCTTCTGGTTACAGTGGAAACAGATACGCACTTTGTGTTCTCCCAGCTTACAGTCTCGATAATAATTTCCCTCCTTGCCACACTAATAACATATTAAAGTATGACAAGCTCCGTTGTGGTACTTCCTACACATACTACACTGAGGGCCTCTTTGTTCCTCGGGCTTTGAGTTAGCACACTGACGTCTTTTGGTTGTTGTTGGCAGAGTTCATTATTGTGCTTGCTTCCTTTTTCCAAGCTTTCCCTCTTGAGCGGTCCTTACCATTTCCTTAGTAGTTTGAATGGTAGAAATTCGATCCTTAACACTGACGATCAACCTATTTGTGACTTGTTTAATGATATCGGGTAATTCATCGAGCAAGGTTTATAAGATCTCAATGGCAATCCAATCATGTAGGGATGTGTTGTCAAAGAAAATCCTAAAGCTCTCTGCTTCATAACATGTAGTCGACATTCTGTAAACAGGACTCATTATCACCTATTCTAATAACCTTTCACTGCAAAAGGGTTCTAGGGTACTAAACCTTTGATGCAAACCAGTTCGTGATAAAGTAAATCTAACGCTTAACATAGAAGGCACTTTCCTTCATGTTCTAATGTGATATAACCACCTTATTGTGGGTAGCATTTCTAGCTATTGGGTATTTAGCCTTAATAATGGTTGCAATCTGTCTGTTGATTTCCTTGGCTAAATTATTCTTCAATCATACAACTAAAGTGGGATACTACATTGAGCTTACTTCGAAAATTTATCTTAGTCGGACTCGATTCGTTATGACCACTGAGGTCGAAATAATATACATTTTCTTAGTCATCACTGAAACGATGGTAATAATGGAAATGAAATTAATTTGTAGTGTTAGCCATACTATTTACCTAACTACCAGTGCCTTAGCAATTTGTGACTCTTCCTAATTCAAGTATAAGTCTTGTGCTTAGGGTAGTATATAGGTGTCTACTACCTTTCACACCTACTTATACTAGTCCCAAAAAAATTCTTGCCATTTCTAAGTCACTTCTGATACTATATACAATTATTAATAAATATATTTGAATGTGTCCCATGAGCACATATGATAGGTTTTTTTTCCTAAACTCCATTAGAGCTTTGTATCTTTCCCGATGCCCTATTTTTGAATATATGCCCTATCAAGCATATATTAAATTTCCTATACTCTCCGTCTAAGATCTATTTCTACTTTACCCTACTATTAGATGAGGAAGAACTTATACTAATATTAACTAGTTGTCGGAAGAATACGATTGCATGCCACTAAAATCAACAGTTTGTTGATTGAAAGTTCCGACACTACAATAGTTGAACTCAGACAAGAGCTACGCAATAACACCAAATCAAGCAATCTAAAACTATTTAATATTGGGAGCATGCAAGTGAACGTATTTGTCAAATAACTAATTAATATCTATATAGGTTCTAAGACAATTAACAAGCAAATTCGTAAGCTATATGGTATTTATTCTGTTACGCAGTTCTAACGTATAATTCCAGAAAAGATCCTTAGCCTACATACTAGCATGCATTTCTAACATTTCATATATTAGTAAACATATCAAATATGAATATTTTGGGAATCACTTCCCTTTTTGAGCTTTGGCTTACTATACGCATCACATTCTTTCCTTCGGGTACTGTTCTTTTTATGAATTTTTTTATTAATTTTACAGATCGTTAGCTTGAGTCTAGAATCACAGGAGTGTTCATCTAGTTCACTCAAACCATGACTCTAATACCAACTTCTAACGTCCCGATTTTCAACCCAATTTTTTTTCATTTTTATTTATTGAATTATATCAGAGTACATTTACATTTGCGGAAACATGATTGCAAATGCGCATATGTACATTCGAGCCTTGAAATTCTCACGGGTCAATGAGTTTCCTAAAAAACATTTATAACAACTGGGTAAGCACTAGGTTAGTGAGTTCTAGAAAATATCATTATCCCACAATACATATACAATGCATACACATAATGGCCTTCAACATAAAGATGGTCCACCCTTGGCCTTTAGCATGAAGCTAGTCCGTCCTTTTTGCCTACAACATATAGTTGGTCTACACTTTGGCCTTTAACATAATGCTAGTCTGCCCGGGTCTATTAGCCTTCATTACATGAATGGTCCGCTCTCAACTCCCTATATAATATATTGACACGTATAGCAAGTATTATTCCTACATTATAGGCGGCTATCTAGCCTAATTGCTTAAATGTATAGTACATGCTAATCCAATATTACATGCAACTAGATGAACTAGCCTAATGGCATACTACAGGGCAACTATCTCCGAACAAAAAAAGGATATATACTAGAGCATATAATATACTGAGAAAACTCACCTAGACAATGACTCAGAAGACTAATAGCTATCCCGAAGATTCTACTAGTGGATAGCACACTGAAAAAGTATTAACCTATATAACATTAACCTGTTAATTCCTACGAAGATCCGATAATGAAAACTACATCCTTTACTAATCCTAATGAATACCAAGAGTTCTATCAAATAAGGATCAGCCAGGCCGGACAGTTGGGAGGCAGGATCATTTTGGCATATTGCCTTTCTGAAATCCAACAACCTAGCCAACATGACCGTTCCAGACACCTCTCCCTTAAGTAGATCAATCAACATCATAATTGAGAAATGAAAGAAGCCATAGTGTATAGGGTTGAGAAATGAAAGAAGTCGGAGCTATCTATTTAGAGTAAGGATACACACCGCGCGTCATAGGTGTGCGCACTACACTAGGGAAATGTTGATCCATGCATCGCTTTCCATGTGTCAAAATCCATGTGGTCCATGCTACACCTTCTAGAAGGTGTGCGTCGTGCTCTTTGTGCGTGCTGTGAAAATCATGGATTTTGTAAATTCCATATCTTCTTCGTATGAGCTCCATTTTATATTTTCTTTATATCTACACATAGTTATCGACGAGATCTATAACTTTCATTTAGACTCCGTTGGCTAATTCTCACGTTAATTTTAAATTTATATTTTTAATATGCTTAGACAATTAAAGCCCATATAAAAATATAACTCTCTCATATGGATTTCATTCTCGACTATCTTTATATAAACGGAATCATATAGATAAGATCTTCGACTCTCGTTTATATTGTTTTTCCAAACAATCGACCGATTTCTATTTCGGTTTCTGCGTCGTACCATTCTATGCTGAAACTTCTAAAAATCGTAATTTCCTCTTATGAAGTCAGATTTGGATGTTCTCTATATGCACGCTCTCGGTTCTGCGAATATTACGAATTTTGTCAAGAGTATTTATCCTAAATAGTCGTATAACAAAGATGCCTATTTACGTGACTAGTTGTTTATACTATATGGTGAAAATGGGGTGTTACACATTTCTTAATGAATTCATAATCCAATTATAATCCATAATTATGTATATTTTTTTAGAAATCAAAGTCTTTTGTAGCTCTTTACATGAAGATTTTATTCTAAACTAATTATATAATATACTTTTTCTTAGTTCTTCTAAAGTAGTCTTAGAATGTTCCTATTGTCATATGGTGACTTAACCATGTATCTAATTGGTATCTTATGATATGCTCACAACATGATCATATACCAGGTCTTATGCATAATGTGACATAAATGATGGATTCATTTGTCAAGAAAATCAAATATAAATCATTTAAGCTAGTTCAAACCTCTGAGCTAGGTTCTTTTGAGTCTATCTCAAACTTAGTGCCATGTGACAATGCGAAGAATCCTCCAAAGAAATCTTTTATCATCTCTTTCAAGATATTGTAAACATATGTATAAAGATATAAAACTTTTAACGTTCATTTTATCTATCTCTATACATTTTACATTCCAAGAATGTATATTGTTCTTCCTAAGTCCTTCATCTTAGAAACATTTCCTGAGTCAAGGTGAAAAGGTCTGGCATGGTCAAAATGTAATTTCTCATGATTAAGTATGTCTCATACATATAAGATTAGAAATGTCACTATGCTTCCACTAGTTCTTAGTAAACATGCATGGTTTTATATTAAAATGATGATTGCAACCTTGAGATGTTTGCTTTATATCCATAACTGGATCTCATGGCTAATCTATATAGATATTTGCAAGTAGATGTCTATTAAGAAAAGCGGTCTTTCTTGAAATCTATATGCTATATGTCGTATTAAGAATATGATATTATAGTAAACAATATTCTTGTTGATCTAATCATAGCTATTTGTGAAAAAGGTTTGATCATAGTCAATGTCATGAATATTATGAGAACCATAGTCAATGACAAGAGTATGAGAAAATCCTTTTATAAAAAGTCCTGCTTTAAATGTGTACAATTATCCATGTAATGTATTATTTCTAGTATAATCACTTACTCCTTCTAGCTTGGCTATAGGGAGGAAGATTAATCAAGACCATACTTGATTGTTATACATGGATTATATCTCATGTTCATGACTCTAAGTCATTAATCATATCTCATGTTCCTGAAGTACTAGTCTCTTCCAAACTTTCTTTTTCAGAAAAGAGGAGCATTTCCTCTTCTAGTGTCCATTTTCTCCACAAAAGCAACAAGATCCATTTATGTGGGCCTTATTGGATTTCTTGGGATTAAAGGTATCCAATCCATACAACATGGGCCTTTTAGATTATACAAGGTTATATTTTAGCCTTACACTATTCCAGTGTTTAAACTAACAAAATATCATTGTATTTATTGGAATATTGCTTAACTGTTATATTATATATATATATATATATATATATATATATATATATATATATATATATATATATATATATATATTATGCGATACTTACTGTAAGTCAGGAATAACTATTCCTAGTTTGATGCTAGATACATCTTTAGCATCACAATGATGCCTTTACTAGGTATCATGATGTTCAGGTCTATTTCTCAAAACAAATACTTTGGGACTAGAACCTTTAAGTGTATACAATTTCATATCTCTTACGAGATTGTCTCTCAAGACATGAACTCATTCATTGAAGTGGTATTTATTGAATATTATTGTTTCATTAAGTCATTAAAGAAAATGACAAATCATGGTAATGAGAATGGATTATTTATCTACAAAATTTTAACAAATTTCATTTAGTGTTTTCAATAATTAAACTCTTTAATAATTAATACCCTTTTAGTTTCCAATAACATTAATTATCAAAGTGTCACACCCCGGCCGTCGGCGGAAGCACCGGGCTGTGTAACGTCATTTCTAGTATCATAGTTATCAACTTCCTGAAAACACATGCATTTAAAATACGTCAACATAAAGTTGGTGAGTTCACAGGTTTTGACTCCATATAAAAATAATACATTTTTCAAGTTCAAAAAGTATAGTTTTGAAAGTATCATTTTGACTCTCAAACGTTTAGTATATATATCCTAGGTATAATGGTTTACTTACTAAATAAGTGTTATACCTAAACGTTCTTTGAACGTAGAGTATAAGTATAAATGTTTGTAATTCCATACAAATTAAGTTGCTACGTATAAATCTTATCTCAATTCTATACGAGTAAAACCGCTAAGTATAAATCTATTTCAATTCTATACGAGTAAGTAGGATAAGTATAGTGGTCTACTTAATATACAGTAATATACCTACTAGATTCTTATACTTAGAATATAAGTCTTTGGGAAACTTATACTTAACATTCATACTTGTATATCGACAAAGTATAAGACTTCTAAAGTTATGCTACCATGAGTATGTAGTTGCGAATGTATGACTAAGTTTTATACCCTTGGTTATTATTACAAGGATCACATCTTGTGGTAGTACAAGGATCACATCTTGTGGTAGTACAAGGATCACACCTTGCAGTAGTACAAGGATCACACCTTGCGGTAGTTT
The DNA here is from genome assembly GCF_002870075.4 of Lactuca sativa. Classification (NCBI taxonomy): domain Eukaryota; kingdom Viridiplantae; phylum Streptophyta; class Magnoliopsida; order Asterales; family Asteraceae; genus Lactuca; species Lactuca sativa. The sequence goes on from NC_056623.2 coordinate 35,844,107, forward strand.
CCATATGCTTCATCGACGTCGGAAGGTAGTAAATTAGGCAAGTTCGTCATCCACCAAATATTAGTGGTAGCTAACAACCACGGTGGGGTTGTCACGATCACATGGGATTAACGAATACAGGTCAGAGGACTTTCACTAAGATCCCCAATCTTAGATGATGAATATAGTAGCTCAGGTAGACTTTGACGGCGTTCTATAGTTCTAACAACAAAAGCATTTTTGTGTCTAAGACCCTAAGTTACTAGGCTATGCTTTTAAACATTACCCCTAATTTCATAACATTTAGGCAGTATAACAGCAATAACTTGAAGTAAAATCAAGTTTTATCTTGACATAAAACCAACAATAACAACATATTTTATAAATTAACATATAGAATTTCCGAATATAACTTCGGAACTATATCGCACACAACATATATTGTCACACCCCGGCCGTCGGCGGAAACACCGGGTAGTGTAATGTCATTTTTCGTATCACAGTTATATAACATACATTGAACAATACTTAAAGAAAATACATACCTTTATTGATGATTGAAAGTTACATTATTGTTTTTCCTAGTATTTATTACATAGTATCTGACTATGACATACTTCTTAAAGAACAGAAAGATACTAGTAAAGCTTCTCCTGTTCGAATACATACCTGCTTTTCAAGTTCCTGAAAACACATGCATTTTAAAATACGTCAACATAAAGTTGGTGAGTCCACAGGTTTTGACTCCATAAAATAATACATTTTTACACATTCAAAAGTATAGTTTTGAAAGTATCATTTTGACTCTCCAACATTAGGTATAATTGTATACTTATCAATTAAGTGTTATACCTAAACATTTCTTAATCTTAAGGTATAAGTAGGGGAAAACTTATACTTAACATTAATACTTGTATACGACAAGGTATAATGTTTCTAACAATTTGCTACCATGAGCCTGTAACCGCTGCTATGACATAATACCTCTGATAGAACAATACACTCATGATTTACGATGAAAACAAATACACTCATGATTTAACATGACAAACAACACCGTACGCTTCATCGACGCCGGAGCAATAACAAATAAAAGGATAGTTCATCACTTGTTTTTGGTTGACTGTAGCTAACAGTCACAAGTGGGGTGGTCAGCCCGTATACTAATTATACACGACTTCCTCGCTCACACGGTATTAACGGTTACAGTTCAGAGGATTTTCGTTAAGATCCCCAATCTTAGTTGATGAATACAATTACTCATGTAGACTTTGACGGCTTCCTATAGCTCTAACAAAAAAAGCATCTTCATGTCTAAAACCTTAAGTTACTAGACTTTGCTTTTAAACATTACTCCTAACTTCATAATATTTAGGCATATAACAGCTATATCTTGAAGTAAAAACTAGGTTTTATCTTGACCTAAAACCAATAATAACAACATATAACGTTTCTAGTTTTATCTTGACATATAAATAACAATAACAACATATCTAGTTTTATCTTGACATAAAACTAATAATAACAACATTTAACATATCTAGTTTTATCTTGACATAAAACTAATAATAACAACATATAACATATCTAGTTTTATCTTGACATAAAACTAATAATAACAACATATAACATATCTAGTTTTATCTTGACATAAAACTATTAATTGCAACATACTATATAACTTAACATATATGTAACGACCGAAAAATACAACCAATTTTAACTTTTCAAAAACAGCTCGATTCCATTAAATCTTTACAAAAAGGTTTTCAATACAAAACATTTAACGTATTCCCAGAATCACATTACTACAAAATCATGAGGAGCGGTACGATCACGCCTTCACCTTGCCACGGTCTCCTGAAGAACCTGAAAAACATAAAACCACAACTGTAAGCCCGAAAGCTTAGTGAGATATCCCCAAAATACCAACCACATACACTATACGCATAACATGCCACAACATATCAGATCACAGAACAGCCATGCACTTCGGGTCTACTGTGTGACTGGTCCGCCGCACCGGCCTACAGTCCACCTGGTCCACCCTCTGAGTCTAGCCACATACATCGAGTCTACAGTGTGATTGGTCCGCCCGCACCGGGCCTTCAATCCACTTGGTCCACTCTCTGAGTCTACAGTATGACTGGTCCGCCCACACCGGGCCTTCAGTCTGCCTGGTCCACTCTCCGAGCCTCGGCATGTCTGGTCCGCCCTCTTGGGGCCTACAGCCTATCGGACCGCTCGCTGGGCCTTCGGAACAACCGGTCCGCACTGGGTATCTTGGCCTACAGCACAAAGCAGGATCCGCCTCAACCCAACTCCAGTCCAAACAACCATGTGCACATATACATACAATCATATAGCAGTTCACAGTCAACAAGCAGATCAAACAAATCACATAACATATCATCATCCTAACCAGGATACTGACCTAACAGGTCACTAACATAGCATCTCCCTATCTCTCAGGATACCGATCTCAATCAGGTCTCTAACATATACCATCCTAGCTTACAGGATGCAAACATATCAAAGCAGTAACATAATAACAACTACCCGGATCTCAATCCGATAAGGGCCAGCCTTGGTGCCTTAGACCCTGTTGATATAGTGAGGATAACTCACCTCGAAACTGTCGGCTGAAAGGATAAGATCCCGCTGCTCCAATCTCCGACACGAACTCCTCCACTGAACACCAAAACACTCAACTCTATAAATACCCTTAATTACCAAAATACTCCTGAAAGACCACTGGTCAACCTTTGGACAAGGTTAAAGTCAACCCATGACTGACTCTACTCGCTGAGTCAACCCTATGACTCGCCGAGTCCCCATACTCAGAACTTCCCTCAATTCGCGACCTAACTCGCCGAGTCACCCCGAGACTCGTCGAGTCCAACAACTCTGAGTCCACTCGCCCACAACTCACTGAGTCATCCCTTGACTCGCCGAATCTCGACTCAACCAGAAAATATTGGGACTCTTCGACAAGACTCGCCGAGTCCAAGAACAGACTCACTGAGTCTAAGGCTATCTTCAACCTACTCGCCGAGTTGTTCATACAACTCGCCGAGTTCCAGGCCATCTTCATCCAACTCGCCGAGTTGTTCTTCCAACTCGTCGAGTTCCAGCTCATCTTCAAGCAACTCGTCGAGTCCACCCATGTGACTCGACGAGTACCATCTGTCTGAATCCATACAGAAGCACTCCAGGCCATGCAATTGATCCAAAACATAGATCTAGCCTCCTACAACCCATCCATCACGTAAAGTGGCAAACTTTACGTGAATCCAAAGAGATCTAAACCTTTAACACTATAGAGCTAGGGTTTGGGACATGATAGCTTCACTACACACTTGAACACAGGGACTTTCAGGCATTCCAACCCTTCTCCAATTCAGATCTGAGGTAGCAACCTCAGATCTAACCTCTAAACTCCAAAACACCAAAAGATAAGCTCCCACAAACCCCATAATGAAGAATCCATAAGAATAACAGCCCAAGGACGAGATATTACCTCAAAAGAACACCCAAACTGCAATGGAACTCGAATCCAAGCAAAACCCATTGCTCCAAGCCTCTTCTTCTTCAAGATATCTTCAACAACCACCTCTCTAAGCTCCAAATCACCCAATAATGGGTTTCTCCACGAATTTAGGGTTTCTGGGACTCAAGGGGGTGATAAGGAGGCTGGGGAGGAAACATAATGTTCCTTATATATGGATCAACTTCCGGATTTAGGGTTTTCTCCATTCAGCGCCTACTCGCCGAGTCCAATCCACTGACTCGCCGAGTCGGCCACTTAACACGCGAACAAGTCGCGACTCTACTCGCCGAGTCTATCTTTCTCATATTACCCTTTTAGCCCTTCAACTCTACTCTTGCTATTCCGGGATGTTACAATATAAAACTTCCGAATATAACTTCGGAACTATATTGCACACAAAATATATATATAGAATCCTAAGTATAACTCAAGATCTACATTAATATACTAATATAACAATAACATGTTAACAACGTTACAATAGTACGCTTATCACATTAGTTTACAAAATCACATTACATGATTGGCATAATCACATGTGATTGTTTATTGACCTAATTTTGACGGGTGTTATATATATATATATATATATATATATATATATATATATATATATATATATATATATATATATATATATATATAGAATCCTAAGTATAACTCAAGATCTACATTATTATAATAACATGATAACAAGTTGATAATAGTTGTATATATTCAAATATTATATTTAAAATAACTATATCCCAATTAATATAACTATGTACGTTGATATTAATATACCATCATATAGACATAATAGTAACGTATATACAATATTTAGCATGCGTTTTCCCCCAAAAATATTAGAAAGTGGGGCCTTGAAACTCACTCTATTAGCGTGATCTATAGAATCTAAACGGACAGAGGCTCGTCGTTGTCAGGCTCAAGAAGTAAAACTGCCTTTGTAAATGAGAGAAAAAGAAAGTGGAATATGTAAGGATTGAATGAGCTTTCATCGCTATTTATAGGTTGGTTTTGGCCCATTCACGTCGTGAACATGATAGGTTCACGTCGTGAACTTCCATGAGTTATCCGGTAGCTTTAACGTGTGTTATCTAGCCCCGTTTCATGTCTTTTAGAGTCCTCACATCGTGAGAAAACCTTGCTCACGTCGTGAGTTCAGTCAGGTTAGGGTTTCTGACAGCGACATCTTCGAAAGGCCATAACTTTTGCATACGAACTCCGTTTTTGACATTCTTTATATCCACGCGTAGGTATTTAGGAGTAATACAACTCTCTTTTAGATTCCAATAGCTAATTATAAGCCTATTTTAAATTCCTCTTATTATAGAGATTTATAGAGTTCGGTTTATCATAACTTCTTCACGCGAAGTCAGATTTAGATGTTATCTATATTTTTGGAATCGTATGGACGTATACTTTGATTTATAGTCTAAAGTATGTATGAAAGTTAATATTTTTATTATAATTATTATGAAATACATAGTAAGTTTACTACATTACTAGTTTAACAACATCACATTACATGATTGGTATAATCACATGTGACAATTATTGACCTATTTTGAATAGTGTTACACAAAGTCTAGGATCCAAGTTACAAAAAAAATAAATGGTTAGGTATCCTTTATCCCATCCATTTGAATCCAACCCAGTAGATATTGATTATCAATTATATCTTACTATATAATTCCTATATTTATGGGATCACTAATAGCAAATTTAATTAGACATGTTTGATCCCATATATGCCAATGATTTCCCTTTCTTAGGTATCCTTTATCACAAAAGATTTCCAATCAGATCATCCAATTTGAAAAAAGTTGTGTAATCAGTCAATAACTTGGTTATAGAAATCCCGAATACACCCCGACCATCAAAAGATAGCACTAAGCGATTAGGTATCCTTTATCCCACTAGTGTATACAAGAAATGTGTGAGTGCTCTTCAAAATGGATTGCATTGATTTGAGGTTTGTATGAGGTCTTTTGATGTTTTATTATTCTATTTTTAAAAACATATGATATGATGGTTATTACATGTATATAATAAGCAATGGTACCCTTTTTCAAAAGATCATTTTTAAAGGTTCTATATAAAAGGTAATTTTTATATAATTTGACATGATTCAATTTTTATAACCGGTATTAAGATTGAGTGCATTTGAACCTTTTATATCTTTAATAAAAATTCCTTTTATTACTTATATATTTTGATTTTGTATAAGTTACAAAAATCACCATTTTAAAACTTACAATTGAGTATTTCAAAATTTGTGGTTATTAACGTATTTATAAAACCGAATTTTATTTTAAAAAAATAACTTGTTACATCTTATGTTCACAATATAAATTTTGAAAGCTAAACTCCATGTGATGTTTATTTTGTCCAAAATTATTTTAGCATGTGAAAAACTAATTTATCAACCACACATATTAATTGCATAAAATAAACAACACAAACATGCATAAAAATATGTGTGCATATACATAACCAACTAATGATAATTTTGTGAGCCAACACAAACGATGCCAAGTCCATTCCTAAAGGGACATTTAAAGGGACCAAAATTCTTCTTGTAATGTTGTTGTAGAAGCTCTCGCTTAAGTAAGCATCCATTGCTTGCAAAAGATTGAAAAGGCTTCTTAAATACACTAATTTTAAAACATGCAACACTTTTCAGAGAAGGCTGCAGAAAAGGTTGCAATATGTCTAACAACTCCAAGGGAAGCTGCCAATAGGAACACCTTTTGCAACCGTTTGTAGAAATGTTGCCTCTGCCCCTGTACACTTCATAACCTCGAACAATGCCTTCATGTCTTTAAAAAAATGGCTCCAAATTCGTTTCTTGTTATATTTTTGTAAAAATAAATTATTTCTAAAAACTAATCTATTACTTACAAAAATAAACCAAAAAAACTAATCTATTTAATTTATTACATACCATATGTATAAATAAATTAACACAAGCATTTTTTATAACTTAAAAAACAAACAAAACAACACAAAGATCGTTGTCTAGTTTATGCACATCATAGATATCAACATACACATAGAACAAACTTTGTTTTTCTAAGAATGGACTCCAAAGTGAAGACAATTACAAAGTCCAAGATCAGTCTGAGATGAATCCTAGACCCCGTTTGATAGTTTTTTACTAAGAAAGTGCTGAATGAGAAACGTTTACCAAGGAGTACAAAAACAAAAACTTTATATTTGGTGGATTGTTTTCATTGAGCAATCACTTAAAGGAGTACAAAAAACAAAAAACAAAAAACAAATAAAAATTCAAATAAAAACTAGATTTAACATTAAGGCCACATCAAACTATTATAACCAATCTCTCTACTAAACATGGGAACAAAAGGCCTTCACAGATAAAAATTATGTAGGAGCAAAATTGTCCAAAGCAAGAGAATTACCAACTACCTTGTGAAAGAAAAATCGATTGTAGCCACTTCAAACTACCAACAACACATCCAAGCCATTTACATATAATGATATATCCCATCATATCCTTTCCATTTACATATAATGATATATCCCAACACATCCAACAGTTACATCCAGCTATATCAATTCCACATATGCTTACAATTCATCACAGTCCATCAGAAGTGAGACAAATAGTACAAACATAAAAAAATAACAATTAATATAGCTTCCTATTAGCTTATGAGTACCACCACTCGTTTAGTAAAATTTGAGAGATTAGGAGAGAAGCAGCGTAGGTAGAGGAAATTATCCCCAAAAGAAAACCATTGTCTTTTTCTTTCTTCCTTACTCAACCAACAGATACAAAAGAAAAATGAGAACATAGGAACATATGGATTTTGATTTGATTTCAGATGGTTGATTGATGGCGAGAAGATAATGGAAGTGATTTCAATTCAGATGGTTGCGTTCTTATTGCTGCTGTTGGAGATATAAACACAAATGAGAAGGGGAAACATACCTGCAATTAAAAACAAGTGAGGAGGTAATTCATCGATCGATCTAGAGAGAAGGAGAGGGTGCAACTATTAGTCAGGTGCGATCGATTTTAAGAAAGCAAAGAGGGTGTTGGACCGATTGATTTGGTGAATCCATCACGAACGAGACACAAAGGGGTGTTGGATCGATTATTCGGTGAATCCATTACGAACAAGACGCAAATAGGTGTTGGATCGATTCTTCCTGTTGGGATACAATACACACGCACACGTACAAAGATACACACGCAAGGGCAGAAGTGGAATACAACCTCTTCCTTTCTCAGTCAGTCGATTCCTTCTTGCTTACTGGGCCAGACTTCAATTTCCGATTTAGAAGGTTTAACAAACAGCTTTAGCTGACCGAGTCACCCAAAAATGTCTGACCGGACTCGGTCAGACACATATCAAACAGGGCCCTAGTGTTAAAGTGTTTTTGAGTCATTAATGAGAATTAATTGTTACAAGTACTATTTTGTTTTGTTCATATTGTCTTGTAGTATAGTACGCGAGACAAGATCAACAACGACTATGTCAGTGTGTTGATCTTTAGAAGTCTAGCAGTTCAAACTTACTTTATTATATTTTTCTTGTAGTTACTCCTTGACTATTTAAGGAGTAGTCATATTTGTATCAAGTGTGGAACATGCACCTTTTTCACATCTATCAATAATTATTCAGTAAACGATTCTCTCTTATATTCTTCTTGTTTTTTTAATCAATTTACATTGTTCACACTTGTTAATCATTTACACTTTGAGCACTTTGTTGATTAAATTAATTCCAATACAAGAATGGGTAACCAGACTTGTTTGGATCTCTATTATTATCAGACATTGATCTTAAGTTAACTCAAGGTTTGAGTTCTCAAACCTTGTCTACGCACCCCTTTAGCATTCACATAAAGACGACTTATAATTTCACATGGCTTTCACTAACCTATCATAACCACTAGCTTATACATCCCTATCACAACCTCTCATTTGTTATTTCGCACAACCATTCACTATCCACTCATATTATTAAGTATGATAAATATATTATTAAATCAAGTAACAATCATATTGTACAACTATATTAAATACATCAAAGACAGCACACATAGCAATTAAGCATGTAGAATACTTGTGTTTATTTGTAAGCAGAAAGTAACTATGCACTCACAAGTTAAAAGCAGATCACTTGTGATTTCGGTAGCGCTTCGCCTTGAGACTTCTCAAAGACCTAAACATATAACACTAAGTATTAGTATAGTCTCATAATCCTAGCGTCTATATTAATAGTCTAGATTCCTCAATAATCCCAATGAATACAGAGAGTTCTATCAAATAAGGATCATCCAAGTAGGACAGTTGGGAGGCAGGATCATTTCGGCATATAGCCTTTCTGAAATCCAACAACCAAACCAACATGTCCATTCTAAACACATCTCCCGTAAATAGATCAATCAACATTATGACTTAGAATTACTGATAAATCTTATTTATAGGTTTATAATAATGGTTATGACTTATAAATATATATTACACTGAAAAATCAGGATGAGTGTAATTAAACATAGAGAGATTTCCTAGACAAAAGTCCAGAAATTGTACTCATAGAGCTTCTATTTGCTAGCTACTACTACTTTAGGGATCACAGGGTTTTGTCACAGACTGAAAATAAGGGAAAATAGGCTAAAATCGAAAGCAACTCGAGAGAGAAGAACTTGGGAGGTGTGGGAAGAAAATGAGCCATTGGAGCCTATTCATAGGAGATTTATGGGGTGCAAGTTGTGCATTTTAAGGTGACGTCTCCCCAGCCGCTTTGTGCCATGTTTCGGCGTCTCTGTGATCCACATTTTAACCTTATAGAAGCGCACGTCGCGCACCCGGCGTGGCATAAAACGCAGATTTTGTAAATTCTGTAACTTCTTCATACAAAATCCGTTTTTGACATTCTTTATATCATCGGAAAGATATCGACGAGATCTACAAATTTCCTTTTGATTACAACATCTAATTATTATTTTATTTTTCATCCACACTTTTATATAATTAAATGATTTTGCTACAATCGTAACTCTCTCGTACAGACTCCATTTTTAGCATACTTTTTCTAATAACTTTTATCTTAAAGAGTACTATGATTTTCCTTTTTGTGATTTTAGCTAAAGGTCAACAACTTTTTTTGTAGCTTTTTACATCACACATTCCTTGTGAACGACTGACTTTTATATCTTACTAAAATTATATTTAATTCATAAGGAGTCGGATTTCTACGAAAGTTAGATTTTCAGAATCGGGACAACGTTTACTTTCTATATATATATATATATATATATATATATATATATATATATATATATATATATATATAGGGTTAGGTTATTTTGTTTTCACTATCTATTGTGTGCCCATATGATTGATTCTGGACCAATCATTTTAGTTATTTTAAGAAAGTAATTAATACATATTACATGTTGAAGATATAATAGGTATTAATTACATCTTCAACATTTAATATGCATTAATTACTTTCTTAAAATAACTAAAATGATTGGTCCAGAATCAATCATACGGACACACAATAGATAGTGAAAACATTTGAACCAAACTCTCTCTCTCTCTCTCTCTCTCTCTCTATATATATATATATATATATATATATATATATATATATATATACATATGTTTTGGCGCACTCATTTTTACGATTTATAGACGATTCGGTTTATTTTTCATATTTTTCTTAATACGAAATATATATTATATAGTTTGTAGTGCACATGACTACAAATTTTCCTATTCAAAGATTTTAATTTTAATAATTATTACTTATTATGTGTAGCCCGAATTTGTAGGTGTTACACTTCGTGAGATGATGTTATAATTTTTAGAAGTTTCAGCATGACATTATGCAACTCAGAAACTGGAATTGAAATTAGTTAATTGTTAGTAAAGAAATCTAAATAGGAGTTGAAGATCTCCTCAATACCTATCCGTCGATATAAAGACAGTTGAGAACGGATAACGTGCGAAAAAGTTATGAATTTTTAACGGACTTTAATAGTCTAAGTCTATTAAAAATATAACTTCAAAAAAATAAATCAAAATTAGTCAACAGAGTCTAAACAGAAGTTGTAGATATTGTCGATAGCTACGCTATATGTAAATGCATCGAAAACGGAGATCATATGAAAAAGATATAAATTTTTTAAAGAACAGAAAATCCTCGAGTGCACTTGCGCACAATTACAGGGTGGGTTGCATGCACTGACACTCCACCTATTATCACCCACGTGTCACGTGACTCCTGGAGCAACGCCACTTGCCACGATGAAATGTGCATTACACACCGTCCATACGCACAACGTGCACTTTGATTTATGCTATAAATACCCTGCAGTGCCTCATTCGAATCTCACACCTTCCCTACGTTTTACTCTCGATTCTCATAATATTGGTCAAAAGTTTCCTTAACTATAGTCTTCGGCAAAGCCCTATGGTGTTAGATAGTCGGTGAATAGATGTTCCTGGTTAGAGTTTTGTCTGCATAATTATCGGTTTTCATGCATAAAGCTCTATAAGTTAAGTTACACTTATTTTATTCAATTGTAACTTTTAATTATAGTGATAGTTGTTATTATGAGCCTATAATTAATATTTATCATTAGGATGACTTTTTCAACCCTCATTTTGGAGCTTATGTTCTATTGAAATAAAAAAAACATCTATAAATATGTAAATTCATCATTCTTCAAACCCTTTCCATATTAATATTTGAAAAAAAATCCACGAAAAATGTGCATCTTAAACACATTTTTCGTCAAAAAACAAAAAAAACAAAATTTGATTTTTTTTTTCAACGTATCACCTTCTATATCAACATATTAGACAATTAAAACGCTTTAAAAGAAATATCTAGAAAAGTTAAAAAAATGTGTTATATGAACAAAAGCAAATGTGCATAATCTTTCAACCCTTGTTTTAAAGCTTATCTTATATCAAAATAAATAACTAAAAATATGTAAATTTATCATTTATTAACCTATTTTCATATTGATATTTGAAAAAAAAGATATTTTTTATGTAAAACGTGCACCATATACACATATACACATATGAAAATATGCATATATCCACATCTCATATATGCTCATTAATGTATAGATGAAAAATTATCTTAATAAGTTATGACACTGCTATAGCACGCGATTTGTTGAAAAAAAAATAAAAATATATGTTTTTCTACTCATGTGTATATGGCGTACATTTTAGGTTATATGCAGAAAAATACCAAATATCGGTATGGGTTAAGGAAAAAGAATGATTTTTTATATATTTGTAGTTATTTTTTCGATAGAAAATAAGTTCTAAAAAAATATTTTTCCAAATGAGGTGCATATGATGCACATGATATCTTTTTTTAATATCAATATAAAAGAAGTTAAAAATGTTGAACTTATGTATTTATATATATATATATATATATATATATATATATATATATATATATATATATATATATATATATATAAGATAAACACTAAAACAATGGTTGAGAAGTGTTCCTAATGATCTTAAAAAGGCTAGTGATCCTTATGGATCCAACACGCACGCACGCATACACACACACACACACATATATATATATATATATATATATATATATATATATATATATATATATATATATATGAGTTAGGTTTAAATGTTTCTACAGTCTATTGTGTGTATGTAGGATTGATTCTAAACCAATCATTTTAGTTATTTTAAGAAAGTAATTAATATATATTAAATATTAAATATTTAATTAATACTCATTATATACAATAACCTGACCCATATATATATATATATATATATATATATATATATGTGTGTGTGTGTGTGTGTGTGTGTGTATACACGTACACACACAAGATTATAACTTGTGGAAACAACGGTAGGTATCTTCAAAAAATTTATTATATATACAAAAAGTAATATTAAATGGCAACAACCGGATGGCCTGAAATAATAAATAATGATTATTTAATTATATATAAAAATTTAAAAATAGTTTGAAAAAGTAAATACAAACCACTCGAAAAACTTCATTTTGGCAAATTGAAAAATAACAACTGTTAGAGGAAGGTTGTTATGCTTAGCAAGAAAATCAGACATGCGGTTGGCATTCCGACCCCATAATATTACTTAAAGCTTAGTATCCTTGAAAAAATAAACAAATATTGGAGAAACTACAAAAAGTAGTTGTATTATTTGAATGTAAGACCGGTGTATACTCTAAATCTTGAAGCTGCAAGAACATTTTGTGTTAATATTTATGGAGCCACAAATGGTAAGCCATTTAAAGATCAAGGGCTAAATTGTAATTATCAGCAAATTCTATTTCAGTTTAATGTGTGAAGTAAAAGTTGGCAGTCACTATTATCAATTGTAGATGCTTGGTAAACATCTTCTCAGATTTAATGTTGTTGGAGAAAATCAAGGAAGGAAGATTTACTCTTCTTAAATTGGCTATAATATATCTCTATATATTGAAGTGTGTTACATCAAAAGGAAAAACTCAGAGCAACAAATAAATACAAGATATAAAATATAGAGTAAGGTAGTTCCTTTTGTTTAGAGCCTTTTGTTCAGCACCCAAAAATATGAGTGATACTTTACATTGAGTGATCAGATTACAAGTACAATTTAGCCTTATATAATTATAATTTTCTTGGTGATAATAAAATTACCTTTCTCAAATTCGGCCATGGGTTTAGGTTAGATTATACCGAACTACATTAAATAGTATGTTCCGATTTTAAGATTTTTAGTTTGAAGTTTTTCAATAGTTTTATTCTGTATGTGTTACATAAATCATTTATCATTTTGTCCGCAGTTGCTTAGCTTATTTTGTTGTATTCCCCACATTTGATGATTTGCATTATCTTGATCAGAGGTATCCATAGTATCAAATTAAACTACTTGTCTAATAATATCTAGAAAGACATCAAAATATAGTGTTAAATATATGCATATGCTTTTTTATTTCCTGGTCACTCCAAAAGCATTTTTGAATCGCGTTTTTATCTTTTATTAGGTTATCACGTGTGGAAAACACGGTTGATATCGTCAAAAAAAAAACTATTATATAGAAAAAAAATAATATTAAATGTCAACAAAAGGAGATTTGAAATAATAAATAATGATTATTTAATTATATATAATTTTAAAAAATGGTTTGAAAAATAAAATGCAAACCACTCAAAAACATCACGTTGGCAAAAAGAATAATAGCAACTATGGTAAGGTTGTTACGCTTAGGAAGAAAATCAAGTGTGTTGTAGGCACTCTGACCCCACAAGGTTACTTAAATTTTAGTATCCTTGAAACAATAAACAAATATTGGAGAAACTATATAAAAATAGTTGTATTATTTGTATGTTAGACTAGTGGATACTTTAAATCTTGAAGCTGCAAGAACATTTCGTGTTAAGATTTGTGAAGCCACGTATGAGAAGCCATTTAAAGATCAAGGACTATAATTGTAACTATCAACAAATTCTATTTTTGTTTAATGGTGTGAAGTAAAAGTTGGTAGTGATTGTTATCATTTGTTGTCTAGTACACACAAGAGTCATAGAAGCTTGTTAAACATCTTGTCACATTTAATGTTCTTGGAGTAAATCAAGGAAGGAAGATTTACTCCTCTTAAATTGACGACAATATATATCTATATATGGAAGTGTGTGGTATCAAGAATAAAAACACAGAGCCATAAATAAATACCAATAGAAAATATACTGTAAGGTATTTCCTTTTGTGTAGAGCCTTTTTTTAGCACCAAAAATACAAGTGATACCTTAGGATAAGTGATCAGATTGATTACAAGTGTAGTTTAGTCTTGTATGATTACAATTTTCCTGGAGATGATAAAATTTCCTCTCTCTTGTTCGTCTATAGATGTAGGTCGGATTAGACCAAAACACGTTAAATACTGTGTTCTGATTTTACAATTTTTAGTTTGCAGATTTTTTGTAGTTTTTTTCTGTGTGTTACAGAGATCATTAATCTTTTTTTCTGAAGTTTCTTAACTTCTTTCGTTGTTTTCCTAACATTTTCTGTTTTGCTTTATCTTATTCTGAGGTATCCATAGTACCAAAGTCAAAAATGTGTCCAATAATATCTAGAAAGACATCAAAATATAGTGTTATGATCATAAAAATGATTAATTTGTTATCCAAAAAGTAAATTATGATGTTATATAATAAATGTTAATATTATATGAACTAACCGGACGAGTTGGACTTTACGATTTTGTTCGAAATAATCAAATTAAAGTCGACAAATTCAAATTCATGTGAGGATCTAGAAAAGTTTTCACAATCTCTAACATTTCTATCACGGTAAAAGCTAAGTTTTCTTTCTGGAACAACATACTTAAATTTTGAAGTCTTTTTTTCCATAGTTGGTTTCTTGACATGTAACGACACAATTTTTACAAAGAAATTTTCATTTTCAATTAACTAAACCAACCTCATAAACCATAGATTCCCAAAACATTTGTTTTCCAAATCACATTTTACATCATTGTTTTTCCTTTTGAAAACATCAGAGGGTCCCAAACATACTAAAAAGAGAGATGGAGTGCACGCCGCTTCATCACGCCCTGCCCTTGCCCTTGGGCTCAGTAGTACCTGAAACAAATCAACAACTTGTAAGCAAAATGTTTAGTGAGTTTCCCAGAGCATACCATACGCAATCACATATACATATCCTGATAGCAGATAAAGCTACAAAACATACCACAGAAATCAAGTAATACGATTCAGCAAGAATGTCATGGGCTACCCCACATGGTCTTTACCTAGGACTTCCATGGGCTACCCCACATGGTCTTATATCTAATGTCATAGGCTACCCCACATGGTCTTTACCTAGGAATGCCACGGGCTACCCCACATGGTCTTATATCCAATACAACGGGGTTGCCCCGGGGTCTTTCATGCCAATATAATAACACATAACATATCAATTAATGAAAGAATGGCACACACATAACATGTTCACATAATGGGCCGACCTTGGTGCCTTAGACCCATAGGTATGGTGAGAAGACTCAGGGGACACGAATGTTGAACTGACACTTTGCGACCAAATATGCCCCACGTGCTGCTCCAACTCAACTACCAAAAAGTGTCATACCAAAACTAGTCATTATCCCCCCCCCCCCCCCCAAAGTCAACCCCGGTCAACTTCAGTCAAGGTCAAGTCAACAGTCCATGTTGACCCTAACTCGCCGAGTTTCTCGGGATATAGCCCACTCGCAGAGTCACCGGGGTGGCTCGTCGAGTTACTAGTTGCGACTCGACAAGATCACATGCATCATCAGTTGGGGAAAACCTTAACCGACTCGCCGAGTTGTTCCTTCAACTCGTCGAGTCTACTGCAATCTTCATCGAACTCGCCGAGTTGTTCATCCAACTCGTCGGGTCCAGTCCTATCTTCATATGACTCGCCGAATCAACCTTGCGACTCACCGAGTCCCTACAGTCCTTAAGCCGAACAGACTCTTTTAAGCCATGCAGTGGCTCCAAATTACAGATCCAAGCTTCTAAGGCCTTCTTTTCACATAAAGTTGCAAACTTTACGTGCATGCATGGCTAAAAAGACTCTTAATGTCAAATCCAAACTCACAATGTGGTTTCACACTCAAGGAAGGCTTCACTCAAGGCCAAGCTCAGAGCTTTATGACTCTAGATGTAACATCCCAGAAATTCAGAAGTAGAGTTGAAGGGCTAAACGTGTAAATAAGAAGGTCGACTCGGCGAGTCTATGGTTAGACTCGGCGAATCGAGTCGCGTGATAAGTGACCAACTCGGCGAGTCGCATGGGTGGACTCGGCGTGTTGGTGCTGTGTGGAGAAAACCCTAATTCTGGGGGTTGAGCCCTATATAAAGAACATAATACCCTCTCCCCAACCTCTTTACTCTCCCTTGAAGTCTAGAAACCCTAACTTTCGGTTGTGAGAGAGTTGGAGAGCATTTGGAGCCTTTGTGGAGGGAATCTTGGGGAGAAATCGAAGAACAAGAAGGTTGGAGCAAGGGGCTTTGCAGGGATTTAGCTTTTTCATCAGTTGGAGTTTTCATTTGAGGTAACAATCTGTTGTTTGAGCTTTTGTGCATCTAGATCTATCATTTGTGGGGTTTTTGTGGCATATATGAGGTCCATCTCAAGTTTGGTGTAAGATCTGAGGTTGCCACCTCAAATCTAGGTTGTTAATAATCCAGAAAGCCATAAAGTCTATGCTCAAGAGTTGTTGGTGAAGTTCTTTTGTCCCAAACCCTAGCCTTAGAGTATATTATGCTTAGATCTCTTTGGATTCACGTAAAGTTTGCCACTTTACGTGATAGATGGCTTGTAGAAGAGTAGATCTATGGATTTGGGACCCTGCATGGCTTGGAAAGTCTCTATATGGGTTAAGAGCTAGTGGTACTCGGCGAGTCACATGGGTGTACTCGGCGAGTTGCATGAAGATAGGCAGAAACTCGGCGAGTTGGAAGAACAACTCGGCGAGTTGGTTGAAGATAGCCTTGGACTCGGCGAGTCTGGTCTTGAGGTCCTAACCTTTTCTGGTTAAGCTGAGAATCGGTGAGTCAAGGGATGACTCAGTGAGTTGAGTACGATTTGACTCAGGGGTGTGGGACTCAGCGAGTTGATTCGTGTTATGGGAGTTTCAGAGCATGGGAACTCGACGAGTCAGTGGGTTGACTCGACGAGTAGAGTCAGTCAGGAGGGTTGGCTTTGACTTTGACTTTGACCAAGAGTTGACTAGTTGACTTCTAGGGGTATTTTGGTTGTTATTGGTATTTATTGGTTCGATGATTCAGTGGTGGAGTTCGTGACGGTGGTCGGAGCAGCATGATCTTGTTCTTCAGTCGGCAGTAGCAGGTGAGTCTTCTCACTATCCGAGTTATAACGAAGAAGTTATGACCTGTCGAAGTTTCGCGACAAAACCGGCACTGTGCTGAATGTCGTAAAAAGTGAGTTTTCGATAAACTATTTTTTAGCCATAGTGATCTAAATGAAAGTCGTAGTATTCGTTAAACCGAGAAGTTCAATAAAAAGAACGCCCAAATCTGACTTCGTATGAGGAAGTTATGATTTTTCGAAGTTTTAGCTTAGCAGTAGACAGCTAAAAACTCGAATTTTAGATCAAGCGATTTTTAGCCGACACAACCTAAACGAGAATTGAAGGTCTCGTCATTAGAAGCACAACGGTAAAAAGTCTGACGAAAACGGACGTCAGATGAAGAAGTTATAAATTTTTAACGGATTTCCTGTCCCGGTCTGTTAAAAATAATAATATAAAATTTAAAGTCAAAATTAGCCGACGAAGTCTAAACGGAAGTTGTAGAGTGTAATATTAGCTACGCATGCATATAAAGAACGTCAAAAACGGAGCTCGTATGTGAAAGTTATGGATTTTAGAAGATTTGGCGCGAAAATCGAGAAAATTCGCATAGTCACGAGTTGCCACGTCACCCTCGCTGAAAAAGTGTCACGTGTGCTGCTGAGTCACCGAAGTTGCTGAGTCATGCGAAGCCACGTGTCGGATTCTAATTTGACCGAAGGGAGGTCCAATCCAAGGCTAGCATATGGACCGAGCCTCGCATAGCCTAGCTCCGAGTCTCGCATACCCTAGCTCCGAGCCTCGCATGTGTGATACGACTCCGCGGTCCAATTAGTGAGTGCCACCGAGACCCTCGCACGTGCTGACCACCTGCGCACCGGAACCAATTTCGGACACACGCCTCGGTCCAGTCATAGACTGCGAGCGAGCCCTCGCATGCGCAGACCATGTGCGAGCCACCCCCTGCGAAGCCTCTCAGCCGTCGGATCAGAAGACTCTCAACCCTTGGATCAGGACTTCGGACCCTATAAATAGAAGGGTACCTGCGAACGCTCTCGGTTACTTTTGGAGTTTTTCCATATTTAGCCCCTCCCTTCATATTTTCTTCATCTTAGAATCCCCCAAAGCCCCGGTATCGATTGTAAAGCCCGGAATACGCCAAGAAGTGCCCGAGAAGCCCAGAAAATTTATTTTTTCGGTTTCGAAGCCCGACTTTTGCAAAGTCCGGTTTCTCAATAAAACTCCCGGTTTTATAAGAAACGATCGTTTTTGGAAACGAATTGTTACCCGATTATCACCAAATCATGTGAGTGTATAGTCACTTTCATTTTACACATAAATATGAAATATTTACCTTATAATACGTGCTATGTGTAAATATATTAATTGTTTATTCGAGGTGATTATTGTGTTGATGTTTTAGACAAGTTTTAAACTGTATAAGTATTTTTATCTACAAATATGTTGGGTAGAACATGGGTAGATAGTGATGTGTGATAAAATAAAATTGACGAGAGGCCTCGATGAGTTTTGAGATCCAGTCATCTAGCGGAGTTTGGATGACAACCACAGACTTTCTAGACAGTCCAGTGGGAAACATTAGCAGGTCCGCAACCTGTTGGTGTTAATGAACTGAGAGTGTTCATTCGTTGTACTCCATCCCCTCATGGTTGCCTTTAGGACATGTATGGCTGAGGAAACCCCTTAGCAGTAGTATCCATCCCGATGATATTCTTTAGGCTAGGTCCCTTGTGAAAAGTGTTTAGGGACGTAAAGTGAGGATAACGGGAACGGGTAATCAGGTTTATTGTTGATTGGTGAACTTAATAATTTTATTATTATTGTGGGTTGAAACCCCTATATGCTCACCAGGCTCCCAAGCCTTACCCACTCATCTTTTTATGTTACAGGTAGTGGACCCCGAGCATAGTCGGAGGATAACGAGAGATTTTTGGATTATAGGCCAGTAGTTGTAAATAACTGTTGAAAGGCTTATAATGTCTTGTTTATGCTTTTGATCTGTATCGGAACATGACATCCCGAGGTTTTGATATATATATATATATATATATATATATATATATATATATATATATATATATATATATATATATATATATATATATGGAAAACATATACCTTCTTAATGAAGGGTTTTGATAAACTTTTATCATATGTTGTTTGGGGACCAATTCTACAACATCTTTTAAAAAGATTTCTTTGATTTTATTTTAAAAAGCATAAATTAAATCGGTCTTTTCTGGCCGAGAAATTAGGGGATGTCACACTGGGGTAATCAAGTCGGTAGATTGTTGGCCAGAGTGGCAATCCAAATAGTAAGTTGTGGGCCAAGGTAATCCAATAGGGAGTTTGTTGACCCAATATGTAATATTTCTGGTAATCCAACCGGGAGGTTGTGGGCCAGGGTAATCCAACCGGGTGGTTGTGGACCCAACATCCAATACATATATCTATTTGGTTGTGTGAGGTACTTTGGGGGGAACTCACAAAGCTTTGGCTTACAGTTTAAGTTTTTTTCTTTCTGGTGCCTCAGATGATCGGGGCAAGGAGAAGGCTTGATCGGACACATCCTTTAGTTGTTATGAGATTTGATTTTGCGACACTCTGATTTGTGACTTTGATACTTTGGAAAATATATTTGTAAAAAAATTTGGTTTTTGTTGTTTTTGAAAAATAAAATTTTTTCTTTGATTTTTGAGATGTTACAAGTTGGTATCAGAGCCCTGGTTTGAGAGAATTGGAGGAGCATTCATGTGAATCTATAGTCAAACTATGGATCTATAAAATATTTCAAAATAAATTTCAAAATTGTTTCTAGGATGACCAAGAAGGATGAGATGTGTACGATCAACCGGAGCAAGAAATTACACCCCAAGATACCCACACTGGTATTTTTTATGATGTTTATAATAGAAGTGCATGCTAGTGGTAGGCTATAGATCTTCAAGAATTGCATATTAGAATTGCATGATGTATGATGTCTATTAGCCTATGAGAATTTCTTGTATGTTATATGATTTTGACATCCTTATTGTAGTTGGTTAGTGTGTGCATCATAGTTGTACATAACTAAGATTCTATAGCCTGAGAATGTTTGGTTTAGCCTAAGTAGCAAGTCAGATGAATGATTAGCCACTCTCGAGAGAGTAAGTATAGGATGTATATGTATCCTAGTTGTGGGGTTTTTTCAGGTAGTTTGTGATGATCCATTGAGAGGAATACGGGTAGGTGTAGAAAGTAGTATGGGCTCGTACTACAGAAAGCACAGGACCCATACGTGTAACAAGAATGTCACAAAAAGCAAGGGTTTAGCCTCTATGTGATGGTTGTAATAGTATTATTATAGTGTTTCTGATACATTTCTGGTTCATTTCCAGTAAGGTGTTCACGAGAGGATCTTGTTCTGGATATGGAGCATGTGGTCAGCATAGGCCAGGGTTGACTGATAATCAGGTATGGGAGTTAATTGCCACTAAGGTGGCTAAGGCGGTCTAGAGTTCTATTCTGGAGCTGTTTGGATCTATCAAGACCGATATGATTGAACTATTCGATTATCGCTATGTTGCCCTCACTGAGACTGTTATTTATGTGTCTATCGTAACAGAGAAAATTATGTAGATCACCAAGATGTTTACTGAGACGACTCTATTCTGTCCCAAGTTTATTGCATCCAAGCAGGCCCAGATGACTTGATAGTTGAGCATGCTCAAGACGGATATCCGACAACTTGTGTCTACCCAGCGTTATAGTACCCTCTCCGAACTTCAGGATGCAGTTAGGAGGCGAGAGATTGAGATAGATACCCAGACGAGGGAGCTGCATCAGGCTCCAGTTCAGTCCCAGCCTATAACCAAGCCATTCAAGCATGCTGACACATGATCTAGGGGATAGAGGGGCTGCACTTGTAGGTGGGCCATGTGAAATCCTAGTTTCCCTTGCTTGTTTCCTAGCCCGTGCAAGCACCAACTGATTCTAGCCTTCAGATCTTGGATAAACACTAGGGTAGGTCGGAACCCCCGAGGGCTCGAGGTTGCGCTTTCGAGCTCACAACTGAGGAGGCCAAGTCGGCGCCAGACGTTGTGACTGGTATGTTTTCATTTAGTATTCTGTCAAAATATTTTATGTTATGCTTATATTTATGATTTTGCTAGGCACCTTCTTAGTGAAATCCTTTCCTGCTCTTGTATTTTTTTGGGTTCGGGTCGGTCCTTTCTGTCTCAATCCTTCAACAGGAGTTTTGATATGTCCCTTGGAGATTTGGAGTGCCTGTTGCGAGTTCCCATCACTAGCGAGCACAGGGTTTTACATTGAGCATTTTTTGGGGTTGCGTTTTCAAGATTTTCAGGGTATCATACCCGATTGATCTAATCCGTATTCCTATATGGGATGTGTGTGTGTGTGTGCGATCGTAGGGATGGCATGGTTGAGTAGGTTTGGTGCGATGATTGAGTGTGAGCGTTAGCGGGTGGTAGTTTGGAGCCCAAGTGGGGGAGAAATGACTATTTATAGAGAGGATACCAGGGTAGGATTAGCTCTTTGTTCTGCTGCCAAGGCTCGTCAGTATCTTCAGAATGGGTGTATGGGTTATCTTGTGTATGTGTTTGATATTTGGATAGAGAAGGGAATTTTGATTTCAGATATGCCATTATTCATAGAGTATCCAAATGTGTTCCTAGAGGAATTACCCAGTGTGCCTCATGAGAGGCAGGTTGAGTTCAGGATTGATTTGGTTTTCAGTGCAGCCATGATTGCTCAGGCGTCGTACCGATTGACACCACTAGAGATGCAAGATTTGTCCTCTCAGCTTTAGGAGCTGTTGGGCAAGAAGCTTATTAGACCTTGCAGCTTGGCTTGGGGATCACCAATCTTATTTGTGAAGAAGAAGAATGGTGGATCTCACCACATGTGTATTGATTACCGGTGATTAAATAAGTTAATGGTGAAGAATCATTACCCCCATCCACATATTGATGATATTTTTGATCAAATGTAGGGTGCATCTCGGTTCTCCAAGATTGATTTGAGGTCAAGATGTGACATCCCCAATTTCACGGCCAGAAAAGACCGATTCGTTTATGCTTTGTTTTATAAATCAGAGTGATCGTTTAAAGAAAACGGTTGCGGAATTTGTTCCCAAAATAAAATATGATAACCATTTATCAAAACATTTCTCGAAAAGAATGTATTTTCATTAAATAATAAAAACTCGGGATGTCATGCTCGTTACAGACCAAAAGCATAAACAATATAAAATAGACCTTACAATAGTTATTCAACTACTGATCTATAATCCAAATATCTCGTCAAGTCCTCCAACTTATACCCTTGTGCCATTACCTGTAATGAAAAGAAAACTGAGTGGGTCAGGCTTGGGAGCCTGGTGAGCATATAGGGTTTTCAACCCACAATAATATAATTATTATATGTAATCAACAAACAATCAACCCAATTACCCATCCCCATTATCTTCTTAAGGTTTTACCCTAAGAACCAACTATCCTTCATTCATTTATTCATAAGGAATTTGGCACGAATTCCATTGCTGTCAAAGCTTATTTATCAAGTACTAAATCCATAGTTATCTGGCGCTAACTCCATAGTCACCAAAGTTCACTTAACAAGCGCTAACTCCATAGTCGCCAAGGTCTACTCAACAAGCGCTAACTCCATAGTCGCCAAGGTTTACTCAACAAGCGCTAACTCCATAGTCGCCAAGGTTTACTCAACAAGCACTAACTCCATAGTCTCCAAGGTTTACTCAACAAGCGCTAACTCCATAGTCGCCAAGGTTTACTCAAATAGGCACGAAGTCACATCGTTGCCAAGTTTTATACAATAGGCGCTAACTCCATAATCACCAACTATTCCATCTACCTATGTTCTACCCAACAATTTTGTAGATATAAATGCTTACACAGTTTAAATCATTTAACACCTGTATAAAACTCCAATTTCCATGCCCATCTCAAATAGACAAATAACATATAAACACATAACACGTATTGATGGGTTTTAGCCATAAGAACTTTCCTATGTGCGCATGCAAAACCCTAATGCTTGGATCTAGGCTTTCTAATAAACATGCTTTGAATCCAAGACTTCTAATTACTAATTAGGTTAAACAAGAACATTAAAATAGATCTAGAATCATACCTTTGAGTTCCTTGTTGATCTTGAGGTCTTGGAGCTTCTAGAGTCACAAATGTCACTCCTCTAATGGCTTACAAACACCAAAGCAAGGAGGATGATTTGGGAGAGAGGAGAGGGGAGGAATTCGACCAGAGTTCTCTTGTTTTTTCAGAAGTATCGAATTCCCTATGCCATGGGGTCTATTTATACTTGTAGACTCCTTAAGGATTACAGATAAGTCCCTATCAGATAATCTTCTCTTAAGGCTATCTAAATCCATTCCTAGATAACTCTAATGGACGATTTTAGCTATCCTAATCCTCTTAGAATCCGTCCATAGCTTATCCAAATGGATTTACAGTCTAAAGCTTAACTATCAAACAATTGACAGTTTATTCCCCTTTATTTAATTAATCTCTTTAAGTCACCAAATTAATTCTAATTAATTCTATGACTTATATTAATCAAATAACAAATATATTATTCATTATATTATTCCCATAATATATTAATAATATTTATTCTCTCTTAATAAATCATCCTATCAAGTTGCTATGGTGAAGGCAACCCAAAAGGACCATGCACAACCGAATATAGTTACAGCCTTAGACACTATTCCAACAGTCTCCCACTTGGATAAGTCTAGTAACTATACAAGTACAATTTGGTTTGCAATCGTAGCTCTCAAAGACGCTGTCAACTCTGATCTAATCAATCTTGTCCTTTAGATAAGGGAACGTACAGTCCTCTGTTAGATATCATGCTGACAATCCTATGGAATGGTTAGTCAAGCATTTAGGTTTCTCGATCTCTGATTTATTTGACATAGAACTTAATCGAACACATCAATTCAGTTCTGACCGGGCCCGGCACATAAGTCAAATCAAATCATCGAGCGGCCGAGATATCGCTTTTACCTTCTTAGATAAAAGTTACAGATAAACTTCGACTTATATGCATTTACTTATTCATTTACCAACTATACACAACAATACGTTTTATAACACCAAGTTACTGATGCGTTTTCGTATTATCAATGTACAATCAATTAACAAATAATAAACCATATATCTAGGTTTTAAGACTATATGATATTATCGTCTTGCGATCACCTTTTATATCTTATTCCATAAGGTGATTCCAGCAAGCGCGGGTTTACTCCAATGCTCAAAACTAGTTCATAAGCACTCATGAACGTTGCAGCAATCCTTTGCTATGTCTAACGTCATTTAGACATTCTACACACCAATTCACGACAATCTTCTTTCATATCTACTTCCAACATATGAATGATTGTGGATCATTTGAATAATTCGATTATTCCTAATAACCTCAATTATTCTGGAAGTCAAAACATGCAAAGTGAAACAATAGCTTAAACAATTAACATAAGATAGTAACATTACTCATAAATAAAACTCCTTTATTTAATCATCAAATGTCAATTACATTTATCTATTACACGTTTCTAATACTATCTAATCTATGCTAATATCATCCTTCAGCCCAATACTCCTAGCATGCTGCAAGTGCTTAACCCTACTCAGTCCCTTCGTAAGCGGATCTGCTGGGTTATCTTCTGACGATATCCTCTTAACTACGAGTTGTCCTTCTTCTACACGATGTCTAATGAAGTGATACTTTCTGTCGATATGTCTTGATCTACCATGATCCCTCGGTTCCTTGGTTAAGGCAACCGCACCTTCGTTATCACAGAAAATCTCCATTGGTTCCTTTATGGCAGGTACGACTCCAAGATCACCGATGAAGTTCTTTAGCCATATTGCCTCCTTCGACGCTTCGCTCGCTGCAATGTACTCTGATTCGCACGTTGAATCAGCTACGGTTTCCTGCTTGGAACTTTTCCATGTCACTGCTCCTCCATTTAGGGTAAATACCCAGCCCGACTGCGAACGGTAGTTGTCCCTGTCGGTTTGAAAACTGGCGTCACTATACCCTCGCACCTTCAAGTCATCACTTCCTCCGAGGACTAAGAACCATTCCTTCGTCCTCCGAAGGTACTTAAGGATGTTCTTCACCGCTATCCAATGGGCTTTGCCAGGATTCCCTTGATATCTGCTAACCATGCTCAAAGCGAAGGCTACATCAGGGCGAGTACAAGTCATAGCGTACATGATTGAGCCAAATTACGGAAGCGTATGGTACTTGGCTCATTTCTGCTATCTCAGCTTCGGTACTCGGACTTTGAGTCTTACTCAATTTGGCATTACTTTGTATCGGTAGTTCTCCCTTCTTTGAGTTTTCCATACTAAAACGTTTTAGTACCTTCTCTAAGTAAGTATTCTGACTAAGTCCAATTAGTCTCTTACTTCTTTCTCTTATTATCCTTATTCCCAAAATGTAAGAGGCCTCTCCGAGGTCCTTCATAGCGAAACACTTCCCGAGCCAGGACTTTACCTCCTGCAGAGTCGGGATGTCGTTTCCTATGAGTAATATGTCATCGACATATAGAACGAGGAAGCTTACTATACTCCCACTGGCTTTGACATATACACAAGATTCGTCTTCGCTTCGTACAAATCCAAACTCTTTGACTTTCTCATCGAAACAAAGATTCCATCTGCGAGATGCTTGCTTAAGTCCATAAATGGACTTCTCAAGCTTACACACTCTATCCGGATGCTTCGGATCCACAAACCCCTCTGGCTGAGCCATGTAAACATCCTCAGCCAACTTTCCGTTAAGGAAAGCGGTCTTGACATCCATTTGCCAAATCTCATAATCATGAAATGCGGCAATTGCTAACATCACTCTAATAGATTTAATCTTCGCAACTGGTGAGAAGGTCTCATCATAGTCAACTCCGGGAGTTTGAGTAAAGCCCTTCGCGACCAATCGCGCTTTATATGTGTGTACGTTCCCATCCACGTCGGTCTTCTTCTTGAAGATCCATTTGCACCCAACGGTCTTACGTCCGGGCACGTAATCAACCAAATTCCAAACTTGGTTATCATACATGGATTGGATCTCGCTATCCATTGCCTCTTTCCACTTTACAGACTCCGGGCCTGCCATGGCTTCCTTGTAGCTATTAGGTTCATCAAGATTTACTAGTGTACCATCACTAATATACGTGTCCCCTTCGGTAGTAATATGAAAGCCATAGAACTGGGGATGAACTCTAACTCTATCGGAACGTCTAAGAGGTAAGGATTCGTCAATTGGTTCAACCGGAGTTTCCTCCTCGGGTTGAGTGCCAGTGGTAGAGGTTCCTTCATCCATCGACTCTTGAATCTCTTCAAGTTCGATTTGCCTCCCACTGTCTCCTTGGCTTATGAGTTCTCGCTCTCGGAAAACTCCTCTCCTCGCAACGAAGACAACATTGTCCTTCGGTCTATAGAAGAGATATCCAAAGGATGTCTGTGGGTAGCCGATGAAAATACATCGCTCACTTCGAGGTTCAAGCTTGTCGTGAGTATCTCGTCTTACGAAAGCCTCGCAACCCCAAACCTTGATATGTGCCAACGAGGGAGCTTTCCCTGTCCATATCTCGTGAGGTGTTTTGGCAACCTTCTTAGTAGGGACTCGGTTAAGGATATGGGCAGCAGTCTCTAAGGCATACCCCCAAAAAGAGATTGGTAGTGAAGCACGACTCATCATAGAGCGAACCATATCCAATAAGGTTCGATTACGCCTTTCTGCCACACCATTCAACTGCGGTGTCCTAGGAGGCGTCAATTGCGAAACTATTCCACACTCCTTGAGATAATCGTGGAATTCAAGACTTAGGTACTCTCCTCCTCGATCGGATCGAAGCATCTTGATTTTCCTGCCCAGTTGATTCTCCACTTCATTCTTGAACTCTTTGAACTTTTCAAAGGTGTCTGACTTTTGCTTGATTAAGTAGATATACCCATATCTACTATAGTCATCGGTAAAAGTCACATAGAAGCGGTTTCCATCCTTCGTGGTTGATCTAAATGGTCCACATACATCGGTATGTATTAGGTCCAATAGACCCTCGCCCCTTTCACAAGTACTTGTGAAGGGCGACTTAGTCATCTTTCCAAGCAAACAAGACTCGCATGTGTCATCTTCCCTAAGGTCGAATGACTCCAACACTCCATCCTTTTGGAGTTGGGCTATGTGTTTCTTGTTGACATGTCCAAGACGACAATGCCACAAGGAAGCTTTATCCATACTAGTGGAAGAATCAATATTCAAAACATCATTTCCAAAGTCATCAACAATCATAACAGTTTCATATATTCCATTACATGGTATAGCTTCAAAGTAAAAGACACCATTTAGATAAGCCAAAATAGAACCATTCTCATTATTAAAAGAAAATCTAAATCCTTGTCTAAATAAACCATGAAATGAAATGATGTTTCTTGCCATTTCTGGCGAATAGCAACAATTGTTCAAATCTAAAACTAAACTATTCCTAAGCACCAAGGAATACATTCCAATCTTGGTTACAGGCGACGATCTTCTGTTCCCCATGATTAGATTGATCCTTCCTTGCTCCACATCCCTACTTCTTCTTAGTCCCTGCACATTAGAACAAATGTGATAACCACAACCGGTATCAAGAACCCAAGAAATAGCATGATTAGAATCGTTAGATTTGATTGTATATATACCTGCGAAAGATGGCTTGATCTTTCCTTCTTTGATTGCTTGCAGGTAATCTGGGCAGCTTCTCTTCCAATGTCCTATCTTGTGGCAGTGGTGACACTCTGCCTCCTTCGGGTTAGAGCAGGGCTTGGCGGGATCAACTTTGGTCCCACTAGAAGAGGCACCATCTCGGGCTTTCACCTTGCGATAGTTCTTCGATGAAGCTTTCCTCTTCTTTCCCTTCCCTTGTCCAATAGCCAAGACAGGAGCAGCGGGCGGATTGGGAGTAGGTGCAACAGACTTGTCTTTAAAGTTGCTCTCAGCAACCCTTAAGAGACCTTGGAGCTTGCTTAGGGTGACCTCTTCTTTGTTCATGTGGTAGGTCATCCTAAATTGATTGTACATCGGAGGCAAAGAGTGAAGCACCATGTCGATTGCCAAATCCTCACCGAAGTCAACATTTAACTTGCGAAGGCGGTCGACATACCTTTGCATCTTTTGCAAGTGCACGGTAAGAGATTCTCCATGACCCATCTTCGCGGAAATCATGTTAGTGAAAATCTCGTACCTCTCTTGTCTCGCGTTTTGGTGGTACCTTTCCAATAAGTCTTGGTGCATCTCGTACGGGTACATGTCCTCGTAGGACTTTTGGAATTCGGAGTTCATGGTGGCGATCATGATGCAATGTACCTTCGTTGCATCTCGCTCATGAGTTTCAAAGGCGGTGATTTCGGCTGGAGTAGCGATTTCGGTGTTGATTTTCTCGAGCTTCTCATCAAGGACATACTCTTTGTCCTCATAGCGAGCAATGGTGCGAATGTATCTTATCCATTCGCTAAAGTTCGTTCCATCGAAGGTGACCTTTTGGCAAAGGCTCATCAATGTGAAAGAACTAGCAGCAGCGTTGCTTGCGTTCGACATCTACAATTAGAAAAGGACAAAGATAGATAAGAATCCCTAATTATCACCCAATAAGAAAATTAGGGCTAGGATCCAACAATAACATTTACATACTAGAAAAGGGATGCCGTAATCTAACATGCAAATAAATTGAAGGTAAGTGAATGACGATTCACTAATTCTCCATCACGAAACTTAAACTATTAGTCCTAAGTGTTTTTGAGAATTCCTAGGTTCGGATGAGATTCATTGAAACTATTCAATGGCATGTTTAAATCTCGATATGCCCCTCTTGTTTGTGACTGGGATGCCGAGGATCACAAAGCGGGTGTGAATTACCATGCAAATTCACATGGCGCCTTCATTGTAACAATCACCTATTCAATGTGCCGGTAAACCACACACGCTCCATTGAACTATGATAAACAACGAATCACCCTTTGCCACCTTCGCTTAGAACCAATTAGTGTGCCGGTAAACCACACACGCTCCACCAACATCTTAGCAAGGTGCAAAGTGTAATTTCATGGGATTGCATCAATTCACTTTTCCTAAAGTAACTAGGATTGGGAAATTTTTAAATATGTGTATTTACTTGTATTTCTTATTATACTTTTAATGAGAGGATGAGGTTTCCCTATCCTACCCGTTCGGCTAACGACCCTCCACCAATCAAGCAAGCGGTGGGTGTGAGTGTACACCCATTAAGCGCCATTTTATAGGCCGCAGCCTTATACCCACCTTATAGATCGGCTTCGTGAATGAGGCCTACTAACGGTAAGACTAGCATTTAGTTATACATATATATATTATTCTAGTAATATCATATTAGTATAGGGTTGTATTTTAAAACTTTTAAAATCTAGGGTTTGAAATTTAAGTTGTCTAAATTAAAACTTTTAATCACAAAAGTAAATTTCAAAACATGAGGGTAGGTTTTAAACATTTAAAACATGGAGGATTAAATAACAAATAATTCCAATTAACAATTAATATCCTAATTATCTATATTTGATTTATTCAAGATTTCTTTTTAAGATAATTACCAAAATAATCAAAATAATTAATTAATTATCATATAAGGAAATTAAATATTTAATTAGTTGATAATTACCTTTAATTAGATCAAGATAATAGTTATATTTATCAGAAAAACGAATTAATGTTGATCTAATTAGTTTATGGTAAGTTAAGATAAGATAAACACAAAGAAATCCCGAATCTGGCCATTCCTGACGCCTGGACTCGCCGAGTGCACAAATGGACTCGCCGAGTCAGGCCTACTCGCCGAGTCCACTTTGAGACTCGCCGAGTCCATGACTCAGAAACCAAAAATTCGAATTTTGCAGGTTTGATTCAGTTAATCAAGCAACAATTTACAGAAAACCAAGCTAGGCTTTGATACCACTGATGGGTTTTAGCCATAAGAACTTTCCTATGTGCGCATGCAAAACCCTAATGCTTGGATCTAGGCTTTCTAATAAACATGCTTTGAATCCAAGACTTCTAATTACTAATTAGGTTAAACAAGAACATTAAAATAGATCTAGAATCATACCTTTGAGTTCCTTGTTGATCTTGAGGACTTGGAGCTTCTAGAGTCACAAATGTCACTCCTCTAATGGCTTACAAACACCAAAGCAAGGAGGATGATTTGGGAGAGAGGAGAGGGGAGGAATTCGACCAGAGTTCTCTTGTTTTTTCAGAAGTATCGAATTCCCTATGCCATGGGGTCTATTTATACTTGTAGACTCCTTAAGGATTACAGATAAGTCCCTATCAGATAATCTTCTCTTAAGGCTATCTAAATCCATTCCTAGATAACTCTAATGGACGATTTTAGCTATCCTAATCCTCTTAGAATCCGTCCATAGCTTATCCAAATGGATTTACAGTCTAAAGCTTAACTATCAAACAATTGACAGTTTATTCCCCTTTATTTAATTAATCTCTTTAAGTCACCAAATTAATTCTAATTAATTTTATGACTTATATTAATCAAATAACAAATATATTATTCCCATAATATATTAATAATATTTATTCTCTCTTAATAAATCATCCTATCAAGTTGCTATGGTGAAGGCAACCCAAAAGGACCATGCACAACCGAATATAGTTACAGCCTTAGACACTATTCCAACACGTATTTCATAGCAAATACTTCATATTTAGGTGTTAGAAGAAAGTAACTACACACCCACACATATAAACAACAATATACTTAATACACTCAAACCATACTTGTATTATTATCGTGTTTATGAAAGGTAGTATACACTCACTTGATCAGAAGATGATCGGACAGCACTACAACTTGCAGAAGTAGTAATCCTCAGCAGATCTGGAAGATCTCCACAAAAATCGAACTTCTCGCGGGCATAGCTTCGACTCGGGAACTGCACTTCTCGGGATCTTCGGGATCTCGGGACTTGCCACGGGGCTCGAGAATAATACCGGGGCTTCGGGGTATTTCTGGCATGCAAAACGATGCAAAACAGGAGAGAGAAGAGAGAAAATTGGCAAAAGAGTCAGCTGCCCTCGCATCCTATTTATAGGAGGCTGGAGCCTCGGAGTACGCGGGGCGTACGCGTCCGAATCCGTCACTGCATGCGTCATCCGAAGCCACTTGCTGCGATTTCGACACCTTCGGAGTACGCGGGGCGTACCTCGGATCAGACCGGTGACTCGCCTTCGGATAATGCTTCCGAATTTTCAATTAAATTTAATTACAAAATATTTAATAAACTTCGGAAATTCATATCTTCTTCATACGAACTCCGTTTTCGAAGTTCTTTATATCCACGGAAAGGTGAGACTACGCTCTACAACTTTCGTTTAGACTCCGTCGGCTAATTTTGACTTTTATTTTTATTATTTATTTTTAATAGGTCGGGACAGAAAATTTCGTTATAAATTCATAACTTCTTCGTCCGACGTCCGTTCTTGCCTAACTTTTCGTCGTTTCGCTACTAACAACGAGATCTTCGATTCTCGTTTAGATCGCTAAGGCTAAATATTACTCTAATGTGAATTCACTTTTTACGTCATTCAGCGTTGTGCCGGTTCTGTCGCGAAACTTCAACAAGTCATAACTTCTTCGTTATAACTCGGATTTTGGCGTTCTTTAAATGCACGGAAACCTTGTAACATATACTACAACTTAGTTAGGATTATTCATCCTAAATAATCTTCTATCAAAAAGTCATTTTTGACACTTATTGTCTTTAAATTGACTAGCCCTGATCTACGGGCGTTACAATTATCACCCCCTTAGGATGATTACGTCCCGGAATCATCAACGAAATAGGATTCGTATACTGACTCCATAAGTTATCTCTCCATTCTAAGTAATAACCTTGATGCTCAAACCTGCATCTGCTCTTCGTACTACATTGGACTTTAGATCGGCATCTTTAAGTTACAAAATAAATCCTTATTGTGGACTCCTTCTTCTTCTAAGGATAAATACATTCATTTATCTATTGTAACTAACCGATGGGTCGTGCCTCGATGACCTCTCATCGCGGTCGGACTAAATTAATATGACCACTAGGGTCGGAATAACCATCATACTACTAGCCATTACCGAAACAAGGGAAATGACAAACTTGAATAAAACGAAACCAATTACTAGCTTCTTGATAACCTTGTGACTTCCCATGATCCAAGCGTGAGTCTTGTGCTTCCGGTAGTATAGATCTCTACTACCATTCACACCTACTCATACTCGTCCCAAGTATTGTCTCGTAGTTAACCAAGTCACCATACATAAATCATATAATCATTCAACACATCAGATAACAAAACCAGGGTTTATATTAATTCTTGAAACTATTACACAAAAGTTCAAGTCCACCCTATACTATGCCTCTAACAGGCTATGCTTCCTGATACAGACTTTACAGACTTTATATATTAATATGAAGTCTTCATCTTTTAATCCTCCCATCCCTTTCTGCTTCATTGAGGAACATGTTGAATGCCCTTGGCTGTGGAGGTGTGTTTTTCTGTGGGCAGTCTTTAGAAATATGACCTTCTTCATTACACCTATAGCACATCTTCTTGATAGGTGCGCACTTGTTGGCATAGTGCCCTGTCTTCCCACATTTGTAGCAAGTCATCTCCTCGCTACATTTCCCGAAGTGTTTCTTCTTACACTTCTCACACCACTTAGCTTCATCTCTTCCCCTAGATTTCGAGAATTTGCTTTCTTTGTCGATTATTGAAGATCCTTCACGCTTCCTTTTCTCTCCAACTTCAGCCCTTTCCAGACCCTTTCCTTTTATTTGGGTCTCAACATTTTTGGCTGCCCAGATGGCGGCTTTCAGAGTGGTTGCTTGTTTGACTATCGGACCAAAGTCCGCTGGTAATCCATTGGCAAACTTGTTGACCTTAGAAAGTTCAGTCGGAATTAGGTATGGAATAAGCTTCATCTTCTTCGTAAAGCTCGTAGCGTATTCAGTAACGCTTAATTTTCCTTTCTTCAGATTCTGGAACTCATTGTTGATTTCCAGAAGATTTTGCTCAAAGCAGTATTGCAATTTCAGTTGCACCACGAATTCTTCCCAAGACATCTTGCTAGCTTCCCCCTTGGGCATCGAACCAGCCAGTAACTTCCACCAGCTCAATATTCCAGATTTTAACAGAGGGATTGCAAGAGCGGTCTTCTGTTTGTTGCTACACTTGCAACTTTCAAACATTGTCTCCATTTCGGAGATCCAGTCCATGACTTGCACCGGTGTCGGGCTCCCAGAAAGACATGGTGGTTTGGATGCCATGAAATCCTTGTACTTGCATCCACGTCCATCATTTCCCCTATCCTGGTTGTTTAGGCGAACTATTGGTGGGTTGGCTTCCCCTATCCACGTCTGGTTTCTTCCATCTGATTATTCAACATTGCTTGGATCATTACTTGAACTCCGGCCATTGTCATTGGTTCAGGCGTTGCTGCCACAACAGGTATTTGTTCAATTACTGGAATTTGATTCCTGTTTTCATCAGCATTTCCAACTCCACTCCTCGTTCTCACCATTTTTGATCTATACACCGAATAAGGTGAAATTAGATCCTTAGTCACGATTGATATTCAAATCATCCTTATCACTTCGAAACGTTTACATGTTAGTTCTAATATCGTAGACGCACGCTTAGAATCCTAAACACATAAGGTTTCCAGATCCGGTCGGCAACAGACCATAGATCCGAACAATTAACATCATATATGGCAAACATATAACAATTAGCACATAATAGCATTTTAGGCAATTTTCCTAAAATAAAATAGTGCATGTGTCAATTTAGGTGTACTACCTAAAATATAATGGACACACTCAACTCACAATCATTGCTTAGCATTCTAAGTTTAAGTCTAGAAATAAATCCATATTCCTAGTTCGCTTAAACTAATGCTCTGATACCAACTGTGACATCCCCAATTTCACGGCCAGAAAAGACCGATTCGTTTATGCTTTGTTTTATAAATCAGAGTGATCGTTTAAAGAAAACGGTTGCGGAATTTGTTCCCAAAATAAAATATGATAACCATTTATCAAAACATTTCTCGAAAAGAATGTATTTTCATTAAATAATAAAAACTCGGGATGTCATGTTCGTTACAGACCAAAAGCATAAACAATATAAAATAGACCTTACAATAGTTATTCAACTACTGATCTATAATCCAAAATCTCTCGTCAAGTCCTCCAACTTATACCCTTGTGCCATTACCTGTAATGAAAAGAAAACTGAGTGGGTCAGGCTTGGGAGCATGGTGAGCATATAGGGTTTTCAACCCACAATAATATAATTATTATATGTAATCAACAAACAATCAACCCAATTACCCATCCCCATTATCTTCTTAAGGTTTTACCCTAAGAACCAACTATCCTTCATTCATTTATTCATAAGGAATTTGGCACGAATTCCATTGCTGCCAAAGCTTATTTACCAAGTACTAAATCCATAGTTATCTGGCGCTAACTCCATAATCACCAAAGTTCACTTAACAAGCGCTAACTCCATAGTCGCCAAGGTCTACTCAACAAGCGCTAACTCCATAGTCGCCAAGGTGTACTCAACAAGCGCTAACTCCATAGTCGCAGAGGTTTACTCAACAAGCGCTAACTCCATAGTCGCCAAGGTTTACTCAACAAGCGCTAACTCCATAGTCGCCAAGGTTTACTCAAATAGGCACGAAGTCACATCCTTGCCAAGGTTTATACAATAGGCGCTAACTCCATAGTCACCAACTATTCCATCTACCTATGTTCTACCCAAAAATTTTGTAGATATAAATGCTTACACAGTTTAAATCATTTAACACCTGTATAAAACTCCAATTTCCATGCCCGTCTCAAATAGACAAATAACATATAAACACATAACACGTATTTCATAGCAAATACTTCATATTTAGGTGTTAGAAGAAAGTAACTACACACCCACACATATAAACAACAATATACTTAATACACTCAAACCATACTTGTATTATTATCGTGTTTATGAAAGGTAGTATACACTCACTTGATCAGAAGATGATCGGACAGCACCACGACTTGCAGAAGTAGTAATCCTCAGCAGATCTGGAAGATCTCCACATAAATCGAACTTCTCGCGGGCAGAGCTTTGACTCGGGAACCGCACTTCTCGGGATCTTCGGGATCTCGGGACTTGCTTCGGGGCTCGAGAATAATACCGGGGCTTCAAGGTATTTCTGGCATGCAAAACGATGCAAAACGGGAGAGAGAAGAGAGAAAATTGGCAAAAGAGCTGGCTGCCCTCGCATCCTATTTATAGGAGGCTGGAGCCTCGGAGTACGCGGGGCGTACGCGTCCGAATCCGTCACTGCATGCGTCATCCGAAGCCACTTGCTACGATTTCGACACCTTCAGAGTACGCGGGGCCTACTCGAGTACGCGGGGCGTACCTCGGGTCAGACCGGTGACTCGCCTTCGGATAATGCTTCCGAATTTTCAATTAAATTTAATTACAAAATATTTAATAAACTTCGGAAATTCATATCTTCTTCGTACGAACTTCCTTTTCGACGTTCTTTATATCCACGGAAAGGTGAGACTACGCTCTACAACTTTCGTTTAGACTCCGTCCGCTAATATTGACTTTTATTTTTATTATTTATTTTTAATAGGTCGGGACAGAAAATTTCGTTATAAATTCATAACTTCTTCGTCCGTCGTCCGTTCTTGCCTAACTTTTCGTCGTTTCGCTACTAACAACGAGATCTTCGATTCTCGTTTAGATCGCTAAGGCTAAATATCACTCTAACGTGAATTCACTTTTTATGTCATTCAGCGTTGTGCCGGTTCTGTCGCGAAACTTCAACAAGTCATAACTTCTTCGTTATAACTCGGATTTTGGCGTTCTTTATATGCACGGAAACCTTGTAACATATAATACAACTTAGTTAGGATTATTCATCCTAAATAATCTTCTATCAAAAAGTCATTTTTTGACACTTATTGTCTCTAAATTGACTAGCCCTGATCTACGGGCGTTACACAAGATATCTTCAGATGAGGGTTAGAGAGGAGGATGTGGAGAAGATCGCATTTCATACTAGTTATGGTCGTTATGAGTTCGTGCTGATGCCGTTCGGGCTCACCAATGCACCTGCATTATTTATGGATTAGATGAATCATATATATACAGGATGATGCACGATCAATCAGTCATTTTTGTTATTGATGATATTTTGGTCTATTCAAAGACCAGGGAGCAGCATGAGGGGCACCTTTGATAGCTTCTGGGAGTTTTGAGACGGAAACAACTATATGCCAAGTTCTCAAAGTGTGAGTTTTGGTTAAGGGAGGTCCAATTCTTGGGACAGCTCATTAACCAGAACGTGATTTTTGTCGACTCGGCCAACATTGAGGTTGTTATGCAGTGGTAGGTCCCGAAGTCTCCTTCAGAGATCAGTAGTTTTTGGGTTTAGTAGGGTATTATCGAATATTTATTTAGGATTTCTCCAAGGTTGTTGTACATCTCACTCGTCTGACGAGGAAGGGCGTGGATTTTCACTGAGATTCTGAGAAACAGACTGCATTCGAGAAACTAAGACAAAAGTTATGTGAGGCCCTAGTGTTGACCCTCCCTGAGGGTGTTAGCAATTTTGTTGTATATTGTGATGCTTCCATCACTGGGTTGGGGGCAACTTTTATGTAGCATGGGAGGGTTATTGCTTATGCATCTCGGCAGTTGAAGTCGCACGAGGTGTTATACCATATGCATGATCTGTAGTTGGGGTGGTGGTGTTTTCCCTCAAGGTTTGGCGGTATTCTTTGTATGGGGTCCAGTGTACCATCTACAAGGATCAAAAGAGTTTGAGATATCTCATGGATTAGCCAAAACTAAACATGAGACAATGTAAGTGGCTTGACGTGGTCAAGGATTACAACTATGAGATTCTATACCACCTGGGAAAAGCGAATGTGGTCGCAAATGCTTTGAGCCGTAAGTCAACTAGTTCTTTGTTTGGCCACTTCTGGATTTGATTAGGGAGGCTCGGGTCAAGGGGTTCAAGAAGGAGAATTGGAAGCAGGAGAAAATCAAGGGTGAGATCGACAGTTTTTCTACCGATAGTCATGGATTGTTGACCCAGTGCGGTCAGGTTTGGGTACTAGATTTTGGTAGGATTAGACAGACTGTGTTAGAGGAGGCACACAAGTCCAGAATTTCGATACACCCTCGAGCCACCAAGATGTATCGGGATTTGAGACTTAGCTATTGGTGGTCGTTTATAAAGAGGAAGATAGCTAAGTATGTTGAGAGGTACTCTACCTTGGATGGTCAAAACCGAGCACCAGAGGTTGCATGGTAAGCTTCAAACTTTAGAGGTTCCCATGTGGAAATGGGAATAGTTCACCATGGATTTCATCACCAAGTTACCTCAGACAGCAAAGGGGTTTGGGGGTTATAGTTGATCTTCTGACCAAGATTTCCCACTTTTTAGCTATCTGGGAGATCTCCTTAACCGATAAAATTGGTCGGTGTTTATGTACACGATATTTTCGCTCGGCATGATGTTCCGGTATTCACTGTATCTGATCGAGATTTCCTATTCACTTCTCTATTTTGGCAGAGGTTCCATAAGGAACTGGGTACAAGGTTGCACTTTACCACTGCTTATCATTCGCAGACTGTCGGCCAGATTGACCATACCATTCACACGCTTGAGGATATGTTGAGAGCTCACGTAACTGATCTTGGTGGGAGTTAGGATTCATACCTTCCTCGAGCTGAGTTGTAACGCTTGGTTCCTGTTATGTATTTTAATCTAAGTATTTTTTCATTTTTAGCTAGGACTCGGCAAGTTGTAGGCCCGACTCGCCGAGTAGGGTCGAGATATTGAGCACGTTCAAGTTGGAAACTCGGCGAGTCCGCTAGTTTGGAAGAAACCCTAGATTCACGGGTTTTGCACCTTATTTAAACCATGTGATGAGCCCCAAACTCGCCTCCTTCATCCTCAGAGCATCATTTAGCAAACCCTAACCATTCCTTGAGCATTTTGAGCATTTCTTGTGTGAATCTTTAAGTTTTGAAGAGAAGAAGGAAGCTAGATCAAAGGGAGTAGAGGGGGATCCAAGATCTTGCACCCACTACAGAGTTTATTGAGGTAATGATCGGATTCCTTCTGTTTCTATGATTGATTCTCCATTATAAGCACATTTAGGCCATTTTATCCATTTCTTAGGTTGTTTATAGTAGAGACATCACATTGGGTTGATTATCCTTCGGATCTAGCCATGTTTCAGTTCCAAAAACATAGATCTAACACATTTATGGAGCCATTTTGCATGAAAGCCCTAGATCTACTCTTTTAAGTGTCTTGTGAGCCTTTAAATCCCTTTTCAAGAATATGAACACGTAAAGTTGGAAACTTTATGTGGGAAACAAGCCTTAAGAACCCAGATCTATAAGTTGTATGCAGTGGTTTTGAGCAGAATCGATTGTATAAAAGTTGCATGCAACCAACTCGGCGAGTCGTTCTTAAGACTCGGCGAGTCGGGTCGCCAGTCCTCGAATTTTCCTCCTTCTGTGTATTATGCCGAGTGGAACCAGTGAGTTTTAGGTGGACTCAGTGAGTCGAAGATCGGACTCATTCATGGAGGGACTCGGCGAGTCAATGACCTGAATCGGTGAGTCCAAGGTAATATTCATATCCCAAGAGCAGACTCGGCGAGTCACAGTTAGAGTGGTCATATGTTAAAGGAGAACTCGACGAGTTGTTCATACAACTCGGCGAGTCGGATGCAGATTGACTAAGTGTTAGTATCAATGAGGAACTCGTCGAGTCTATGCCAAACTTGACGAGTAGTAGTGCGCAGAAATGAGAAATGAGAGTAGGGACTCGACGAGTTGGTGGCCCAACTCGACAAGTCGGGTCAACTGTATGTTGACTTTGACCAGGGGTAAAATAGTCATTTTACCCTCAGTATAGTTATCAATATTTGATTGAGTGTACTTGTGGAAATTGTAGCCGGGGTGAAATCGGAGCCGCAGCAGACAGATTCCAGAGTAGTTCATTCAGCAGCTAGACTACGAGGTGAGTCTTCCTTCCAGTAGGAACGAGTCTACGACCACAATGTCGGCCCGTTTAATTAGCAGTAGTTCCGGACCTCGGTCCGATGCAGTCGTTAGATTGCTTGATGTCTTTGTGATTCAAGTATGTTTTGTATTATGTGTTTCGGACTTCAATCTGATGCAGTCTGAAGTATATGTGCTTATGCTAGTTGATATGTTTATGCAATGCCATGTTATGCACAGTCAGTTTCCGAACTTTGGTCCGATGCAGGGGACAAGGTCCCAGTCAGTTCCGGATTTTGGTCCGATGCAGTTAGTTCCGGACTTCGGTCCGATGTAGGGGACAAGGTCCCAATTAGTTCCGGACTTCGGTCCGATGCAGTTTCCGGGCTTCGGTCTGATGCAGTGGGCAAGGCCCTGGTTAGTTCTGGACTTCGATCCGATGTAGTTTCCGGAGTTCGGTCCGATGCAGTGGGCAAGGCCCAATAGGTGTTTATATGTTATTGTATGCTATGTGGTAGTTTGGGGGAGCTCACAAAGCTTCGTGCTTACAGTTTCAGGTACTTCTGCAAGTAAAGGAAAGAGCTCGGGATGATGGCATCGTACACACCACAGCTTCAGTTTTGTCCTAGGAGATGATTTAGCTTTTCATTGACATGATTTGATACAGTCTTGATACAGTTTTCTTGGGATACTTTGTTATGGTTTTGAGATATTTTAATATGGTTTTCCTTTTTATGGTATTGATCTAATGATTTTAGTAATAATTAAAAAAAATTGGGGTCGTATTTTGGGATGATACAAGTTGGTATCAGAGCCTTGGTTTGAGGGATTCGGAAACATTTTCGGGTGTGTCTGAACTCAAACTAAGGACACGGTAAAAGAATTTCAAAAGAAAAACATTTTCAAAAAGGGATTTTTGAAAAAGAACTTAGAAATAAAAGAATTTTGAAAACCAGAAAAGGGTGTGGTGCATGCGATCAGCCGAGCTCAAGTAAGTACTCCCAAATTACCCATACAAGTTTATATTATGATTATCTGTTTCAGTTTCAGTAGAACAGTATGCTAGTATAGGACTGAGGATCTAGGAGGATGCCTTATGTGCCTGCTATATGTGTTCTAGCTTATTGAGAATTGCAAGCTAGTATTGAGTAGACAGCAGTAGGATAGCCTGTTTAGGTTATGCCTGGTAGTATGAGCTTAGCATTGTATGCTAGTGCAGTTTCTCATTATGAGGATAAAATTGCTTGAGTAGTCTCCTGTGTCCAAATGCTACTTGTTATGTGCTTTGTGGGGCTCCGAGTAATGGGAGTTAGGTATTAGGTGAATACGTCACATCACATGTGACCAGGGTTGAATAATCTCAGAGTGCTGGATTTGGCCCTACTGCGCAACCCTTGTTTGAGTCTAACCGTTGTAGGGATGAGTCTTTTACTCGAAGGATTATCCGAGCCTCATCATATGTGATGGTATTCAGGTGATGGCTAATTGGCATTACAAGGAGGCCTTCAGCGGCTGAGGACTGGTTTTGGTTGAGTTAGAGATTTCCCTAGGCCAAGCCTAGGATGAGAGGAGTAGAGATCAGCAGTAGTAGTAGTGGCTTGGTGGAGTCGAGGCAGTCCTTGAGGAGGGTAAGGGTAGATGTGGAAGGTAGTAGGGGCCCATACTACTGGAAGAAGAGGATCCGTACTTAAATCGAGGAAGGCTGAGATGAGACCGAAAAGCCTGTAGTAGTAGTGATCCCTCGAGATATATCAGTGCTCTGAAGTTTATCGTAATGTGTTTTCAGCATGGTGGTTTTACGCCCTAGACCAGCAGTCGGCAGTTGAGGTGCCGAAGAGGGATCCGGATCAGGCTCGGGAGCCGAGCATCTAGATGATCAGACTAGAGAGTTTTTCACTTCAGAGGTGACCCGTATCATTCTTGAGCAGACTCCAGTGATCTTTGGTTCGATCAAGGAGGGTATACTAGAGTTAATGGAGCAGAAGCTAGGCACATTTCGTGCTGAGGTGGCGGCCATGATGGGGTCGCGCACACTTACTTTCAGGGAGTTCCGGGCATGTGGAGCTCCAGATTATCACGAGGCGCGGGACCCCATAGTGAGTACCAGATGGTTGGCGGATGTGGCCAATGCATTCCGCACTAACAGGTGTCCCGAGGGGGACAAGGTCAGATTAGCGCCATGTCTTCTGAAGGACAGGGAACGCGATTGGTGGGAGGAGGTTGGACATGTCATTGGAGACGACGCAACTTTGGATGCTATGACCTAGGCTGACTTTACTGCCAGGTTCAAAGCTGAGTTCGCACCGGTTATTGAGGTGCAACAGTTAGCCAGGGAGTTTTAGGATCTCACCCAGACTACAGAGACAGTGGTGGAGATTACCGCCAAGTTCAGGGAGAGGGCGCTTCTCGTTCCTTAGTACGCAGCTGATGAGGAAATGAAGAAGGCCCGTTATCATGAGATGCTGCGTAGTGATATCCGCCAGTTTGTGAGCCGGTCCAGCTGTAAAACGCTGGATGATATGATTGTTAGGGCTCGGGAGAGAGAGATTGACCTTGAGATGGAGAGGAAGAGGATGCCAGAGGCGGTCATCCCAAGGTTTCAGATCACAGATCTAGGAGTCAGCAAAGCCACGGTCAGTGTGGAAAGTGTGGGAGATTGGACGATGGGACGTGCAAGGCAGGGAGTTCCGGCTGCTACAATTGCGGTCGGACTGGGCATATGAGCAGAGATTGTACAGCCACTACTACCGCCATTGCGGAAACAGGTCTGATTTGCTTCTAGTGCAATCAGAGGGGACACAAAAAGTCCTAGTGTCTAAGTTTAGCTGCTGCAGGGAAGGTGTCAGCACCTGATCCTGCTACTTTGAGGATTATAGATGGCCGTCAGGGCCGAGTTGAAATGCTGGTGGCGAAGAGTAGGGCTTTTCAGCTGACAACAGAGGAGGCGCGAGCGACTCCTGCTGTGGTGACGGGTATGTATTTTTCCATTATCTCTACATTTATTATTGATTGTTTCTTATGGTTATATGTTTTATATAGGGTCGTTCTCAGTGAACGGCATTTCAGCAACAGTATTGTTTGATTCGGGGGCTACCCGATCATTCGTCTATCTTGCGCTTAGCAAGAGGTTTAGTAGAGCTCCAGAGGAGTGATATGTGCATAATTAGTTCATATTAAGTATACATTTTTATTCATTTATTAGTCTAATTATCGCATATTATGGACAAAAGGTACTTAAAAGTGTTAAATTATGTTTTTCAGTCCAAAGATGAAGCTCGGAAGCGAAAGGAAGCAAGAGAAACAGTTAGGAGATCGAGAATGGAATAAAGAAGGAAAACACTTAAAAAGGCACCTACTCGGCGAGTTATATCGTCTACTCGGCGAGTCCAATCGAAGGATCGAGAAGATAATGACTCGGGATTCCAGAGAGTTATCGCAATACGGGGAATGTGAGAGGGACTCGACGAGTCACCACTTGACTCGACGAGTCGATTCGTATATTTATTGATAATTCCACAGATCGATAGGGGAGAGTTCTGGGACGATTCAGAAGTATCTTGCTACGATTGAGAAGCCTGAAAAACCCTAGAAGACAACGAAGGAAGCTAGAATTCAATTCCGGAGAGTAATTAAGGCAAAATTTCATCATTCCATTTATTCTTTTGTTTATTCATCTTGATTAAGCAACTTGACTTTGATTGTTTGCTGTTATTTACTTTCATTATGAGCTAAAACCTTTAGACTTCTGTTTGGGGATACAAAGTTGACAATATGGTTTGATTGATTGGTAGGATTAATTCCAAGTTGGTGAATTCTTGTTATTTTAGCTTGCTAAAGAACCTTGTGTGTGAATAATAATTAATTTTCTGTTAATAGGAAGATAATTGATTAGAATGAACATTTATTGATTATTGTCCTCATATGATATATTGTGACCACATAGTTATATGTCTAGGATTAATGAATATGAAACTAGAAATAATAAGAAAATTGAGTAAATTCATGTGCAAGCTTGTAAGATGACTATCAAACAAGAGGTTAAAAGACTAAATTAGTTAACTATTGCAAGTCTAACTTAACCCGAATAATTAATCTAGTAAATATAATTAAATTAGACAATTGGCCACTGTTTGAGTTAGTTTATTTGCTAAGGATTAGGGTAGTGAACATAAATCTAATCACTTGAATCGGTAACCAACGAAGGAATTAATCCATTGCACTATTACCTTGAAAGTCAACCATAGAGTTAACCAAGTTGAACTAAACAGAAGTTCCTTTCCATTTATTGAATCTAGTTAAATCGTTATTTTCTAGCTTTAAATTAGTAATAATTAGTAAGTTTCTAGTCTTGTAAAACTAGAGAACAACCCCTGCTTCTTAATCAACTTAGATTAAATTAGTTTTTAGTTTAATTTGCCGTTCCCTGTGTTCGATACCTTGCTTATTTAGCTATACCACAATTGATAGGTTTACTGCCTTTTGTGTGTTATTTGATAATTAAAAGTAGGTTTAAAACTAGTGGGTTTCACACACATCAGGGAGCTAGATTGTCCACTTGAGGTTGAGATAGCAGCTGACAGGACCGTTAAGGTGGCGAGAGTACACAGAGGATGTTCTCTACAGTTATTCGATGAGCAATTTCCGGTGGACTTGGTTCTTATCCCCCTGCGAGGGAATAAGGTCATAGTAGTCATGGATTGGCTGGGCCCCAATGGGGCGGTGATATATTGTGAGCTTCAGTTGGTGAGGTTTCGCACTCCCAGTGGGGGAGAGTTAGTGATTCAGGGCGAGAGGCCACATCGCGGACCAGTTCTGTGTTCAGCAGCGAGAGCGAGGCGCTATTTCCAGCAGGGTTG
Source organism: Lactuca sativa (assembly GCF_002870075.4). Lineage (NCBI taxonomy): Eukaryota > Viridiplantae > Streptophyta > Magnoliopsida > Asterales > Asteraceae > Lactuca > Lactuca sativa. The sequence continues at coordinate 35,888,530 of NC_056623.2, forward strand.
CGCCGGTTATATTGCATATGGTTTAGATGCTCGGGAGAAGGGAAAGACGACGGTTGACGATATTCTGGTAGTGTGAGACTACCCGGATGTATTTCCAGAGGATTTTCCTGCAATACCTCCCGAGAGACAGGTTGAGTTCAGGATTTACCTGGTCCCTGGTGCGGCTCCGATAGCCAAAGCACCGTATCGGTTGGCTCCCTCAGAGATGCATGAATTGTCTACGCAGCTGCATGAGCTACTAGACAAGGGTTTTATCAGGCCGAGCAGTTCTCCCTGGGGAGCACCGATTTTGTTCGTGAAGAAGAAGGACAGGTCGCACCGTATGTGTATAGATTATCGGAAGTTGAATAAGGTAACGGTGAAGAACCGTTACCCACTCCCGAGGATAGATGATTTGTTTGATCAGTTGCAAGGAGCGTCTTGGTTTTCCAAGATCGATTTACGCTCCGGGTATCTTCAGATGTGAGTTAGGGATGAGGATGTGAAGAAGACTGCTTTCAGGACCCGGTATGGTCATTACGAGTTCGTGGTGATGCCGTTTGGGCTCACCAACGCTCCAGCCGCATTCATGGATCTCATGAACCGCGTTTGTCGGCCGTTCTTGGATCGGTCGGTGATAGTATTCATTGATGACATCTTGGTTTATTCCAAGACTCAAGAGCAGCATGAGGAGCACCTAAGGGAGGTGCTAGAGATTCTAAGGAGGGAGAGACTTTTCGCAAACTTCTCCAAGTGCGAGTTCTGGTTATGCGAGGTGCAGTTCCTTGGGCACCTCGTCAATCAGAAGGGTATTTTGATTGATCCGGCAAAGATATAGGTCGTGATGCAGTAGGAGGTCCCGAGATCTCCATCTGAGATTCGGAGCTTCCTAGGGTTGGCAGGGTACTACAGGAGATTCATCTAGGATTTCTCCAAGATAGTTGTACCACTCACCCGACTGACTAAGAAGTCGGTGGTGTTTCGCTGGGGGCCTTAGCAGCAGGCAGCATTTGAGACCCTCAGGCAGAGATTGTGCGAGGCACCGATCCTTACCCTGCCAGAGGGAGTACAGGATTTTGTAGTCTACTGTGATGCTTTGATCACAGGTATGGGAGCAGTGTTGATGTAGCGAGGCCGTGTGATAGCTTACGCCTCGAGACAACTGAAGCCTCACGAGGCTAACTATCCTACGCATGATTTAGAGCTGGAACAGTGGTGTTTGCTCTCAAGATTTGGAGGCATTACCTTTATGGGGTCCGTTGTACCATCTACAAGGATCATAAGAGTCTGAGATATCTCATGGATTAGCCGAATCTTAACATGAGGCAGCGGCAGTGGTTAGACATGGTAAAGGATTATGATTGTGAGATCCTTTATCACCCAGGGAAGGCCAACATAGTGGCCGACGCCCTGAGCCACAAGGCGGCAGCGGCCCCGATCAGGGACATATGTTTGAGGATGACAGTAATTACTCCATTGCTAGAGAAGATCAGAGAGGCTTAGATCGAGGGCCTCAAGGAGGAGAGGCAGAAGTGTGAGAGGATTGTGGGCCGAGTAGCTTCCTTCGACTATGATAGTCGAGGATTGTTGACCCTTCATGGGATAGTTTGGGTACCGTACTGGGGCGGAGTACGGCAAGTGCTGATGGACGAGGCTCATAAGTCTCGATTTTCCATCCACCCAGGGGCAACGAAGATGTATAGGGATCTTCGACCCGACTATTGGTGGCCGTGCATGAAGCGGGATGTCACCTGGTATGTGGAGAGGTGCCTGACCTACAGGAAGGTTAAGGCAGAACACCTGAGGCCTCACGGCAAGATGCAGCCGTTATACATTCCATTGTGGAAATGGGAAGATATCACCATGGATTTTGTCACTAAGCTCCCCAAGAACGCAAGTGGAGTGGATTCGATTTGGGTTATAGTGGATCGGTTGACAAAGAGTGCTCATTTTATACATATCCAGGAGAGCATATCGGCTGAGAAGCTAACTGATATTTATGTGCGAGAGGTTGTGGCACGGCATGGAGTGCCTGTTTCAGTGGTGTCAGATCGAGATGTCCGTTTTACTTCTAGATTCTGGAAGCGGTTTCATGACGAGATGGGTACTCGTCTCCATTTCAGCATTGCTTTCCACCCTCAGACGGACGGGCAGAGCGAGAGGACGATTCAGACTCTTGAGGACATGCTCCGGGCATGTGTCCTAGATTTCGGTGGCAGTAGGGATACGTATCTTCAGTTAGTGGAATTTTCGTATAACAACAGTTATCATGCAAGCATTGACCGCCCTCCCTTAGAGATTCTCTTCGGGAGGAAGTGCAGGACCCCAATTTGTTGGGGCGAGGTCGATCAGTGTGTCATTAGGAGCTCCGAAGTGGTGCTCAAGACGACAGAGTTGATCCAGCAGGTTCGTAGTTGACTGCAGGCTGCGCAGAGTCGGTAGAAGAGTTACGCCGACAGGAGGCGATCAGACTTGGAGTTTCAGGTAGGCGACATGGTCCTCCTGAAGGTATCACCCTGGAAGGGTGTCATCAGGTTTCGGAAGAGGGGAAAGTTGGGCCCTAGGTTCATCGGTCCTTTCAGAGTTTTGGCCCGGGTGGGTCGGGTTGCGTATCGGTTGGATCATCCGGCAGAGCTTAGCCAGATCCACAACACTTTCCATGTTTCCCAGTTGAGGAAGTGTTTGGTAGATGAGTCAGCAGTTGTACCCTTGGAGGATATTAAGGTTGATAGCAGCCTGAATTATATTGAGAGACCGCTTGCGATTTTGGATCGAAAGACGAAGTGTAACATCCCGGATTCCCAGGTATTACTTATTTATTTACTTTGATACTTTGTGAGGAGACTTGGCGAGTTGAAGCTTAGACTCGCCGAGTATAATCGCGGATTTGGACGCGGGTTCGCGTCCGGACTCGGCGAGTCCAAGAGTGGACTCGGCGAGTCCATGCTGTTTAATGAAACCCTAATTTCTCGGGTTTGAGGCGTATTTAAAGGGCCTTATGGCCGTCATTTGCACTCATCAGTCCCCAGAGAGAAACTGTAACGCCTGTGTTTCCGGGCTTGCCATTTTTAGCAATGTGATAGTCTAGATTAACCTTTGTAACCCATTTTGAAATAATAAGAATGTATTATTTGAGTCTTATGTGTTTTGTGCTTAGTTGCTTAATTATGTGGTCTGATTAATTAAGAATAAAAATAAGCGTCAAAACTTAAGTGTAAAATAAACTTAATATCTTTGGTTAATGTTGTAGTAATTGAAACGAGGTTTTCGTATATATATAGAACGCCCAAATCTGACTTCGTATGAGGAAGTTATGATTTATCGAAGTTTCGACTTAGCGATGTGCAGCCTGAAATACTCGATTTGAGATCGAGTGGTTTTTAGCCGAAGCAATCTAAATGAGAATCGAAGATCTCATTGTTGGTATCGAAACGATAAAAATTTAGGCGAGAACGGACGTCAAACGAAGAAGTTATGAATTTATAACGAAGTTTTTCTGTCGCGGCCTATTAAAAATAAATAATAAAAATAAATTCAAAATTAGCCGACGGAGTCTAAACGAAAGTTGTAGAGCGTGGTCTCACCTTTCCGTGGATATAAAGAACGTCGATAACGGAGTTCGTATGAAGAAGATATGAATTTCCGAAGTTTGATAAATAAATTGTATTTATTTTTAAATCAAAATCCGGCATTATCCGAAGGCCGAGTCACCAGTCCGATCCGACGTACGCCCCGCGTACGCGAGTACGCTACCGCGTACTCCGATAGTGTCGACACTTCGGATGACGCATGCAGTGACGATTTCGGAAGCAGTACGCGCTGCGTACTGCAGTACGCCCCGCGTACTCCGAGGCTCCAGCCTCTATAAAAGGGGTCCGAAGGCAGCCGGCTATTTTGCCAATTTCTTCTCTTCTCTCTCCCGTTTTGCATCGTTTTGTGTGCCAGAAATACCCCGAAGCCCCGGTATCATACTCTAGCTCCGAGGCAAGTCCCGAGATCCCGAAGATCCCGAGAAGTGCGGTTCCCGAGCCGAAGCTCTGCCCGCGAGAAGTTCGATTTTTGTGGAGATCTTCCAGATCTGCTGTGGATTACTACTTCTGCAAGTCGTAGTGCTGTCTGATCATCTTCTGATCAAGTGAGTGTATACTACCTTTCATAAACACGATAATAATACAAGTGCGATTTGAGAGTATTAAGTAAATTGTGGTTTATATGTGTGAGGGTATAGTTACTTTCTTCTAACGAGTAACTATGAAGTATTTTATATGATATACTTGTTATGTGTATATTTTGTGATTGTATGCGTGAATGGATATTCACTTTATTCTATCTCATAGATCTGAATTGTTTTCTATGGAATACGTGTTATGTGGTATGCCTCATCTGTTATGTGGAATATATATTGAATGAAAATGATATACAGGTTTAAACTATGTATGAAAATATATATTCTTATCTACTAATATGTTGGGTAGAACATGGGTAGATAGTTGGTGTGTAATAAACAGATGAGAGGCCTCGATGTTGTCGGTGTTGTTGATCTAGTTATTCAGCGGAGTATGGATAACGACCACGGACTCCTTCTAGACAGTCCAGTGGAACGCTAGCAGGTTCATAACCTGTAGGTGTTGTGAACGATGTGTTCACCGGTGTACTCTATCCCCCTCATGGTTGCCTTTAGGATATCTATTGTTGTGGAAACCCCTACGCAGTGATGTCCGTCCCGATGAAAATCCTAGATTAGGTCCCTTGAGATAGTTGTTGTTTTAGGGACGTAAAGTGAGGATAACGGGAATGGGTAATCGGGATAGTGATTGGTTGGTGAAATTAAATATAACTTATTTATTGTGGGTTGAAAACCCTATATGCTCACCAGGCTCCCAAGCCTGACCCACTCAGTTTTATTTGTATTACAGGAAGTGGCACATGGGCGTAAGATGGATGGATCATCTTGTTGTTTTGTTTACAAGTCTGTATATGTATATATTTGTTGAATGACTTGTAATGTTTATCGTTTATGCTTTATGGTCTGTATCGGAACATGACATCCCGAGTTTTGATTATATAATGAAATGCATCTCTTGATGAAATGCTTTGATAAATATTATTTTATCATGTTTTGTTTTGGGAACAAATTCCGCAAATCTTTCAAATCAAAAGGATTTACTCTGAAATTATTTAAAAGCATAAATGAAAATCGGTCTTTTCTGGCTGAGATTTTGGGGATGTCACAGAAACCCTAGAGCGTTTGAGTGATTCAAGTGAGGGAAGGAGCCATTATTGACCTTGGAGTTGTTGTCTAGCAAGGAAAGAGGAGATCTAGCCAAGAGGAAGCAAGAGAGGGGTGGATTCTTGAAGATTTGAGGTCCAGAACATCACAACTGAGGTACAATCTCGAATCATTCTCTGTTATTGTGATGTTCATGTAGATTTAGGGCTTTTAAACCCATTTGTTTCTAGATCTAGTGTCCTCATGGTCCCTTAGCGAGTTAAGGTCCTGGATCTGGACCCATAGAGGTCCAGAGAACCTCATTGCCAAAGCTTTATATGCATCCATGGAGGTTTTGGCTTGGGATCAAGGTATTTGAGGCTAAAACACCATTCATGAGCTATTCAATGCTTGATGAGCATCAAGACTTGGACTTTACGTGGTTAATAAGCTTAAGGAGACTGGATCTATGAATTAGTGAAGCGGATCTGACCTCAGAAGGTCGTTTGGGGTTGTGCATGGAATGCACTCGCGGAGTCCATTCCCCAGACTCGACGAGTTGGTGCGGGTTGTTCAATGATTATGAGTCGGGGGTTGAGTAACCGAGTCGGGTGAGTGACTCGGTGAGTCAGAAGAGATTCAGAGGGATCGGGTTCCCGTAGGAACTCGACAAGTCCACGCCAGACTCGGCGAGTCGGGTTGACCGTTGACCGTTGACCAGTGTTGACTGGTTTGACTTCGTGGTATTAGTCAGCCAGAGTCAAGCAGTATTAAGTAGAAATACACGTGTGTTGTAGGAGGTCGATAGCTCGGGAGATCGGGCACTAGTGGTTGAGAGATTATCGAGTTACCAAGACGTGCGAGGTGAGTCTTCTCACTATACGTTACCTTGAGTGGTATTCTGAGTTGACCAGAGGGTCTTATGTGTTATGTATGAGATTATGTGTTATATTTGAGATTACATGTTATGTGTTGTTTGTATGCTGTATGACTATATAGACCGGACCGGAGGGTCCAACGATTCAGACCGGGACAGAGGGCCCAATGAGCTATGACTGGACCGGAGGGTCCGACGAGCTGCGGGGCTGGAGGGTCTCGCTGAGACATCTTGACCGGAGGGTCGGATTAGCCTCGAGTGGCGTATTTGTGGTATGTGGTATTTTGGGGAACTCACTAAGCTTTATGCTTACAGTTGTTGTGTTTGATGTCTCAGGTACCAGCGAGGACCGTGGGAAGGCGACGGCGTGACACGTACACACACACACCGATGGAGTTTATTATGTGTAGAGATCTTGGGATTTGTTTTTGAAAATAGTATTTACTATGGATTTTGATTTGTGATGTGATATATTATGTGATTTTGAAAAAGAAAAATTATTTTGAAAATCTACGGTGTTACAAGTTGGTATCAGAGCCTTGGTTTGAGGGATTCGGATGCACCTTCGGAGGTATTTGAACTCAAACCGAGGATTTGAGAAATTTTTCAACCAAAACTGCAAATTTTCTTAAAAGGAAAAAAAGAAGTTTTGGAAACGAGCAGAGTGGATGGTGTGTACGGTCAGCCAGCGCCCGAACGGTGAATCCCAAAAATACCCTTACATTATATGTTATGAGTTATGATATATTATGTTGTGCATGCTAGAGAGGCTAGGTATTCCTATTAGGACTAGAGTGGGCCTGATTTGTGATGCCTTAGCCTAGGAGATCGCTGCTGCTATGAGATACTTTGAGATTGAGTAGGTAGCAGTGAGGAGCTCAGGAGAGGGCTATTGAGGGTAGCCAGTGCATAGCGAGAGTAGAGTATTTACGACTTGGGATCCTAGGAGGAGGACTTGGATTGTATATTGATTCGATGTGGACAATAGTATTAGGCCCGTACTATTGAAAACACCGGATTGGTGTGCAGTCCAAGTAAGAATCCTTGGGGTACCAGGAGAGAGGATGTTTGAGTTATCGAGTGTGAGTATACTCAAGAGTATACCTGATATTTTTATGTTGTATTTCAGAGGTTGATCATGGTCGGGACACGCCATAACCCCGAGAGCAGTGGGGTGAGCGATGATGAGATCCGTCGGATCATCCATGAGGAGGTGGTTGCTGCCATCAGAGCCGAGATTTCGGAGATGTTTGGGTCTATTAAGACCACTCTGATCGAGACATTTGACGAGCGTTACGCTGCTTTGACTGATGCTGCTGTTACTGCAGCCACCGCAGTTGTTGCTGCTGCGAGACCCCAGGGTGGTGATTCGTTGTTGTACCGAGAGTTAAGCAACACGAAACCACCGGAGTTCGATGGTACACAGGATCCAATCGCCGCTATGAGGTGGATCTCAGACATGGAGGGGTGTTTCTATACGTGCTCGTGTCCGGAGCACTTGAGGGTGCGATTCGCACTCAACCAGCTTCGCTTGGGGGCGAAGGACTGGTGGAAATTCGTGACCGCGAGCTATTCTATGGCTGAGCTGACTGTAGTGACCTGGGAGAGGTTTACTGCAATGTTTCGTGACGAGTACGTTCCCCAGGTGGAGAGGGAACGTTTAGCTCAGGAGTTTCTGACCCTCAAGCAGGGGACCGAGTCGGTGACAGTGATTACGAGGATGTTTCATGAGTGGGCGCTGTTTTGCCCGGAGTTGGTGTCCACTGAGCAGGCTCGCATGAGCCGTTATTTGAGTATTTTGAGGAGGGACATCCGTGAGTTCGTGGCGAACTCGACTTATCAGACATTTTCCGAGCTCCAGGCAAATGCCAGGAAGAGGGAGATCGAGCTTGAGACACAGGAGAGAGAGGAGATTGAGTTGCAGAGGGGTGATCGGTGACCAGCGCAGTCGCAGCCGGCCGCCAAGCGGGCAAAGTCCACTGATTCGAGGTCAGGCAGTTCGAGGGGCCGAACTTGTGGGAAGTGCGGCAAGAGCCATGACGGGCCATGCAAGACTGGGGTATGCTACAAATGCGGGAAGGAAGGACATTTTGCGAGGGACTGCCCGAAGGGGTTCTCGGTTTGCTTCCATTGCAACCAGACCGGCCATCGGAAGGCCGAGTGCCCCCAGCTTCAGAGGTCAGCGCAGAAATCTACGCTTGTGGTTCGAGCTGCTGAGACCCGGCCAGTGAAGGCCGAAGCACCGAAGGCTAGGGGGAGAGCCTTCCAGCTGACTGCGGAGGAGGTCCGCACAGCACCTGACGTCGTGGCGGGTATGTGATCTTTATCTATTTTATATTGAGTTTATGCTATTGTGATTGCTATATGTTATGCGTAGGTACTTTTCTTGTGAGTTATGTACCTGCATTAGTTTTATTCGACTCGGGTGCGAGTCGGTCTTTCATATCTATGACTTTTAGTTGGCACATTAGTATTCCGAGAGAGGCGTTGAGTCGACCTCTGCGGGTTTCCATAGCAAATGAGCATGAGGTATGTGCTACCAAGGTGATACGTGGATGCGTGCTGGAGATCTTCGGGGTGGAGTACCCGATTGATCTGATTCCGATTGCTATGGGGGATGTTTGTGTCATAGTAGGCATGGATTGGTTGAGCCGTTTCGGGGCTGTCATAGATTGTGAGCGTCAATTGGTGACGATCCGAGATCCTAGTGGGGGAGCGCTGACGGTTTATGGCGAGGGGACTCGTGGTGGTTCGGTGTTCTGTTCGGCCGCTAGAGCGAGGCGGAGTTTGCAGCAGGGCTGCAAGGGGTTCGTAGCCTACGTGTCGGATGTACGAGAGGCCGCTGGGAGGCCAAGTTCAGTGGATGAGGTGCCGATAGTGCGTGATTTTCCGGACGTGTTTTCTGAGGAGTTGTCGGGTGTGCCTCCCGAGAGGCAGGTGGAATTTCGTATCGATTTGATTCCCGGGGCTGCACCTATCGCTAAGGCACCATATCGGCTAGCACCGCCAGAGATGCAGGAGTTATCCTCACAGCTGCAAGAGCTGTTGGGGAAAGGGTTCATCCGTCCCAGTAGCTCACCCTGGGGAGCGTCGATCCTTTTTGTCAAGAAAAAGGATGGTTCACACCGGATGTGCATTGATTACCGGGAGTTGAACAAGTTGGCGGTCAAGAACCATTATCCATTACCAAGGATCGATGATCTATTCGATCAGTTGCAGGGGGCGTCTTGGTTCTCCAAGATAGACCTGAGGTCAGGATATCACCAGATGAGGGTTCGGGATGAGGATATCCAGAAGATGGCGTTTAGGACTCGTTACGGGCATTACGAGTTCGTGGTGATGCCATTCGGGCTCACCAATGCACCCGCGGCTTTCATGGACCTCATGAATAGGGTATGTAGGTCGATGTTGGATCGATCAGTAATTGTATTCATTGATGATATCATGGTGTATTCGAGGACCAGAGAGCAGCATGAGGAGCATTTGAGGGAGCTCCTCGGAGTTTTGAGATCGGAGAGGCTATTCGCCAAATTCTCCAAGTGCGATTTTTGGTTACGGGAGGTCCAGTTCTTAGGACATCTCGTTAACCAGAATGGGATATTGGTTGACCCAGCCAAGATCGAGGCTGTGATGAGTTGGGAAGTGTCGAGGTCACCTGCGGAGATCCGGAGCTTCTTGGGGCTGGCAGGCTATTATCGGAGATTTATCAGGGACTTCTCCAAAATTGTTGTGCCACTTACCAAGTTAACCCAGAAGGGTGTTACTTTCTCATGGGGTCCGGAGCAGCATACCTCATTTGAGACCCTTCGCTAGAGATTGTGCGAAGCTCCCGTGCTTGCATTGCCGGAAGGGATGGAGGATTTTGTGGTGTACTGTGATGCATCGATATCGGGGTTGGGAGTGGTGTTGATGCAGAGAGGGCGTGTGATCGCGTACGCGTCGAGGCAGTTAAAGCCTCATGAGACGAGATATCCCACCCATGATCTGGAGTTGGGGGTTGTGGTTTTCGCCCTCAAGATCTGGTGTCACTATTTGTATGGGGTTCGGTGTACGATATACACGGACCACAAGAGCTTGAAGTACTTGATGGATCAGCCAAATCTGAATATGCGGCAGAGGAGATGGTTGGATGTGGTAAAGGATTATGATTGTGAGATCCTGTACCACCCGGGCAAGGCTAATGTGGTAGCCGACACCCTGAGTCGTAGGGCAGAGAGTGCCCCATTGCGAGACATATGTTTGAGGTTGACGGTGATGACCCCGATTTTTGGACGCCATCCGAGGGGCTCAGGCTGAGGCTGCGAGATCAGAAAATCATAAAAGAGAGCGGGTGGTTGGTCAGGTATCGGAATTCGTTACCGATAGTCGGGGACTTATGACGTTTCAGGGTCGGATTTGGGTACCGTCTGTGGGCGGGACGCGTACCATTTTGATGGAGGAGGTACATCGATCGAAGTTCTCGATCCATCCCGGGGCTACCAAGATGTATTTGGACCTAAAGAAGGAGTATTGGTGGCCCTATATGAAGAGGGATGTTGCTTGGTTCGTCGAGAGGTGCCTAACTTGTCGCCAAGTTAAGGCCGAGCACCAGCGTCCGCATGGTAAGCTGCAACCGTTGGAGATTCCTGAGTGGAAGTGGGAACAGATTACCATGGATTTTATCACCAAATTGCCAAGGACTGCGAGAGGAGTCGATGCAATTTGGGTGATCGTGGACAGGTTGACGAAGAGCGCTCATTTTCTTGCTATTAGTGAGAGCTCTTCTGCTGAGAGGTTGGCAGAGTTGTATGTGAAGGAGGTGGTATCGCGGCATGGGGTTCCGATGTCGATTGTTTCAGATCGAGACGTGCGATTTACTTCTAGATTTTGGAAGAAGTTTCACGAGGAGTTAGATACGAGGCTGCATTTCAGTACCACGTACCACCCACAGACCGATGGGCAGAGTGAGCGGACGATTCAGACGCTCGAGGACATGCTTCGAGCATGTGTGTTGGACTTCGGCGGGAGCTGGGACGCGTATTTGCCCTTAGCGGAGTTTTCCTACAACAACAGCCATCATTCGAGCATCGGTATGCCACCCTTTGAGCTATTGTATGGGAGGAGATGGCGTACCCCTATTTGCTGGGGTGAGGTAGGGCAACACGTGATGGGTAGTACGGAGATTGTGCTTCAGACGACCGAGCAAATCCAGCAGGTCAGACAGAGGTTGTTGACCGCTCAGAGTCACCAGAAGAGTTATGCAGATAGACGTCGAACCGAACTCGAGTTCCAGGTCGGTGATTATGTTCTCCTGAAGGTATCTCCTTGGAAAGGAGTGATCCGATTCAAGAAGAGGGGCAAGCTAGGACCCCGGTATATTGGACCATTTCGGGTGATCGAGAGGGTGAGCAGGGTAGCATATCGCTTGGAGCTACCCGCGGAATTGGAGCGGATTCATAATACCTTCCATGTGTCTCAGTTGAGGAAGTGTATAGCCGACGAGTCGGCGGTAGTGCCGTTAGGGGACATTCAGGTGGATGCGAGCCTGAATTACGCGGAGAGACCAATTGCGATTGAGGATCGAAAGATCAAGGTTCTGCGGAACAAGGAGGTGCCCTTGGTTTTGGTTCGGTGGCAACATCGGAAGGGGTCCGAGATGACTTGGGAACCGGAGTGTGAGATGCGTGAGCAGCATCCGGAGTTATTTGTAGAGCGAGACTTCGAGGGCGAAGTCTAGTTCTAGTGGGGGAGAATTGTAACAGCCCGGATTCCCAGGTATTATTTATTTATTTACTTTGATACTTTGTGAGGAGACTCGGCGAGTTGGAGCTTAGACTCGCCGAGTATAATCGCGGATTTGGACGCGGGTTCGCGTCCGGACTCGGCGAGTCCACGCTGTTAGGTGCATTTCATGCATTCATTTTTATAGTTTTAGTTCATAAAAGTGCATTACATTTAGGTTTAAACTCATGCATTTTGTATATTTTCGGGATTTTTCATGATGCAATTCCATTCACACGCTTTTAGGATATTTCAGGGACTTATGAAGGTTGGATCATGTTGGAGGAAGTTATCAAGAGTTGGAGATAAAGTTGTAGAAGTTTTGGAGCTTTGAAGAGAGAGAATGAAGAAATGAAGAATTTGGCTTCTACCCATTTTGTAGCTTTATTTCATAAAAGTACATTGCATTTAGGCTTAAACTCATGCATTTTGCATGTTTTTAGGGATTTTTCATGAGGCAACTTCATTCAAATACTTTTGTGATATTTCAGGGAATTTTGGAGGTAGGATATTGTTGGAGGAGGTAAATAAGAGTTACGGACAAAATTTCGGGACTTGAAGAGCACCGAGGAGCAATATATCAAAGAAACGAAGATTTTGGCTTTACAGACGTTTACACGGCCATGTAAATGGAAGCCTTGCGTTTACGCGGGCAGTGTAAACGTAGATTTCTGCGCAGTATATTTTTGCGTTTACACGGGCCGTGTAAATGACAGTGTTAATTTCCACGGGCCGTGTAAACGTAAATGCGGGTTTTAAACCAGTTTTTCACCATTCTTAAAGGGGGGAACCGACTTTTTACTTTAGGGGATCGACTTTTGGAGTAGAGAAGGCGATTTCTTGAGGATTTTGGTGTTGATTAACACTTGGGAACATTTGATTTCATTTTGTAAGAACTTTAATTTCATTTTCTAGATTTGTGATCTTGTTCTAGTCATGAGTGGCTAGAACCCTAGTTTCTCCAACTTTATGTCTTGACTTTTTAGTTGTGATTTCAATCATGTGATTTGATGTTTACTTCCAATTCCTACCTAGTGAATTTGATTTTGTTTCAATTGAATGTTTGATTCTAATTGTAATTCTTATTGGCCATTTGAATTAGGGTTAGGTCATTCAAGTTATCTAATTGCAAAATCCGTAATTGTTTTGTGAATTGGACTAAGTAACAAACACTAAATTGATTTCCATTGAATGAATTTAGTGTAAATCTTATTCACATACTCTTAAACTCCCAAGCTTGTGAGGAGTATTGGGTGTTGTTGGGAACATTCACATAAATCATATTGCAACCTTTTGATTTCTATCTAAGAGCTTGTTTAGACTTAAATTAGAAGGTTAGGTTATTTTCAAAGAGCTTGTTTTGAATTTGACAACTTGGTGAATGGGAAGTGTTAGAACTTGTTAACACTTTCAAGTACCAACTTAGGTGAAACTGAGTAGATATTATTTCATCATTGGAATCACATTGTCAAATTGTCTTGCATAGAGTTGGAGTTATCACAAATCCTTAATTTGTTTCATTTAATTGATCATCTACGTATTGCTTTATCCACTTGTTTAAATCATTGCATACCAACCCCCCCATTTATGTGAACCTTATTGTACCTTCCGCAAAAAAGGTATAAACACTTGTCCCGTGTCTCTGTGGATTGACCCTACTTACCTTGTAGTACATTATTAGTGCATAGTAGTAGTGTTTAAGGAGTCATTTGTACCCTTTATTTGTTGGGTTTGACACGCCTAACAAATTGGCGCCGTTGCCGGGGATACGGTAGTACTAATTGTTTATGCCAAGATCTTTTCGCACAGGTACACCATTACCAGTTGATTTGGAGATAGAAAAATCTGCTAAACAGAGAAGGAAGCAAGCCAGACTTTTAACGAAACAACAAAAATCCGGAGCTTCTTCATCAAATCTATCAACTACATCCTATCCAACATCCAAAAGTATCACCCCACCATCTACACCTACTCTTACCATGGCAGACAACCATGGAGGAAATCAAAATCCTCCACATCCACCACCTAAACAAACCTTTAGACAATGGGCCACTCAAGATGTCACCCAACAACCTTTGTGCATAAATTACCCTGCAACAATCAAATTTGAACTCAAGTCTGGACTCATCCATTTGTTACCCTCATTCCATGGTCTTGAGAATGAAGACCCACATAAATTCCTTAAGGAATTTCATGTTGTTTGTGTGGGTATGAAGCCACATGAAGTCACAGAAGATCAAATCAAGTTAAGGGCATTTCCCTTTGCTTTACAAGATTCAGCCAAGGAGTGGTTGTATGACTTACCACCGGGGTCAGTCACAACATGGAATGAACTTGCAAGGATGTTTCTGGATAAATATTTTCCCGAAATAAGAGCATCAGCTTTACGTAGAGAGATAATTGGCATCAAGCAACAAAAGAGAGAAGCATTGCATACTTATTGGGAACGGTTCAAGAAATTATGCTCAAGATGTCCACAACATGGGATTACAGAATATCAATTGCTGCAGTATTTTTGTGAAGGAATGTCATCTCGGGATAGGAGATTACTCAATGCATCAAGTGGTGGATCTATAGCTGATAAGACTCCAACAGAAATCAGAGTTCTTATAAAAAACATGGCAGAAGAGTCTAAACATACAGTCCAAGAAGAAGAGTGGTACAGTGACGCACCAAGGGGGGTGAAAGAAATTTCTACTCCAAAAATTGAAAGTCAACTTTCTGAGTTGACTAAGGTAGTAATGATGCTTGCAAAAGACAAGGGCATGCAACCACCAACAGTTAGACCTTGTGGCATTTGTACACAAGTTGGACATCCTACTGACATGTGCCCCATGTTACAAGAAGATGTAGAGCCAGTTCAAGCTATGGGATTTTCAAGTCAACAGCAAGGAAACTTCTAGCCACGAAGCAATCCAAATTGGCATCAACCTAATACCAATTTTCAGCCTAGACCAACACCTTATCAACCAACCCCCCCATTTATGTGAACATTATTGTACCTTCCGCAAAAAAAGGTATAAACACTTGTCCCGTGTCTCTGTGGATTGACCCTACTTACCTTGTAGTACATTATTAGTGCATAGTAGTAGTGTTTAAGGAGTCATTTGTACCCTTTATTTGTTGGGTTTGACACGCCTAATATTGTGCTGACCAAATGATTAGACGATGTGTGGATCAATATGAGGTATCTTCTATCTTAACATTTTGTCACTCTTATGCTTGTGGAGGACATTTTGGTCCTCAAAGGACTGCAAGAAAAGTCTTAGAGAGTGGATTTTACTGGCCAAGTATTTTCCATGACTCTTATGTTTTTTGTTCAAGCTGTGATAAATGTCAACGAATGGGCTCTTTAAGCTCAAAGAATCAAATGCCCCTAAACCCCATATTAGTTTGTGAAATTTTTGATGTTTGGGGCATTGATTTTATGGGACCTTTTCCATCATCTTCGGGTTTTATTTATATTCTTTTGGCTGTGGACTATGTTTCCAAGTGGGTGGAAGCAAAGGCTACCCGTACTAACGATTCAAAAGTTGTGATAGATTTCTTGAAGGCTAACATTTTTTCTAGATTTGGTGTTCCAAAGGCCTTGATTAGTGATCGTGGTACACATTTTTGTAATCGTATACTCGGGAGTGTTTTGAAGAAATATGGTGTCACTCATAAAGTTTCCACATCATACCACCCACAAACAAATGGACAAGCTGAGGTGAGCAATCGACAAATCAAGGGCATTTTGGAGAAAACCGTTAATACAACAAGGAAAGATTGGAGTACACGCCTTGATGATGCTTTGTGGGCGTACCGCACTGCATACAAAACTCCAATTGGAATGTCTCCATATCGTATCGTTTTTGGAAAGCCGTGTCGATTACCCGTTGAGTTGGAACATAGGGCCTATTAGGCGATCAAACAGTTCAACATGGATTTAAGTGAATCGGGAAAGAAAAGGAAGCTGGACATACAAGAACTTGAGGAAATCCGCAATGAAGCGTATGAGAATGAGGTTCTTTATAAGGAAAAGACCAGAGCATTCCATGACAAGATGATTACACGCAAGGTATTTCACAAAGGTCAAAAGGTACTACTTTACCATTCGCGTTTTAAATTGATTCCTGGTAAATTAAGGTCCCGTTGGGTGGGACCATTTGTTGTCACTAATGTTTTTGAGCATGGTGCAATAGAAATCACAAGTGAGAAAACCGGGAAGATTTTTAAGGTAAATGGTCACCGTTTGAAGCCTTATTATGAAGGATTTCAAGTCAAGAATGAAGAGGTGGAGGAAGTAATGGATCCAAAGTATGAAAATTGACAAATAGTTGGGGTCCAAGTCGAGCCAACGACATTAAAAAGGGGCAGCTAACCGGGAGGCAACCCGGGGGTATTTTTGTCATTTCGTATATTTTCATTGTATTTTTTTTTCTTGTTTTCAAACTTCCAAGTTGTTTTTCATGCTAAAGAAGGTTAAAAACCATTTTTCGGGCAATAGAGGTTTAGCAGGTTGCAATTTCAAAAAGTGAAAAAAATCAAATTTTTTGGCCTTTTCAGAGGTTTACACGGCCGTGTAAACGATTAAACACAGTATTTTTGATTCAGGCATTTACACGGCTGTGTAAATCCTTTCCTTTGATTTACACGGGCCATGTAAACGCAAAAACAGGGCTGAACGATTTTAAGGTCAAATCTCGATTTTTCTAACTCATTCTTCACTCAATACCTGCGATTCCCTCTCTCCCTATTGCCCCCTTCGAAAAAAACCTTCCAAATACTCAATCTTCCTCAATTTTGCATAAAAAATCAAGCTCCAAGGTATGAAATTCTTCTCTTTTCTTCATCTTCTTTATCTTTCACATCTATTTCAACCTCTCATGGCCGATTTTGGGGTTTTTGAGCAAGACCCTAGAATTTTTGAACCTCAAAATTTCGACCTAATGCTTGAAATTTCTTGTAGGATAAGCTTGGGGATAGCTTGGGGAAGCATTGGATATCATCTTACCACCATTATCAAGCACAAATTGGTATAATTGTTCCATACTCTTACTTTGTGCATTTAGATAGAACCTCATTTTTTTGGGTGATTTTTTTGGTGAGACTTGCTAGTTCTTGTGCTTCTATTGTCTTAATTGTGTGCAACTCTTTGTTGATTCATTTGGGTAATGGCTTCTCGGGGTAAAAGACCTAGAATTCGAACTTCACAAGATGAACAAGACCCACACCCCATGGACAACCCTTATGAATTTGGTCTAATTTTTGAGACCAATAGACAAGAGATATTGTATGAAAATCTTGTTACAAGAACCATGGGTGCTCAACAATTTGTGGATATCCAAGCCCTCAAAGATTTGCATATCTATAAGGGTGTCCACAAGCTCTTTAAAAACATAGGATGGGAGGGTCTTTTGAATCTTCATGCAGTTAGTTACCAAACACCGATGTTGGAACTTTTGTCTTCCATTACCTTTGACTATCAAACTCATCTCCTGACTTTCCGTTTGCTCAATCAAACCCATCAGTTTCATGCTGACATTCTCTGTGATATGATTGGTGCTCCCAAAGCAAAAAGAGATGTATACACAGCAAAGGGCAGAAAAAATATTATTTTTGAGCAAAACTGTACAAATTTTTGGAGAAGCATTTCTTGTGAGTATGATTATCAGTCAGGAACAGCCAAAGCTTCTAGCATTATCCATCCGGTCTTGAAAGTCGCCCATCGGATTATTGCTTCTCTCTTATTCCCTCAAGAAGAGATTAGCAAGGCTAATAAGAAAGAGCTAGAAGTCTTGTGGTGTATGATTCATAAGCCTGCTGAAGTCCCTCATTTTGGTTGTTGGGTTATTCAAAAAATGCTCAGAAATGCTACGAGCCATGGTGGGCAGTTACATTGTGGAGGCATGGTTTCTGTTATTGTTGAGCATCTTGGCCTCCATTTACCCAACAACCCAACAAACATAGTCATGGGTCGTACTCGTCTATCCATTGATGTTATGGAAACAATGCATCTTTTCCACTGCCTTCCCACTGGGGATGTTCATTGGACAGTAGATGGGAAAGAGTATCTACGCATCGACGGCAGAAACAAGAAGATACTCAATTTAGCCAATGACATTCCATCAACCACTTGGAAGCTCAAATCCAATTTAGGTGTTACAGTAGATCATAGTCCTCCACCCTCTCCTCGTCCTACTCCTACTGCTGGTGCCTCTAGTTCATCTCACCCCAATTCTTCTTCTGAACACAATCTTTATATGGGTGAGTTTGCACGTCTGAACCACCGTTACACAAGTATACAACAGGAAATCGGAGAAATTTATACGGGTGTTGCTGAAATCACTTCTGATTTTCAAGACTACCGTAACTTGCAAGAAGAGCATTGGGCCCAACAAGAGTTGCGTTGGGCTGAGCAGGATCAAAGATGGGCCGCTCAAGAGCAGCACAACCGCAACATTCATCACCTGCTAAGCGATATCCATAGAGTTCTTGTCCTCCCCACACAGCCGCAGCCACCATCAACATCTCAACCCCAATGGCCGCCCTACTATCCTGCAGCTTATCCTTCACAGTTCCCTCCATCTCAACCGCCCGGTCCTCAATAGGACAGCTATGCCTCTCTCCAAGCATCGAGGACGATGCTTATTTTAAGCTTGGGGAGGGGCATCCATCCATGCATTATCCCGTTGCATGTAGGTTGCATGTAAATTTTGTACATATTGCATTGCATTGCATTATTTTTCTTTGTCACTTAAAAAAAAAAAAGTAAAATTTTTTGATCCAATTCCAAGCAGCCAAATCTTCTCAAAACAGTTGAGATGGTAAGTGAGTTGTGTGCCTTGAGATTTTACTTTCTATTTTTATAAAAAAAAATCTAAAAGCAAGTTAATCACACGAGCACATCTCCCGAAGCTACTTGTGCAAAGCAGAAAATGAGAAGATTGTCAACACTGGAGCATAACAGCAGGTATGAGTCGATTCTTTGGGACATATGACCGGTCTTATGAGTAGTAATGCTCAATTGAACTTAAAATGCCAAATTCAAAAGTTCATAAAAAGAATGCAAAATCTCAATGCCCCACCTTCCAGCGCTCTTAAAAGTTCTTTCTACTTATTCCCTTTTATATACCCTCCTTGAGGACATAGCTTTCAACTATATTTACGGGTTTTTGCATGTTAACATTTAGTCCCCGAAAAATGTCTAGAAGTCCCTCATGGTAATAGACCGTGAGATGTCCCATAACAGAAAAGTCAAGGACGAAAATATAAAGAAATTGGCCAAATAAATAAATTAAGTATTACGTGTTAACTTAGTTATTTGTATTTATATAATAATAATAATGGATCTTAAAAAAAAAAAAAAAAACTATTATTAAGTTAATCTGTGACCTTTGGGATTCGAACAAGTAAACTCTGAGGGGTGTTCTACACTTAATCACCTAAAGCTAAATTGTTTGGGATTGATAGGTTAAAAGTTCGCTACACGGGTTCCATAGAAAGTCATGAACTTAATAATAACAAATAAAGCTAATCTGTGGCCTTTGAGGTTCGGGCAAGTAAACCCGAGGGATCACTTCAAATCTAGCACACTAAGGTCATTTGATTTGGATGTGTTGGTTGGAAGCCCGTTACACGGATTTCAAAGAAAGCCATGAGCTTTATTTGTAAAAAAAAATGTAATTAGGAAGTTTGTATATAGTTGTGTTTATAGTTTAATTAGATATTGTGTTTAGGAAAAATACTTGCCTGTCAAAAGATTCCCTTGGACTTGGATTTGAATTTATGACATTGGACTGAATGTTAATTACTTCGACTGGTGTAAGTGGTTTGAAGTTTGTAACCAATCTGGATAAATATTAGGGAATTTTTAGAAAATATTTTTCAGAAAAAGATTGTTGTTAACCAACAAATAGCTGGAATCGGACATTATTATATTTTATGAAACAAAGATGGTTGAGCATGTTTTGTCACATATAATTTCACGAGAGTAAGACCATAATTTGTTCCAAGAATTGACTTGATGATATCGAAATGGAATAAGTGTTGTGATCTTTGATTCTGTTGAGTTGTACTAGGGAGTGGCCAAAGTCTTGTCTCTATTATCATATAATATTTTGAGATTAAAGCCAAGTTAACTCAAGGTATGACAGGTACATTCTCAACTATGGTACAAAACAGGGTAATTGGGTTAGATCTTTTCATGTTTGTTTTGATTTCATGCATTAAGTTTCAAATAGTTTTAACTTTAATTTTCTTTTCTTCTATTCTATTTTATTTTCTCTAGTTTAAATTTTCTTGTTCTTTCTTGAGGACAAGAAAGGTTTAAGCTTGGGGAGATTTGTTAGGTGCATTTCATGTACCCATTTTGTAGCTTTATTTCATAAAAGTACATTGCATTTAGGCTTAAACTCATGCATTTTGCATGTTTTTAGGGATTTTTCATGAGGCAACTTCATTCAAATACTTTTGTGATATTTCTGGGAATTTTGGAGGTAGGATATTGTTGGAGGAGGTAAATAAGAGTTACGGACAAAATTTCGGGACTTGAAGAGCACCGAGGAGCAATATATCAAAGAAACGAAGATTTTGGCTTTACAGACGTTTACACGGCCGTGTAAATGGAAGCCTTGCGTTTACGCGGGCAGTGTAAACGTAGATTTCTGCGCAGTATATTTTTGCGTTTACACGGGCCGTGTAAATGACAGTGTTAATTTACACGGGCCGTGTAAACGTAAATGCGGGTTTTAAACCAGTTTTTCACCATTCTTAAAAGGGGGAACCGACTTTTTACTTTAGGGGATCGACTTTTGGAGTAGAGAAGGCGATTTCTTGAGGATTTTGGTGTTGATTAACACTTGGGAACATTTGATTTCATTTTGTAAGAACTTTAATTTCATTTTCTAGATTTCTGATCTTGTTCTAGTCATGAGTGGCTAGAACCCTAGTTTCTCCAACTTTATGTCTTGACTTTTTAGTTGTAATTTCAATCATGTGATTTGATGTTTACTTCCAATTCCTACCTAGTGAATTTGATTTTGTTTCAATTGAATGTTTGATTCTAATTGTAATTCTTATTGGCCATTTGAATTAGGGTTAGGTCATTCAAGTTATCTAATTGCAAAATCCGTAATTGTTTTGTGAATTGGACTAAGTAACAAACACTAAATTGATTTCCATTGAATGAATTTAGTGTAAATCTTATTCACATACTCTTAAACTCCCAAGCTTGTGAGGAGTATTGGGTGTTGTTGGGAACATTCACATAAATCTTATTGCAACCTTTTGATTTCTATCTAAGAGCTTGTTTAGACTTAAATTAGAAGGTTAGGTTATTTTCAAAGAGCTTGTTTTGAATTTGACAACTTGGTGAATGGGAAGTGTTAGAACTTGTTAACACTTTCAAGTACCAACTTAGGTGAAACTGAGTAGATATTATTTCATCATTGGAATCACATTGTCAATTTGTCTTGCATAGAGTTGGAGTTATCACAAATCCTGAATTTGTTTCATTTAATTGATCATTTACGTATTGCTTTATCCACTTGTTTAAATCATTGCATACCAACCCCCCCATTTATGTGAACATTATTGTACCTTCCGCAAAAAAGGTATAAACACTTGTCCCGTGTCTCTGTGGATTGACCCTACTTACCTTGTAGTACATTATTAGTTCATAGTAGTAGTGTTTAAGGAGTCATTTGTACCCTTTATTTGTTGGGTTTGACACGCCTAACACACGCTGTTTAATGAAACCCTAATTTCTCGGGTTTGAGGCATATTTAAAGGGCCTTATGGCCGTCATTTGCACTCATCAGTCCCCAGAGAGAAACCCTAGAGCGTTTGAGTGATTCAAGTGAGGGAAGGAGCCATTATTGACCTTGGAGTTGTTGTCTAGCAAGGAAAGAGGAGATCTAGCCAAGAGGAAGCAAGAGAGGGGTGGATTCTTGAAGATTTGAGGTCCAGAACATCACAACTGAGGTACAATCTCGAATCATTCTCTGTTATTGTGATGTTCATGTAGATTTAGGGCTTTTGAACCCATTTGTGGCTAGATCTAGTGTCCTCATGGTACCTTAGCGAGTTAAGGTCCTGGATCTGGACCCATAGAGGTCCAGAGCACTTCATTGCCAAAGCTTTATATGCATCCATGGAGGTTTTGGCTTGGGATCAAGGTATTTGAGGCTAAAACACCATTCATGAGCTATTCAATGCTTGATGAGCATCAAGACTTGGACTTTACGTGGTTAATAAGCTTAAGGAGACTAGATCTATGAATTAGTGAAGCGGATCTGACCTCAGAAGGTCGTTTGGGGTTGTGCATGGAATGCACTCGCCGAGTCCATTCCCCAGACTCGGCGAGTTGGTGCGGGTTGTTCAACGATTATGAGCCGGGGGTTGAGTAACCGAGTCAGGTGAGTGACTCGGTGAGTCGGAAGAGATTCAGAGGGATCGGGTTCCCGTAGGAACTCGGCGAGTCGGGTTGACCGTTGACCGTTGACCGTTGACCAGTGTTGACTGGTTTGACTTCGTGGTATTAGTCAGACAGAGTCAAGTAGTATTAAGTAGAAATACACGTGTGTTGTAGGAGTTCGATAGCTCGAGAGATCGGGCACTAGTGGTTAAGAGATTTTCGAGTTACCGAGACGCGCGAGGTGAGTCTTCTCACTATACGTTACCTTGAGTGGTATTCTGAGTTGACCAGAGGGTCTTATGTGTTATGTATGAGATTATGTGTTATATTTGAGATTACATGTTATGTGTTGTTTGTATGCTGTATGACTATATAGACCGGACCGGAGGGTCCAACGATTCAGACCGGGCCAGAGGGCCCAATGAGCTATGACTGGACCGGTGTAACGTCCCAAAATTCAAGACCACAAAATTTCTTTTAATAAAACATTACTTTAAGCAAAGACATCATTCCAAAACATAATCTGAGTATAAGTTTTCAAAACACATGTTCATTATCAGAGTAAATATTCCCAGGCTGACTAATCTATGGTGTGTGCCATGCGATCACCCCGAGCTCCTCCCTCCGCTACCGGAAGTACCTGAAAACAAAACTGAAAACCGTAAGCACGAAGCTTAGTGAGTTCCCCACTTCACCACATACCATGCATAACCACATACTGCACATACTGGGCCACGCCCGCTATCCGGGGCCTCGCCCCCTACTTCGGGCCTCGCCCGCTACAACGGCCCCGCCTGGCTTTGAGCCCCGCTCGGATACAGATCTGTTTCATTTAGGCCTCGCCTGTCACAGGGCCCCGCCCACTAACATATAACAGCACATACACATATCACATAACATCACATAAGCTAAACGTATGCTAACAGCTCTTGCTCTAAGGCCTCGCCTATCTCTGGGCCCCGCACGTGTCCTGCTACTGATGAGTCATGGAACCTCGTCCATACTCCTGCTGATAGTGAGATACGGGCCCAGCCCACTCTCACTCCTTTCCTAACTTGGGCCTCGCCCCTGGGCTGCTGCTACTGAGATGTGGAACACCATCCACACTCTGCTATTGGTGAGATACGGGACCTCGCCCACACTCACCTCCCTACCAGGCACATACAAGTATCACACAGACAACAAGTATAAACTATCACATAAACCATTTCTTGGGCACCCGCCCTCTGTCATTGGACCTCGTCCGAATATCATACTAGCATACTGTGCCTAGGGCTAACCCCCAGGTCTTCTACTCATAACTACATGGGCCGGCATTGTGGCCGTAGACCCATTCATACAAAGGGAAACTCACCTGCACTGGCTGAACTTGCTGATGATCCCACTAGCTGCTGCCTGACCACTCACTGAACTCCGGTTCTACTAGCTTCCCGAGCTATCAATATCAATGCAACACTTAGTATAACTGACCCATGACAGTCAACCAAGTCAACCCTAGTCCAGGTCAAAGTCCTGGTCAAAGTCAACCTTCCAGGTCAACCCTACTCGCCGAGTCCACCTACTGAATCGCTGAGTTCTTATGCTCAAAGTCCTTCTAATCGCGACTTGACTCGCCGAGTCAGCCCCTGACTCGCCGAGTCTACTGACTCTCGAATCCGACCTGATCAACTCACTGAGTCCTGGCTCGACTCGCTGGCTCGAGTCTTAACTCGAAGGGTTTGGGACCACGCGACCTGACACGTCGAGTCCAAGAACAGACTCGCCGAGCACAAGGAAATCTCCAACCAACTCGTCGAGTTGTTCATCCAACTCGCCGAGTTCATGCCCATCTTCATCCGACTCGACGAGCTGTTCATCCCACTCGTCGAGTTCCTCCTCATCTTCAAGCTACTCGCCGAGTCCACTCGAAGGACTCGCCGAGTCTATTCGGTTCCACATACATGCAGAGGACTTTCGAGTCATGCAGGGACTCCAAACCGTAGATCTACCCTTCCCAAGCCTACTCCTCACGCAAAGTTGCAAACTTTACGTGTAGAGAAGGAGATCTAGGCAAAATGCACCATAAACTAAGGTTTAAGACCAAGAGGCTCCATAATCCACTCCATGACTGATACTTTACGGGATTCTAAACCAAAACAAGCATGGATCTGAGGTAGCAACCTCAGATCTGGACCTCAAACTCGAGATTGATCTTAAACATGGCTTAAAAGCCCCAAAACTCATAACCAAGGAAATATCTGGAGGAGAGAAACGACTTAATACCTTCAATTGCTCTGAAATGATCCCCAAACTTTGGATCCAATGCCACTCCTTGATGCTTCAAAGATTCCCACTTCTTCTTCTTCCTTTAAATCACTCAAAAATGGCCAAAAGCATGAATGAGCACAATGGAGGCTTAGGGTGCGGCGTTCTGGGTGTGAGAGACAGTAAAGGAGCACTAGGAAGAAGAATGAGGTGATTAAATAGGCTCCAAGCCCCGGATTTAGGGTTTTCCTTGCACAGACCCTACTCGCCGAGTCGCCTTGGCCGACTCAC
Source organism: Lactuca sativa (assembly GCF_002870075.4). Taxonomy (NCBI): domain Eukaryota; kingdom Viridiplantae; phylum Streptophyta; class Magnoliopsida; order Asterales; family Asteraceae; genus Lactuca; species Lactuca sativa. The sequence goes on from NC_056623.2 coordinate 35,913,289, forward strand.
CGAGTTGGTCACTTATTCCTCGACTCGGATCCCGCTCGGACTCGCCGAGTTCCTCCTTGGACTCGCCGAGTCCCTCCTAAATTTAGGGTTTACTTTACTTTCTTGGCTTTCAAAATCTTGGGTGTTACAACCGGAGGGTCCGACGAGCTGCGGGGCTGGAGGGTCCCGCTGAGACATCTTGACTGGAGGGTCGGATTAGGCTTGAGTGGCGTATTTGTGGTATGTGGTATTTTGGGGAACTCACTAAGCTTTATGCTTACAGTTGTTGTGTTTGATGTCTCAGGTACCAACGAGGACCATGGGAAGGCGACGGCTTGACACGTACACACACACCGATGGAGTTTATTATGTGTAGAGATCTTGGGATTTGTTTTTGAAAACAGTATTTACTATGGATTTTGATTTGTGATGTGATACATTATGTGATTTTGAAAAAGAAAAATTATTTTGAAAATCTACGGTGTTATAAGTAGACCTTGAGGAACAAGGTGGTTCATCTCGTAAAGGTGCAGTGGCAGCACCGGAAGGGGTCTGAGTGGACGTAGGAGGCCGAGGAAGAGATGAGGGAGCACTACCAAGAGTTATTTCCGGATGCAGCAGCAACAGACTTCGAGGACGAAGTCTAAAATAAGTGGGGAAGAGTTGTAACACCTGGTTCCTGGTATGTATTTTAATCTAAGTATTTTTGCATTTTTAGCTGGGACTCGGCGAGATGTAGGCAAGACTCACCAAGTAGGGTCGAGATATTGAGCATGTTTAAGTTGGCAACTCGGTGAGTCCGCCGGTCTGGAAGAAACCCTAGATCCACGGGTTTTGCACCCTATTTAAACCATTTTATGAGCCCCAAACTCGCCTCCTTCGCCCTCAGAGCATCATTTAGCAAACCCTAACCATTCCTTGAGCATTTTGAGCATTTCTTGTGTGGATCTTGAAGTTTTGAAGAGAAGAAGGAAGCTAGATCCAAGGGAGTAGAGGGGGATCCAAGATCTTGCACCCACTATAGAGTTTATTGAGGTAATAATCGGATTCCTTCTGTTTCTATGATTGATTCTCCATTATAAGCATATTTAGGCGATTTTATCCATTTCTTAGCTTGTTTATAGTAGAGAGATCACATTGGGTTGATTATCCTTCGGATCTAGCCATGTTTCAGTTCCAAAAACATAGATCTAACACCTTTATGGAGCCATTTTGCATGAAAGCCCTAGATCTACTCTTTTAAGTGTCTTGTGAGCCTTTAAATCCCTTTTCATGCATATGAACACGTAAAGTTGGAAACTTTACGTGGGAAACAAGCCTTAAGAACCTAGATCTATAAGTTCTATGCAGTGGTTTTGAGAAGAATCGATTGTATAGAAGTTGCATGCAACCGACTCGGCGAGTCGTTCTTTAGACTCGGCAAGTCAGGTCGTGAGTCCTCGAGTTTTCCCCCTTCTGCGTGTTATGCCGAGTGGAAACAGTGAGTTTTAGGTGGACTCAGTGACTCGAAGATCGGAATCATTCATGGAGGGACTCGGCAAGTCAATGCCCTGACTCGGCGAGTCCAAGGCAATCTTCATATCCCAAGAGCAGACTCGGCGAGTTGTTCATACAACTCGGCGAGTCGGATGCAGATTGACTAAGTGTTAGTATCAATGAGAAACTCGTCGAGTCTATGCCAAACTCGACGAGTAGTAGCACGCAGAAATGAGAAATGAGAGTAGGGACTCGACGAGTTGGTGGCCCAACTCGACGAGTTGGGTCAGCTGTATGTTGACTTTGACCAAGAGGTTGACTTTGACCAGGGGTAAAATAGACATTTTACCCTCAATATAGTTATCAGTATTTGATTGAGTGTACTTATGGAAATTGTAGCCGGGGTGAAACCGGAGCCGCAATAGACAGATTCCAGAGCAGTTCATTCAGCAGCTAGACTACGAGGTGAGTCTTCCTTCTAGTAGGAATGGGTCTACGGCCACAATGTTGTCTCATTTAATTAGTAGTAGTTCTGGACCTCGGTCCGATGCAGTAGTTAGATTGCTTGATGTCTTTGTGATTCACTTATGTTTTGTATTATGTGTTCTGAACTTCGGTCTGATGCAGTATGCAGTATATGTGCTTATGCTAGTTGATATGTTTATGCAATGCCATGTTATGCACAGTCAGTTTCCGGACTTCGTTCCGATGCTGGGGACAAGGTCCCAGTCGGTTCCGGATTTTGGTCTGATGCAGTTAGTTCCGGACTTCGGTCCGATGTAGGGGACAAGGTCCCAGTTAGTTTCAGACTTTGGTCCGATGCAGTTTCTGGGCTTCGGTCTGATGTAGTGGGCAAGGCCCTGGTTAGTTCCGGACTTTGGTCCGATGCAGTTTCCGGATTTCAGTCCGATGCAGTGGGCAAGGCCTAGTAGGTGTTTATATGTTATTGTATGGTATGTGGTAGTTTGGGGGAGCTCACAAAGCTTCGTGCTTACAGTTTCAGTTTTGGTTTCAGGTACTTCTGTAAGTAAAGGGAAGAGCTTAGGATGATGGCATCGCACATACCACAGCTTCAGTTTTTTCCTGGGAGTTGATTTAGCTTTTCATTGACATGATTTGATACAGTCTTAATACAGTTTTCTTGGGATACTTTGTTATGGTTTTGAGATATTGACATATGGGTTTCATTTTATGGTATTGATCTAATGATTTTAGTAATGATTAAACAAAAATTTTTGGGTCATATTTTGGGATGTTACATGAGTTTTCTTACAACAATAGTTATCACTCCAATATCGGTGGGCCGCCGTTTGAGCTTCTCTATGGGAGGAAGTGTCGTACCCTATTATGTTGGGCAAAGGTCGGTCACAGGGTCATAGGAAAGACCGAGGTCTTCCTTCAGACGATAGAGCTTATTCAGCAGATCAGGTAGTGGTTACAAACAACCAAGATTCGGAAGAAGAGTTATACGGACAGACGTCGGTCCGAGTTGAAGTTCTATGTTGGTGATATGGTTTTACTAAAGGTATCACCCTGGAAGGGTGTAAGACGCTTAACAAAGAGGGAAAGTTGGGGCCTCGATATATTGGACCATTCTGAATATTAGCCAGGGTAAACAGGGTAGTGTATCGGTTGGATTTGCCTGAGGAGCTCAGTCAGATTCATAACACCTTCCCTGTTTCCCAGCTTCGGAAGTATGTGGTTGATGATTCAACAGATGTTCCATTGGATGATATTTAGGTTGATGATCGCTTGAATTATGTTGAGAGACTAGTGGTGATTCTAGATAGGAAGGTGAATGCCTTGTACAACAAGGAGGTATTATTGGTCAAGGTTCAGCGACAACATCGGAAGGGTTTCAAATGGAACTGAGAGCCCAAGGCAGAATGTGGGAGCACTACCTTGAGTTATTCGTAGCAACGGGCTTCGAGGATGAAGTATGATTCAAGTGGGGGAGAATTGTAACACCTCGATCTCCATGTATTTTCCATTTACACCCTTAATATGAATATTTGTTGCATAATTGGTCCCATGGTTGATGTTCAAACCCTAAATTTTAGGTTTTGAGTCATGTTTAAGCATCATTAAATCCCAAGACCATTTCCCACATCAGCCTCCATTGTACACTTCATCGTTTACACATCCTAATCCATTTTGTGAGCATCTTTGAGCCTTAGTGTTCATTTTAGTGTTCTTGAAGGGGGGAGAAAGAAGTGGATTCACCTTGGAAGCTCAGGACCATTTAGATCCAGAAGTATCTCACCCTCAAGCATCCTTTGGAGGTATAAACTTCATATCTTGATGAGTTATTTTCTTAGGTCTTATTAGCCTATATTTTGTGTTCATTTTGGTCCAATCTAAATGGTGTTCATGAGTATGGACAACTCAAACCAGAAGAGCTATCCTTTCAGACATTTCTAGGTGTTAGGAACCAAAAAAATGTGATCTTGGTCCTTATATCTCTTCCATGCAAGAGTTATGATGTCTTAAAGAATAAATAAGTTACAGAGTTAGCTTTTGGACCTTTTCTAGCCATGGAAAGTCATAAAGGTGGAAACTTGTTAGTGTTACAAACGTTGTATCTTCTTGATCAGATGGTTCCATCTAGATTGTTGGAATCCTGTTGAAGCATCCATGAAGGTTAAGAGTTCGTGGCCAGCCGTTGCATCTATCATGGAGTCAATGTGTGGTAGAAGGAAAGGATCCTTAGGAGAAGCCTTGTTAAGATCTGTGTAGTCTACACAAACTCGCCACTTGTCGTTCTTAATCTGTACGACAACTACATTAGCTATTCATCTCGGTAACTTCACTTCCTTGATCATCCCTGTCTTAAGGAGCTTTTCCACTTCTTCATGGATGATCTGATTCCTTTCGGGTGCAAACTTCCTTCTCTTTTGATGTATCAGTTGGAAAGAAGGATCAATATTAAGTTTGTGAGTGATAATACTCTTGTCTATACCTATCATATCTTTGTGTTTTCATGCGAAAGTCTTGCTTCTAGTTTGAAGGAATTTTAACAGGTCTTTCTCAATTTGCTCGGGTATTTAGGATCCTATGAGGAATTTGGCTTCAGGATCCTCGTTGCCTAGGGTCACTTCCTTCACATTTTGCTCATTCGTTCCTAGAACATGTCATGCCCCTTTCCTTAATTGCTATGCTTTTTAGGGTTTCATCGTAGGCTTCTTAGAGGTTTTATAACATTCCTTTGACTCTTGTTGATCTCCCATGATCTTCACTATTCCCCACTGAGTAGGCATCTTTACACACTGATGATATATTGATGGAACCGCTTTCATTTTGTGGATCCATATTCTACCTAATATCACATTATAAAAAGATAATGTGTCAATAACACATAAATTTTGTATATAGTTTACCCCCTCTATGTATATTGGTAGCTTTATCTCCCCGATGGTGTGTTTCGTTTCTTTGCTAAATCCTATGATGACCGAGGATCTTTTGATTATCTCCGATTCCGGGATGTTCATCCTCTTCAGTGTGTCCAAGAGTATGATGTTGACCAAGGATCCTCCATCTACTAGGATCCTTTTAACGAAGCGGTTGGCAATGTACAATATTATCTCAAGTCTGTCATGGTGAGGATCCTGGATCTCTTCCATGTCCGTCTCGTCAAACGTGATTTCCTTGTCATTGCTAACTGAGGTATTCTTCTGTGGTCTATCCTCCTTTTTCTGTTTTAGAGACCTTGGCATGTCTTTTAGCCTGAGAATAAGAAGTACCACAAATTTTAGATCCGCCTGAGATAACGTTAATAATCTTGGCGTGTGGGGGTGGAGATCCTGGTTTCTCCGGGATCTTGTGACCATCTTGGTTGTTCTCCTTGGACTTTTCTTTCTTTCTTACGATGATCTCTTTAAGACGCCCTTTGCTAAGGAGGTAGCTGATCTCCTTGATTAGGGCCATGCAATCCTCCATCATGTGACCAAAATCTTCATGGTAAGCACACCATTTGGACTTGCATTTCCCATTGGTGGACTTGTTATCCTTCTTTGGCCACCTTGCTTTGTCTCTGAGATCCTTCATAGCATAGATTAAACCTGAAACACCCACAAAAAAATAATATCCAGTGATCTTAGGAGCTTCCTCTTCCTCCCCTTCATCTTCGAGGGAATTAACCATGTGATGATCTGGTTTGGAATATGGCTTCTATTTGTAGGATATTGGAGCCGAGGATTTGGCCTTCCTTTTGGGATTCCCGTATTGACTTGAATGGTTGCTCCTCTTCTGGACTTCTTTATCCTCTTTAAGCCTTATGAACCTTAATTCTCGGCACCTAACTTCATCCAATATCTTGCATGGACTCATCACGAGATCTTCATAGAAGGGTGAATCCTTCCTTAGACCCATCTTGAAGGCCTCCACAGTAGTTGCCATGTCAATGTTGGGGATGCTCAGAGCTTCCCTGTTAAACATGTTAACAAAATCCCTAAGTTGTTCCTTAGGATCCTGAACCACCCGATAGAGATCACTAGTGATCTTCTCGAAAGTTCTGCTACAAGAAAACTGGTTATTGAAAATATTGACTAAATTTGCAAATGAAGTAATAGAATAGGGAGGAACATTTAGCAGCCAGTTAGGAGTTGATCCCATGAGGGTTAAACCAAAATCCTTGCATAGGCAAGCTTCCTTCAAGTGCACGGGGATGGGAATGATCTCCATCCTTTCTCGGTATTGTGCTATGTGCACTTCAGGATCTGTAGTTCCAACGTAAGGCTTCATGTTGGGAGTCTGAAAGCGCTTAGTGTTAGGGCCAGGATCCTCAATGTATTCAGGATCCTCAAACCTTATCAGATATTCAGGATCCTCAACTATCTCAGGATCCCGACTATTACCGTTATTATTATTTACTAACATTTATAACGATTATATTTCGTTTTAACTAACACAAGTGTAGAAATAGTCAAGAGAAAACTTATTTCTCAATAGTGTTTCGTCTAAACTATGCTAAAGACTCGGAATACCTAGTCAATCAACGTTCACAAGACTGGTCATAGAGGATCTCAGGAATATCGGAAATCTTGTTAGCTAGTTTAGACTATAAATTGACACATGTATCTCGCACACGATACACACTGCTTACTCTTAGCTTACTCTACGAACTTTTTCACTTTTTCTTACTGAAATACTCTTTGTAATCATCAATTTATATTAATAAAAGCATCAAGGTAGGTGAACATTATCACCTCTCACGGTTTTGAGCCTGAGATCCTAGCAAGGATCAAGGGATTTCCTTGTAAACAATCGTGTCATTCTCTTTACCTTTCTCTATTGCATAATTCTAACATCACATCCTCTCGTTCAATTTAGTTGATTTATACTTGTGTAATTTTTGACCAAAACAATTTGGCGCCCACCGTGGGTTCGTGGTCTTCAATATCCTCGAAAGATCATGTCTACGTAACCGATCCTTTCTTCATCCTCCTCTCCTTCCATTCCAACCAAAAAACTACCACCTCCTCCAAGTGGACTCCCTCATTAGAGGAAATTGTTTGATACTTCCAATAGAAACACCCCTCCAGGCACTAAACCAGGAAGTTTGGGATCTTCAGGACTCCAAGATCCAACTGATCTAGTCACTACTGTTGAACTCTTCGCTATGATGAGGAAAATAACGCAAAAGATGACTCAGCAACATGAAGATAATAGAACACTACTTAGAGAAGTGGAGAGGATGAAGGCGGAATTTCAGAAATCCCAGGAAATGATGCCTACATCTATACAACAAAGGATCCTGAACTTCAACAATGTCGAATCCTCAGGAAATCAACAGGGGAACACAGCTCCTGCTACTGTTGCATCACCCTGGGGAACGACTACAAACAATCATGCATCTATAATCAATTATCTCGATGAGCCTTTCAATAATCCTAGAAACCTTGATTCTAGTAACTTCTTAAATAACAATACTATCAATACTAACTCTATCAATGTGGATGCCGGAATAAGTCCAAACATGGCTAGGGAACTTTAGCAGTTGAGACAGGTGATCTCAAGCGTACCTGGGGCAGTTCAACCCATACCAAAAGCATCTCCAACAAGTCACAGGATCTCAAGATTTGCTCCTGCAATAGCCGATACTGAAGTTCCTAAGCGTTTCCTTTCTCCTAGCATGAAGCCTTACAATGGAACTACGGATCCTAAAGAGCACGTAGCACAATACCGAGAAAGGATCGAGATCATTCCCATATCAATGCACTTGAAGGAAGATTGCCTATGAAAAGGCTTCGATTCAACCCTCATGGGATCAGCTATTAAATGGCTGCTAAACATTCCTCCATATTCTATACCACTTTGCACAATTAGTCAATATTTTCAATAACCAGTTTTCTTGTAGCAGAACCTTCAGAAATATCACTAATGATCTCTATTGGGTGGTTCAGGTTACTAAGGAATAACTTAGGGATTTTGTTAACAGGTTTGGCAGGGAAGCTCTGAGTATCCCTAAAATCGACATGGCAACTGTTGTAGAGGACTTCAAGATGGGTCTAAGGAAGGATTCACCCATCTATGAAGATCCTGTGATGACCCTATGCAAGATATTAGATGAAGTTAGGTGTCGAGCATTGAGATTTATAAGGCTTAAAGAGTATAAAGAAGTCCCAAAGAGGAGCAACCCTTCAAGTCAATAGGAGAATCCCAACGGGAAGGTCGAATCCTTGGCCCCAATATCCTACAAATCGAAGCCTTATTCCAAACAAGATCATCACAGGGTTAATGCCCTCAAAGATGAAGGTGAAGAAGAGGAACTTCCTAAGATCACGGACTATTGTTTCTTTATGGATGTTTTAGGTATAATCCATGCTATGCCAAATCTCGGAGACAAAGCAAGATGGCCAAAGAAGGATAACAAGTCCACCAGTTGGAATGAAATATCCAAATGGTGTGCTTACCATGAAGACTTCGATCACATGATGGAGGATTGTATAGCCCTGCGAAAAGAGATCAACTACCTACTTATCAAGGGTCGCCTTAAAGAGATCCTCGGGAGGAAAAGAGAAAAATCCAAGGAGAACAACCAGGATGGTCGCAAGATCCCAACGAAACCAGGATCTCCACCCCTAAACTCCAAGATAGTTACCGTTATCTCAGGTGGATCTAAAATTTGTGGTACTTCTTATTCTCAGGCTAAAAGACACTCCAAGGTCTCTAAAACAGAAAAGGATGATAGACCATGTAAGAATACCTTGGTTAGCAATGAAAAGGAAATCACGTTTGACGAGACTGATAGGGAAGGGATCCAGGATCCTCACCATGACTGTACATTGCCAACCACTTCGTCAGAAGGATCCTTGTTGACGGAGGATCCTCAGTCAACATCGTACTCTTGTATGCACTGAAGATGATGAACATCTCGGAATTGGAGATAATCAAAAGATCCTCGGTCCTCATAGGATTTAGCGGAGAAACGAAACACACCATTGGGGAGATAAAGCTACCTATATACATAGAGGGGGTAAACTCTATACAAAATATTTGCGTCACTGACACTTTCTCTTCTTAGATATTAGGTATACCATGGATCCACGAGATGAAAGCGGTTTCATCAACATGTCATCAATGTGTAAAGATGCCTACTCTGTGGGGAACAACGAAGATCATAGGAGATCAACAAGAGTCAAAGGAATGTTATAAAACCTCTATGAAGCCTATGATAAAACCCAAGCAAGCATAGAAATTAAGGAAGGGGGCATAACATGTTCTAGAAACAAGGGAGCAAGACATGAAGGAAGTTCCCCTGAGAAGCGAGGATCCTGAAGCCAAAGTCCTCATAGGATCCTCAATACCTGAGCAAATTGAGCAAGACCTGTTGAACTTCCTTCGAACTAGAAGCAAGATGTTCGCATGGAAACATGGAGATATGACAGGTATAGATAAGAGTATTATCACTCACAAACTTAATATTGATCCTTCTTTCAGACCGATACACCAAAAGAGTAGGGAGTTTGCACCCGAAAGGAATCAGATCATTCAAGAAGAAGTGGAAAAGCTCATCAAGATAGGGATGATCAAGGAAGTGAAGTTCCCGAGATGGCTAGCTAATGTAGTTGTCGTATAGAAGAAGAACGGAAAGTGGCGAGTATGTGTAGACTACACGGATCTTAACAAGGCTTGTTTTAAGCATCCTTGACCTCTACCACACATTGACTCCATGATACATGCAACGGATGGCCACAAACTCCTAACCTTCATGGATGCTTCAGCAAGATTCCAACAAATCCAAATGGAACCATCTGAACAAGAAGATACAACATTTATAACACCAACAGGTGTTAGGGCCAGGATCCTCAACCCTCATCCAAAATTCAGGATCCTCAACTGTCTCAGGATCTCGACTATTACCACTATCATTATTTTCTAATATTTATAACGGTTATATTTTGTTCTTAATTAACTCATTTGCAGAAATACTCAAGAGAAGAATTATTCTCAACGGAGTTTCATCTCAACTATCATGAAGCTAGTCATGCAGGATCCCAGAAATATCGTACATTTTCCTAGCTAGTTTAGACTATAAATTGACACATGTATACCTCACACACGACACTGGTTTTTACTGTAAGCTTACGATACGAATTTATTTACTTGTTCTTACTGAAATATTCTCTGTAATCACAATTTTTCATCAATAAAATCATCAAGGCATGTGATCATTATAACCTCTCAAGGTTTTGTGTCGGAGATCCTAGCAAGGATCAAGGGATTTCCTTGTACATCATAGTGTCATTCTCTTTACCATTTGCTATTGCACAATTCGAACATCATAGCCTCTCATTCAATTTGGTTGGTTAGTACTTGTGTAATTTTTTACCAAAACAATTTGGCCCCCACAATGGGGCCGTGATGTTCAAAATCCTCGATAGATCATGCCTACACAACCAATCCTTTCTTCATGCACCGTTCGCTCCTTCCATTCCAACCAAAAACCTACCACCTCCTCCGAGTGGACCCCTTGGTCAAAGGAAAATGCCTGACACTTCCAAGAAAAACACCCCTCAGATCACTAACAAATGAAGTTTAGGATCTTTAGGACTCTAGGATCTGACTGCCTCGGTCATTATTGCAGAACCCTTCGTTATGATGAGGAAAATGATACAACAGGTGACCCAAAAACAAGAGGAGAATAGAGCATTGCTCAGAGAATTGGAGAGGATGAAAGCGGAATTTCAAAAATCCCAGGAAACAGCACCGACAGTTGTACAATCAAGGATCCTAAACTTCGATAATGCAGGATCCTTAAGAAATCACCAGAAGAACACAATTCCTGCCACTGTTGTGTCACCCTGGGGGACAACCATGGATAATGGAGCATCTATGATCAATGATCTCAATGATCCTTTCAATACTCCTAGAAACCCTTATGCTAGTAATATCTTAAACAATAATACTATCAATACTAACTCTACTAATGTTGATACAAGTATAAATCCAAGCATGGCTAGAGAACTTCAGAAATTGAGAAAAATGATCTCAAGCATACCTGGGGTGGTCCAACCCATACCAGAGGTATCTCCAACAAGTCATAGGATCTCGAGATTTTCTCCCGCAATAGCCGATACCGAAATTCCTAAGTGCTTCCAAACTCAGAGCATGAAACCTTACGATGGAACTACGGATCCTGAAGAACACGTAGCACAATACCAAGAAAGGATGAAAATCATTCCCATCCCAGTGCACTTGAAAGAAGCTTGCATATGCAAAGGCTATGGTTCAACCCTTATGGGATCAACTCTCAAATGGCTGCTATATGTTCCTCCATTTTCTATTACTTCATTTACACACTTAGTCAATATATTCAATAACCAGTTTTCTTGTAGCAGAACCTTCAAAAATATCACTAGTGATCTCTATTAGGTGGTTCAGGATCCTAAGGAATGATTTAAAGATTTTGTTAACAAGTTTGTTTGTGAAGCTCTAAGTATCCCAAACATCGACATGGCAATTGTTGTGGAGGCCTTCGTGATGGGTCTAAGGAAGGATTCATCCTTCTATGAAGATCCTATGATGACTCCATGTAAGAGATTAGATGAAGTTAGGTGTCGAGCATTGAGATTCATAAGGCTTGAAGAGGATAAAGAAGTCCCAAAGAGGAGCAATCCTTTAAGTCAATACAAGAATCCCAACAGGAAGGCCGAATCCTCGACCTCAATATCCTACAAATCGAAGCCCTATCCCAAACCAGGTCATCACAGGGTTAATGCCCTCGAAGATGAAGGAGAAGATGAGGAACTTCCTAAGATCACTAACTATTGAAGAAAAGGATAGATAAAAAGAAAGGAAGATGGGCAGAAGAGCTTCCTTTCGTCCTATGGGCATATAGGACTACTTCCAAAGTAGCCATATGTCATACCCCCTACTCCTTGATTTCTGGGACAGAAGAAATAATCCCTACCGAAGTATTGATCCCGACATCAAGATACTTGCTCCAAAATCAAGAAAACAATGATAGGATCCTAGCCCAGGATCATGACACTGTTGATGAACTCAGAGATCTTGCCAAGATACGCATTGTTGCTCATTAACAAAGGATCACCAAGGCTTACAACAAGAACATAAAAGTTAGAAGATTCCAAATAAGACACTTGGTATTAAGGAAAACATTCCAAAACACCAAGGATCCTAGCACAAGCAAATTAGCTCCTAAGTGGGAAGGAAGATATCTCATAGATGTTGAAGCAGGTAAAGGAGCATATTGGCTAGAAACACTCGAATGAGACATTTTACTAAGATCCTGGAATGCTTTACATCTTAAATCATACTACATGTAAACAAGATAGATTGATATTCAACAAAATTAGGGTGCACATATTATTTACCTTAAACTTTTCGTCATCACTTATTTTCTCATCGAATAAATCACTAACTTAAGCATCGAAGGGGAATTAGCTAGACTAACGCCCACCCCTTGCTAACGTTTGCTATGTAGAACAACGTACAACTAAGGAACTTAATAAGAAATGATACTTAAACATAAGGATCCTCAAGGTTAAAGATCCTGAAACATAAGGATGTTGACACACGAAGATCTCAGCATCTTAACACTTGAACAACTCCATTATATCAACGGTATGATCTTTAAATATCATATACACAATCTAGAGATTGATTATCTCTCTTCGTTGGTTGTTTTCCACATTCTCTCTTGTCCCTGCATGGCTTGTTCATCCCTATCCACTCGGATCCTTAGATCAGTGGAAACATGATCAGAGACCTAAAACAAAGACATAGTGGGTCAGCAAAAGGTACAATAAAAGATAGAACAAGAATAAAATCAACACTTACATCTTGGGAGAAAGAGACCAATTTCTGGATCGCTTCCTCAGCCCCAATGCTCTCCAAGGATACATATGCAAACTCAACAGTTTTCCATTTCTGGGATCCTGGGGTATTCACTGTCAATTCAATGGTCGATCTTTTAGGAGGCAGAGAAGATGACCTCTTCTCCTTTTTCATCATCGGCTAATCCTTCGACATGGTTGTGTCAAGATCAGTGAGTGTAAAGCAAGCACTGGAGCGAGTGGCTTTGGATCCTATATAAATATATAACAAAAGACTATTAAAATCCTTCATTACAAATGAAAGGAATCAAGGGTCCTTACCTGTCAACATGAGGTCAATGGAAAAAGAGCCTTCTTGCAGAATGGCTTGATCAAATCGAAAATATCTCTCAGCTTCAGACAGGGCCAAGAACTTCTCGATCTTCTCTTTAGATTCCTCAGCAACAGGGACAAGCTCTTCGAATTTGAAAGCTACAAAAAAGCAAATGAATTAAGAAGATGTGAATTATAGGATCCATATGTTAATATAAAAGAGTCCTACCCTTCTTGACTAGGCATCCGGTAGGAGATCCCCACTAGGAACAAAGTCACGTCTCACAAAAAGGTATTTTTCTTTCCAAGCTCCGTCATTTTGTTTATTTTTCAGGACTAGAGGAGATATGTGGGTTTTAACTTTAAGGAGAAAGTCAGAATGCCTGAAGGTTGTGAGATCATACATGCAGGCCAGTTCATGAAGATCTATATCAAGGCCTTTTGACTGGTTTACTTGGTCAATCCAGCATAGGACCCTCCAAACAATCGGCATGGCTTGAATATATGAGACCCTAATCACCCTGAAGAATTTAGAGACAATCTCAGGAAAAGGGTATTTCAAACCTAGGAAGAAGGGGTATTCGGGAAAGCACACTTAGGTAGGAGAAACAAAGTCAAGTTGGATGAGAGGGTTGAAGGGCCTAAAAACGGCTTTAAGAGGGAAGTCTCCATTGAGTCTCAAATACTCAATATCATCGACACCAAAGGAACACGTCTGCTCGTAGGAGAGAATCCCTTGGTCGATGAAGTCGTCTTCAGGAAGAGCTAAGATGTTTTTGGGAGAAACGGCCATTTTTCTAACCATGATAGAAGAAGTAAACCCATAGAAGAAAAAGAGATAATTACCTTCTAATAAATCGTTGTTAATCGAAAGATACGAAGGGAGAGTAAATAAAATCATGAGAGAAACCATCTCTATTTATACTAGACCAACAATTGATTTGACCGCTTGATAACGGCTAGTAAACCATCCGTTAGAATTTATTTACTTTAACTTATTCCTTCAATATTATCGAAACTAACTCACTTATTTTCAGAAATAACTTATGGGAAATTGTTTGAGCCACGATCCTCAAACCTTATCAGATATTCAGGATACTCAGCTATCTTAGGATCCCGACTATTACCGTTATTATTATTTAATAACATTTATAACAATTATATTTCATTTTTAACTAACACAAGTGCAGAAATAGTCGAGATCCTGTGATTTTTTGGAGATGCTTCTGGTATGGGTGAACTACTATGGGTACGCATGAGATCATCTGTCTCAACTGCTAAAGTTCCCTAGCCATGTTTGGACTTATTCCTGCATCAACATTCATAGAGTTAGTACTGATAGTATTGTTGTTTAAGAAGTTAATAGAATCAAGGTTTCTAGGAGTATTGAAAGGCTCATCAAGATCATTGATCATAGATGCTTGATTTTTCATAGTTGTCCCCCAGGGTGATGCAGCAGTAGCAGGAGTTGTGTTCCCCTGTTGATTTCCTGAGGATCCTGCATTGTCAAAGTTCAGGATCCTTGGTTGTATAACTATGGGCATCGTTTCCTGGGATCTCTGAAATTCCGTCTTCATCCTCTCCACTTCTCTAAGTAGTGTACTATTGTCGTCTTGTTGCTGAGTCATCTGTTGCGTCATTTTCCTCATCATAGCAAAGAGTTCAGCAGTAGTGACCGGAGCAGTCGGATCCTGGAGTCCTGAAGATCCCAAACTTCCTTGGTTAGTTACCGAAAGGGTGTTTCTCTTAGAAGTATCAGGGGCTTTACTCTGACCAGGGGGTCCACTCGGAGGAGGTGGTAGGTTTTTTGGTTGGAATGGAAGGAGCGGGGGATGAAGAAATGATCGGTTATGTAGACATGATCTTTCGAGGATTTTGAACACCACGGCCCCACGGTAGGAGCCAAATTGTTTTGGTCAAAAATTACACAAGTATAAATCAACCAAAGTGAATGAGGGGCTGTGATATTCGAATTGTGAAATAGAGAAAGCTAAAGAGAATGACACGATTGTTTACAAGGAAATCCCTTGATTCGTGCTAGGATCTCCGGCACAAAACCTTGGGAGGTAATAATGATCACGTGACTTGATGATGTTATTAATATAAAATGATGATTGCAGAGAGTATTTTAGTAAGAACAAGTGAAAAAGTTCGTAGATTAAGCTAAGAGTAGGTAGAGTGTGTCGTGTGCAAGATACATGAGTCAAATTATAGTCTAAACTAGCTAACAAGATGTCTGATATTCTCATGATCCTATATGACCGGCTTTGTGAACGTTGTTTGACTTGGTATTTCGGGTCTTTAACATAGTCTAGATGACTCTTTGTTGAGAATAAGTCTTCTCTTGACTATTTCTGCACATGTATTAATTAAGAACAAAATATAACTGTTATAAATGTTAGTAAATAATTATAATAATGGTAATAGTCGGGATCCTGAATATCTGATGAGGTTTTAGGATCCTAAATGCTTTGAGGATCCTGGCCCTAACATATATATTTTGGTCAAAACTTTATTAAGTATTATTCAACCAAATTGTATGAGAGGGTGTGGAGTTTGAGGTAATGCAAATATTGAATAGTGGTCAAAGTGAGACAAGTGGATTACAAGGAAACCCCTTGATCCTTTTTAGGATCTCCGACATAAAACATTGGGAGGCGATAATGATCACTTGCCTTGTTGTTTGTATTGATTTCAATGAGAAGTTACACCAAAGATGAAGATAATATGAGTACAAATGTCATAATAGAACTAATTGTGTGTAGGGTATGTATTACAGGTGTATTTATAGTCTAGACTAAATAACAATAAGTCTAATATTTTCGAGATCCTCTTGAATGAGCATATGCCCGTTGTTTGACTTGGCATTCCTTAGTTTTAAGCATGGTTGAAATGATTCTTTGTTGAGAACAAGTTTCATATTGACCATTTCTATACATCTGAGAAACAAAAATCGAAATATGACCGTTAAGAGTGTTAGGAAATAAAAATAACAATGGTCAGGATCCATAGAAAGGTTTGGGATCCTGAATAGGTTGAGGATCTTGGCCCTAACAATTGCCCCCAAATTATACCTGCAAAACAGCAAGGTTAATTTCAAATATTTAAAGGTATAATTTTTAAATAAATAATGAGAAAATAAAGATTCTAAAGTTCTAACGTATAGTGTAATTTGAATTTCAATGGGTAGATTTCTAGTCGTTTAAGCTGGCAAAGAAATCTGTCAAATCACCTTTCTACCTTGCCATAATTCATGTATAAATATGATATTCAGTATTTTTTTTTGTCTTACTTTTTCAAATCCCTTCAGATGTTGATCAAATGTCATTGAAGGTACTATCCTTGTTGCTTTTCTTCCTATCTTTTTTATTCTTTGTTCATTGGTATAAAAGTAACTTGCTCTCGTACAAACATCATTGTCATTCCTGATGATGATTTCATCGATCAAAAGGCCTTGTCTTACGAGGAAACTTGTACTTTCTATGACAACAACATCGAAGCCCTAAAATCGGTTAGGTCTTTTCCTGTCGGTGTCGTTTTTAGAGATTTTGTAGCACAGATCCAACCAGATTTGGTTTCTTCTTCTTGGGGATGTTTTCCTGACTACCTTTTCACGCTAGGCCTTTCTTATCCTTTTACCGAGATTATTTTTGAGTTCTTTGAGATTACCAAAGTCTCGTATATTTAAACCATGCCAGCAGTTTGGAGGATCCTCTACTGGATTCATCGACTGAACTGCTCCATGGATCTTGGTATAGCTTTAAATGATTTAGCCCACGTCTATGAATTTTTGACCTTTGTAAATTATCGTTTCTTTCTGAAAGTCAAAACTGATAAAGCACCCCTTATTCTGAAATCCAAGCTTAATGATTGTTCCTGTGAAGGAAAATACTTTTTCGTGAAACACGGCTCCATTCCTGATGGAGACCTGTTGCCACAGTCTTGGGTTAAAAAGGGTATGGTTTCATATTTATATGCTAAGGATCCTAGCATTCACACTTCTTATGTTGTTTGATTTTTTGGATCTTTCAAGTTTGAATAGCTTGTTCCTCCCGTTGAAGACACTAAAGATAGGATCAAAAATTTCCTCGCCCTGCGCGAGATTGACAAAACATTTAAGCAGAATCACCTTATTCACCAAGAAAGCTCAACTGCCATTATCCCCATGGTTACCGATAACAATCCTAAATTTTAGTTTATTTTGTAACATCCCAAGTCAGAATCAAGAGTTCGGGGGGCAAAGTGTAAGTTTGGAAAACAGGAACTCGGCGAGTAGGAGCTGCAACTCGTCGAGTCTAAGCGAGTGCCGGACACGTGTTAAGTGATCGGACTCGCCGAGTCGGAGGCTGGACTCGACGAGTCCATGCTGGAATGAGAAACCCTAATTCCTAGGGTTTACACCCTATTTAAGGATCCTTAAGCCCCCATTTCGGCCCCTTATTACTCCCCTGAGAATCAACAGCCCTAAAATCATAAGTAGGAGCCTTGGGAGCATTTTGGAGCTTGATAAGTGGATTTAGGAAGGAAGTCATGAAGATTAAGAAGCTTGGATCAAGGAGGCTTGAGGAGATTTGGTTTACTCTTTAGTTAGAGGTTGTTTTGAGGTAAAGATTCGTCATCTTGGCTTTATTTCTGCTAGATCCACCCTTCTTGGAGCTTTAGGGTTTGTTTGGAGGAATTTATGATGAGATCTTGATGCATGAACTAGATCTGGAGTTGAAACTCCAGATCTGAGTTCTATATGGATTCTATGTGAAGAAATCCCTTTGTTTAGCTATACAAAATCCATCCCTAATGAGTTAAGTCCCTTTCTAGCTTGGTTTTTGGTATTATGGGGCAAGAAGCATGTAGAGGTAGCAACTTTATGTTGCTAATGGACCTTAGAGACCCAGATCTATTGTTTGGAGCAAAGGAGTAGCTCTGTGATTTGAGATTATGAGAATGCACGTATGGACTCGGCGAGTCTGGGAGATGACTCAGCGAGTCGGGCTAGAGATCAGACTTTGAGTCGCGTAGTAACTCCGCGAGTCACATGGGTGACTCGGTGAGTCTTATGATGATGAGCTTGGACTTGAAGAGTTGGAAGAACAACTCGGCGAGTCTGATGAAGATTGTCGTTGACTCGGCGAGTCTGGTCGTGGAACCCTAGCCTTTTCTGGTTAAGCTGTGTCTCGGTGAGTTGAGCAGGATAGGACTCGAAGATTGTTGGACTCGATGAGTCTCAGGGTGACTCGGCGAGTTGAGTCATGATTGGGAGTTTCTGAGTATAGGGACTCGACGAGTCAACGCGTTGACTCGGCGAGTAGGGTCAACCAGGAAGGTTGACTTTGTCTGAGGACTTTGACTTTGACCAAGGGTTGACCAGTTGACTTCCAGGGATATTTTGGTAATTATTGGTATTTATTGGATTTGGTTATTTGGTAATGTTCAGTGCTGGAGTTCGTGTCGGTGGTCGGAACAGCGTGATCTTTTTCTTCACCCGACAGTTGCAGGTGAGTTATCCTCACTATATTATTAGGGTCTAAGGCACCAAGGTCGGCCCTTAATCGGATTGAAATCCGGGTATCTGTTTGATATGTTATTTCTTGTTATGTTTGTATCCTGGTTAATAGGATGGTGTATGTTAGAGACCTGGTTAAGGTCGGTGTCCTGGTATATAGGATGGTGCTATGTTAGAGACCTGGTTAAGGTCGGTATCCTGGTATATAGGATGGTGCTATGTTAGAGACCTGGTTAAGGTTGGTATCCTGGTATATAGGATGGTGCTATGTTAGTGACCGGTTAGGTCTGTATCCGGGTTAGGATGTTGTTATGATATGTGATCTGCTAGATCGGTTTGATTAGTTGTGAATTGTTATATGATTATATGTTTATGTTCATATGGTTGTTGGACTGGGGTTGGGTTGAGGCGGGTCCTGCTTTGTGCTGTAGGCCAACATACCCAGGGCGGACCGGTTAGACCGAAGGCCCGACGAGCGGTCCGGATAGGCTGAAGGCCCCAAGAGGGCGGACGAGACGTACCGAGGCTCAGAGAGTGGATCGGGTGGACTGAAGGCCTGGTGCAGGCAGACCAGTCATACTGTAGACTCGGAGAGTGGACCAGGTGGACTGAAGGCCCGGTGCGGGCGGACCAGGTGGACTGAAGGCCCGGTGCGGGCGGACCAGTCACACTGTAGACTCGGAGGGAGAGTCGACCAGGTGGACTGAAGGCCCGGTGCGGGGGAACTAGTCACACTATAGACTCGGAAAGAGAGTGGGCCGAGTGGACTGAAGGCCTGGTGCAAGCTGACCAGTCACACTGTAGACTCGATATGCATGGCTTGTTTTGTTTATGCTATGATATGTGTATGGTATTGTGGTTGGTATTTTAGGGGTAACTCAGTAAGCTTTCGGGCTTACAATTTCAGTGTATTGTTTCAGGTACTTCAGGAGACCGTGGCAAGGTGAAGGCGTGATCGTACCGCTCCTCAGTTTTATGCTGATGTTTCTGGGATACTCTGATAATAAATGAACTGAAAACCTTTTTGTAATAACTTAATCAATATGGGTTGTTTTTGAAAAGTTTAAATTGGTTGTAAATTTTCACGGTGTTACATATTTCATATGAAGGTTCCTGAACTAACAAAACTTTTTTTGTTATGCTTAGGATCCAAATCTACTCGTTCTAGAGTACATTTTACCTTTGTCGGCCTTGATTCTGCTATGTTTAGTGACCAATTGGTGGTCAAGAAAGAAAAATCTACTCTTCTTTTCAAGAGAACTCCCATATATTTGACTGTCAAAACTCTAGGATCCCGAAAAATTATGGATCAATCCTGATTATTAATTAGGGTTGTTATTGGGTTATGATTATTTAAGGAGTTGTGTTACCAACAGCTCGAGTGTGCAATTAAATTTTCTTTAGTTAGAGGTGAGTCTTCTTACAAACATTAGTGGGTTGAAGGCATCAAGGACGGCCCACTATCTTGTATTTGTAGAATGTATAATATTTTATTATTATTACTGATGTGATTGTATGATATATATATATATATATATATATATATATATATATATATATATATATATATATATATAGAACCAATTTGGGTTGGGAGTCATTATGGACCCGGGGGTTGATACGGACCCGACACAACTATTTGCTATTATTTTGGGTTGATACGGACCCGGTGGTTGATATGGACCTGACATAGCCACATGTTGTTATATTATGTGTATAATGTATGTGGTATTTTGGGGAAGCTCACTAAGCTTTGTTCTTACAGATATGTTTTTGGTTTCAAGTGCTTTCGGTACAAAAGAGAAGGGCCCTGCGTGATGGCACAACATTCTCCCCTTCATGATTTCCACATTTATGATCTCTTTTACTTTGTTGTTTTGTGATACTTTTATTTTGGATGATTTTGAAACATATGATGTTTGGGATTGATGAACTTAAAAATGAAATTACTTATGAATTTTGGTTCGTTAGAAGTTGGTATCAGAGCCTTGTCTTGAGGAATTCGGGCACACTTTCAGGTATGTCAGAACTCAAACTAAGGAAATAATAATATTTTCAAAAGAAAATTTAAATTCTAAAAAGACTTTCGCCAAGTAAAAGGAGGGGTTTGATGTGTGAAATCAATCGAGCTCAAGTAAGTGATTCCCAAAATACCCATATCTATGTGTTATGATTAGCATCCCTGATATATGAATTTCATGCTAGAATAGGGCTAAGGATACCTTCAGGAAACATATGATAGAATTTCCTGATTTTTGTTATGCCTTATTGCCTAGGGGATTTGGATGCTATGTATTGCTTGGAATTGATGTCAGCTCAGTTAATTGCTAAGTGTATGCTTTTAAAGTTGTATACGATTAGGATCATATAGCTCTAGAATGATCGATTTAGCCCCATTTCTTGTTCCATGTTCAATTGTGGACTTAGGGTAAAATAATCATTTGACATTCTATGTGATCTCATTTTGTATATAACATGCATGCATAATGAAACCGATAGTGTTGATTAAGATTCTTTGTATGGTAGGGCGGTCAGAATGAGAATTCCTAGGAAAGCCTATGTAATACCATAGTGGATTTGTATGTTGTATAGCATAGGACTGGTTTATAGATTAAGTGTGGCGACTTAGAGGAATAAGGACAACTCTTGAGGAGGGTAAAGATAGGTATGGAAGGTAGTATTGGGCTTGTACTACTAGAAACACAAGATCTATACTCGAGATAAGGACAAACCTGGGGATTCTAAGGAAACTTGTATAGTGAGAGTTCCCTCAAGTTTTATGTTGATCATTTATAAGTTTGTATTTTAGTTTAAGTATGGTGGTGATCACTTGAGAAGGAGATTATGGCTCGGGCACAGAACTGATTGATGAGAGGCTTTGCGATAGCATTGCGGTCAAGGTCACTCACGGTATTATGGATGCTAATCTTGTGGTGTTTGGTACCATCAAGGAGAGGATTATGGAGCTTATGGATGAGCATATCCGAGCCTTTCAGGCCGATATTTCTACGGATCAGTTAGGAGCGTGAACTCCCTCATTTTGGGAGTTCAAGGCTTATAGAGCTCCAAAGTTCTTCGAGGATAAGGACCCCCATCGTTAGTCGACGTTGGATCACTGACATGGAGAATGCTCAGCAAATGAGTTTTTTCCTGAGGGGGGAGGTAGGGTTTGCATCCAGCCTGCTGAGGGATCGAGCACGTGATTGGTGGGATGAGGTCGGCCGATCCATGGGGACTATGGTAGTGGCAGCCATGACTTGGTAGAATTTTTTACGAGGTTCCAGAGGGATTTTTCACCGGATATTGAGGTGTGGTAGCTAGCAAGGGAGTTTCAAGACCTTCGCCATACTATTGAGACTGTGACGGATATTACCGCCAAGTTTTAGTAGAGTGCTCTTTTGGTTCCGCAATCCATTGCGCATGAGGAGATGAAGAATATGATATATCATGCCATGTTAAGGGATGACATCAGGGAGTCCATGAGCTTTTTGGGGTGAAAGACCCTAAATGACATGATTAAGAGGGCCCACGAGCGGGAGATTGAGCTAGATCTTCCGATGAAGCGCAAGTCGGAGCAGGTACAGACTGTCGTGGCCCTGGCTAAGAGGCCCAAGACTTCCAATTCATATTCTAGGGGGCAGCATGGCCGAGGCTGCTGCGGAAAGCAGCATAATGGGGCATGTCACCAGCAGGATCAGGTTGTTTTAGATGTGGTCAGTCGGGTCATATGAGTAGGGCTTTCCTCGCGATGCATCGATATGTTTTCACTGCAACCAGATAGGCCATAAAAAGGTCGATTGTCTGAGGTTTTCAGGAGGGGCAATGGGAGCGCCTGCACCAACCGCCTTGAAGATTACTGATGGCCGCCAGGGCAAGGTAGAGACACCTATGGTGAAGGGTAATGCATTCCAACTGACTACCAACTAGGCTCGAGTTGCATCGGATGTGGTTACCGATATCTAATTTTATTATATCTTTGTTGCTTTCCTTATTTATTCTTATATCGTATTTGGTCATGTATAGGGACTTTTTAGTCAATGGTATGACTAATCGTGTTCTTTTTGATTCGGGTGCTACTTGATCCTTTTTATCTCTTGAGCATAGCAAGAAGTTTAGTGATGCTCCTGGGATTCTGGCTTATCCGTTGGAGGTCGAGATTGCTGATGATCGTTTTGTAACTTCTTCGAGGTTTTATCATGGGTGTGTCTTGAACCTATTCAGCGAGAAGTACTTTATTGATTTGGTGTTGATTCCTTTGCGAGGGTCGAAGGTTATTATCGGGATGGACTGGTTGGGTCTCAATAGGGCCATGATTGATTGTGAGTGCCAAATGGTGAGAGTCCGAACCCTAAGTGTGGGAGAACTGGTTATTCTTGGTGAGGGAGCTTCGCATGGGTCGGCTCTCTGTTCAACTGCGAGGGCTAAGAGATATATTCACCAGGGTTGTTCTGGGTTTCTGGCTTATGTGGTGGATACTCGGGTTGGGGGCACGGTGACGTTAAGTGAGGTACCTATTGTTACAGACTTCCCCAATGTGTTTCCTCAATATATGCCAGGAGTGCCTCCCAAGAGGTAGGTCAAGTTCCAAATTGATTTAGTTCCTGGTGCGGCACCAATAGCCAAGGCACCGTATCTCTTGGCACCACCAGAGATGCAAGAGTTGTCTACTCAACTTCAGGAGCTGCTAGACAAGGGATTTATTCCAACGATTAGTTCACTTTGGGAAGCATCAATCCTGTTCATGAAGAAGAAGTGCGGCTCACACAGGATGTGTATTGACTATCAGGAGTTGAATAAGCTAACGGTGAAGAATCGTTGCCCACTTCCAAGGATTAATAACTTATTTGACCACCTTCAGGGTGCATCTTGGTTTTCCAAGATTGATTTGCGATCAGGTTACCATCAGATGAGCGTTGGAGATGAGGATATATAGAAGACGTCCTTCAAAACTCATTATGGTCATTACGAGTGCGTGGTGATGCCTTTTGGGCTCACCAACACGCCAGAAGCATTCATGGATCTCAAGAACCGGGTATGCAGGCTGATGCTGGATCGGTCGGTGATCGTGTTTATTGATGATATTCTAGTCTACTCCAAGACCAAGGAGCAGCACAAGGATCATTTGCGGGAGCTACTACAGACTTTAAGAAGGGAGCAGTTGTATGCCAAGTTCTCCAAATGTGGTTGCGCGAGGTGCGGTTCTTGTGGAACGTCATCAACTAGAAGGGTATATTGGTTGATCAGCCAAGATCAAGGTCGTGATGCGATGGGAGGTTCCAAGAATCCCATCTAAGATTCAGAGCTTCCTAGGTTTTGTGGGATACTATCATAGATTTATCTAGGATTTCTCCAAGATTATTGAGCCATTGACCCGTTTGACAAATAAGAATGTTACCATTCAGTGAAGGCCCGATCAATAGTTGCCTTTTGAGATACTGAGGTAGAGATTATGTGAGGCCACGATTCTCGCACTTCTTGAGGGTATGTGTTGGGTCAAAATATGGGTTATAATTTATTTTTCTAGGTAGTTGTATTTTTCTGTAATATTTATGAATTTATGGTCTAGTTTACGACTGAGTTTACGCCCGTAAACACCTTACGGTCGTAAACTCATTTACGGCCCATGTGTTATCCGGCCCATATTCCAAGTATAAATAGAGGTGTTAAGGTGAGGAGTAGAGATTGATGAACAGGAAGAGAGTTTACGGTCTATAGAGAAAGGAGCATTTGTGTGTGAATCTTGTATCTGGAACTTTAATTCATATTATCAATACATTCAGGATTCATATTATTCTTCTTCTCCTTCTCTTCTATTTGATCTGACATCATTCGTTTGATTGGGATTCCGCACCATCAAACGGATCTGATTGATACACAAACAGATTAGGGACTTACAATTGGTATCAAAGTTTGGTTGTATCAGTCAATTTTGTCAGATTTGGAGCTTATTTGATCTTATTTTCGAAATATTTTTGCGTTTTTGGATAGATCTCTGAAAAATAAGGGGGGTCTATTCTTCGCGTTTTTCATAAAAACGGGTTTTTGATCGAGTTTTGGAGCAAAAAAGGGCAAAAAACGGTGTTTTTAGTCGTAACCAGCGAGGGGGTGGCGGCTAGGGTTTCGGAGTTCCCGGCCTGAGGTTCACGGTCCGGAGGTTGCGCCCGAGGTTCACGGTCCGAGCTTGCGGCCTCAGATTTTGCGGTTTAGCAGTCTCGGTCTTCGCCTCGCACCTCGGTCCTTGTCATCGCTTCGCAGCAACCTCGCAGCAGTAGCAACCCTTCGCATATAAAAAAATAGCAAGCGAAAGTGGAGTTGCCAGGGATCGAACCCGGGTCTCCTCCATACTAGTCCGCACGTTTAACCAAGTCTTCTACGCTACATCTAGGTTTATCACTTCCGAATTTAATTCATAAAGCTTCTTTCTCGGTTCTAATTTTGCATTTTTGACACTTTTAACCCAAAATTCACTTTTTTTTAGTTTTAAATTCTATTTTCATCCAAAATAAAAAAAAATAATAATAAATAATAATTGTTTTTATTTTTGACTTTTTATTTCAAAGTTTGACTTTGACTTTCAAGTTTGACCTTTGACTTTAAACTTTGACTTTTTCGTTTAATTTTTTAAATTTTCAAATTTAACTTTTAAGTTTGACTTTCAAGTTTGATTTTTTCAAGTTTGACTTTTTCAAGGTTGACTTTTTCATGTTTGATTTTTGAGTTTGATTTTTTAAAATTTGACTTTTAAGTTTAATTTTAGCTTCTAGTTGTGATTTTTAATCGATTTTAAGGTCTACGAGGGAGTTGAAAACATGAAAGAGAGTCGTCAGGATATGTTAAGTCAACATTTCAACATTTTTTATTATATCCCTGAAGAAACCCTCAAACTCAGTTGCAACGATTTACCACACTCACTACTAAGATGAATATAGCTAGGATCTTCTTGTCCAAATCTGAGATAAACAAAAAGCTATTGAATTCACTTCTGAAATCGTGGGATATGAACGTGGCTATCATCAAGAAGACAAAAGATCTCAATTGTCTTAGTATTGCTGATGTAATTGAAGAGCTTGACGCTTTGAAGTGTGGAAATACAATGAGTTCTGCAAACATCTTGGTCAATGAAGTTTCAGGTTCTCAATCATGTGAAGTTTCATGTACAGTATCTAATGAAGATACGATTAAATTTATTCGGGAACAAATTGATTTATATAAAAGAGAAATTGAGGACCTGAGATATGAAGGATCTCAACTCAGGAAAGGACAGAAACCCCTGAAGGCTGAATTAGAAGCAAAAACCAAGGACTTTAGGAAACTTCAAGAAGAGTATAGCAACAAGTGTGAAAATTATGACTATATTAAGAGACAACTTGCTACTGTATCTGAAGAACTTGACGCTTTAAAAATTAAGTGTGGAAAAATAGACGTTAGTTTCAAAAATTATACTGCGTCAAGTCACACATTCGAGTCCTTATATGAAACCCAATTAAAATTCAAATAAAATCAAAGCAAGGGTCTAGGGTATGATAGTGTTCCTCCTCCTTTCAATCATAACTACACATCCATCCCCATGACACAGAAAGAAATTGACAGGGAGGCACATCTTCAACATGGAAAACGAGTTGGATTTGTGTCAGGAGGAGTTATTAATATTGAAGATACTAATGTTGCTACTTCTTGTGCAAGCAAAGTAACAGAGGATGAGAACAAGGAGAGTTCTTCTAAACAAACCAACATCACCTTGAACTTTGAATCTGTTGCTTCGAACTCAACTGCTTCTGATCAACCTGCCGTTGAGAAATACAGGCCACCAATTCCAGTGAAACAGAGTGCCTGTTGCAAGTGTGCATGTGGGAACAACAAGAGACAAGGCCAGGATACGCCACCAGGGGCAGGAAGAGATAACTTCACAGTGAAGAAAAAGACTTGTTTTCACTGTGGAACACCTGGACACATTGCCAAAAAATTTCCTAATCGCGCATATGTTCCCTACTATGCACAAGGCTGGCAGAACGCGCCAAGAGGGAGATTTTTCAAAAGAAACCCCTCAAACTCACGTTCAGACAATGCCGAATGGAATGCCATGAAGGCCAAGAATTCAACTCCCAAGGCCAAGCATCTGAATCCCAAGGGAAAGAAGGAAATGTCGACCCAGAAGTCTAGTCTAAGAGATGCTCCTGTGAAGCCAAGACCGGTTAGGTCAAAGTCATCTCGGCAGCCGACTTCAAGTTCCAAAGCAAGTGTCGAGGCACCCATCGGATCGAACAAGAAATGGGTTAAACCTGAATATAGATGGGTACCAAAGGTGAAAACTCCCAAATCTTCTAATGACTCTAATATTTCATCATTTTCTGTTTGTGATAAGCAGCATATGTCATGGGAGAAAGTACCGTTGAAGGATGACAAAGGTCAACCCAGTTTCAAAATGGAATGGGTTCCAAAGACCAACTGATCCCGCTTTGTGTTGGAGCAGCTATGGAGGCATATCATCAGACTTCGGTTTGTTGGTAGTGGCTGTTCTTGGCACTTGATAGGAGACATCTCTCAAATGTACAACACTTAGAACATTGTTTAGGAGAATGTGTCCTTTGCGGGAATGGAAGAAAAGAAGTGATCACTCACGGGGTTTGTGCTTAATGACATGAAGAATTTTCGGATCTGTCTTGAGCTTATGCGTGCTGTTCTCAGACCTTCTAGATGCAAATTCAATCGGTGACTCACGGTTTGAGTTTTTCTTCTCTATACTCCTGAGTTTTTCTTAAGCTGATTCACTTTAAAGACTAATTTTTGTTTTAGGATAGTTTAAATTTGTGCATTTACTTTCGTTTCTCTCCTATGCACAAATTTAGGGGGAGAAATAAAAACAAAACAAAAATTAGAAAATTTTAAAAATCCAAAAACATTAGAAAATCAAAAAAAATGTGTTGGTTATGAAATGTGCTTTAGGGAGATATTTTGGGAAGTGATATTATCAAGTGATAACAGGCAACCTGAGTTTGCGTAACGTACCCAAAGTTGAAGGGTCTATGCTCTAGTTTGATGCGTCGGTAGGCACGAAAAATTTTAAAATGGACATGACTAGGCAGAGTTGAACTTAGGAAATTTATAGACTTGACAAATCTTGACCTAGTTAGATCCGTTCAGCCTGACAATACGACGCTCGGATCGGTTGAGCAGGGGGGTATATATGAGAATCTACTCGTCACATTAAATGAACCCGTACTTGGAACTGTGGTTTAACTTTTCCTCGATGTGCGGATTCTGTCCTTAATTCTGGTTGGATGGGGCGACTGGTAAATTCCGATAAATTAGGTCTGTAGAATATCATTTTCTTTCTTTCCGTCTGTTAGTCATATGTTGTCTCCTTTGCGTGACTTATAATCCGACCTGGTACACAACATATGCAACTCTATTTCTCTGCAGGCTATATATGTGAAATACTTCTTATCTGTTAGTCATATGTTGTCTCCTTTGCGCGACTTCTAATCCGACCTGGTGCACAGCATATGCAACCTTCTTCTTCTCAACCCCTCTGAAGGAGTAAGTAATAGAATTCTGAATCTCTCCTCTCTCTGAATGATTGTTTGCTCACCCGGTGTAAGGAGTACTCTGGAAGTTCTTGATGGCTGGGGCATATCAGGAAGCGGGAAACACGTTCTAGTACACTTCAAATTGAACACATACAGATTGTCTATAGATCTCGCTGCTCAATTTAGGTGGACAACAATATCCCTGGTCGTCGTCAGCTGAATGGTCCTTAAGATATAGTATCTAGGAACTTAGGATCAAATATAATATCTAGGAACTTAAGTTCACCTTGTCTTGTAACAAATAGTATGTCCTAAATTTGTCACGATTTTTCGTGTTTAACTGGACAACAATACCGACGATCGACCAGACAAAGATGTGAATATGGAAGGTACCGACAAGTGGATAAAGGTTGTCTAAAAAATTTGATCCCAAATCACTCTTAAAGTTAGATATCAATTTTAATTTTGTTAAATTTGTCATAGTTTCTTCTAATTTAAATATTATGGGAGAATTAAAAATTAAAAATAATATAAAAAAATCAGAAAAATTCAAAAATCAAAGAAAAATCAGAAAAATTAAAAAAATCCAAAAATAGTGTTATTTCTGTTTTATTTCTTGTTCAGAAAAATCAAAAATCCAAAAATATTTTTGTTTCTGTTATAATTTGTGTGCTAAGTTTTCTTTTAGTTTTGTTTTGTCTCGAAAAGTGATTTCAGGTGAAGATGAAACCCATGGAGTTTGTGTTGAAGATTTCTGAGCCAAAGCCTCGTCTGTGAGCATCGAAGAATTCGCATTCGAAGGAGCAAGAAATGAAGATTATTCTTTCAACATTAAATCCTTCAACCCCAGAAGCAAGGTGAAGCTGCAATTGAAGATTATGTGACGGATTGCATTGAAGCCTCCTCAATCAGTCTGCTGCTATCTTTGTACCTACTGAAGTGATCCAGAAGATTTGTTCTCTCTGATGTTCTCTTTGAAGATTCTCAAGCTGGAAGCGCTATTGTTCAAGAATCAGTACATCAAGCATCCTCACCCAATGTGCGTTCACTGTCAAATTCTGAAGAAAAGCCCAAGTGTTCAAGATGAAGTCATTCATTGAAGACTAATGCTAAAGCCAATTTCTCATTGATGATTAACAAGAAAAGTCAGCTACTTTTTAGGGGGAGCTTGTTGGGTCATTAGGAAAAAAAAAAGTTATAAACCAAGGGGGAGATTGTTGGGTCAAAATATGGTTTATACTTTACTTTTATAGGCAGTTGTATTTTTCTGTAATATTTATGAATTTATGGTCTAGTTTACGGCCGTAAACACCTTACGACCGTAAACTCATTTACGGCCCATGTGTTATCCGGCCCATATTCCAAGTATAAATAGAGGTGTTAGGGTGAGGAGTAGAGATTGATGAACAAGAAGAGAGTTTACGGTCTAGAGAGAAAGGAGCGTTTGTGTGTGTGAATCTTGTATCTGGAACTTTAATTCATATTATCAATACATTCAAGATTCATATTATTCTTCTTCTCCTTCTCTTCTATTTGATCTGACATCATCCATTTGATTGGGATTCCGCACCATCAAACGGATCTGATTGATACACAGGCAGATTAGGGACTTACAGTATGGATGATTTTTTTTGTTTATTGTGATGCCTCTATATCGGGTTTGGGAGTTGTTCTTATGCAGAGGGGTCGTATGATTGCTTACGCTTCAAGGAAGTTGAAGCCACATGAGGTGATTTACCCTACGCATGATTTGGAGTTAGGGGTTGTGGTTTTTGCCCTCAAGATTTGGAGGCACTGTTTGTATGGGGGTAGATGTACGATCTATGTTTACCACAAGAGTTTAAAGGATTATGATCATGGGATCCTGTACCACCCTGGAAAGGCTAATTTGGTGGTCGATGCTCTGAGTCGTAATTCTATGAGTAAACCTATCGAGGATATGTTTTTGAGGATGGTTATCATTTCTCTGTTTTTAGATTTGATCAAGGAGGCTTAGGTGGAGGGATTGAAAAAGAAGAAGTGGAAGGCAGAGCGGATTAGGGGCAGATTCCTTTATTTTACAGAGATAGTTGGGGTTTGTTGTGTCTGTATGGTAGAGTTTTGGTTCCGGTTACTGGTGGGGTGAGGCAAACGGTTCTAGAAGAGGCTCATAAGTCAAAGTTATTTATCCATATGGGGGCCATGAAGATGTATAAGGAATTGAAGTTGAGGTATTAGTGGCCCTATATGAAAAGGGAGATAGCATGGTTTGTAGATTGGTGCCTGACTTGTCGGAAAGTTAAGGCTGAACATTAGAGACCCCATGGCAAGATGCAGGTATTACCCATTCCATATGGAAATAGGAGGAGATCCCCATGGATTTTATCACAAAGCTGTCACGGACGACATGTGGAGTTGATTCTATCTGGGTCATTATTGATAAATTGACCAAGAGTGCACACTTCATATCGATTGCCGAGTGTATCTCTGTTGAGAAGCTAGTTAGCATTTACATTCAAGAGGTGGTGGTTCGGCACAGGGTTCCAGTTTTGGAGATTTTTGAGCGAGATGTTCGCTTTAGCTCTAGGTTTATAAGGAAGTCTCATGAGGAGTTGGGTACTCAGCTGCATTTCAGTACAATATACCATCCTCACACCGATGGACAGAGTAAGCAGAAAATTCAGACGCTTTAGATTCTTGAGGGACTTGGGATACTTCCCTTCCACTAGTCGAGTTCTGTTAAAACAACAATTATCACACTAGTATTAACCGACCACCTTTTAAGATGTTGTATGGGAGGAGGCGCAGGACCCCGATTTGTTAGGGCGAGGTCGGGCATCAGGTCATGGGGAGTACTGAGGTAGTGCTCAAGACCACTAAGTTGATTCAGCAGGTGCACGACAGGTTGTGAGTCACTCAAAGTCGGCAAAAGAGTTATGTAGATCGGTGACGTTCGGACCTTGAGTTTTATGTGGGGGACTTGGTACTTCTGAAGGTGTCACCTTGGAAAGGTGTCATCCGGTTTCGGAAGCAAGGCAAGTTGGGCCCCCAGTTTATTGGTCCTTTCATGATTACAACATGGGAGGGCAAGGTTGCATACCGGCTGGATTTGCCTGATGAGCTTAGCCAGATCCACAACACTTTCCATGTATCTCACTTATGGAAGTGTGTAATTGACGATGCTGCAGTGATTCCCTTGGATGACATTCTGGTCGATGAGCTTCTGAACTATGTGGAAAGGCCGATTGCAATTCTTAAAAAGAAGTCCAAGGCTCTGAACTACAAGGATGTGAACCTAGTAAAGGTGTTGTAGCATCACGGGAAAGGCTCTGAATTGACTTGAGATCCTGATGATGAGATGAGGGAGCACTAGCCAGATTTGTTTGCGGCAACGGACTTCGAGGACTAAGTCTGATTCAAGTGGGGGAGATTTGTAACACTTGATGCTAGTTACAATTCAAACTATAGCTTAAAACCCAAAATTATTGCATTTCTAGTCCTTAGCACAATTGGAGTTATGCCCCGCGTAGCTCATTTATTTTTGGTCGCGATCTCAGACTCGTACGTTGGGCATACGTTGGGCGTACTCATGTAAGGGTCAAACCCTAATTTTTAGGGTTTGGACCCTATTTAAAGATCCTTGTGGCCTTAAACCCTTTTCCTACTTCTAGCCTCTATCCCTCTTGGCCTCCATCTCGAAACCCTGATCCTTGTGTGCAAGATTTGAAGCTTTTTGTGATGTTTTGGTATTCTTGGCAATGAAGGAAAGCCTTTGAAGTGGTGGTATTGCTCTCAAGCCTTTTGATCCAGATTATTCTCGTCTTTATGCATATTCACAAGGTATAAAGTTCAAGTCTTGATGATTCCTTTGATAGATCTTGTTTAAGCTTAGCTATATGTTTTTTTGTCCCAAAATCTTGATCTTTTTTAGTATTGAATACTCCAAAGCTTTTGAGTTGTCCTTTCAGACATTTTAGAGTGTTTAGTGTCATAAAAATGCAAGCTTAGAACTTGGTATTCTTCCATGCAAGAATTATGGAGTTTTAGATGGTTGAATGAGATAGGGTTTTGGTGTTGGGATCCTTCTAGCCATGCAAAGGCATAAAGGTTGCAATTCTATGGCTTAGATGTTTTATTAGGCTTGGATCTGAATTTTGGATGTGAAGTCTTAATGCATGAAGACCATTAGTTAGAGTTTGGACGTTAGGGTATTACGTTAGGAATAATACTTTGTACGTTGGGCTGTAGTGGGCTGATGCCCCGTAACCCTCCTTCGTGAATCAATCTGTACATGGGGCGTAGTAGGGAGTATGACGGGCATACACTCAGAACCCCTTTTAGGCCATTTTTGGTCCTTGTTCCCTAGGGGTTATGGGGCCTTGACTAGTTGGGTCATGCATGGGAAGTGCAAAATGGTCTTTTTCCCTTAGATAGATAAAGAATGAATTGGACCTTCTTTATGGATCAATCACAATCATTAATTAGGGTTATCATTGAGTTATGATTAGTGTGAGGAGTCGTGTTAGCAGTAGCTCGAGTGTGTAATTCAGTTATCTTGAGTTAGAGGTGAGTCTTCTTACCATCTTAGTGGGTCAAAGGCACCAAGGTCGGCCTACTGTCTTGTTTGTGTAGAATGTATGATATTGTATGATTATTACTGATGTATGCATGGATCAAATTTGGGCTCGGAGTCATTATGGACTCGGGGTTGATACGGACCAGACACAGCTATTTGCTATTATTTGGGGTTGTTATGGACCCGGGGGTTGATACGGACCTGACACAGCCACGCGCCATTATATTATGTGTATGATGTATGTGGTATTTTAGGGAAGCTCACTAAGCTTTGTCCTTACAAATATGTTTTTGGTTTCAGGTACCTTTGATACAAAAGGGAAGGGCCCGGCTTGATGGCACAACATTCTCCCCCTCATGATTTCTGCATTTATGATCTCTTTTACTCTGATGTTTTGTGATAGTTCTATTTTGGATGACTTTGAAACATATGATGTTTAGAATTGATGAACTTAAAAATGAAATTTTTACTTATGAATTTTGGGTCGTTACACACCAAACTAGAACCCGACACGAACACAAATTCCTTTCTCCCAAGGTGAAATCATACTCCTAGTTGAACTCAAAAGACATTGTGTCTATCTTTTTCGTAGGTTTGTAACAACTTCTTTGTAAAACATATTATGCATACACAATTGATTCCCTTCCACATCCGCATGAATATCGATCCACCTACCAAAGCATAACGTTTAGAAGATATCATTGCATGTCAGTAGGTGATGTACCTTGGTAATGATATTGACATCAATGATAGATTTACACGACATAAAAGAAGCATCAAAAGAGTCGTCATACTAAATATTGAGCAAGTTATTTAATTTCAAAAATAAATTTTTCTTAGGTACATCATTCCAAATTGTTATAGGCATTCCGGACCATAATGTTCTTCACATTCTAGAATGTTCTTTGTATTTCGTAATGTTCTTCGCATTCCAAAATGTGTTACTTCATTATGGAGAACTCAAAAGGACAACTAATGTCAACGAACAAGATCCTAAACAAGTTTTCTAAGTTACATGATCACTAACAACAAATAAGTAGCTTTCTAAAACTTTGGATACAAATTAATAATGAATTCTCTATATGTTCTTAACATTCTACTACTATGTTTTTGCAGTTAGTACTCCATAAAAAAAACACATAAACAACTAAAGAAAGTAAGAACTTACACATAAAATCTTAATACCGTAAGGATCACATGCCCTTTTTTTTACTTCGTCAAATAAGTCCGAGATGATGTGTGCCTTGGTGTGCATTCCGGAATTCCATTAAGCAAGGGTCTATTTAATCGTCTAGAACCCATTTCTTAAATGGTCGGGTCAGGCTTGAATCCGGAGTGACCCGTTCTGGACTAGTAGGTTATTTTGCCAATTTACCATAAAGTGGGTCATTTTCTTTAAATATATCAATTTGTGGTTAATTAATCAGTATCCAGAAAAGAAAAAAAAACTCTAAGTTAATGCTCTTAAGTCTTAAAAAGGAAATGTTATCATAATATATAGGGAAAATGACTTATTGAGGTAATTAACTTTTCGGTATGTTCACATTTAGGTAACTATCTTTTTGTTGTACACATCTAGGTAACAAACTTGTTGCAGGTGTTCACATATGACCATTATGGTTTGCTATAGCATGCTAAATCTTAGATGTGAACACTTTCAACAAGTTCGTTACCTAGATGTATACAAAAAAAATAGTTACCCAAACATAAACAAAACGAAAAGTAAAAATAAATTACACAAATGATCCTTATGGTTTGGGAGAATTTGTGTTTTTTGTCCCTAACTTATTTTTTTAACTCAAATGGTCCCTATTGTTTATTTTTGTTATGCGCTTGGTCCCTGTCTTACCTAAAAAGACTATTTTGCCCATATTAATTTATGTTTTAATTAATTTGCTTATTTATGTATTTATTTTTTATATATTTAAAAAAATAATATACCCCACATATCTGCATATCTTCACCATAAACCTCAAACCACATTTGAGAAATTTAATTCGGATGGTCCATACTATTTATTTTGTTGCGCGTTTGGTCCCACTCTTATCTAAAATTACTATTGTGCCCTTATTAATTTATTATTTAATTAATTTTCTTATTTATGTATTTATTTTTTATATATTTAAAAAAATTAATAGACCCCGTCTTTAGTAAAATCGACGTCTTCACCATTTTTTTGGTACTTCAACTCTGGCGAACCAACACCATAACCTATTGTCTCTTCATCTTTAGTGGGTTGTGGTATTGGTTTGATGGAGTTGAAGGACCGAAAAGAGAAGGGATGATGAAGACATCGATATCATTAAAGATGGAAATTAAATAAAAGTTGAGGAGAGTGAGACATGAGATTGTGAGGAGATACAGATATGTGGGGTCTACTAATTTTTCTTAAATATATAAAGAATAAATACATAAACAAGAAAGTTAATTAAAAAAATAAATTAATAAGGGCACAATAGTTTTTTTAGGTAAGACAGAGACCAAACTCGTAACAAAATTAAACAGTAGCGATCATCCAAGCTAAAAAAATTAATTAATTAAAAAAAATAAACAGTAGAGATCATCCGAGGAGATACAAATATGTGAGGTTTATTAATTTTTTTTAAATATGTAAAAAATAAATACATAAATAAGAAAATTAATTAAAAAATAAATTAATAAGGGCACAATAATTTTTTTAGGTAAGACATGGACCAAACACGCAACAAAAATAAACAGTAGGGATCATCCAAGTTAAAAAAAAAATAAGTTAGGTACCAAAAACACAAATTCCCCCAAACCACATGGACCATTCATGTAATTTACTTGTAGTTTTCGTTTTGTTCATATTTCGGTAACTATTTTTTTGTATACATCTAGGTAACGAACTTATTGAAAGCGTTCATATCTAGGATTTAACCTGCTATAGCAGGTAATAATGGTCATATGTAAACACTTCCAACAAGTTTGTTACTTAGATATATACAAAAAAAAGATAGTTACGCAGATGTAAATATACCGAAAAGTTAATTTCCTTAATAAGTCACTAGTTGTGAAACTCGTATATTATACGGGTTGATTAAAACAAAATATTAAATAGAAACGATTAAATTAGAAGTTTATTTGAATTTGAAATTTGAAATAAATAAAAATTATGAGAAAAAAAACATGCAAAAAATAAATTAATTAAAATTATTGTTTATTTATCAGACTCGTATACTAAACAGGTTAATTATAACAAAATCTTAAACACAAAGGTTTAAACTGTAAATTTATTTAAAATTGAAATTGAAATTTAAAATTTAAAATTTAAAATTTGAAATTAATATCATTATAGTAGGTTTAATTTATGGAAACTAATTAATAATATATTAGAAATGGAAAATGAAATAAATGACAAGTGGAAAATAAATAGATCTCTAAATTTTGACAAAATAACATGTGTTAAATTGAATGAGAGAAGGACATGTGGCAAAATCATTCTTATTTATTAGGGTAGAACTAGGTTATAACTCGTGGAAACCACGGTTGATATAATTATAATTATTATATTGATAAGAAATATTAAACGTTGAAAAAGTGTAGCATATTTAAGATTGTAAGAGAACCTGAATTATTTAGAAAACTAAATAAACATAATGTTTTTTCTACAGTAAGATATAATTATATAATTATTATATAGATAAGAAAAATATTAAACGTTAAAAAAGTGTAGCATATTTAAAATTGTAAGAGAACCTGAATTGTTTAGAAAACTAAATAAACATAATGCTTTGTCTGCAATTTAGTTTCCATGTTTCTGTAAATTCACTTAAGTCATTAATTCATAGATATGCACAAAGTAGCAAAATAGGCCATAAAAACGTGTGACGGTAATTGTATAAATTATGCAAGATAGTCATTAATTCATTGATTTTTTAATTTATTTAAATAAACACACCCTCAACCTTACCCTTTCACCTTACTTTACCTATCCCACCATTTTTTTTTTCTCTATTTAAGTAATAGTTTTTTTTAGGTAAAACAGGGACCAAACGCGTAACAAAAACAAATAATAGGGATCAAACGCGTAATAAAAACAAACAATAGGGACCTTCCGAGTAAAAAAAATAAGTTAGGGACCAAACGTGTAAATTACCCTAAACCATAGGGACCATTTGTGTAATTTACTCTATTAAAATGTTAATTTTGTTAAAAACAATATTCGAAAGTACATTGCAGTCATTGCTATATAAGTCATACAATTTAATAAAATGGATTTAATTGTCATTTATTTTTTTTTTAAAATCATTTTTTACAAAATAAAGAAATGTAAATTTGAAAGTATATTGGTATAAGAATTACAATTCTATGTAAATAAAAAAATTAAAAGAAAATTAATTACTATATATCTTTCAAACTATTATGAATTATAGCACTGTACTTTCAAAGTACATTGCTGTATATGTAATTTTTTAAAGGAACAAACTTTAGGTCAATAATATACAAGGATGAAATGTTAAATATAATTTTTTAGAAGTAAAATTATATTTACATGCCCGATTTTGTTTCTCAACTGAAATCTCTTGCTGAAATCTCCAAAAAAAGTAGCTTAAATTACACTTCGCTAAAAACAAAAACAATAGAACATTAACAAATAGTTAAAAAAATGTACATTAAAAAATAGTAATAATAAATAAGTTGTAGAATATACCTTTTCCCTAGTATATATGTAACTTACCCACGGTTAAATTTTCCAATCAATGGTTCGGCAGCTTATATATTAAGAGGCTAACAAGGTCTTGGTCTACTATCTTTTGGTACGTAATTTGCTTGTCAACATATCTTTAACTTAGAAAAATTCTCCCGCCAATCATATATGTATGTATTCATTTTTCCAGTTATAATCTAGAAACTACGACCAGCTTTCAGTTTACTAGTGGCCCTGAATTGAAGAGATCGATGGATCTGTTTCACATATTCCTAAACATTGTTTCTGTTATTATATCAATCATCTCTTTCATCTTCATCTTGCCTGTACTTTCATTGCTCCGCATCTTGAAGTTTTGCACCCGATCTGTATACCAAGAAAACCTCACCGGAAAAGTTGTGCTTATTACAGGAGCTTCTTCTGGTATCGGCGAGGTAACCTATACAAATGCATATGACTTTTTTCCTTTCAAATTACATCCGTAATTAATATATGAATTGATGATGGGTTTACACTATTGAAGCATTTGGCGTATGAGTATGCAAAACATGGATCGAGTTTAGCGTTGGTTGCGAGAAGAGGAGAACTGCTAGAGGTGGTTGCCAGAAAAGCTAAGGAGCTGGGAGCGGCGGAGGCAATCGTTATCAAGGCCGATGTTTCGAAGCGTCAGGATTGCGAGAGATTTGTCAATGAAACGATTAACCGTTTCGGTAAATGTAAGTTTCGCCATCAATTCCTTTCGCATTGATGCTGTAACTAGGATTCTGTTGCACTCATGTCTCATATGGTAGCTATGGCATCCAAAAGTCATTTGAAGAAAATTTATTAGCCGACCTTTTTTAGAAGAGCTTTTATTTTATTTTATTTTTTTTTATCTAACTAATCTATTATCACAGAAAAATACATTTCATAGGTTCTAAGTATTTTCATACATCGATTATATTTTATCTAAATAATCTAAATTAACGATAGATTTACAACACCCCAAAACATATATTTTATATGTTTTATGATTGATTTTTTGTTAGGTAATTTCGAACTCCATTTAGAGCAATACGACCATGTGGAAATATTTAGGGATTGGAACTACTATCCAAAATTAATTATATAATCATTTGGAATTTAAACATTTAAAATGAATTTGTTTATATTTCAATTTCATAAGTCAAGATCCGATAAAAATCTAAAAATTGGTGAGCAAAGTGTCAAATGGAATTTTTTGACGCGATGAGCCTTTTGAATCATAATAATATTATATATAATATTTAAATATCATAAACATTTTGAATTATAATACTTTTTAATTACATCATTTTTAAACAAAATTATCTTTTTCTCATATAGACTCTAGTTCATAACATGATGTATAATTTCACTTTGGAATATAATATTTTGGATCAGATAATATGTCAATCAAACCAAGTTTTGCCTCATTCCAAGTTTTGAATCTTAGTATTTTTTTAATAATATAATTTTGAAATCATAAAGAGTATGATTACAGATGATAATATTCTTAAATTAAAATATGTTTTATCATAACAAATTAGTAATCATAAAAACATGGAAGCATAACATTTTTGCATTATAAATATACAAAATTTAACAAATGAGACTTTTGGTTTTAAATATATTCAAAAAAAAAATCCTTATGTAACTTTTTTTTTCTGCATGAATGGTCATTTTGGATAAAACTTCGCACACAAATGGTTGTTAGTCACTTATTTCTAACAACTGTTAGAGAGACGGACGTTAAGTCCCAATAAGGACCATTTGTAAAGTATTGTGAAACTTCATATAAGGATCATTTATGAAATTTTCTTAAACTTCGTATAAGGACCATTTGTGAATTTTTTTTATAAAAAAAAATCTACTAAACTATATATTAATTATCATTAATCAAATAAAAAAGCAAAAAAACTAAAATATTGAAAATGTAATATTTATATATAAAAAATTGAACTCACTAATTTTAATCAACATACAAATATATTTTATGTAATATATAAATAATTTTTATTATCTAACCTTTATCTAAAATACTTAAACTATAATTCATAATTAAATATTTTTTTTCTATTTATTTTATCTAGATGTATTTTAAGTATAAATATCATTTTATCTACTGTTAGTTTTTAAATGATATAATTGTAATATAATCTGAGAGATTTACCTTTATTTTTGTTATAAAAATATACTTATTTTTACAAATAAATATGATAAGTTATTACAAAATATGTTATTATAAAAATAATAATATGTTGCCACTTTGTTTTAAAATAATAATTGTGTATTATTGAGTTAAATGTAAAGTATGTTTCGGCTTTGGTTTAATAATACGAGTTTGTTTGTTGTCTTCCATTAAAAGTAAAACTTTGACAATGAATTGTAATTGACTTTAAAAATATTAACTGAAACAGAACAAATTAAATTAAAGACAAAATTACAAAAATGGTCCCTGTAGTTTCCAAAACTTGCATAGATAGCCTTTTTTACTATTCTGTCATTAGAAACTGAATCTGTAAGGGCATTTTCATCTTTTTAAATATAAAGGGACTGAATTCGTGATATTCAGTCCCTCCTAATTTTTTTTGATGCAATGGCCCCTGTGGTTTGCAAAACTTGCATAGATAGCCCTTTTTACTATTCTGCCATTAGGAACTGAATCTGTAAGGGCATTTTCGTCTTTTCAAGTATAAAGGGACTGAATTCGTGATATTTACTAAACCACAAGGACCATTTTTGAATTTTTTTTGAAAAAAACAATTAAATTGATAGGGAGAGAGCTCATGACCTTCACCCCTTAAATTAAGGGAGCCTTAATCAATTGAGTTGAATGCTCTCTTGGTTTATTATTTCCTAAAACTAATTTATATATTATCAAAATCGTTAAAACATAAACAATAAATAAATTATAAAAAAAACATTTTTTTACATAATTTTTTTTAAATAAAACAAAATGTATTTTAGTCGTACTATAAAAAAATAGTTTTTTACAAACAAATTGTATGTATTATTGTGTATTTATTTTACGTAAAATATATATTTTTTGTCTTTAAAAAATACGTTTTTGTAAAAAATGTTTTTTTATGTTTTTGAAATAGTAATAATAATTAACACTACTCATGACATAAAAAATATATAAACTCTTTTGGGTCGCTAGTTCTAACCGTTTTTTCGGTTATATGTATTAAAAACAAATTAATAACGATTATGTTATGTGTCTAAACAATTTATACGGTTTTTTTTTATGTCAAGAGTAGTGTTAATAATTGTTACTTCAAAAAGATATATCACTATGTCTTTCCATCTTCATTTTAACCATACGATTTAGAACTTGCGATTAAGATGAAATACGTATTTAAAAAAACATAAAAAATGTATAAATTGTTTAGATACATATAACCGGATACGTATATATCTTATCTAAAATACGTATTGTTCCAAATTGTATTTAAAAAAACATAAAAAACCGTATAAATTGTTTAGATACATATAACCGAATACATACATATATATATTATTTAAAATACTTATGGTTCTAAATCGTATTTAAAAAACATTAAAAAAAACCATATAAATTGTTTAGATACATAACAAATCTATTCGGTTAAAATACATATAACTGAATATATATATATATATATATATATATATATATATATATATATATATATATATATATATCTTATTTAAGATACGTATGGTTTTTTATATGTATTTAAAAAAACATAAAAAACATATTGGTTATATATCTTATTTAAAATTTGTATTTCATTTTAATCACAAGTTCTAAATCGTATGGTTAAAATGAAGATAGAAAGACACAATGATATATCTTTTTTAAATAACAATAATTAACACTACTCTTGACATAAAATAACCGTATAAATTGTTTAGATACATAACAAAATCATTGTTAATTTGTTTTTAATACATATAACCGAAAAAACGGTTTTAGAACTAGCGACCCAAAAGAATTTATACATTTTTTTATGTCATGAGTAGTGTAAATTATTACTATTTCAAAGACATAAAAAAAACATTTTTTACAAAAAACGTATTTTTTATATGAAAACGTATTTTTTAAAGACAAAAAATATATATTTTACATAAAATAATTACATAAAAATACATACAATTTGTTTGAAACGACCCAAAAATACGGCCCGAAAATTTCATTTTTAATATAACCATAATCATAAAACGGAGTATTTCATAATAAAACCATGCGTTGCAAATCTCAAAACCATACTAAAATACGAATGAGAAAAACGGTGTCATGACTGTATCAAAACATATATAAGATAATTGATCAACTCCCAGGATAAAAAAAAAACTGTGGCTGTGGTGTGTGCGATGTCATCATCCCGAGCCCTTCCCTCTGCTTGCGGAAGTACCTGAAACCAAAACTGAAACTGTAAGCACGAAGCTTAGTGAGCTCCCCCAAACTATTACATACCACACAAACATATAAAGCACATACTGGGCATTGCCCACTGCATCGGACCGAAGTCCGGCTAACCGGGCCTTGCCCCCTACATCGGACCGAAGTCCGAAGCTGACTGGAACATCGGACCGAAGTCCGAAGCTGACTGGGATCTTCGTCCCCTACATCGAACCGAGTCTGAAGCTGACTAGGACATCGGACCGAAGTCCGAAGCTGACTGGGACCTACGTCCCCTACATCGGACCGGAGTCCGAAGCTGACTGGACCTCTGTCCCCTACATCGGACCGAAGTCCGAAGCTGACTGAACATAGCATAAACATATCAACTGGCAAAAACACATATCCTGTCTGAACCACGAAGGCATCAAACATACTAACTACTACATCGGATCGAGGTCCGAAGCTGACTGCTAGCTAAACGGGTCGGCATTGTGGCCTTAGACCCGTTACTACTGGAAGGAAACTCACCTCGTGAACTGGCTGCTGTGTGAATGGCTCTGGAAGCTAACTGTTGCTGCTCCGGTATCTCCCCGGCTACAAGGCCATAAACACACTCAATCAAATACTAACACTGCACTGGGGTAAAATGACTCTTTTACCCTTGGTCAAAGTCAACTCTCCCGGTCAAAGTCAACCCACAGTTGACCTGACTCGCCGAGTTGGGCCACCAACTCGCCGAGTCTCTAATCTCATTTCACAACCCCACTCGTGGCTACTCGTCGAGTATGGCATCGACTCGACGAGTACTCTCTCTATCCAAAAACTCAGACAATCTTCATCCGACTCGCCGAGTCATATGAACAACTCGACAAGTTGTTCTTGAGCTTAAGAAGATTGCCTTGGACTCGCCGAGTTGTATGAACAACTCGCCGAGTCCCTCCATTACTGAGTCTGCTCTCCGACTCACTGAATCCACTCTACTACTCACAGGCTTCCACTCGTCATCACTCAAAAGGGGAAAAACGGGGACCCGCGACTCGACTCGCCGAGTCGTTCTTCCGACTCGCCGAGTCGCTTGCATGCAGCAACTCAAAACTCGATTCTGCTTGAATCCAGTGTATAAAACTAATAGATCTGGACTCCCTTAACTCGATTAGCACGTAAAGATTCTATCTTTACGTGCCCATATGCATCCATGAAGCTAAAATGGCTCAAAAAGCATAATAAAGGCTAGATCTAGGGTTTTCATGCAAGATAAACTTCAAAAAGGCAATAGATCTGGGCTCTACAACTCCTAAATGAACAGATCTAAGGATATCTCGACATAATAGGGCATCCATACAATCATAAGGCTTGAGAGAAGCATCAAACTAGATCTAGAAGAGTTCTAATGGAGGTTAAAAGCATAAAACAGGAGGGAATCCGAAGAATACCTCAAAGAACTCTGATTTGCCCTTGGATCTTTGCTCTACACCTCTTCTCCTTGCTCCTTTCTTCTTCTCCTTCTTCAAGCCTTCAAAATTTAACACAAGAGCACTTAGATCACTCAAGGATGGATTAGGGTTTTCTCACAGCTTTCTGAGGGTGAAGGAGGCGAGATTGGGGGCTATAAGGTGGATTAAATAGTGAGCAACCCGGGGATTTAGGGTTTCTCCCAGGCAGGCAGACTCGCCGAGTCCCGAATATGGACTTGCCGAGTCGCCGACTAACACGTGCCCGAAATCCCGTCCCTACTCGGCGAGTCAGGCTATGAACTCGTCGAGTCCCTCTTGCAAACTTCTAACTAAATACTATGGAATCATCATACCGGGGACGGGTCGTTACATTGTTTGTAGAAAACTATTTTTTTTATAGTACGACTAAAATACATTTTGTTTTATTTAAAAAAAATTATGTAAAAAAATGTTTTTTATAATTTATTTATTGTTTATGTTTTAACGATTTTGTTAATATATAAATTAGTTTTAAGAAAGAATAAACCAAGAGAGCATTCAGCTCAATTGGTTAAGGCTTTAGTAATTTTGTCTAAATTAAATAAAGTTTGGTTTGGTTAAAAGTTAAATTTGAATAACATATGATTAAATTGAATTTTATTTTTTTATATTTCAATTAATATTTATAAAGTCAATATAATTTATTGATTGTCTGGATTTTACTTTTAATTAACGACGACAACATACGTGTATTATGAAACCAAAGTGGAAATACACTTACGAAATTTTGCATGTTGATTAAAATTAGGTAAAGTTTATATAACAAAATGTATTCATAAATTAAATAAAATATATTTGCAAGTTGATTAAAATTAATAACTTCTATTTTTTATTTATATAATATTTTTAGTTTTTTTTTTTTTTTGTCTTTTTGTTTGATTTATGATGATTGATACAAAGTGTAAGAGACTTATTTTCAGAAAAAAATCATATAAGGTCTTTATGCGAAATTTCAAAAAATTTCACAAATAGTCTTATTAGGACCTATCGTATCTCTCTAACTGACGTTAGTGATAAGGACAATTTGCATGCAAAATTTTCTCCAAAAAAATCATTCATGCAAAAAATGTTAAGATATGTTTTGGAGAAAAAATTCAAAACCAAATGACCATTTGTTAAATGTTATCTTAATTATAAATATTTTGAATCATTTTATTTTTTAACATTATATTTTTCACAAAATTACAATCTTGTAAAATAAATT
Source organism: Lactuca sativa (assembly GCF_002870075.4). Lineage (NCBI taxonomy): Eukaryota > Viridiplantae > Streptophyta > Magnoliopsida > Asterales > Asteraceae > Lactuca > Lactuca sativa. The sequence goes on from NC_056623.2 coordinate 35,957,688, forward strand.
TTTGATATTTAAACAATCTTATTTTTGAAATTTTCTTTTGAAAAGTTAATAAAATAAAAATTACAAGAAATCTTTTGAAGATTTTTGATTTGGAGAACAAAATTTTGCATCTATTAGTAAAATGAAAAGTCACTGAAATAGTAAAATGAAAAACTACTTAACTTTTCTTTGAAATTGAAGAAAAAACAATTTATCTTATATTTTATAAAACTAATATGTCATTAGATTAAAGTGTGATCCCTTAAGAAAACTTGTTTTAAAAAAAATGCATTCTCACTGATATAGTAAAGAGAAGATCACTTGAATTTTAACAACATATTGAGACAAAATCTTTTGGGGATTTTACAAAAATAAACATCTAAAAAAATAAATTTTAATGATTCACTTATTTTGTAAAAGTAAAATAAATAGTTATAATAAAATTTACATATCCACTAGAAGCATAAGAATAACCTATTATAAATTATAAGGTTGTATTTGTTGACTTTTGCTCATTCATTTTTTATGTCATAAACATATCATTGTATTTGTAGAAGCATAAGAATGAACTGTGATCATTATAATTACATAAAACTCTATTTTCAACAGTGGATTGTCTTATAAACAATGCTGGGATCATAATACCTGGTCTTTTTGAAGACCAACGATGCATCACTGATTATGCTTCAATCATGGTACTTGTCATCTATACTATAACTGTTTATTTCATGGTGTTTTATTAGAAGTCTCATCAACCTCTATATAGTTATTCGAGTCTCACTTTTTTAAAGACACTTTTAGAAAAAAAATATATATATATATATATATATATATATATATATATATATATATATATATATATATATATATATATATATATATATATATATATATATATATATATATATATATATCATCGAACATAACCTAATTTGACATCAAAGCTGGATTTTTGTATCCCCGAGGTGCTCAACACATACTTCATCATGCGTGCTAGAGTATGATATTGTTTTCGACCCAATTTCATATATATATATATATATATATATATATATATATATATATATATATATATATATATATATATATATATATATATATATATATATATCAAATTAGAACACCTAAAAGGTTGAGAACGTAAGAACAAGTATATTCAATTGTGATTCTATGTATTCATTTGTGAATAAATGATAAATTTTTACGCACAATCAACATGAATATGCTTTTTCTCTTCAATTGAAATTAAAGACGTAAAAATTTATCATTTCTCCACAAATAAATAATGGAATCACACATGAATATACTTTATTCTCGCGTTCTCAACATTTTTAATGTTCTCATTTGATCTTACTCCTATATATATATATATATATATATATATATATATATATATATATATATATATATATATATATATATATATATATATATATATATATATATATATATATATATAGTCTTTGGGTGTTCATGTTGCTATATATTTAGTCTTTGATTTAAGTTCCACATGTAAGATATGTAGGGTAATTGACTTTCATTCCAAAAAATAGGAAAACTACAGAGGAAAATAGGAAAACTACAAAATATATATATATATATATATATATATATATATATATATATATATATATATATATATATATATATATATATATATATATATATATATATATATATAAAAAGTCAATTACTCTACATATCTTACATGCGGAACTTAAATCAAAGACTAAATATATAACAACATGAACACCCAAAGACTATACATTTTCTATTATTTCTTAGGACGTAAACTTTTGGGGATCAGTTAATGCCACACAATTTGCACTTCCACATCTTAGAAAGAGAAAAGGGAGAATAGTTGTGATCGGGTCTACGGGTGGATGGTTTAATGTGCCAACAATGAGTGTGTATAATGTAAGTGCAAAGCTCAAGATTTCTTTTAATAAAGTGTATTTTTTTAGTATTTTATTTATCTTCTTATGAAAATGGATTTTTTTAGGCAAGTAAGGTAGCACAACAAAGCTTCTTTGAAACACTACGAGTTGAGCTTGCTCCGGACATCGGGATAACAATGGTAACTCTCGGGACAGTCACTACACCGTTAGCTAATGATGATTTCTTAAATGAGGTAAATAATATGTGTCTATCAATGTGTTAATCATCATATGATTTGATCATTCCATGGTCCATTTTTACATTTATTAAATAGATCAAATTTTAACCAACAATACAACTAAAATAGATAATAAGAGAGTGTTAGGATATGCGTTGAAACTATGACATCAAGTTAATTACAAGTTTATACGTAATTGGGTAAGAATATGTAATAAGGAAATTTGATTTTAGATGTCGCAATAATAATTATGAAAATGCACATACAAACACTCATGAACTTCAATTATTTTTACTAATGTTTCGGGAAATTTGATTATGATTTTTGGTAGTCCGATACAGTAAAAAAACAATAAATCAATAAGATGCAATGTTTTAAAAATCGATTTTTTAGTTGAACCGATATGATGACCGGTTTCCGGTTCGACCGCCGGGTTAAACTTTATTTAGTAAGACCACGTCAATCACCTTACACCAACAGTTACCAAAATTTTAAGTGGGGTATCATTAAATAGCCATTTTACATGACTATTTAATCAATAAAATTATTTTCTAACCTCCAGGTTTCGTAAAATAGTTTACGTTTTCTTTATTTTGATTTTGCAAAATCGGGTTAGAGTTTAGTGAGAAAGTTATATTAATGCAATGTAGTTATTTTATAATATTTCCCATTAATGTTCATTTAGCGATACTCTCCCTCTCATTTTCGTCATTTTTTCTATTATCCCATCAAATGGCCATTATGAATGTTGTTATCTTTCTTAAATTAAAAAGTTGACTTTTTACCAAATGGCATTTTAACTACCTAATTATCTAATTTTATTTTTTAAGCCCTACTAAACATTTTGAAAATACACGTCCAAATGTCACTAAACATGATATTATTTATTGGCAGGCAAATATACAATGGGTGCCAATATACCCAGTTGGAGATTGTGCCAAGGCAATCGTGAACAGTGTGAGACGTGGAGATGAATACTTGACTGAGCCTCCATGGATGCGATCAGTCTTTTTGTGGGTAATGTTTTTTCCGGAGATATGGCACGCAGCCCGCCGCCTCTTGTTGGTGAATCGTCAGAAGGCTTCATCACAAATGTGGAAATCATGCAATAATGGTTCACTTTAAACCCTGGATCATATACATGATTTTATATACTCATCAAGTATATGGTATGAAAACCATTAAATAAATAAAAGAGCATCCAAATTAAACATCTCATTAATTAGTAATATTTTCGTTTCAAAACATTTTAAAAACCATATATGGATATGTGCATGTATGGAGATAATATATTGCTCATGATAAATTAAGGTAAATTTTGTACTTATGATTGTGTTTTTAATGATTGCAACGTGTATTTACACAAATATCGCAGATTTCTTAGGCCCCACAATTTAGAAAGGTGCTCAAACCCTGTTTGAAATTCAATATTGAGGATTAAGTGATGCAGAGTTTATCAAACAACAAAAAATCTTTAAAAACAAAGGATCTTGGTTGTAACATGTCGCATACAGACGTCTGGTCAAAATTGTTTTGAAGGATGGTTTCAACCAAACCCTTTCCATACGAATACTTACTGTTTATGTTATCTTTTTATTCAGACTATTTTTTATTACTTATTTTGTTCCGACGATTTTTGTTTTTCTTTTTTTTTCATTCAAAATATCAATGTGTTATTTTATATTTTTTATTATATTGTTTTTTTCAAAACTAATTATATTATTTTCTTAGAATTATTTAATCAATCGGGCCTCTAACCCTCACCCAACGTTAGTCTCACCCTCGTCACAAGGAAAATTAGAATTATTTGTATTTTTGTGTTTCTGTTATTTTTTACTTTTTAATAATTTTATTAGATATTATTATTATTAAATTAAACAATAGTATTAAAAATTATTTTTTTCAGAGCAAACTTAAATCGTGTTAACTTTTTATCTTTCTTTTTTTAGTTCGGATCATCATTGTTTTATAATTTACTGTAATTTTCATACCTATTATACACGGGAAAAAATAGACAAAACTATAAAAATGGTTCATGTGGTATGTATTTTTTTCAGAAAAACGTCCAAACCCTTAAAAAAATTATTGGTGGTCATTTTGAACATCTTTCGTTACGTATTTAGTCCTTCGAAAAATTGAAAAGACTAAATTGTCCTTCTGATATTCTTTTTATGTTTTTTCTATTTAATTTAAAGTTTTTTTAAATTCAAATATGCCCTCACCCCCCTCCCCTCACACGCACTTGCAAATCATACACTAAAAACATTTTAAGATTTGTAACTCAATAGCGTTGGGTTTTCAATCAGAACTCAATGAAAATCATTTATGGGTTTTTTTCTCAACCATAACTCAAGAATCGAACCCCTTTTCCAAATTTGTTCATGGTCACCTCTATATACTTTGAGCTTCCCCTTGATATGTTATAATACACCAAGAACAAGGTAAACACACAGAGGTTGATTGTTGATTGTTGATTGTTGATTGTTGAATTAAACTCACTAGATTATTCGGAGGTTTGTTGCATTCTCATCACTTCACAAACAACATTCCAAAGAGTATCTTATCTTTTGTACATCCTCCCATTCAGCATCTCCCTTGCTACATTTCCCTTTAAAATCTACAAATGCTCTGTAAACAAACCCATTTTCATCTCTAATTCTCAACTTAATCATAATCAAAATAAGAAGAAATCAAAGAAGACACAACTAATCTCTCAACACCTTCTCATAATCATCAGGCTATTCAGCAAGACTCTTCATAACCAACGTGTTAGATACATTAGAAGTATCATGCTCATCAAAGAGTAAAACAAGATGGTGTTTGCAATCTCCATCTCAGTTAAAAAAAATGTAATTTTCATCTGAAGATATAAGCAAATATGAAAGGAGATCTTGTGAAGACGATGTTTTTCGTTCTTCCAAACTCACTCCTCTTTGATAATCGTCATTAATTCTTTCCTTACCGAACGCAATCCTTCCCCGTTCCTAACTTGCTCTTAATCGACTTAAGCAGCAAAATGGCACCAAATTCAATCCTCCTTCTTTTCTAATCGATCGCATTCTTTCCCTCTTTTCCCGAATTCCAAATCAGATAAGTGTTGGTAGGTTTTTCTTTTTGGAAGGGAAGTGGCTTGATGGTAGTTGGAATAGTGGTGTGAGTAGTATGCAAAACATATAAATCCTATGTATGCATACAACCCTAAAAATTGATATATGTTTTCTCTAATTAAACATACAACTTGAACAACAAAATAGAAACCCTAGAACACTAGCATATTTTTCGAAAAACACAAATAGGGCTATAAAAATCATACATTGATTGCTATATAATAATAAAAATCCAAATCCTTGTGTTGTTGAAGCCTTGAGAGCAAACATCACAAATGTCACGCCTCTAATGGTTCACCCCCAACACTAACAAAGGAAGATGATTGAGAAAGAGGAGAGAGGAAGAATTTTTTGGCCTAACCCTATAAGGAATAGCATGACCGAAATTCTTATGGTTGAGGCTGTATATATAGTGTAGTCAGGAAACCCTAAATAAGCCCTAATCTAAGATTATCTTAAACCGGGTAATTATCCACTTTCATGTTAGAAGAAATTCGAATTTATGTGATGGAGAGGCTTTATAGATAGAAGAAATTTGAATTTATATGATGGAGAGGCTTTATAGATAGAAGATTAAGGGGCAATCTTAGGATTTAACCATATGTCCTTCCATTAGACTGAAGTTGTCCAAGCTTAAGGATCTGCAAAGGTAAGTTCTTAAATATGTTTTGTCCTTATATATGTTTGTCCTTTAAAATGTATGTCCTTATATATGTTTGTCCTTCATTATGTGTATGTGGACAGGTTTTGGAAAGTTATACCATTTGGTTATCAACAGTATGAAGTCAGACTTGGGTATGATGCATATGTTGTGGACCTTGGTAGCAGGACATGTGCCTGTAGAACTTGGCAATTAACAGGTTACCCTTGTGTGAATAGGTATGCTTGCATTGCAAACCTCAACAAGGATGTAGAGGAGTATGTGTCACCGTGGTTTACCACAACAATGTTCTTAAACTGTTATAGGTATACCATTAACCCACTCAATGGTATTGACATGTGGCCTCATGTAGACTACATCAAGTCATTGCCCCCCAAAAGGAGAAGGCTACCAAGAAGATCATCAACAAAAAGAAAAAAGGATCATATTGAGAGGGAAAACCAAGGAAAAAAGCATTCAGTCACAAAAAGAGGTAGTGTGATGAAATGCAGCATATGTAGGGAAAGTGGGCATAATAGAACCACATGTCCTCAAACCCCGATTAAGGAATCATCAAATCCAAGTTCAAAGAAAAAGAAACCCAAGAAAACTAGTATGTTTGATATATATATATATATATATATATGTATATATATATATATATCTCTTGTATAACAACATATTTAACTTAACTTTTTAAGTATTGCAAAAAAAGATAAAGTGAAGGTTGCATTGGCACATGAAGTTGATATAGAAAGTGGCGGTAAAGTTGAAATGGAACCTAATAGTGAAGTTGATGAAACAATAAGTATTAGATCGATAGATTCAGTAATAATAAAGTGAATCTAAACTATAACAACAATGATCAAATGTGTGTCGAATGCTTTATAATCAATGCCTTAGAAGAGTTCAACTAGAACTTTTCTGTAAAGACAATGTAGGGCAATATTGAACGATTAACCCTAGAACGATACATGCATGCACTATTTATAGTCTAACCCTAGCATCATAATAACAGATGGACAGGCCCAATCCATTAATAATAAAGACTAATTACAAACATAGTAAATTTGACACAACACATTAAATGACCCAACAATATCCCCCTTTCTGTCAAATAAAGAAAGGAGATCCTTCACTGTTGTTGATGGTTCTGAACTTTGAACAGTTTCAACATTAGTCCAAGAAGAGTGTTCCGAATAGCAATGTACCACTTCAACATATCCGAGAAGCATTTCTTATCCGGATCTCCATTCGCTTTACATGCTTTGGTTATCTCCAAGATATGGTTCAGACATAAAGTTGAATACAAATGCATGTCCAACAGGAAAAAAGAACACTTCTGAACCTTTTCACCTTCTCGTTTTTGAAACACCACACTCCAGTTATCCTTTCGGATTTTTCCTAGCGTCATCTTGTTAAGATACTTCGGTTCATTTTCGGATTTCAGAACCGTCTTCTTTCTCAAAACCATTGCTATCTCCACATCCATTTTGCCAAACTCCTAAATGTAGCTGACTAGCATTCCCTTTAGATGAGCCAATATCGGTTCATATTTTTGTTCATCTTTAGATAAAAGTGAGAATAAGGAAATCCAATCATATGGATTTAAGCAAGGCAAGTCAGCAAGTGTAAACTCAAATACTGAATTGCTTGCCCCTCTGAGTGCTTTGAACCGAACGTTAATGAAGTCTTCAGTCTCAGCAGGTTTGAAGACCTTTATTATGGCTATCTTCTTTGAACTCCATGTATGGTATTGTGGCCTTCCATACTTGAGATAAAATGAGAAATGTGTGTGATTGACATCATTATTCGTAACCGGAGCTTTCTCAATCTTTTCAAAACTTCTGAACATGAATGCCTTCGGAGTGATTGGCAAACCAAGTTGAGAACCTGAAGTGTTCTCTAGCTCGAATGAGATAGCTGGCTCCAGCCAGTGAGTGCTCGGATTTTCAACAACTTCATTCAGAATCCTTTCCATCGACCAAGGAGGAAAGAGAGTCTTTTGAGTTTCAAGAGCGACCTGCTCATCACGAACTTCAGCTTCTTGATTAACATGCATAATCTCATCAAGTTCTTTATCGTGTTTCTTTCTTTTGAGCTTTGACCCTTCGGATAAATCTTCTTCTTCTTCTTCTTCATCAATGATTTTTCCTTTGTCTTTTGACCCAAAAGCTTCATTACCCTTTTGGTCAACTTTTGGTTTCTGTTCATGTTGCTCATCAGATTTTTGCTTTGGTTGGGTGGATCCTTATGAATCTTTTCTTGAGTAACCTACTCTCCCCCTTGTTTCAGAATCGCACTGCTTCACGAAACACCCTCTAATTGATTAAGCAATTCGAAAACGGGTTTCATCTTTTCAGAAAGATGTTTTCGGACATAAATGGTGAGAATCGAATCATGAGTTTCCATCAATCTTTGCAATACTGATTGATGTCCGAAATGCAGCTTCGGGAGACAGCCTTCTCAGATTCGAGGGAATCTAAACACATGGTTGCAGAGTTCAATTTGACAGAAAGAACGTTAACGTTTTTGGTTTTCTAAGCTAGTTTGTCCATAATTGCATTTTCAGTAGCAAGATCCTCCTGTAGCTTCTCAATATTGGACACTATGCAAGCATTCATCTCGACATTATCAACCCTGAGTTCTGAACGAACCTTAGATAGAGCATCTTTTTCAATTTGAAGGGTGGTTTCGAGACCTGCGATAGCTTTGTTTGCGGCTTCATTATTTCAATCTGAAGAGGTCCGGAAGTCTGCCATGAACTTTGTAACATCAGAAAGTAGTTTTTCGACTTTTTCAGTCGTTTCCCGAACTGTTTTCTTAGAATTTTCAACAGCTTTGTTGGAGTTAGCAAGATTCTTGGCATGCTCCTTCGTTAATGTCACGATTAGGGCTTTATGAGACTCAAGAGAATACTCGCTATTAGATGAAGATTTGGAAGACTCGAGCAGAGTAGCCAACTTTTCATTGAGAACCTTGAACTGCCATTTCGTCATGGGGGCTTCGTCGTCATCACTAGTCTGATGAATAGTGAATGGGTTGTAATCGAAATCCAGAAAATCATCTTGATCATCACCAAAGATAATATTTGTATCATCATCCCTTATTGGCGAAATAAGAGAGACGTTAGGGCCATCTGTAACACCGAAAGTAACTGTCCCCGTATCAGATACGTTGACAGTCACTTGAGGTGAACACATGGTTGTGGTTGTTGTTGTTGCAGTGGAATCTGTATAGAGAATAGTGGTTTGGGCTACTAAAATCCGTGGTTGAGAGACACCAACAGACATATTCGGGAAAGGAGCAATGGTAATTGGTATAGAGATTGGTGTAGAAGTAGTGATCAGAGAAGGTGGAGGAGAAGGAACATGAAATAAATCATCTATTAAAGGAACAGAAGTTGAGATTTGAGAGGATACCTTTGGAGTGGACAAAGTAGGAATTGGTTCCGAGACCAAGGGTTGCGATGTCGCAGCTGTATCTTCAACTTCCTTCTGAACTTGTTCAGTCCTCCGAATATCCGAAACAATATGAGAATTTGAATCCTCTTGAGCGGCAGGAGGAGATCTTGGTTTGCGAGCAACCTTCTTAATCTTCTTTTTCAGAGTCTGAATAGGCTCGAAAGGTCCTTCTTTTTCTTTTTGCTTTCCTCCTTTTTTGGGCTTATTATCCTCCTCAAATGCCTTTCTTAAATGTTTAGGAATAGGACGAGGACCTGAGGCAATATCTTTCTGATACTCATTGATAAGCAGATTGTCTGCAGGAACATTAAGGAGCATAACTTTTAGGATGGATCCAACAAAGTCGAACTTGGTAGGATCGAACACGATAAAGTTGGAAGTATGGAAGATTGGAATCACAGCAATCACAGACTCAACTGGTACCTTAAGCTGAAGGCGAACAATTGCACGCTTAACGATGATTGACCAGAAGCGAGCGCAGGAAATCTCTAAGTACCTTGAAGTCGAGAGGGTGCTTTGAACCAGTTGAGTCCAGAGGATAGAACCATAATCAAGGTTAATTCCATAGTATAGACCATAGATGATTGTGCAAATTATCTTGCTAGCGATGTCTGATCCAGTAACATGTTCTGAGAAGCTATTAAATAACAAATTGAAAAGCCCATTCCACATAGGAGGAAGACTAGGCTTCTTGAACTTAGACAGGAGAGAGATATTGCCAAGATACCCCATTTGATAGAACATCTCGAGTATTATAGCTGAAGAAATCGATTCAGGATCGATAAGACCCTCTGATGAAGAAAACCCTAGCATCCTGCAGAACCGGGCCTTGGAGAAGGAGGTTTTGTTGGAGTCGAGTTTAAAGGTAATCACAACTACACTCTGGTTGTATTTTGCAGTGGAGAATGCCTTGGACAGATGGACCAAAGGTACACTTTTAGCCATTGTTAAGGCTTGATCCAACAGAGAGTAACGCAAGCACTCGATCATTGGTTTGAGAGAACTAACATACTTGGAAGAATCGAGATCCAAATTCAAGTTTTGGTTTGGTTTGATGTTCAACATGACTGAGGAAGCATTTTGTTTAGCAACAGAAGGAGTTTCAGATGAAGCGGCCTTGGAAGTAGTTGGAGAAAACGATGAACAGTGCAGAGAGGGAAGAGGGTTTTTCGCTTGATAGATTTTGAAATCTTTGAAAGTGGTGAAGGAAATCAAGTGTTGATTACCCTTTTATAAGGTATGAGTGGAGAGAGAAATTCCCTGTAGACGTTTCAATATCCCGTAAAGTGTGCCTGTAAAATCGTGACAGTTGGATGATGTCAGGCGGCGTAACTGACGTACGTGATGGCATGGTTTTCGAAAAGAACGCGCCTTTTTGAAATCTTATCTTCATTGAACCTCCTTTTCTTTTACGGCCATTCGGAATGAATCACCAATCACCATAACCTGTGTTCGGAGTAGAAAGTAACTATCCGGAATTGTGAGACCAGACCGTTGAAAAATCATAAAGATTTTCGTGCAAGAGTGTGCCAAAGATAAAGAAATAAATCAAAATATATATGTGGGAATCTGTGATGTCAAAGTAGACATAAAAGTAGATTGATGTCGGGCAATGATCTCTTCCTTCTGAATCAAGAATTCGAAAATGCTTGTGTGACATCCCGTTGATTTACGATCATATATTTGTCAAGAAATAGTGCAAGGCATCTTTTCATTAGGCTTTAAAGGGTGGCTTTAGCTTCACCCAAATTCTGAAACTCAACATAAGTTCGAAAGTTGGAAGAAGTACTTGTCTGACCAGTGTAGCCATAATAACAAGTATGCTTTGGATATATTTAGAGTAACAAGATAAATTTTGAAAATCTCAAAAAAAAAATGTATCTTTTGGGAAGAAAATTCTTTTGTCGAGAGCTTTTCATAAAGACCGTGCACAAATAAAAATGAGATTTTATTCCGTATAAGGTACCAATCAAAAGGTTATTATCGTTAATTCCATGGTGAAAATCTAGAACAGTTTAATTGTTCACCGTGAATTCAGAAAGAGGTTTCGGATTTTGGGTTTCACTAAAATCGTGGTGATAACGATTTTAAGATCATCAATGCAAAAGTTGTGTAACCATAAACCTCAGTGGTAATTTCTGAGAGTCTCGAGTGTTACAATTGTGAAAGCGTATGTGATGGAGAAATAGTAAGATAGTTCCAAAGAAGGTGTGACTCTTCTAGAAACAAATTACTAAGCAGTCAATTCTTAACTCATTGTGAGAAGAGTAAGGTAGCTCAATGACTTATGTGAATTTATAGCCTACATGGGAAGAAACGATTGGTGTTATCGATTCATTAAGGCTTCAAACATAGAGTCTCCGAGGCTTTGGGCAACATGCAGTAGCATGCTTCTAGGGACACTTAGCTAGTACAAAGATTCGAAATTTCATACATGTCCCATCGTTCTGAATTGCAAAAATTAGAAATTCTACCTGAATCAGAAATGTATTCTCAAAGTGGTACTAAAATAAAGAAAAACATTTTTGTAATTTTGGATTTTTCAAAAATAAAATAAAATAGAGATAAAGAAAATATTTTTGTGATTTTGGATTTTTCTGAAAAAATAGTTAAAAAATAAAGAAAATAGTTTTGTGATTTTGGATTTTTCTGGAAAAAAAAAAGAATAAATAAATAAATAAATAAAATATAAAACAAGATACAAATATTAAGAAAAGAAAATTCAGAAATTCAAGTGTACAGTGGTTTCCTAATTATTCTAAAGGCTCAGAATCAACCGGAGAACACATAATACACAAAGGATACAAGATCTTCCGAATCGCTTGATGAACAGTGGATTCCAAGTCGTTCCGAGGGTTCGGAGTGGTTCGGAACAAGAACAATAAATTACGATGCATTCCGAAGGCTAGGGGCTGTTCGGAATAAGAACTTTGTTTTTCTTTATTATGTAGTTTTTGGTATAGAATTCACTTCTATCATTCCTAAACCTTGTAGAATTTGATTAAAGGTTGGTTCTTATAAAGATATATGCTAGTTGATCAGAGGATCTCACAAAGTGAATTTCAACATTACCATCTTCTACGTGATCCTTTATGAAATGATACCTCAGTGCTATATGTTTTATCTTGGAATTTACACTCAATTGTGGCAAATGTGAATAGCACTTTTTGAATCTCATTATAATGGGATCCTCTTCACATTTATTCCGTAATCTCTAAGCTGAATTTGAATCCATATCGCTTGAGAAGTACAAGAGGCAGCTGCAATATACTCAGCTTCATCGGTGGATAAGGAGACACATGTTTGCTTTTTAGATTGCCAACTTACGAGTTTACCATCTAGAAACTGACATCCTCCTGTTGTACTTTTATGATCCAGACTGCATCCACCAAGATCAGCATCAGTGAATGCTTGAACAAAGAATATGGAGTTGGAAGGATACCATATTCCAATAGAGGTTGTTCGTTTTAGGTATTAGAAGATATTCTTTACAGCAGTCATATGTGGTTCTCGTGGATTCGCCTAAAACATGGCACAATATCAAACAGAGAACATGATATCTAAACGACTAGTTGTTAGGTACATTAAAGACCTGATCATTTGTCGATAAAGAGTCATATCCGTTGCTGGTTTGTCCAAAGATGGTGTAAGCTTCGTTCTGAATGCCATAGGAACCTTGACCTTTGAATCTCCCATAAGGATGTCAAAAAGTCTCGTGGGACCCCGATCCATGAGGGCCTCGTCCCATATGGGTGCATTTGTTGAAAAAAATCGGGGATGGGGACGGGGGCGGACAGGGGCAAGGTTAACCCCCGTTTTAATTTCGAGGGCGGGGGCGGGGGTTGGTAGTCCCTTCCCGAAACCCCATGGGGGGCCCTTTAATAAATTATATAAATTGACATATATTAATTATATAAGTATAATCAACAATAAAATGATTGTTACGTACAAAAATTCAACAAAAAACATGTTTTTAAGTTGTTTGTTCCCAATCAGAATGATCAAGAGCAATCTTTACACTTAAACTCAAGAGCAATCTTTACACTGAAATACCCATTTTAATCCGACCACAAATGCATCCTTTAGATTCGGAATCAATATCCATACCTTGTTACACTTAAACTCATTAAGCTCTTCCTGCATTGCTTGCTCCCAATCAGAATGATCAAGAGCAATCTTTACAGTTTTTTGCTCAATTTTGGAGATGAAAGAATTAAACATGCAAAATTCTATTTTTGAAAATAACACAGTTTGATTCGCTTTTTGTTGAGCTCTAGTGAGAACTCCAGAAGTTGTTGCTCCGATAACTTGAGATTTAGGATGATCCTTGGTCCATTTCTCCAATGGATGGTAGTTCGGATCATAGGTAGGATCCAATTCTGCAATCACGTCTTCAAATTCCGATTGAACATCAGAGTCATTATTTTTAGTCTCATTCTCCCCCTGGAAATTTGCATGTGACTCAACATTCGGGATCAGATTCTCTTCCTAGATCGAAATGTCATAGGTGACTTTGGGATTTGAATTCTCCCCATGAACAGGTGAATCAGATGTGGAGGTTAAAGTAGAACCATCCCCCTGAACAAGTGTATTAGTAGCTTGTGGTGAAGGTGGAATTTAAGAGTCCTTAAGAATTGGTGGCTCATTTCTTAAATCGTTGGCATCATCATCGATGATTTTCTTCAATTCATCTTCCTTATTATCTGGGGCATTTGATTCTGAAGAAATGACCTTTTCGGGCTCATCAAACAAATTCATGAATTCCTTATAAAGATTTGAAAGAGGAATCATCATCGGATTTAGATTTCCTCAGTTTGACAATCAGTCTTCTGATACTTCTTGAGAGAGTTATTGTCAAACGTGACATAATAGGTTTCTTCTATCCTTTTGGATTTCTTGTTCAGAACCCTATATGCCATATAAGTAAGAGAGTACCTCAGAAATATTCTTTCGTCAACCTTTACATTATATTTGTTTCGTTGTTCTTTTAAATTAAATACGAAGCACCTGGAACCAAAAACATGAAAGAACTTAACGTTGGTTTTTCGTTTATTCAAAATCTCATAAGGAGTGATAAGAAATCTCTTATTGATTAGAGATCGATTATAAGGGAAACAAGTAGTTCTTATCGCATCAGCCCATAAATATAGTGGAAGGTTCGCAAATGATAGCATTGTCCTTGTAGCTTCACAGAGAGATCGGTTTCGTCTTTCAACGACACTATCATGCTGAGGAGTATAAGGAGCGGAGGAGTTATGAGAGATTCCTTTTTCAGTTAAGAATTCTTCAAACACATGGTTTTTGAATTCTAAATCATTATCACTGAGTAAGTTCTGAACGGGCTCTCGCAATTTGAGCACGATATGCTTGATAAAGTTCTTATGTCTCAAAGTTGCATCTGATTTCTATCTAAGAAAATAAACCCAAGTAAAGTTAGAAAAATCATCAACTATCACTAGAATATACTTATTACCACCAATGCTCTCGATGACAGATGGGCCACAAAGATCAATGTGTGAAAGTTCTACCGTCTCGATTACTTTGGTGTTTACAATAGTCGAGTGACTTTTACGACTTTGCTTTCCTAGTTTGAGTGCAGCACATAGATGCTCTTTCTCAAAGTTTAGAAGAGGGAGACATCGGACAAGATCGTCAAGTACAAGTTTGTTGATGTCCTTGAAGTTGAGATATGAGAGCCTTCAGTGCCATAGCCAACTGTCATCCGAAGATGCTTTAATAAGTAGGCATATTGAAGGATTTTCGGTGATCGACTTTATATTCAAAGGAAACATCTCTCCCTTTCTTTTGGATTTCAGAAGCACTGCCTTTGTTTTCTTCTCCATGATTTCTGATCCCGCATCATCGAATGATACTTTCAGCCCAATACCTACAACCATTTGAGAAACGCTTATTAGGTTATGTTGCAGGCCTTCCATATATGCTACCTTCCGAATGGAGAAATCGCCATTCGTGATCATGTCATATCCTTTGATCTCTGATGTGGCATTATTTCCGAATTTCATTTTGCCACCGTCCTTCAGCGATCGGAATTCCCTCAGCTCTTCTCTCCTTCCAGTCATGTGACGCGAACAGCCACTCTCAGTATACCATTCGGAATCGTATTGTTCATCACTTATCACCTACAAAATTCAGAGAGATTTAGGTACCCAAACTTTCTTGGGTCCTAGTGAGGTTTTCTTATATACTGGAAAAGTTATGTTCATATCAACCCAGTAGGTTTTTTGAGCAAAACACTATTTTCTCCTCTGAATATTTTAAAATCCTTCATTTTATTATCACAAAGATTAACCTCAATAGGAATTGACTTTATTTGAATAAAATCCTTGTATTTTGCAACCATCTTTTCGAAATCCATTCTCTCCTTTTTCAAGTTTGCTTCGAATTCCTCAAGAGAAATCTCTGGTTCCGAAACTACTTTATTTTTTCCCATAATATCTTTCGTTGTGTTGATAGATTTTTAAACATTTGTTTTGGAGTAAAATTGGGTTTTGTCTTTTCCAAAGGTTTCGTTTGTTTTGAGAATGATGGTTTCGGAAAAACTTTTGGTTTTGAAACTTGTGGAGTTGAAGACTGTGGCTTTGAAAACAATTTAGGTTTCGGATTTGAAGAGGATTTTTCATTTTGATTTGCAGATCTTTTTGGGTTAACAGAATTGGAATTTTTAGATTCCAGAATCGCTTTCTTTCTTTTAAATTTTTCTGATATCTAGCATTTATTTGCCTTTTCTTAGAAATATGTTCCTCATCCGACTTATGAATGTTAGCTCTAGGTTTCTATTTTTAACGGGTGTAGATGTTTGCTCAGAGGAGGTGTCACTGGAGATATCCTTAGTTCCACTAGGTCCTGCATGGTCGTAACGAAAGTCAACACGATTCAGAGGTTCTGAAACATATTTTCCTTTCGTTTACCATGAGGTCATTTCAGAAAGACCTTTTGTTTTGTCTAAATTATCTATTGGTCCAGACCAGAAAAATTCATCACATCCATCGGCATTATCATCATTTACAATGGACGTTAGTTATGATGTGTCGTTTTTGTTTAGTTCGGTTTTTACGAAAACTTGATTAGGGACGGTTTGTACTTTCAAAAATACTATAGCTTTTGCTTTTAAAACATCTAAACCCTTATTTTCAACATCACGAACATGTTCAACTGAGTTTTAGAAATTAGCTTTTTCTTTGGTTCAGACTCATTTTGTACAAATGATGAACAATCAATCTCATCCTCTACAGAAATCTCACTTATGTCACTTTCGTCAAATTCAAAAACATTTTCAGCATCGAAAGTGTTCTCCGAACTCAATTTTGTGCATAAAGAGTCAAATTTTTGCACAATATCATATTTAATATGTTCTTTATCATGCAACATTTTCTTTAACATGCTTTTATGTTCTTTGGACTGTATATATGCTTCAATTTTGTAGAGTCCAATTTTGTAAGATTCAGAAACATCATCCGAGGACACAATGGATTCGCACTTATAGCACTCTCCATCGATTTCATTCTCTTTCAGTTTGAGAAAGGGTAAAATCATTTTGTGTATATTTTTACCTATTTCACAATCAAGATGTAGTTGAGTAATATTGAAATATAAACGCTTTGCAATTAAACAGAAAATATTTTGTTGTTTCAAAAGTGCTAAATTTTCTCTCTTAAGATAAATGACATCGTCCTTTGACCTACTAAGCTCTAATTCCAACTTCTCTATCCATATCCTCTTCTCTTCACTTTTATTTGTTACCCTGCTGATTTGATCACTTAGGTTAGAATTGCTTAGTCGAGTTCTTTTTAAACTATCGCTAAAATTAGAGAAAGTGTAATTTAAATCATTTAGATTAGATTCGTAACGTGAAACAGGAATATTAAGAGAATGGAGTATGGATTGTACCTTACTGATGACCTTCTCGCATTCACTCACCTGTTCAGAAGCAGGTCTCGCAGCAAAATAGTTGTTAGAGGTCTCTCCACCATCAATTGCATATCTCCTCTATTCCGAGACTCCGCTCTGAACCATCAAACATTTAACTTCATACTCAGGCACTCTGGACTTCGCTACAAAACATCCACCATAAGTGGGCTTCCGAACCTCATGATCTTCAGAATCAGTGGACCAAACTTCATGATGGGTTTTATACAAACTATCATATGTGTGCATGTAACCCTCATTTCGGATCTATGTTTTCACTATTAGACATACAACAAATGAACACAAAATAATACCCTAGCATGTATCTAAAATTTCAAAATACACAAACAAAAGATTACAGTACATACCTTTGTTGCTATATAGTAATAACAACTAGTTCCTTGAATTTCCTTAGCTCTTGAGAACAAGTACCATAATTGTAGTACATCTAATGTCTCGCTAACACACTAGGTGAAAGGATGAATATGAGAGAAAGGGGAGAGGGTGGCTTGCTCTATAAATTGGCAATCCTAGGGTTTCTTTAAGGTTGGCTGAAAATCTAATGCCTAGGGGGTCTATTTATACTTGAGGCTAACTAGGGTTTCACGGTGGAAACCCTAATTCCTTAGCTTAGGGCCTAAGCAAGTCCATGGACCTCCTTTCCTTAGGCCTTGGACATAAACTCCTAGATCCTTCTAGGAGTTTTGGCCAATCCCTAATAAGGATGATCCAATCGCCCAAAGCCTCAACTATCAAATAATTACAAATTAATCAGTTCCTTTAATCCCAAAATTAATTCCAAATTAATTTATGATTAAATACTAATTAATAATATGATTCCAAATTAATATATTATTCTTATAATATATTAATAAATCATATTTATGCTCCAATTTATTATTCTTAACAATAAATCATCCTCTCTCCTTAACAATCATCCTGTCTAGTCACCAATGTGAAGGCAACACAAAAGGACCATGCTACTATCGGGTCAAGTACATCCCAATTATATTTATAGGCTTAGACACCTAATCCAACAGTCTCCCACTTGGATAAGTCTAATAACTATAACTGCCAGTGTAACTTTAGGATCTGATTAGCAATCGTAGCTCTCAATAGCCGTTGTCGAACTCTGACCTAGTCAATGATGTGTCCTTTAGATAAGGGATCATACAGTCCCATGTTCTTCAAGATATCATGTGGAAAAAGACATGGAATGGAGTCTTACTCATTGTCCAATTGTTTGTTTCCCGATTTTTGATTAGTTTGACATAGAACTTAATTGAACACATCAATTCAGTCCTGACCGGGCCCACCACATAAGTCAACACCAAATCAGCGAGGGGCCTAAGATATCGTTTTTAATCCTCTTAGGATAAAAGGAACATATAAACTTTGGCTTATATGCTTGTACTATTTACTTATTAAATCATACACAACACCACGTTTTATAACATCAAGTTACTGCTGTGTTTACGCATTATTATTTGTAACACCCCGAGTTCAGAAGTGCAAGTTCAGGGTTCTTAGTGTAAATAAGGAAGGTCGACTCAGTGAGTCGATGGATAGACTCGGCAAGTCGAGTCACGGTTCTGGTCACGTGTTAAGTGACCAACTCGGCGAGTCGGCAGCTGGACTCGGCGAGTTGGTGCTGAAGGGAGAAAACCCTAATCTAGGGATTGTGCCCTATATAAAGCACATTATAACCCATCTTCAGCCTTTTTGCTACCCATTTGAGATCCAGAAACCCTCATCTCGTGTGTGTGACTCCATTGATGAAGAATTAGAGCTTGGAAGAGAAATTTGGTGTAAGAAGCTTTAGGATTTGGAGGCCATCATCAAGGGGCTTGGGTAGATCTGGATTCTACTTCTGTTTAGGCACATTTCAGGGGTAAGGAACCTCCTCCTTAAGCTATTTCATTATTGATTCATGAATGGTGGTTAATTTGGGATTCATTAGCTTTTTTGGGAGCTATCTCGAGTTTGAGGCTTAGATCTGAAGTTGCTACTTCAGATCTAGACTTGTGATGGCCCAAAAGGTCATAAAGTTCCTGTCTAAGAGTTATTGGTGAAGCCCTTTGTCTTTAACCCTAGCCCTAGAAGTGTTTTGGGCTTATATCTCCTTGCTTTCACGTAAAGTTTGCAACTTTATGTGAGGGTTAGGCTCTAGAAGAGTGGATCTATGGATTGGAGTCCCTACATGGCTTGAAAAGCCTCTGTATGGAATTAGAACTAAATAGACTCAACGAGTCACATGGGTGTGCTCGACGAGTTGTACGAATATGTGCATGGACTCGGCGAGTTCGAAGAACAACTCGGCGAGTCTGTTGAAGATTGCCTTGGACTCGGCGAGTCTGGTCGTGGAATCCTAACCTTTTCTGGTTGAGCTGTGAATCGGTTAGTCGAGGGATGACTCGGTGAGTTGAGTAGGAAGGGACTCAGAGCTTGTTGGACTCGACGAGTCTTGGGGTGACTCGGCGAGTTGAGTCGTGGCATGGGAGTTTCTGAGTATAGGAACTCGACGAGTCAACGGGTTGACTTGGCGAGTAGGGTCAGCCAGGAAGGTTGACTTTGACTGAGGACTTTGACTTGGACCAAGGGTTGACCAGTTTGACTTACAAGGGTATTTTGGTAATTATTGGTGTTTATTGGATTTGGTTAATTGGTATTGTTCAGTGGTGGAGTTCGTGCTGGTGGTCGGAGCAGCGTGATCTTATTTCTTCAAGTCGGCAGTTGCAGGTGAGTTATCCTCACTATATCAGTAGGGTCTAAGGCACCAAGGTCGGCCCTTTATCGAATGGAAATTCGGGTAGTTGTTATCATGTTATTGCTTTTCTATGTTTGCATCCTGGTAGTTAGTATGGTATATGTTACAGACTTGGTTAAGGTCGGTATCCTGGTATATAGGGTGATGCTATGCTAAGTGACCGGTTAGGTCGGTATCCTGGTTAGGATGTTGCTATGTTATGTGATATGTTGGATCGGTTTGATTAGTTGTGAGATGTTATAAGATTATATGTTTATGTGCACATGGTTGTTGGACTGGGGTTGGGTTGAGGCGGGTCCTGCTTTGTGCTGTAGGCCAACATACCCAGGGCGGACCGGTTAGACCGAAGACCCGGCGAGTAGTTCGGATAGGCTGAAGGCCCCAAGAGGGTGGACCAGACGTGTCGAGGCTCGGAGAGTGGCCAAACAGACTAAAGGCCCGGTGCGGGCGGACCAGTTATACTGTAGACACAGAGAGTGGACCAGGTGGACTGAAGGCCCGATGCGGGCGAACCAGTCATACTGTAGACTCGGAGAGAGTGTGGACCGGGTGGACTGAAGGCCTGGTGAAGGCGGACCAGTCAGTGTAGACTCGATATGCATGGTTGTTCTGTTTATGATATGATATGATCTGTGTGTGGTATTGTGGTTGGTATTTTAGGGGTAACTCACTAAGCTTTCGGGCTTACAGTTTTAGTGTATTGTTTCAGGTACTTCAGGAGACCGTGGCAAGGTGAAGGCGTGATCGTACTGCTCCTCAGTTTTATGTTGATGTTTCTTGGATACTCTGATAATAAATGAACTGAAAACCTTTTTGTAATAACTTAATGAATATGGGTTGTTTTTGAAAAGTTTAAATTGGCTGTAAATTTTCACAGTGTTACAAGTTGGTATCAGAGCCTTGGTTTGAGTGAATTGGAGGAACATTCGTGTGAATCCAATCTCAAATCAAGGAGAGTATTCAAAGTGAAATTGAAACGATTTTCAAAATAAAAATAAGTAGAGGTGGATGCGGAGGTACGATCAGCCAGAGCCAGTAAGTAGACCCCAAAATACCATACAAGTTATTTGATTATGTGATATGTTAGAACAACATGCTAGTACTAGGCTAGGTATCTTC
The DNA here is from genome assembly GCF_002870075.4 of Lactuca sativa. Lineage (NCBI taxonomy): Eukaryota > Viridiplantae > Streptophyta > Magnoliopsida > Asterales > Asteraceae > Lactuca > Lactuca sativa. The sequence continues at coordinate 35,978,806 of NC_056623.2, forward strand.
AGGAATTGCATGATAGAATTGCCTGATTATATGATGCATCCTAGCTTAGGGTTCCCTGCTATGTGAGGATGTTAGCAGTTCCTCTAGAGGTGAGGATTGAGTGTTTCCATGTATATTTTTATCGCTAGGGTGTTGTGGTGATACTTGATATAAATATGGGTAGGTGTGGAAAGTAGTATGGGCCCGTACTATTGAAAGCACAGGACCCATACATGTATCAAGGAAGTCACAACCCCTAGGGTCGGGTTGGGAGTTGGTTCCCGGGTTATTGGGGAAGCGTCTGATTTTCTTGCAGTGTATTTTCAGTATGGTGGTTACAAGGCATGCCGGGGGTGGATCCGGGTCAGGATCGGGATCAGGAGAGGGCGGTCAGGGTGGATCAGTGCCACCCGAGGTCATTGGTCAGATGAGTACGGATGAGTTGGATGCCAGGATTAGCGAGATCCTGCATGATGAGATTGTTGCTATGTTCAGGGCAGATATGTCGGAGATGTTTGGGTCGATCAAGACCGCCATGGTTGAGTATTTTGATGAGCGTTATGCAGCTCTTGCAGAGACGGCTGCCGTGGCAGCTGTGTAGCACCTGGTTCTTGGTACGTGTTCTTTTTATTAAATCTTTTAATAATTTTGCATTTGGCCTTGGACTCGGCGAGTTGAAGGACCAACTCGCCGAGTAGAAGCGGGATGAGGCGCGGAGTAGATATGCCTAACAGTATGTTATGACATGTTTAGCTGCTAGCATGATATGTTACATGAGATAGAGGTAGTAGGAGGGGGAAGAGTCCTCGAGATTCGATTGCTAGAACCGAAGGGTAGGTCGGACACCCCAGATATGTCTGCCAATAGATTATGTTATGATATATGTGATAGTAGTAGTAAGGGGTGAAATAGTCCCCGAGGTTCGGTTGTTAGGACCGAAGGGTAGTCAGCACCCCATAATGACTTGACACGGGTAGGACGACACCCCAGAATGGCCATACGGGTAGGTCGGCACCCCAAAATGGTCGTACCGGGTAGGTCGGGCACCCCAGAAATGCCTGGAAGTATGTATGTGATATGATTGTATGGTATGTGGTACGATGGGGGAACTCACTAATCTCCGTGCTTACAGTTTTCAGTTTTGGTTTCAGGTACCTCTTCAGCGAAGGGGAAGGAGTTGGCGCGGTAAGGGCACATCATACACACACATATTGGTTTTCCGCATTATGAGATGTTCTGGGATTGTACTCTGACATTATTATTATTTTCATGTTTTGGGTTTTCAGACACGAGATATGTTTTATGAAATGATATGATCGGATGATGTTTTACTAAAAATGTTTTACAAACTACTTAATTTAAATGAAATTTTTGGGTGTAAAAATTGGGTCGTTACAAGTTGGTATCAGATCCCTGGTTTGAGGGATTCGGACACACCTTCGGGGGCGTCTGGACTCAAACCGAGGGATTAAAAGATTTTATAAGAAAGTGGTTTTCTAAAGAATAAAACATAAGAGTTTTATTTGAAAGAACAAGTGTGTGATGTGCGCGACCGGCCGAGCTCAAGTAAGTATTCCCCAAAGTACCCATACAAGCTTATGTTATGTTTATCAGTTTCAGTAGAACAGCATGCTAGAATAGGACTAAGGATCTAAGAGTGATGCCTTATGTGTCTGCTTTATGTGCTTCAGTTTATGAGAGTTGCATGCTAGAATTGAGTAGACAGCAGTAGGATAGCCTGACTAGGTTATGCCTGATAGTATAAGCTTAGCATTGTATGCTAGTGCAGTTCCTGTTATGAGGGTAGAGTTGCTTGAGATTGTTCCCTTTTTGTCTGAGTGTTGTTTGCTTTGTGCTATGAGGGCTTTGAGTGATGGGAGTTGGCTGTTAGGTGAATATGTTAAAGTCACATATGATCAGGGTTGAATAATCTCAGAGTGTTGGATTTGACCTTATTGCGTAGCTCTTGTTTGAGTCCTAACCGTTGTAGGGATGAGTCCCCTACTCGAAGGATTATCTGAGCCTCGTTGCATGTGATTATATTCAGGTAATGGCTAATTGGCATTACAAAGAGACCTTCAGCATCTGAGGACTGGGTTGGGTGGAGTCAGAGGTTTCCTAGGGTAAGCCTAGGATAAGAGTAGCAGAGACCAGCAGTGGTAAAAGGGATCTGATGGAGTCAAGGCAGTCCTTGAGGAAGGTACGGATAGATGTGGAAGGTAGTATGGGCCCGTACTACTGAAAGCAGAGGATCCGTACCCAAGTTGAGGAAGGCTAAGACAAGTTCGGGGAACTTGTAATAGATGTGATCCCTTTAGAGGTATCAATATCACTAATAGTTTCATGTATGTATTGCAGAATGGTGGTACTACGTCAGAGGCCAGCAGTTGGCAATTCTGGAGAGGGATCAGGTTCGGGATCAGGTTCCGAGCCAGTAGATGAGAGGCTACATGAGTTCATCGCGTCAGAGATCACCAGATGCATCCTTGAGTCGACCCCCATCATTTTCGGGTCGGTCAAGGAAGGGATAGTTGAGCTGATGGAGGACCGCCTCATGGCGTTCAGGAGTGACATGGCATCTGGCCAGTCAAGATCTCATACACTGTCCTTTAAGGACTTCAGGGGTAGTGGTGCGCCGGATTTCCATGGGGTGAAGGACCCCATTGCTGCCAGACGATGGATTGCGGACATTGAGTCCGCACAGCTGACCAGCTTCTGCCCCGAGGGGTCGACGGTGAGATATGCAGCAGGATGTTTACGAGACTAAGCTAAAGATTGGTGGGAGTTCGTCGGTGACTCATTGGGAGCCTCGGCTGTTGAGGCTATGACCTGGTCAGACTTTGTGACCAGGTTTAGGGCGGAGTTTGCACCGGCTGTCGAGCTTTATCAGCTAGCCAGGGAGTTATTAGATATAAGGCAGATGACGGAGACTGTGGCGGAGATCACCTCCAAGTTCCGGGAGAGGGCGTTGTTAGTGCCCCAGTATGCGGGGGATGAGGATATGAGGAGGACCCGCTACCATGACATGCTATGGGCTGACATCCGAGAGCATGTTAGCTTTTCAGCTTGCCCTACCCTGGAGTCCATGATTGTCAGGGCGAGGGAGAGGGAGATCGATCTGGAGCATGTCCGGAAGAGGAAAGTGGAGGAGGGGCAGTCGATTAGGGCTTCGGGGAAGAAGCCCAAGGGATCAAATGGTAGGCCGAAAGGCCCGTCAGGATTGGGCCACTGCAGGAAATCCGACAGGCACATGAGGGAGCGTGTAAACTGGGATCGTCGGGCTGCTACAAGTGCGGCAAGACGGGGCATTTCAGCAGCGATTGTATTGCCCCTGCACCGGTCATTCAGACGTCTGAGTTGATGTGTTTCCACTGCAACCAAAGGGGCCACAAGAAGGCCAAGTGCCCCCAGTTGACAGCAGCATCAGCGCCAGTGAAGGCGCCAGCTCCAGCGACCCTGCGGATCACTGATGGCCGGTAGGGCAAGGCAGAGGCTCCAGTGGTGAGGAGTCAAGCATTCCAGTTGACTACCGAGGAGGCACGTGCTGCACCCGATATGGTGACGGGTATGACTTCTTATTTATTGTGTTATGATATGCTGCTGTGATTTTGATATGTTATGTATGTACTCTATTTAGGATCGTTCCATGTGAACGGGATCCCGGTTCAGGTATTGTTTGATTCGGGTGCTACCCGATCGTTTATTTCTCTTGCGCTCAGCAAGAGATTTTCCGAGTCTTCAGGCATGTTGGATTACCCTCTAGACGTTGAGATTATAGATGATCGTTCACTGCGAGCATCAACGGTGTTCCGAGATTGTGTGCTGAGGTTATTTGAGGAGCGTTATCTGGTGGATCTGGTTCCCATACCTTTGCGGGGGAACAAGGTTATTATCGATATGGATTGGCTAAGCCCCAATGGGGCAGTGATCGACTGCGTGCAACAGTTGGTGCGGATCAGGACCCCAAGTGGGGGAGAGCTAGTGATTCAGGGCGAGAGGCCACAGCGAGGACCAGTCCTATGTTCAGCAGCGAGAGCTAGGCGTTACCTCCAGCAGGGTTGCGCGGGTTATGTCGCGTATGTTATGGATACCCGGGATGCGGGTAGAGCGACGGTGGGCGAGGTGCCCGTAGTATGAGAGTTCGCGGACGTATTCCTCGAGGAATTGCCTGGGATACCTCCAGAGCGCCAGGTGGAGTTCATGATCGACCTAGTCCCTGGTGCGGCTTCGATAGCCAAGGCGCCCTATCGGTTGGCTCCTCCCAAGATGTAGGAGTTGTCTACGCAGCTGCAGGAGCAGCTAGACAAGGGATTTATCAGGCCAAGTAGTTCGCCTTGGGGAGCCCCGATTCTGTTTGTGAAGAAGAAGGACGGGTCACATCGTATGTGTATAGAATATAGGGAGCTGAATAAGGTAACGGTGAAGAACCATTACCCACTCCCAAGGATTGATGACCTCTTTGACCAGCTACAGGGAGCATCTTGGTTCTCCAAGATTGATCTGCGTTCAGGATATCATCATATGAGAGTCAGAGAGGAGGATGTGTAGAAGACTGTGCTTCGGACGCACTATGGCCACTACGAGTTTGTGGTGATGCCCTTCGGGCTCACCAATGCTCCTTCCGCGTTCATGGACCTCATGAACCGCGTGTGTAGACCGATGTTAGACCAGTCAGTGATAGTGTTTATTGATGATATCTTGGTTTATTCCAAGACGCGGGAGGAGCACCTGCGGGAGGTGCTGGAGACTTTGAGGAGGGAGAGCTTGTATGCCAAGTTCTCCAAATGTGAGTTTTGGTTGCGCGAGGTGCAGTTTCTTGGGCACCTTGTCAACCAGAACGGGATTTCGGTAGAACCGGCCAAGGTGGAGGCCGTGATGAGATGGGAGGTTTTGAAGTCTCCATCCGAGATTCGGAGTTTCCTGGGATTAGCGAGCTATTATTGGAGATTCATCCAGGATTTCTCCAAGATAGTCGTGCCATTGACCAGACTAACAAGGAAGGCCGTGGTCTTTCGTTGGGGGCCTGAGCAGCAGGCAGCGTTTGAGACACTGAGACAGAGATTATGCGAGGTGCCAATCTTAGCCCTGCCAGAGGGCATGGAGGATTTTGTTGTGTACTGCGATGCATCCATCTCAGGTTTGGGCGTGGTGTTTATGCAGAGAGGGCATGTCATCGCCTACGCGTCGAGGCAGCTGAAGCCTCACGAGGCGAATTACCCGAAGCATGACTTGGAGCTAGGGGTTGTTGTGTTCGCCCTCAAGATTTGGCATCATTACCTCTATGGGGTTCGCTCTACCATTTACACGGACCACAAGAGTTTGAGGTACCTCATGGATCATCCAAATCTAAACATGAGGCAACGTCAGTGGATGGATGTGGTAAAGGATTACGATTGCGAGATCCTTTATTACCCAGGTAAGGCCAATGTGGTGGCCGATGCGCTTAGCCGCAAGGCGGCGCCAATCAGGGATATCTGCATGCGGATGACAGTGGTGACTCCGCTATTAGAGCGGATTCGGGAGGCCTAGCACGAGGCCATGAAGGAGGAACATCGGAAGAGTGAGCGTATAGTGGGTCAGGTTTCCTCCTTCGACTATGACAGCAGGGGATTATTGACATTACACCGCAGGGTGTGGGTGCCATACCTCATAGGCGTGCGCCAGATCTTAATTGAGGAGGCACACAAATCCCGATTCTCCATTTATCCCGGGGCGACGAAGATGTATAGGGATCTTCGTCTGGACTATTGGTGGCCCTGCGTGAAGCAAGATGTGGCATGGTACGTGGAGCAGTGCTTGACCTGAAGGAAGGTCAAGGCCGAGCATCAGAGACCTCACGACAAGATGCAGCCGTTGGATATCCTGCTGTGGAAATGGGAGGATATTACGATGGATTTTATCACCAAGCTTCCCAGGACCGCGCGGGGATTGGATTCGATATGAGTCATCGTGGATCGATTGACCAAGAGCGCCCATTTTATCCCATTTCCGGAGAGCATCTTGACCGATAAATTGGCCGATATTTATATCAAAGAGGTGGTGGCCCGGTACGGAGTGCCAGTTTTGGTGATTTCGGATAGGGATGTGCAGTTCACATCCAAATTTTGGAAGAAATTCCATGATGAATTGGGTACTCGTCTGCATTTCAGCACCGCATTTCACCCGCAGATGGATGGCCAGAGCGAGTGGACCATCCAGACTCTGGAGGACATGTTGTGGGCATGTGTTTTAGACTTCGGAGGTAGTTGGGATACCTACCTTCCGTTGGCGGAGTTCTCGTATAATAATAGCTATCATGCGAGCATCGACCGTCCTCCCTTCGAGATGTTGTATGGGAGGAGGTGCAGGACCCCGATATGCTGGGGTGAGGTTGGCCAGAGGATCATGAGGAGCACCGAAGTAGTGCTCGAGACGACAGAGAAGATTCAACAGGTCTGGGGCAGGCTTCAAGACTGCTCAGAGTCAGCAGAAAAGTTATGCCGATAAGCGTCAATCAGACCTGGAGTTCTAGGTCGGAGATATGGTTCTCCTGAAAGTGTCGCCTTGGATGCACTTGTCGAGTAAGTATGTAGACTCGCCGATTTGAAGCGTAAATGGAAGAAGAATCGTGAATTTTCACATGGACTCGACGAGTCCATGAGATGCACTCGGCGAGTAGACCGATGTGTGACAAAAAATTTATTCTGCCCAAGTTCGTTTCTGATGTATGGGGGTTATATAAACTAATGTGTCCCCTCATTTTTCTTCAGGGAATAAACACTCTATAACCCTTCCATCAATTGGACTCATAGCTTGACTCAAAACTTCGTTTCCTCTCTCGCCTAGACTCGATTTCTCGCTTCGTCAGTCTTGACTCTAGACCCTCACATGCAATCCTAAGCTTCAAACTGAAAAGATCAAAAACAAAAACCAAGTAATAAAAAAAACATTAAAAAATCCTAAATTATCCTTAAACACTAGAAGTTTAGAAAGAAAAAGAAAAGAAAACTCTAATGACGGGTTGCCTCCCGCAAGCGCTTCTTTTTGTGCGAGTCTTTAGCTGGACTCTCAACTTAATAAACTTCCAATAAAATCAATGCTAATCCATCCGTTGCATTGAATATCTTCTTTAGACCAATTTGTGAAATTTGGCTCTTTTCTTCTAAAATTGGCCAAACAAGCTTGAATACATAAAACCCAAGAATTCTGACAAGGATTGGGACCGGTTGGATACTAATCAGAAATGGATCGCGCTTCAGAACTTTCTCCAAAGTTGGAATCGTCACCCCATGCTTTGAAACACAAACTGAAAATATAGGGGGCCATGTCGTGGTAATGATCAAACTACAGCTTGGTTCCTGCAATTCAGCTTGTTCTTGTTCTTCGTCTGACCTCTTTGCTAGCAATCTTTCCAGCACCTCCAAGTCTCTTTCTGGATTAAATTCTTCATCTTGTAACTTTAGCTCTTGTGACTCAAATTGCTCTTGATCATTAGACAATATGTTATCTAACCATCTATCAAATTTCTTCAAATCTTCATCCGATCCACACTCCTCATCTTCTTGCTCAATTTCCTGTACTACTTTCTCAAGAAAAGCATCAAAAGCATCGAGATTTGGAAAATACATAATAAATAAAAATAAAAATTAAACTATATAAAAAAAATAAAAATATATGATAACAATTAGCAAATAAAATTAACTATTTAGAACCGATCCCCGGCAGCGGCGCCAAAAACTTGATGTGTGTAAAACCAACTAGTTTTAATCCTACTAACTTAAACACAAAGACAAACACACGAAAGGCAGTGTACCTATCGATTAGCAGTTTAGTTCAGGTAAGTAGGGTATCGAACACATGAAATAGTAAACAATTAAAATAAATGCTAATATTATCTAAATAAAACAAGTAATAGAAAGGGGGTTTTCTCTAGTTTTGCAAGACTAGAAACTTAAACAATTAACTAAAACTTAAACTAAGAAACTAAGAGCTAAGCAAATAAAAATCAACTAAATTCAATAATAAAGAGGACTTCTGTTTAGGTTCGACTCATTTGTTCCCATTGATGATTTCAATGTATCAGATTAATTCTTCATTGGCTACCGACTAAGATGATTAGTTTCATGTTCGCTATTACTAATCCTTAGGAAACAAATTAACTCAAGCAGTGGCCAGTTGTCTAAATTAACGGATTTCCTAGTTATTAATTCGGGTTAAATAAGACTTGTAATGGTTAATTAAATTGGCCCCTCAATTAACCTCTTGCTGATATTCATCAAACAAGCTCACACATTAACTTACCTATCTTCTAGTTAATTCTAGTTTCACGTTCGTTATTCCTAGACATACAACTATGTGGTCACAATAAATCATATGAAATTAATAACTAAGAGATGTTCATACAACTTAATTACTGATTTATTAATAGAAGAATAGTTATTGTCAACACAAAAGGTTCTTTAACAAGCTTAACAAAACATAATTACCAATTAAAATTAATCCTACTCAAATAATCAATCCATGTTCAAAAATTCATCTACCTAAACAGAAGTTATGAGTTTTTAGCTCATGATTGCAGTAAACATAAACTCAAAAACAAAATCAAAGTATGTAAACATGATTCAAATCAAAAAGTTACTAAGAATAAACCAAAATTGTCTTGATTCTCTTCACAATTGAATGTAGGGTTGATTCTTCAGTTCCTCACGACCTAGAAGCACTTCCAATCGTTTCTCAGCCTCCTAGGGTTTCTCTCCATGCTAGGGTATCGATCTGAAAGTCCCTTTATATAGATTTTCACAAAACAGAGGCTACTCGGCGAGTCCAGTGACCTACTCGCCGAGTACATCACTTAAAACCCGTGTACGGCAAGTCAGCGCGTCCAGAATCGCGAAAGTTCGATACAACTCGCCGAGTAATCGACCCTACTCGCCGAGTACGTTTCGAATCAGCATTTTCTCAAAACACGAAAGTCGTCCGAAATTGTGTCTAGTTTTTAGAACATTTTGAATCTCATCAATCGGAGTTACGGTTCATGAGATATGGCCAAAACACTGACGAGGGGTCAAGCTGTCCAGCAACATCTTTCTTTCTTCAAAATCCAAGATTCATGCGTCCAATCGCCAGTTCCGCTTCCTTTTCCATCCGAGCATGTCTTTGTTACTGAAAGTGAAATATTTAAGCTAATTAAGCACCTTTGGTTCATTATTTGAGATAAAATTAACATAAAGTATTAAGATAATGCATGAATTTTATAACTAAATATGCTCATATCAATCGTATGCTAGATTTTTGTCTTTGTGATATTCATCTGTGTTGTTACTACATGATATGTTATATGCTAGCGCGATATGGTATGTGATAGTGATAGAGTTCGGTTGTTAGGACCGAAGGGTAGGTTAGGCACCCCAGATATGCCTAACAGTATGTTATGACATGTTTAGCTTCTAGCGTGATATGTTACATGAGATAGAGGTAGTAGGAGGGGGAAGAGTCCCTGAGATTCGGTTGTTAGGACCGAAGGGTAGTTCGGACACCCCAAATATATCTGACAATAGATTATGCTATGATATATGTGATAGTAGTAGTAGGGGGTGAAATAGTCCCCGAGGTTCGGTTGTTAGGACCGAAGGGTAGTCAGCACCCCAGAATGGCTTGACACGGGTAGGACGGCACCCCAGAATGGCCGCATGGGTAGGTCGGCACCCCATAATGGTCGTACCGGGTAGGTTGGGCACCCCAGAAATGTCTGGCAGTATGTATGTGATATGATTGTATGGTATGTGGTACGATGAGGGAACTCACTAAGCTTCGTGCTTACAGTTTTCAGTTTTGGTTTCAGGTACCTCTTCAGCGAAGGGGAAGGAGCCGGCGCGGTAGCGGCACATCATACATACACATATTTGTTTTCCGCATTATGAGATGTTCTGGGATTGTACTCTGACATTATTATTATTTTCATGTTTTGGGTTTTCAGACACGAGATATGTTTTATGAAATGATATGATCGGATGATGTTTTACTACAAATGTTTTACAAACTACTTAATTTAAATGAAATTTTTGGTCGTAAAAATTGGGTCGTTACAAGCTGCAGCGGCTGTAGCAACGACAGGTGGAGGAGCCGTTCGAGGTTTTCAATATCGGGACTTCGATAATACGAAGCCCCCTACTTTTGATGGAGTTCAGGATCCGATCATTTCTATGAGATTGTTGTTGGACGTGGAAGGGTGTTTCTTCACGTGTTCATGCCCTGCGGATCAGAGAGTGAGGTGTGCTCTGAACCTTTTGAGGCTCGGGGCGAAGGATTGGTGGAGGTTGACTACGGGATCTTATGCGTATGCGAAGCGGGCTGCGGTTACATGGGATCAGTTCCGGGAGATGTTCAGTACCCATTATGTTCCACAGGTTGAGAGGGAGAGGTTGGCTCGGGATTTCTTGGAACTGAAGCAGGATTCGGAGTCGATGACGGAGATCACCACGATGTTCACTGAGAGGGGATGTTTTGCCCTGAGTTTGCTTCGGAGCAGGCTCAGATGTCCCGATATCTGAGTATGCTCAAGAGGGATATCAGGCAGTTTGTGTCTACGCAGAGGTGTGAGACCTTACTGGAGTTGCAGGAGGCCGCTCGACGGCGTGAGTTGGAGATTGAGTTGCAGTTGAGAGAGCAGAGGCAGGCCCCGGTGCAGTCGCAGTCGGCGCCGAAGCAGTCCAAGACCGTTGATTCCAGGTTAAGAAGTCAGAGCAGTCGCACTTGCGAGAAGTGCGGGAAGGGTCATACCGGAGTTTGTAGGCCTGGTGGTGCGTGCCGCAAGTGCGGGGGAGAGGGGCATTATGCGAGGGATTGTCGGCAGTCAGCCCCAGTTTAGGATTTAAGGATTTGTTATCATTTCCATCAGGTTGGTCACTTGAGGGCCAACTATCCATGGCTCGTTTCCAGACCGGTGCAGGTTCCAACACCGACCACTTTGAGGACTACTGACGGGGGCCAGGGTGGAGCGGAGCCTCCGAGGGCTCAGGGTCGAGCTTTTCAGCTTACTGTTGAGGAGGTCAGGGCAGAGCCAGATGCAGCTGCGGGTATGTTTCCGTTTTTTTATCTTGTTATCTTGTGGTTATTATGGAGTATTGTATATCTGCTAGTCTCGTTCGCATGATTCATGGTATTGTATTCGTTCGTCCTTTCGTCGGGTTTATCGTATGATTTAGGGTTTTGGTATTGGGAGTGTTAGTTGGTTATCATCCATGGGGATTGTTGGTGGGGAATTAGGCTTTTTGGTCTGGATGTCGGGTATAGCATTTGCAATTTGAGGAGTGTTCAGCTGAGGGTCGAACTCCCTTAAAGTTCGAGATGTGCGATGTCGGGATGTGATTTCGTGAAGGTTGCTCATTTTAGAGGAAATCAGTTCATGGATAAGAGGGAATATGTTGATTAAGGTTGTTTAAGTGATGCCGGTTGGGTCACCGGTGGTTGGAATTCAGTGCTCTAAGTGGGGAGAATTGGAAAATTCTCAGGAGGATCGAGAAGTATTTGAGGTTGATTAGCTGTTTGGGATTCAGCAGTGTTTCAGTCAGCCAAGGGTGTAGGCTGGTATTAGTAAGTGGCAGTCAAATGGGGTGGGGGTACAGACCAAGGTTTTCAGAAAAGGTGATTGGTTGTGTGAGGCCTAGGATTTGGCCAGGATTTGAGTATATAGAATGAAGTTAGAGTTCGGAACCCCTAGAGGGCTAGAACAGTATGTACGGGAGAGATTCCCAGGAAGGATAGTTCGGGATGATGTATGATAGTTTGAGCGGTCCGGATAGACTGAAGGCCGGTGGGCGTACCAGTCAGGCCGAAGGCTCGGAGAACGGTCCAGACAGGCTGAAGGCCCTGGAGGGCGGTCCAGACATGCTAAAGGTTCTGAGAGTGGTCCAGATTGGCTGAAGACCTGGTAAGGCGGTCCAATCATGATGAAGACTCTGTATGTGTTGATAGATCTATATGAGGAGATGGATTGAGTATGTTGTGATGCAATAACAAACAGTAGGTCTGGCCCCGGGTATTGATCATCTTAGTGGAAGGCGGTGTATGGACCCGAGAGTCCTTGCGAGCAGATTCAGAGTGTGTGTGATGCATGGAATAGCGGTTACTCTACAAGGGAATAGTGTAGAGTGGGGTGTGAGCACCGTGGCACTTGTTGAAGTAACAAGGTGTTCAAGTAGACTTCCTTGGATAAGGAAAGGGAAATGTATGTAACTCCGGGAGGGAGTGTTGGTTCACGGAAGTGAAAGCAGTAGTGAAAATGGATGATTGAGAGTATTTCAATTATGGTTGTTGAGCACCGTGATTGTGTCGGTGGTATGGAAGCACATCCGGATTGGGTGTCTGTTGAGGTTGCGGAAGAATTTCCGGTGGTGTAGAACCAGAGGAGTTTGGAAGGGGTGCAAGGATGGAGCCTTGGATTTTCAGTATGGTTGTGATCCGGAGGTTATGTATGTAGCGGTAATTCATCCTGGGGATGTCTGGAGGTATCGTCAGTGAGTCGGGTTTTTCCAGCCCGAGGGTGTTGGATCAGGTGCAATATGAGTATGGAAGTGTAGATGAGAGCTCATGGGAGCTGCTCAAGAGCTGTAGGATGTATTATCTTGACAGCACAGGAATAAAGATTTGGATTCAGAAAGGAAGCGGGATGAGTCCCAGCGGAGATTTCGAGAGGGGTAACGCCAGTTGAGGAAAGGGATAGCAGTTTGGTACTGGGTCAGGACCTGGTGGTACATGGTGATATCAAATTCTGTAAGGGACAAGTGAGTGGGTAAGTTGGAATGATGGAAGTATCATCGGGTGATACTTAGTTCATGTAGACATCATTAAAAAAAAAAAAAAAGAAACCGGTGGCTGGTTTGAAGCAGTTTTCGTGACTCTGTGAGGGAAGAGTTGGACTTCATAGGGTTTGATAGCAGTGTTTGGAGGAACCTGAGTCGGTTGAGACCAGGAGCTGTAGTGTGGGAGTATCATATGGGATGTGTTGCTGCAGGCTTCGAGACGAAGCCTAATTTAAGTGGGGGATAGACTCGGCGAGTCGATGGATAGACTCGGCGAGTCGAGTCGCGGTTCTGGTCACGTGTTAAGTGACCAACTCGGCGAGTCGGCAGCTGGACTCGACGAGTTGGTGCTGAAGGGAGAAAATCCTAATCTGAGGATTGTGCCCTATATAAAGCACATTATAACCCACCTTCAGCCTCTTTGCTACCCATTTGAGATCCAGAAACCCTCATATCGTGTGTGTGACTCCATTGATGAAGAATTAGAGCTCGGAAGAGAAATTTGGTGTAAGAAGCTTTGGGATTTGGAGGCCATCATCAAGGGGCTTGGGTAGATCTGGATTCTACTTCTGTTTAGGCACATTTCAGGGTTAAGGAACCTCCTCCTTAAGCTATTTCATTATTGATTCATGAATGGTGGTTAATTTGGGATTTATTAGCTTGTTTGGGAGCTATCTCGAGTTTGAGGCTTAGATTTGAAGTTGCTACTTCAGATCTAGACTTGTGATGGCCCAAAAGGTCATAAAGTTCCTGTCTAAGAGTTATTGGTGAAGCCCTTTGTCTTTAACCCTAGCCCTAGAAGTGTTTTGGGCTTATATCTCCTTAAAGTTTGCAACTTTATGTGAGGTTTAGGCTCTAGAAGAGTGGATCTATGGATTGGAGTCCCTACATGGCTTGAAAAGCCTCTGTATGGAATGAGAATTGAATAGACTCAGCGAGTCACATGGGTGTGCTCGACGAGTTGTACGAATATGTGCATGGACTCGGCGAGTTGGAAGAACAACTCGGCGAGTCTGTTGAAGATTGCCTTGGACTCGGCGAGTCTGGTCGTGGAATCCTAACCTTTTCTGGTTGAGCTGTGAATCGGTTAGTCGAGGGATGACTCGGTGAGTTAAGCAGGAAGGGACTCCGAGCTTGTTGGACTCGACGAGTCTTGGGGCGACTCAGCGAGTTGAGTCATGGCATGGGAGTCTCTGAGTATAGGAACTCGACGAGTCAACGGGTTGACTCGGCGAGTAGGGTCAACCAGGAAGGTTGACTTTGACTGAGGACTTTGACTTGGACCAAGGGTTGACCAGTTTGACTTCCAAGGGTATTTTGGTAATTATTGGTGTTTATTGGATTTGGTTGATTGGTATTGTTCAATCGTGGAGTTTGTGTTGGTGGTCGGAGCAGCGTGATCTTATTTCTTCAAGTCGGCAGTTGCAGGTGAGTTATCCTCACTATATCAACAGGGTCTAAGGCACCATGGCCGGCCCTTTATCGGATGGAAATCCGTGTAGTTGTTATTATGTTATTGCTTTGCTATGTCTGCATCCTGGTAGTTAGGATGGTATATGTTAGAGACCTGTTTAAGGTCGGTATCCTGGTATATAGGATAGGCCGAAGACCCGGTGAGCGGTTTGGATAGGCTGAAGCCCCCAAGAGGGTGGACCAGACGTGCCGAGGCTCGGAGAGTGGACCAAACAGACTGAAGGCCGGTGCGGGCGGACCAGTTATACTGTAGACTCAGAGAGTGGACCAGGTGGACAGAAGGCCCGGTGCGGGCGGACCAATCATACTGTAGACTTGGAGAGAGAGTGGACCGGGTGGACTGATGGCCTGGTGCAGGCGGACCAGTCACACTGTAGGCTCGATATGCATGGTTGTTCTATTTATGATATGATATGATATGTGTGTAGTATTGTGGTTGGTATTTTGGGGGTAACTCACTAAGCTTTCGGGCTTACAGTTTCAGTATATTGTTTCAGGTACTTCAGGAGACTGTGGCAAGGCGAAGGCGTGATTGTACCACTCCTTAGTTTTATGTTGATGTTTCTGGGATACTCTGATAATAAATGAACTGAAAACCTTTTTGTAATAATTTAATGAATATGGGTTGTTTTTGAAAAGTTTAAATTAGTTGTAAATTTTCACGGTGTTACATCAATGCACAGCCAACTCGTAAACAACAGCTCATATATCTCGGTTTAAAAACTCTACGATATTATCGTCTCACAATCACTCGTGATAAATTCCATGAAGTGATTCATATGAGTGTGGGTTTAATCCAATAGTCAACTTATTTCAGGAGCACTCATGAACGTTGCAGCAAACTTTTTTTATGTCTAAACGCTCAGACAATATACAAGCCAATTCATGACAGTCTTGCCTCAATACCTACTTCCAAAGTATGATCAACTATGGATAGTTTGAATAATCCTATTATTCATGAAGTCAAATAATGCAAAAGTGGAACAATAGTAAATAATTAACACAAGATAGTAACTTTACTGATAAATAAAACTCTTTTATTTAATCATCAAATGTCAATTACATTTTATCTATTACAAGTTTCTAAATAACTATCTAATCACTAAAACTAATGTCGTCCTACAGCCCAATACTCCTAGCATGCTGTAAATGCTTAACCCTACTCAGTCCTTTCGTAAGGGGATCTGTTGGGTTCTCCTCTGACGATACCCTCTTTACTACGAGGAGTCCCTCTTCTACTCGATGTTTGATGAAGTGGTATTTTGTGTCGATATGCCTGGATCTACCATGATCCTTCGGTTCCTTGGTTAAGGCGACCGCACCCTCGTTATCACAGAAAATCTCCATAGGCTCCTTTATGGCAGGTACAACTCCAAGGTCTCCAATGAAGTTCTTTAGCCATATTGCCTCCTTCGACACTTCACTCGCTGCTATGTACTCTGATTCATATGTTGAATCAGCTACGGTCTCCTGCTTGTAACTTTTCTAAGTCACTGCTCCTCCATTCACAGTAAATACCCATCCCGATTGAGAGTGGAAATTATCTCGGTCGGTCTGAAAACTGGCGTCACTATACCCTGTCACTCTCAAGTCATCGCTCCCACCGAGAGTAAGGACCCAGTCCTTAGTCCCCCGTAGGTACTTAAATGTTCTTTACTGCTATCCAGTGAGCTCTACCAGGATTCCCTTGATATCGACTAACCATGCTCAAAGCAAAAGCCACATCAGGGTGATTACATGTCATAGTATACATGATCGAGCCAATGGCGGAAGCATATGGTACTTGACTCATTTCTACCATTTCGGCATCAGTACTCAGACTCTGAGTCTTACTCAGTTTGGTATTGCACTTGATAGGTAATTCTCCTTTCTTTGAATTCTCCATGTTGAAACGTTTCAACACCTTGTCCAAGTAGGTACTTTGACTAAGTCCTATTATTCTTTTACTCCTATTTCTCAATATCCTTATCCCTAGAATATAATCATCCTCTCCAAGGTCCTTCACAGCGAAACACTTCCCAAGCCAGGACTTAACCTCCTGCAAGGTCGGGACATTGTTTCCTATGATAAGTATGTCATCCAAATACAATACCAAGAAGCTAACTATACTCCCACTAGCTTTGACATATACGTAGGACTCATCCTTGCTTCTCGCGAAAAACCAAACTCTTTTACTTTCTCATCGAAACAAAGATTCCATGTGCGAGACACTTGCTTCAATCCATAAATGGATTTCTCAAGCTTACACACTCTATTAGGGTACTTCGCATCTACAAAACCCTCTGGATGACTCATGTAAACATCCTCAGCCAACTTCCCATTAAGGAAAGCGGTTTTGACATATATCTACCATATTTCATAATCATGAAACGCAACTATGGCTAGCATAACCCTTATAGACTTGATCTTCGCTACCGGTGAGAAGGTCTCGTCATAGTCAACTCCAGGATTTTGAATAAAGCCATTCGCAACCAATCGCGCCTTATAAGTGTGTACTTTCCCATCCATGTCGGTCTTCTTCTTGAAGATCCATTTGCACCCGACCGTCTTACGGCCTGGTACATTGTCAACCAAGTTCCAAACTTGATTGTCTTACATAGACTAAATCTCGCTATCCATCGCCTCTTTCCACTTTGCAGACTTTTGGCCCGCCATGTCTTCCTGGTAGTTGTTGGGTTCATCCAAATTTATTAGTGTACTATCACTAATAAACGTATCACTTTCAGTAGTAATATGAAAACCATAAAATTTAGGTGGAACGCTAACTCTACTAGAACGTCTCAGAGGTAAGGACTCGTCACTCGGTTCAACAGGAGTTTCCTCCTCGAGTTGAGCACTAGTGTTTGAGGTTCCTTTATCACTTGATTCTTGAAGCTCTTGAAGATCAATTTTCCACCCACTATCCTCTTGGCATATGAGTTCTCTCTCTCGGAAAACCCCTCTCCTCGCAATGAAGACAACATTGTTACTCGGTCTATAGAAGAGATATCCAAAGGACTTATGTGGGTAGCCGATGAAAATACAACGCTCACTACGAGGTTCGAGCTTGTCGTGAGTCTCTCATCTTACGAAAGCCTCGCAACCCCAAACCTTGATATGTGCTAACGAGGGAACCTTAATTATCCATATCTCGTGAGGTGTTCTAGAAACCTTCTTAGTTGGGACTAGATTAAGGATATGGGTGGCAGTCTCTAAGGCATACCCCTAAAATGAGATAGGTAACGAAGCTCGACTCATCATGGAACGAACCATGTCCAACAAGGTTCGATTGCGCCTCTCATCTACATGATTCAACTATGGTGTCCTAGGCGGCGTCAATTGTGAAACAATTCCACATTCCTTAAGATAGTCATGGAACTCGATACTAAGATATTCACCACCTCGATCGGATCGGAGCATCTTTATCTTCCTGCCCAATTGATTCTCCACTTCTTGCTTAAACTCTTTGAACTTTTCAAAAGGTTCTGACTTATGCTTGATTAAGTAGATATACCCATATCTGCTATAGTCATCGGTAAAAGTCACATAGAAGCGGTTTGCATCCCTTGTAGTGGATCAAAAGGGTCCACACACATCAGTGTGTATGAGATCCAATAATCCTTCACCCTTTTCACAAGTGCCAGTAAAGGGTGACTTAGTCATCTTTCCAAGAAAACAAGACTCGCATGTGTCATCGGACCTAAGGTCAAATGATTCCAACACTCCATCCTTTTGGAGTTGGGTTATGCATTTCTTGTTGACATTTCCAAGACGACAATGCCATAAGCATGCTTTGACCAAACCATTAGACGAATCAATATGCAACGCATTATTTCCTAAGTTATCTGCAACCATCACAGTTTCATATACTCCATTACAAGGAAATGCTTAAAAATAAAAATTACCATTATAGAAAGCATTTATAGAACCAATTTCATTATTAAATGAAAATCTAAAACCTTGTATGTACAAACCATGAAAAGAAATAATGTTTCTCGCCATTTCTGACGAATAGCAACAATCATTCAAATCTAACCCTAACCCACTACTAAGCAATAAAGAATAAACTCTAATCTTGGTGACAGTCGACGCTTTCCTATTCCCCATGATCAAGTTCATCTTCCTATGCTCCACATCCCTACTTCTTCTTATACCCTGCAAATCAGAACAAATGTGAAAACCACATCCTATATCAAGGACCCAAGAAATAGCATGTGATGAGTTGTTAGATTGAATAGTGTAAATACCTGCGAAGGTGGGCTTTATCTTCCCATCCCTGATGTCCTGTAAGTATTTAGGGCGGCTTCGTTTCCAATGCCCTTTATCGTGATAGTGGAAGCACTTTGTATCCTTTGGATTTGAAGAAGGAGAAGCAGAACCACCTTTGGTCCCACTAGAAGAGGATCCATCACGGGACTTTCCCTTGTGGATCTTAGAAGGAGCCTTCTTCTTCTTTCCTTTCACTTGTCCAATTGCCTAGACAGGGGCAGCAGCGGTAGGAGTAGGTACAACAGACTTGCCTTTTAAATTACTCTCAACAGTTCTTAGCAGGCCTTGAAGCTTGCTTAGAGTGACTTCCTCTTTGTTCATATGATAAGTCATTATGAACTGATCATAACAAGGATGCACAGAGTGTAGGATAATGTCAATAGCCAACTCTTCGTCGAAGTTTACATTTAACTTTAGCAAGCGGTCCACAAACCTTTGCATCTTTTTCAAGTGGGCCGTGATGGACTCTCCATCCTTCATCTTTGTTGTTATCATGGAGGCAATGATTTCGTACCTTTCCTGCCGAGCACTTTGATGGTACCTTTCCGTCAAGTCTTGGTGCATTTCGAAAGTATAGTAGTCCTCGTAGTACTTTTGGAGTTCAGCATTCATAGTGGCAAGCATGATGAACGACACCTTTGTCGCGTCCTTCTCATGCGCCCTATACTTGGTGATTTCCTCAGGAGTAGCAGTTTCTTCATTAATCTCCTTTAGATCCTTGTCGAGGACATACTCCTTGTCCTCGTAGCGAGTGACCATGCGAATGTTACAAATCCAATTGTTAAAATTGAATCCATCGAAGATCACTCTCCCACATAAGTTCATGAGGGAAAAGGAGCCAGAAGCGTTTGAGCCAAAAGTGTTGTTTGAAGTAGACATCTGAAAAGAAAAGGAGAAAAGGTTTAGATTAGATAAGATTCCTTAATATAACACTCAAATGAAATATTAAGGCTAGTACCCAACACAATATTTCACAATTCGGAAGAGAGATTTCGTAATCCAATTGCAAAATATTTGAAGGTAGGTAAATGACGATTTACCAATTTCCACCATGAAAAACGAAAAAGAATATTAAGTTTTAAATGAATTGAAATTACTAGATTCTTTTGAGATTCATTGAACTTTTCAATGGCATGTTTCAATCTCGATTATGCCCTTCATGTTTGTGACTAGGATACCGATGATCATAAACAAGGTGTGAATAACCATGCAAATATGTGTGGTACTCTCGATGTTGTTTACCACCTAATCAATGTGTCGGTTAGCCACATACGCTCCATTGATCTATGATAATTCTCGAGCTACCCTTTGCACCCTTTTTAGTCCCAAATTAGTGTGTCGGTTAGACACACACGCTCCACTAACGACTTGGCAAGATGCAAAGTGCAATTTCATGGAATAGCATCATTTCACATTTTTTCCTAAAGTAACTAAGATTGAGAATTTATGAAAACATTTAGTTACTTTATAAGATCATTATACTTATTAATGAGGAATTAGTTTTTCCTATCCTACCCGTTCGGCTAACGACCCTCCACCAATTAAGGAAGCGGTGGGTGAGAGTGGACACCCATTCAACTGTCATTTTATAGGCAATTTTCTTATGCCCCCCTTATAAATTTGCTTCGTGAATGAGGCATACTAACGGTAAGACTGACTTGTCTTATACATATATATAATTATTAATCTTTTAATATTAAAATAGTATAATGGTGTATTTTAAACATTTCAAAATACTAGGGTTTTAATCAAATTTAAAACTTTTTCAAAAAAATAATACCTTTTAATTTTAAAATCTTAAATATTAAAACTTTGATTTAATAATTATCCAAAATTAAACAATTAATTTAAATAAATAAATCTTAAAGGATTATACATTAAATTAAACAATTAATTTAACCCAATCCCTTTATCCCCTAGATTTCGAAAATTTGGGAATGGATATTTGAAAATCTTTAATTATCCACTTAAACAATTAATAAGTTAATTACCAAAGATTACATTATCCTAATATTTTGAAATCTAATCTTAAGGTGGAAGGTATTTTCGAAAACCCTACGGTTAACCAACCCTAAAATCGAAAATATGAGGCCAAAGGAAAGGGTTCAAGAAAACCTAACAAATTTCGAAAATAGGGTTTTGAAACCCTAATTTCGAAAATCCAAGCCCTAGGGTTTATTTTCCATAAACCCTAATTTGTCAAATTCATAATTTTGTATCAAATCTAATTGAAAACAACAACCAAAGGTTCTGATACCACTGATGGGTTTTATACAAACAATCCTATGTGTGCATGCAACCCTAATTTCGGATCGATGTTTTCACTATTAGACATACAACAAATGAACACAAAAGAAAACCCTAGCATGCATCTAAAGTTTTGAAATACATAAAAAAAGATTAGAATACATACCTTTATTGCTATATAGTAATAACAACTAGTTCCTTGAATTTCCTTAGCTCTTGAGAACGAGTACCATAATTGTAGTACCTCTAATGGCTCACAAACACAATAGGTGAAAGGATGAATATGAGAGAAAGGAGAGAGGGTGGCTTGCTCTAGAAATCGGAAATCCTAGGGTTTCTTCAAGGTTGGCCGAAAATCTAATGCCTAGGGGGTCTATTTATACTTGAGACTAGCTAGGGTTTCAGGGTGGAAACCCTAATTCCATAGCTTAGGGCCTAAACAAATCCATGGACCTCTTTTCCTTAGGCCTTGGACGAAAACTCCTAGATCCTTCTAGGATTTTTGGCCTATCCCTAATAAGGCCGATCCAATGTCCCAAAGCCTCAACTATCAAATAATTACAAAACAACCCATGTACTTTTAATCAGTTCCTTTAATCCCAAAATTAATTCCAAATTAATTTCTGATTAAATACTAATTAATAATATGATTCCTAATTAATATATTATTCTTATAATATATTAATAAATCATATTTATGCCCTAATTTATTATTCTTAACAATAAATCAGCCTCTCTCCTTAACAGTCATTATGTCTAGTCACCAGTATGAAGTCAACCCAAAAGGACCATGCTACTATCGGGTCAAGTACATCCCAATTATAGTTATGTGCTTAGACACCTAATCCAACACTTCGACACTCCCAAATTCATCACCACCTTCCTGCACAATTAATGCGGGCTTCGCATTCTAAGCACTCTTTTTCTTCAAATCCTTTATCTTCCGAATATAGTAGGCTTCGTCTTTCTCATCCTCCTTATTCTCATTCAACCTTCTTAACATACACTCCTTTGCAAAATGATTATTGACATAGAAGTAATTGCAATCATAGCTAGAATCTCCCAACAACTTCTTCTCCTGTTTGTTTTCTTCCTTCTGAGAGTTCTTGAAGCTCTCTTCTCTTGGCCTTTCCAAGCTGAAGTTTCCCTGCTTGTTTCTGTTGTTAAACTGACCAAATTTCTTTTTGATGAACTTTCTGGGATTAGCTACTATAAGAGCATGTTCCTCTTTGGTAAGTTCACTATCCAAAAAATTATATTTGAAGTCTTCTTCAGCAATCTTTTTTCCTTTAGAAACTAAGGCCAATGAACCCATGCTAGACACAATCTTCACATCCTTTGTCACCTCATCTTCATGAGATCTTAAAATTCCCACAAGCTTCGCCAAGGTGTAGCTCTTGAACTGTTCATGAGCTTTAACTGTGGATACAATTGTTGTCCATTCAGGCCTTAATCCATTCATAAAAGAAACCTTTTGTTCAATCTTTTAACGCTTAAGATTATGTTTAAGCATCCTGCTCAAAAGATGGTTAAAACGATTGAAGGTATGATCAAGCTTTTCATCAGACTTCTAAACAAAAACACGAAATTCTGAAAGAAGTAATGTTTGGACTGAGTGTTCCAGATCATCATCACTTGAGTAAAGCTCTTTCAACCTATCCCATATCTCCTTCGTTGTATCATAAGCACTTACCAGACGAAACGTGTCTGGAGGAAAAGCGAACCTGATTATTCTCATGGCCTTGACGTTACTTATCATATTATCTTTTTCATCTTGAGGAACATCTTTAACTTCAACAAGAAGATCATTGTATTCGGCTTGAGTCTTAATGATCCTCCTTGTAGCAGTGTAAGTAAAACTTTGTTCGGTCATGGCTTCCCATATTAAGATGTAATGATTTTCAAGGCCAAGAACGTAATCTTCAAAGTGCAGCACCCAGACCTCATAATCCTGCGAAAAAAGGATTGGGATTCTGGTAGTGGATCCGATGTTGCTAGACAGATTAAAGGAAAGAGTATGAGGATCTTCTGGTTGCATGAGGTTGAGTCACAAAAATCTGATGTGTAAAACAATAATCGAGTATAGGGCAAAATAAGGAGCCAGATCCAACGTCTACAATCGATGAAAATGATGAAGACGACAAGAACAGATCCACCAAAAACGTAAACCCTAATAACACTTGACAGAAGAATTGCGTACGATTTACACAATCTCCTACTCTGGTACCAATTGATGAAACAATAACTATTAGGTCGATAGATTCAGTAACAGTAAAGTAAATCAAAACAATAAGAACAATGATCGAATGTGTGTCGAATGCTTTATAATCAATACCTTAGAATATTTCAACTAGAACTTTTCTGTAAAGACAATGTAGGGCAATATTGAACGATTAACCCTAAAACAATACATGCATGCACTATTTATAGTCTAACCCTAGCATCATAATGACGGATGGACAGCCCCAATCTGTTAATAATAAAGACTAATTACATACATAGTAAATTTGACACAACACATTAAATGAACCAACAAAAGTGGAGTCTTTTGATGTTGAATTTGAAGATGATGTTATTCAAGAACAAGCTCAAGCTCAACTTGAAGATGATGTTGAATTTGAAGATCAAGTAGATGATGTTATTTAGGAACAAGCCCAAGCTCAACTTAAAGATGATGTTGAATTTGAAGATCAAGTAGATGATGTTATTCAGGAACAAGCTCAAGCTCAACATGAAGATGATATTGAAGTTCAAGCTGAAGTGCAAGTTCAAGTTGAAGATGATAACCAAATTACAGTTCAATATCAAGTGGAAGAGATTATACAGGAAGTGTCAGCTTTTCAAGTTGTAGTGGGACATAGGTCAAGGAAACCTTCAGAAAGAATTACAAAACTTAAGATAAGAAACAAGTGGGAGGGGAAACAGGTTAGCAGTGGTGACAATCTGTATGAGTTGGAATAACTTTTGGCTTCTTGGACTGTTGTTAATATTTTGGCATCTTTGATTGGCATCTTTTAACTTTGGAATCTTTTGGCATATCTTTTGAAATCTAGTTGGAATAGCTTAAATGCATGTTTTAAGTGTGTAGTGTTTAAATTTTTATACATCTTTTGGTTGTAATGAATGTTTAACTGTGTTATGTATAACTTTTGACACATCTTTTGAAATCAATGAACCTTGGAATCTTGTACCATCTATATTCTAATACCATTTGTAATGTTTATAATTTATTACAATCTTTTATAATACTAAGTGTAATCACAATTCCATTATAATGTTTGTATAACTCCACTCCAATGTTTGTACAATTCCATTCCAATCATCCAATGTAACCTTTTTCATTCAAAACATCAGAAATGATACATAATTTAGCCATTTGTAATGTTTATAATTTATTATCATCTTTTATAATTCCAAATTAATCATAATTCCATTACAATGTTTGTACAATTCCATTACAATGTTTGTACAATTCCATTCCAATCATTCAATGTAACCTTTTTCATTCAAAACATCAGAAAAGATACATAATTTAGTCATACTACATCATAAACTACATAATTTAAAACAAAATTTTGACATACAAGAGAAACAACACAATCAATGCAAGTCTATGAGTAAACAATTTCCAATTGACTTTGTCCAGTTCTTGTTTATTGTTGTTCTTCTCTTGTTCGATCTTCATCCTGCATATGTTAATTTCATTCTCCAATGTACAAATTTTTCAAGGTAAGATTGCAGTTTTCTTCTTGTTTCGTCTTGTAATGTCGTCTTCCATCTTTCATCCATTCATCCTCATCCAACCATTGCCAAAATTTACAGCTTGGACTTTTTCCATTCTTCAAGAAATCTATAAAAAACATGTTAAATTGAAGGATGAAGAAGAAGTAAAAAAAATTCAAAAAAATTGATTTACCAGTGAGTTTTGACAAACTCTGAATTTCCTCCCAGGATTGTCGGGGGTTCTTGATGTCTTCACACGAGATGGCAAGTCACAATCACACGGATGATCTGGTTGCAATTCGTCTTGTCGTTTGGATAGAAAAGATGAGGAAGAAGATGTCATGGATCGATTTAGGGTTTTATTTAATAAGCAGTCGTATCTCACCCTTCTTATAATGTAAACCATGACAAATACATACAATGTCATGTAGGTGATGAGTATTACAACGTAGAAGCCACGTAGATGTCACATCAGCCAAAATCTACGTTAGCCGGTAAAGTTGGTTATTTGTCAACGGTTGAAACAAATTAGTTGGATAAATGAGTACAAAAAAAACAATATTACTCATATGTGAACATACGGAATACTTAGTTACCTTAATAAGTCAAATTCCTGAAAGTCATGAGTCGAATTCTTTTAGAAAATAGCAATTTTTATTTTTGAAATATCAGTACAAGTTTGTCAAAGCTTGAAAGTTGGAACTTACATGGACCCCCGAAGTTAACCGTGTGTTGGTTTATTATGATTGAATTGAGTTACAAAATAATTGAATGGATGATTACATTTCATTAATACATTGGTTTATTCAAAATGATAAAACGTATCATTCAGATATGTTGTTTTCGTGTATAAGTAGAAGATTAAATATAACTAAATCTACTATAATAAATGAAGGTTCATTTTACCAAATGTTAATTTCTCATGAGTTTTTGACACTTGTAATTTTGTGATATTTTTTAAAATAAATAATATCCACATGTAAATTTTTGGTTTTTTCAAATTTTAAAGTTAAAAAGCCACATACTACTTGTATTTATACATGTAAAGTATTAAATATAATAGTAAATTGCAATTAATATGTTTTCTTCATACCTTACTTTGAAATTTTATTTTAAAAAATACTTATTATTTATCCTTTGATATTTAATTTTTTTTAGTCCACCCATGTAATACACGGGTTTTACATCTAGTTGGCTAATAAAGACATATTATTTTATAAAGATAAAGATATACCATTAAATAAATAGCATATTCGCATGTTTCATTCATTTAAAAAATATGTTGTGTATGTTAAATACTCAAAAACAAATATTTAATTATTTTATCATATTAAAGAAATTATCTACAAAACGAAAAAGAAATTATCATCAAATATGGTTACAACAAATAAATAGTTATTTACTAAAATAAAAAATAATTTAATTGAAGTCGTATTTTTTTTTTCAATAGTATTAAAGGTTATTTTAAATGAATCAAGAAGGGGAAACATTCTCGGGAAAAAGATATCACAAAAATGTGATGAATTTTCAATTCCATTCATTTGTAACAATCAAATGGGACTTTTTTTCATTTTATTTTTCTCCTATTAACCAAACACTACCTATATGTTATAACAGACTAAGACTATACTAGGCAGACTTGTTAGATGATAATAAGAGATTGGGAGTGAGTCTATGTCCCATATTATTTAATGGAAAAGATAATCATATTTTCCCCTATAGATCATGTCAAACACATTACAAAGTTGTATGTATGTCATGTTTTGTTGTGCAACCCAATTACAAACACAACAAGCACTAGTGCACAAAGGAGATCACGACTTCATATACCAATCAACCAAACTTTAAGCCATAATAAAACAACGCACGCAAATTTCACGGTTTTCAATTTAGAAATGTTGATATTGCATTACAAAATCCACTTTAGGGTTTGCTAAAATCAGAAGAAAATGACATCACCACCCATTGATATCGGGATTATTCATCTTGAAAAGAAGCAAAAGATGGAGTGACAAATGGTTTAGGATTTAAGGGATGACCCTCCTTTCGCAAGATCCTGCAATGCCTTTGAGATTTGATCCTCCGACATCCCTTCCAAACGAATACCCCTCTCAACTCCCATATCTGTACACACACCAAAAAAAAAAAAAAATCAAAATCTTTTCATGACAAGTGAAATTGGAAATGTTTTCACATGGTAGATTTTTCAAAGTAAAATGATGTAATAAGAAGCAAGAAAAGTAGGATGCAATAATAAACATGTTGAAATCACATTGTTAAAGAACGTGTAACAAAGATTTTAAAGAGCTTAATTGGCACATTTGCAGTCAAACTAGATATTTTCATTGTCTGTGTTAAGTTTTAACAACTGTGGTGTGTAAATAAGAATAAAAATGTAGCTTAATTGAGATGATAAATGGGAGGGGAAACTAGAGAAGATAACCAATGATTTGCTTATGTGCATATGATGCTCATGAAAAGGATGAAAATAATCATGGACAATGCATAAGAAGAAAAGATGATTGCTTTCAGCTTTAGAGAGTAAAAGCTTCTTTTCAACTTTTACATGGATAGAAGAAAAGAGAAACACAAAAGTATATAACAGATCTACTCATATCTACTTTCTTTGAATTCTCTCTTCTGAGTTTGATCAAGTAAAACCCAGAATAGTTGAAAAATGTAAACTAAGGAAAATCAAAATGGAAATCTGATTTTGGATGTCAAACCTCAAAACGTCAAAATGCAACTAATGTGTATTTGCTTACACAAAGGAAAGCCCTTACCTAATTAATAATCTACCTCTGGTATCATTACCAAAATTTTCCCCAAAAGTTATAGAATTTGTTTGATTATCGTATTTCAATAGCTCATTTTTTATGGAAAACGGAGTGGAAAATCAACAGCACTATCGAGACATATATATAGATCCTCGAATTGAAGCAGAAAGCAGGTATATCAATAAGGCGTTTTAGTTGAAATATAATAGCCAAATATATAATTTATTGAGGTAATACGAAGGGGATTCTCTCACCGTATCTCGCCCACAGCTGAGGCTCGGTGCCGCTGCATTCGCGGATCAGTATAGGCAACTTAGGGTTTGCTTTCTTCAATTCCTTGTAATTCTTCTCAACAAACGCCCTGTCACAATTAACAAAATTAAGTTCAGTAAAATGGATGTGGATAGACGAAAGAGCAAAACGATGCAGTAGAAATTCCATGAAATCTTAGATCGAGGAAGCGATGTTATTTTGATGATACCTTGCGGAAGAACTGCCAGGTGAAGTTTGACAAAAGAGAACTCGGAGCTCTTTCAGATTCTTTGATAATTGTCCGATCCATGCCATTTTCAATCTCCGGTTTAACTGGAAACAGTGGTTGCGTCGCAGGAGCTTTCCGATTTGCCAAATGGTGGCTTCGACGATGAAAAAACACCCTTCTTTTGCCTTTTATTATCGTTCATCAAATACAATAATTTAAAAAATAAATAAATAAAATAAAATAAAATAAAAATAAATAAAGAGTCTTATTAAATAAAGGGTTGAGTAAACTTGCGAAAATGATTCATTCGATAGTCATTTTCTTTAATCGTGCTTTGATAAATATATTTTTTTGCAAGAAAAAAAAATATCTGAATGGTAAAGTCTTATTGTGGTTTTTGTCTATTTCAAAGTCATATAGACTATTTTATCATAATATATTTTTTAAAAATTATTTCGTCCGCACCATCTTCCTCGACCTATTAGTTGTTCCACAGCACCAACTAATATATATTTACAACGAGTAATATATATCCCATTGGTTCATGTTTTTACCTTTAACGTATCATTGTTATCTTCTCTATTGTTTATCTACTGATCAGGACATAGACAATCATCCAAGCTTGCACAAAACTCTTTTACTTCAGCACAATTACTTGAATCTAGTTCGGTTATTTTCCATATCTTCATTGTAATTCATTGTTAAGAGTATGTATTTACAACCAATGTGTTTCCATAGCAATATAATATTCTCCACCCATTTGTCACGACGTAAATTTTCAAACCAAAATTTTCAATTTAAAAACACATTTATCACAATAATAAAATCCTAAAATGTCACAAAGTCAAATCATCAATTCTGATAATAAAAAACAGTACGTATCAACTCTAGGATCCTCTAAAATATAACTCAATCTTTGAGGTGTGTACAATCAAGTCGGCGCCCTCCCGCGATCCAAATAAGAACCTGAAACACATAACACATAACACGGTAAGCACAAAGCTTAGTGAGTTCCCCAAAATACCACATCCCATTAGCCACCCGAGGCTATAACACTGTAAGACCCTCCGGTATGTGTGTCTTAGCGGAACCCTCCAGTCCCATAGCTCGTTGGACCCTCTGGTATGGTCTACCTCGTTGGACCCTCCGGTCCGATCTGTAAAGCTCTGCATGGCATAAATCACAAAGAAATAATGCACAGTATAACACATAAGGCAGGATAACATAATACTCAATGTAAGCACATAAGACCTTCCGGCCACACATAACTACCACTCAAGGTAAAGTATAGTGAGAAGACTCACCTCGGATGATGAACAGCCCCTATAAACGTTGTTGCTACGCACCGGCCACTAACTCTGCGCCAAACCCACAATTATCTCAATTAGAAATTAAGTCCAAACTCTCACTCATTGGGTCTAGAGGTTAATCTATAACCAGCCCATCAATGACCTAAAACACATTGGGCCCACCAAGGCCCAATAATAAACGGGCTCTCCCAAGGCCCAATTCTCAATCTCAATGACAAGCCCAACAGAAGGGCCCAA
Source organism: Lactuca sativa (assembly GCF_002870075.4). Lineage (NCBI taxonomy): Eukaryota > Viridiplantae > Streptophyta > Magnoliopsida > Asterales > Asteraceae > Lactuca > Lactuca sativa. The sequence continues at coordinate 36,008,060 of NC_056623.2, forward strand.
GGCATACTTATAATATTTCTCTGCTCATAGTCTCTAATACACAAGCCCAAAGATTCAGGCCCAACCCTTAAGGCCCATTAATAAAGTCTAGCCCAAAACCCACAGAGAGGTTACACAGGGCATACCTCCTTTGGTACGCTCAACGTACTCAAGCATGCACGAATCTGATCGGGGACCTCAACCCATTACACGGGGCGTACTGGAATTACGTTGGGCATACGCTCAATTTTGCTTAGTCCATTTTCTTGGTCTTAACCCGTTAAGACCTTAGCTCGTTTCTCAGATTTGGACTTCCTAATAGCTCTTACTCCATAAAGCCAGGGACTTTAAGCCTTTGCATGGCTGATGTGGTCACAAACACACAAAACACTCATTCTCTTTTCTCATTAAGCTCTTATCTCATGCATGACTTGATTCTAACATCCAATATCTCATTTTTATGAAACTACTCCATCAAAAGCACTCAAGAGGACAGATAATGGGCTCTAGAGTTTAACAACTCATAAAGCTTCAAGCCTTGGGACCAAAAACCCCAAAATGAACCATATTGAGCACAACTCAAAAAGGAATATGAAAGATTTGAGCTTTATACCTTCAAATGATGCTTCATCCCCATGAAAGCTCAGATCCAAAGCCTGGACTCCAACTCTGTTCCCTTTAATGCTCCTTCTTCACTTCCAAGGACTCACAAGGTCACCCCAAGCTCTTATGGACGAAGGCTTAAGGTTTGGGGGGTTGTTCTCTGAGAAAGGTGGCCATGAATGAGGTCATCTCATTCCTTATATAGGGTCACTTAAAATATTAGGGTTTCCACATTGTGCCTAGTACGCCCAACGTACTAGGTGGCTCTTGCTTAAGGATCACGTGCATTCGTACGCTAAGCGTATGTACGCCCAACGTACTCCGCTGCCACATTTATCAACTTAGGGGCTTATCTTGCCAAATCTCCAAACTTCCATAGCTTCTTTGATAGAACTCTGATTCCAAAGGTCCTTATACTTACGGAAGGTGACGAGATGCCCTACGCTTCTAGCAACTCATCGCAACCCCGAGGCTCCCTCCTGCCCGGTTTGCAGCCCATTAACTCTGATCACAACCGATCCAAAACAGGATGTTACACCATGGTTTTTGGTAAGTAGGCATATGTAACCTTCTTCACATACACATTTGATAATCATAAACTATAGGCCTTTTATTGATACAACTATAAGGGTTTTGGCCTTGAAGATGAAGGCATGGAGGATAGGCTAAAAGTATTTAGGACCCTTATGATGTCTAGAAAACCAATGAGAAAATATTTTATATGTGGATTCAAGTGTCATAATCTTTTATATTGAATGGAAATTTTATAATAAATACTATGATAAATATTTGTTGTAAATGGAGGATTTTCAATGCCTTAATATATTCAATGGAGCCTTGTGTTCAGTTATTGGATAAAAGAGGTGAAACCATGAAAAAGTAATTTCAAATCGTCTATAGCAGTTGATTGATGAAATTTGACTTGTTTGTTGTGGCTTAGTTTCATTACTTGAATTAGCTTTGATTTGGAAGATTGGGTCCAAATAATAATATGCTAAGTACAATGAGAAAAAATGGTTAGGTCGTTAATATAAACCACCGTGTATATGGGTAGTTGTGTTTCGAACTAATAGGAACATCTTTGGAGAAAACTGGTCCTGAAATATTTAACATTTATCATTATGGTATATTTATTTCGATAACTCAATAACCAAAACTCTCTCAAACTTAAATCCTTAAAACCACTAGTAAATAAGTACCATTAGGTTGAACAACGTGGTCGTGATTGTGCCTGGTCCACCTAGGCTCCATCTCAACACCGACTCGAACTTATTATTCTTTGTAGGCATTAGGGAGTGGTGTTCATGGCAAGTTCTTCGGGTAACATTAAATTAAAAGAAGGAAAATGTGGAGAGAAAAGAAATTGCATGAACAACAACAAATTGCATGAACATGTCACTCACACCATATTATAGTCAGATCCATATTGGAGTCTGGGGCAACCCGGGATGCCCCTCAAATTTTGTCTAGTAGTGTAAAAAATTTTGAAAATCTTTGTTTTATGTTGCAGTGTTACCCCGGGAAAAAAAATTGGGCTACCTTAAAAAAATCAGGTTAGTTCTAAATTATAAATCCAAATACAAAATAGCCTAAAATAAGTCGTCCAAACATGTTAAGCCCAATACATAAACTAGTTTAATGAAACAAAGAGGTAGAAGCTTAATTTTATTAATTTGCAAACAATACGAAAGAAGTAATTCAACAAATCGACGTGTTCTGGTCAACTAGTCCTTCGTCGTATCCACTCCCCTGCGCAATTAACATTGCTGCCTTGCCTTCTGCCGGTGATTTGTTGTTATCGACAGGTTTTTTCAACGAACTCCTCCGGTGGACAGTGGTGAGTGGTCAAGGTGCACAATGAAACAAGTAAGTAAACAACGAAATCTATGAAGAAATGACCCAATTGGTGATTAAACATTGAAGTTGATGGGTTTTATGCAAAACAAATAAACTTTTACGTGTGCATGCAACCCTAATAAAGATCAATGTTTTCTCTAATTGAATTTATAACTATGAACATCAAATAAACAAAATTTAGAAAGAAATAAGGAAAACATACATTTTGATCATTTGGAAGCAAGCACTACAAATGTCGTGCCTCTGGTGGTTCACACCCAAGCTAGCAAGAAGGATGTTGAGGAGAGATGAGGGAGGAGGGATTTTCATCCTAAGCTCTCTAAGGGTTTTTTTTGCCGAAAATATGAAGGCCTAAGGGCCTTTATATAGTGCAATAAGGAAACTTGGATAACCCTAAAACCAATATAATAATATTATCTTGGTTCGGTAATTATTCAGCTTCCTAATTATCCTCCAAGGATAATTCTAGACTCCCAAACGACCTTTAAAACTGGCCATCCCCTGATGGAAGGTTCTGGAGCCTTTTGCTCAACTATTTAATAATTTCACTTTTAGTCCCTGCACTTTTAATTAATTTTATTAATCCCAAAAATTAATTCCAATAAATTTTTGATTAATTATTAATTAAATATTACTATTTCTAATTAATATATTCTTTACATAATATATTAATAAACTATTTATTTCAATTTATTAATCAAATAATAAATTAACCTCCTTCTCCAAAAATCATCTTGTCCAGTTGTTAGGTTTGAGGGCAACCTAAAAGGATTGTGCTACTATCAATTCAAGTTTATACCAATTATAATTATGTGTTTAGACACCTAATCTAACAGCCTCCCGCTTAAAAATTTCTGTAACTATAACTGCTAATATAACTTCTAAACTAATCAGCAAATTGTAGCTTCCAAAGTCGTTGTCGAACTCTGACCTAGTTAGATATGCGTCCTAAGATAAGTGATCATATAATCCTCCGTTCTACAATATATCATTTGGATATAAGACATGGAACATAAGCAATCTCATTGTCCAACACTTTGATTCCCGGTTTCTGATTTGTAATGGCAAAGAACTACTAATCGAACACGCCAATTTAGTCCTGGTCAGGCTCAACAATATAAGTCAATACCAAATCATTGAGGGGCCCAAAGATATCGCTTTTCCCGTTAGGGAAAAAGGAACAGATAAACTTTGACTCATATGCTTGTACCATCTACTCATCAAATTATGCACAACAATATGTTTTATAACAACAAGTTACTGATGCGTTTACATATTATCAATGCACAACTGATTTGTAAACCATAACTCATATATCTTTGTTTTAAGATCATAAGATATTATTGTATCAGAATTACTCATGATAAATTTCATGAAGTAATTCTATGAGCGTGGGTTAATCCAATACTTAAAATCCCTATTTTCAAGTGCTCATGAATGTTACAGGAAACTATTGTTATGTCTAAACCCTTAGACAATCTGCAATCCAGTTCATGACAGTCTTAATTCACTACTTACTTCCAAAAGTACGAATAACTGTGGACGTTTGAATAATCAAATTGTTTGGGAAGTAAAACATGCAAAATAAAACAAAATAATAAACAATTGACAAAAGGTAGTAAACAAACTCATAAATAATTCTCTATTATTTAATCACCAAAATTCAACTACATTTACCTTGTTACAAGTTTCAACTAACTATCTAACTACTAAAACTAATATCATCTCTCAGACCAATGTTCCTAGTATGTTGTATGTGCTTGACCCTACTCAGACCCTTTGTGAGGGGATATGCAAGATTCTCTTTAGATGACACCCTCTTTACAACGAGGTGACATTCTTCTACTCTATGTCTGATGAAATGGTATTTTATGTCTATATGTCTTGATCTGCCATGATCTATTGGTTCCTTTGTTAAGGCATCCGCCCCTTTATTATCACAAAAAATATTCATTGGATCCTTAATGGTTGGAACAACTCCAAGGGATTCGATGAAGTTATTCAACCAAATCACCTCCTTTGATGCTTCGCTCGCTGCTATGTGCTATTATTCACAGGTAAAATCAACCATTATCTCTTGTTTGGAACTTTTCCAGGTTACCGCTCCTCCATTTAAGGTAAACACCCAGTCAGATTGAGAACGGAAGTTGTCTCTGTCTGTTTGAAAGTTGGCGTCACAATACCGAGTTACTCTCAACATATCACTGCTACCAAGCACTAGGACCCAGTCTTAGCTCTACACAGATACTTGAGAATATTCTTAAATGTTATCCAATGAGCTCTACCTAGATTTCCCTGATAACGACTAAGCATGCGCAAAGCAATAGTCGTATCAGGGAGAGTACATGTCATAGCATACATGATAGATCCAACGGCGGAAACATATGGAACTCTACTCATTTTTGCTATCTCTGCATCGGTACTCGGACTCTGAGTCTTACTCGGTTTGGTATTATTCTGTATAGGCAGTTCTCCTTTCTTGGAATTTTCCATACTAAAACGTTTTAGTACCTTTTCCAAGTATGTACTTTGACTAATTGCAATTAGACTTTTACTCCTGTCTCTCAAAATCCTTGTCCCTAGAATATAAGCAGTCTCTCCTAGATCCTTCATAGCGAAACACTTTCCAGCTAAGATTTAACCTCTTGCAAAGTTGGAATGTTGTTTCTTATAAGAAGTATGTCATCAACATACAACACCAGGAATATGACTATGCTCCCACTAGCTTTGACATATACACATGACTCATCTTCACTTATAGAGAAGCCAAACTCTTTGACCTTCTCGTCAATACAAAGATTCCATCTGCAAGAAGCTTGTTTCAATCCATAAATGGATTTCTCAAGATTACACACTCTATTTGGATACTTTGCATCTACAAAACCTTATGGCTGACTCATGTAAACATCTTCAGCCGGTTTCCCATTAAGGAAAACAGTTTTGACATCGATTTGCCAGATCTCATAGTCATGAAAGGCACATATGGCTAGCATTATCCCAATAGATTTTATCTTGTCCAATGGTGAGAAGGTCTCATCATAGTCAACCCCTGGGGTTTGAGTGAAGACCTTTACAACCAGTTGAGACTTGAAGGTGTGTACCTTTCCATCCATGTCGGTCTTTTTCTTGAAGATCCATTTGCACCCGACTGTCTTACAACATGGTACACTGTCAACCAAATTCCAAACTTGATTGTCATACACGGACTTGATCTCGATGTCCATTGCCTCTTTCCACTTGGCTGACTCAGGGTCTGTCATTGCTTCCTTGTAGTTAGCTGGTTCATCCAAATTTACCAGTGTACTGTCATTGATAAATGTATCACCGTATGTAGTGATATGGAAACCATATAACTTAGTTTGCATTCTAATTTTAGTGGAACGCCTAAGAACTAATGATTGTCAATCGTTTCAACTATAATTTCATCCTCAGGTTGAGCCCTAGCGTCTTCAGAGGTTCCTTCATCGTTTGAATCTTGAATTTCTTCAAGATCAATGGTACTCCCACTGTCCTCTTTGTATATGAGCTCTCTCTCATGAAAGACTCCCCTTCATGCTACAAATACCACGTTCTCACTATGTCATTAGAACAAATATCCAAATGGATTTTATGGGTAGCTGATGAAAACACATCTCTCACTTTGACATTCAAGCTTGTCGTGAGTCTCTCGTCTAATTAAGGCTTCACAACCCCAAACATTGATATGTGTTAATGAGGGAACCTTCCAAGTTTATATATAGTGAGGTGTTTTGGCAACCTTCTTTGTTGGGACAAGATTAAGAATGTGGGTGGTAGTATCTAAGGCATACCCCCATAATGAGATTGGAAGAGAAGCTCAAATCATCATGGAACGAACCATGTCTAACAAGGTTCAATTATGCCTTTCAGCCACACCATTAAGTTGTGGTGTACTAAGAGGAGTCTATTGTGAAACTATTCCACATTATTTGAGGTAGTCATGGAACTCGATACTAAGATACTTGCCACCTCTATCGGATCTAAGCATCTTTATCTTCTTACCCAATTGATTCTCGGCTTCTTGCTTAAACTATTTGAACTTTTCAAAGGTTTCTGACGTATGCTTGATTAAGTAGATATAGCCATATCTGCTATAATTATTAGTAAAAGTCACATACACTCGATTTTCTTCCCTTGTGATGGATCTGAAAGGAGCACACACATCTGTGTGTATGAGATCCAACAAACATTCACCTCTTTCACAAGATCCAGTGAAAGGTGATTTTGTCGTCTTACCCAATAAACAAGATTCACATGTATCATCTGACCTTAGGTCAAATGATTCCAACACTCCATCCTTTTGGAGCTGGGCAATGCATTTCTTGTTAACATGTCCAAGACGAAAATGCCACAAGCATGCTTTGTCTAAACTATTAGATGAATTAATTTGAAAAACACTATTACCTAAATAGTCTACAATCATTACAATTTCATACATATCATCACAAGGTAAAGCTTCAAGATAAAAAACACAATTTTTATTTGAAAATCCCCACTAGTCCCGGGCTCGATCCCTCAGCATACATGAAGCAAACCCCACCTTTGTCGCATCAGGGCAAGAACTCGTGCGTTAGGTGTTCTCTATGTCCACTACCCAGCGTCAGCTAACTATGGGATCCCTGACCCCAAAGAACTCTGGCGCCCCGCACCCCTTGAACTCCTGGAACGAGGGGTTTTGGGACCGACCTGGCCCACAACAATCTCAACTCTGAATGACCTAAGCCTCTCCTCCAAAATCTCCATCATCCATTCCTTGACTATCCCAAAATTCATTGGGGTGGTGTCAAGGATGCCCCTCGTAACCTCGGTTGCAATAAGCTCGCACAACCTCTCATCTATGGGCTCGGTCTCGTTGCCCGACCCAGATCCAAATCCTGATCATGATCCCCCTGCTCCAAATCATGTCACCACCATACTGAACTGCAATATCATGAAACATAATGATCATGATGTCCAAAAAGTGGATCCTCCCTCACGGGTTCTACTTAGAACCTCCATATCTAAAATTGGTTTGGGTATAGGTCCTGTGCTTTCAGTAGCATGGGCCCAATACTACATTCTACACCTACCTGTACCTTCCCCAAGGCTCTACCTGACGACTCTAATTCGTCCCAAAACAAGCAGGCTACTGCATAGCTCAAATCCTAAGATTTGCTCCATCCATAACAAACCAGAACTCAATCATAACATGTTGCCTTTATGCATGCAAATTATACACAGCCCATGATCAAATAGACTTTCGAATAATAGATTCTACCCTAGGATCACAACCAGACAAAGAACATGAAATAAGGCCAAATCAATCATTCTAAGGCGATAAGCTCCTAGCCGTATACAATTTGATGAGCATACACATAGCAAAATCTATCTGACAATCATAATCCAAATATCAGTATCACAGGTCTAGCATATTAGGGAATCACTTACTTGAGCTCGGCCGATCACGCGCATTGCACTCTCCTCTTTTTCCATTTTAAAAAGTTTTTAACTTTTGATTTTTGAAAATAATTTTACCATTTCCTTAGTTTGAGTCCTGACACACCCAAAAGTGTGCCCGAATCCCTCAAACCAAGGCTCTGATACCAACTTGTAACGAATCAAATTTTCAAAAGAAAATTTTCATTTTTAAACAATAAAAACATTTCCAATAAACCATAAAATCTCAAGAACAATTGTTTTCAAATTCATAACATCAAAAATTTTATTTCAAATATCAAAGTGTCCCATAAAACGACTGAGAGAGTGCATGTCGCGCCATCAAGCCTTGCCCTTGCCCTTAGGCTCAAAAATACTTGAAACAAATTCTCAAATTGTAAGTTAATGCTTAGTGAGTTCCCCATATCATACCCCACACAGTCCACATAATCACACATACCATATTAGTTATAAAAGCTACATAAACCACATAATTCATGCATACAACATATAGGGATGTCGTGGGCTCCCCCAAGGTCTTACTCCATGATGTCATGGGATCCCCACATGGTCTTACACCTAAGTGCCATGGGCTCCCCCATGGTATTTAATAGGAATGCCACGGGCTCTACACATGGTCTTACATCTAAGTTCCATGGGCTCCCCCCTATGATCTTTAATAGGAAAGCCATAGGCTCTCCACATGGTATTACATCCGAGTGCCATGGGCTCTCCCATGGTATTCCATACAAGTATAACAACATATATATAAATATCATACATCCTAGCACATAACCAACTAACATGCCACATAACACTACATCAACTAGTGTACCATATATCGTGGAATGGGCCGATTTTAGTTCCTTTGACCCATTGGTATGGTGAGAAGACTCACCTCTCAAGAATGTTGAACTAATAAGATAAAATTAGATAAGTCCCAACGTGTAGATCCAACTCAACTACCTCAAGATGGTTGCCAATACAGAGTATATGTCGGATCTACTGCTTCTCTCTTTACTCCGCCTTCTTCATGCTTCAGAATCCTAGAATAGGTGTTACAAGAAATAAAACCTTTCTCATCATTAAAATAATATATAAAACCTTGTTTAAACAATGCATGAAAGGAAATAATGGTCCGTGTCATTTCTGATGAGTAACAACAATTTATTAAGTCTAATCCTAACCCATTACTTAATACTAAGCCATAAACTACAATCTTGGTGACACGTGAAAATTGCTTATTCCCCATGATCAAGTTCATCCGTCCGTGCTCCACATCCTCACTTCTTTTTAGCCCCTACAAATCAGAACAAATGTGAAATCTACATCTTCTATCAAGGACCCAAGAACGAGAACATGATGAGTTATTAGATAAGATATAGTATATACCTGTCGAAGTTGGCTTCACCTTTCCATCTTTAATCTTGCAAGTATTTTGGGAAACTTCGTTTCCAATTCCCTTTGTCATTGCAGTAGAAGCGATTGACCTCTTTAGGATCAGAGATAGGGGAGCACCAGGACTGGATTTTCCTTTGAGTCCACTGCTTGATGTCCCAACTTGAGACTTTCCTTTCCAGTTTTGCTTAGGAGGACTGTTCCTCTTTTTCACTTTCCCTTGACCTATGGCCAGAACTGGAGTAGTAGTAGGAGTGGAGGCAACAATTTTTCCCTTCATTTCTGCTTCAGTTGTTTGCAGGAGGTTCTGTAGTTGAGACAGAGTTGTCTCATTGTTGTTTGAATGATAGCTCAAAATGAACTGATCGTGACAACTGGGTAAAAAGTGCAAGACTATATCAATAGCCATTTCCTCATCAAAGTTCACATTGAGCTTATTAAAACGATCCGCATATCGTTGCATCCTCTGCACGTGGCTGCTAACATATTCTCCATCTTTCATTTTGCTTGTTATGATGGACTTTACCATTTTGTACTTTTACTGGAGAGCTCGTTTATGGTACTTTTCCATAGGGTCATTGTTCATCTCGTACGGCTAGTAATCCTCATAGTGTCTATGCAATTCAAGAGTCATTTTGGCCACCATGATGCAAGCAACTTTTGTTGCATCATTGTAGTGTTTCTTGTAGGCGACCATTTCTCCAGGAGCGACCTTCTCTTTGTTGATCTCATCTAATGGTCTATCAAGGACATATTCCTTGTCCTCAAAACGAAGGTCCATGTTTATGTTGCGCATCCAGTCATTATAGTCGGTGTCATCCAGTTGCACCTCAGAGTATATGTTTAACAAGGAAAAGTTGTTGTGGAGGAGGAGGAGGAACCAGACACATCAGTTGGAGGAGACATCTATAAAAGAAATATAATTTTTGGTTAGATAAGAATAATCCTCAATATAACACCCAAAATGAAATATTAAGGTTAGGATTCAACTAGATAATTCACAACTTAGAAAAATGATGTCGTAATCTAATCGTAAATTATATAAAGGTAGGTAAATGACAATTTAGCAATTTCACCATAAGAAAACAAAATTTGAATGAATTAGGTTTTAATGAAATTCCTAGATCTTTTGAGATTCATTGAACCTCTTCAATGTCATGTTTAATCTTGATTTTGCTCTTCCATTTGTGACTGGGATACCGAGGATCACAAACAAGATGTGAATAACCCCACAAATTAGCTTGGTACTTTCGATATCATTTATCATCTCATTTTAATGTATCAATTAACCACACGCGCTCCATTAATCAATGATAATTTTCAAGACACCCATTGCAACTCTTTATTAGTCCCTATTAATGTGCCTGTTAACCACACACGCTCCACTAACGACTTATAAAGTGCAATGTGAAATTTCATGGGTGAGCATACAAATTCACATTTTTCCTAAAGTAACTAATATCGAGAACTTTAATAAAAGGTTTAGTTACTTTTTAATTCATTATACTTATTAATGATAATTAATTTTCCTATCAAACTTGTTCAGCTAACGACCTCCACTATCATTTTATAAGGAGTTTCCTTATACCCCCTTATAGACTAGCTCCGTGAATGAGGCATACTAGCGGTTCGACTGACTTAATCTTATACATATAGTAATTATTAAACGTTTAATTTTACATATAGTATAAGATGTATTTTAAAACTTTTTAAAATACTAGGTTTAAATATTAAATTTCGAAAATTAAAGAATAAATTAACTTTAAATTCAAAATTAAACCAAATATTTAATAATGATCTATTAATTAAAAATTTAATTAATTATATTAAATCACATAAGGATTATCTACTTAAATTAATTAAATAACTTAATCCTAATCCTTACCCCCTAATTTTCGAAAATATGGGTAGGGATTGTCCAATTTTATAATTATCTTATTTAATCATAAAAACTAATAATTACCAAAAATAAGAAAACTCTATCCAAGCCAACCATTTTTTTCGAAAATTGCATGCTTGGGGAGGAAGGTAAGGATTTCAATCCTTACCTTATTTTTGAAATCTTTAGAGGCAAGGAACCCCTCTTCAAAATCGAAAAGTTGGAGGGCAAGGTAAGGGTTTCACCCCTTACCAAAATTTCGAAACTTAGGGCCTAAGAAACCCTAATTTCGAAACCCTAGTCCATGAGGGTTTAATTTCCATAAAACCTAAGTTGATCAATTCATCTATTATAACAATTCAATAGAAAACAAGCTAAGACTCTAATACCACTGATGGATTTTATGTAAAACAAATAAACTCTAAAGTGTGCATGCAACCCTAATAAAGATCTATGTTTTCTCTAATTGAATCTATAACTATGAACATCAAATAAGAACCCTAAGGATACATAGATATTTTTGAAATTTAGAAAGAAATAAGGAAAACATACATCCGCTATATTGCAATGTTTCAACATGGAGAATTCCAAGAAAGGTGACTTACCTATCCAGAGCAATATCAAACCGAGCAAGGCCCAGAGTCCGAGAACTGATGAAAAGATAACGGATATGCATCAAGTACCATATGCCTCTGCTGTCGGCTCAATCATGTACGTTATGACGTGTACTCGCCCTGATGTGGCTTTTGCTTTGAGCATGGTTAGTTGATATCAAGGGAACCTTGGTAGAGCTCACTGGACTGCAGTAAAGACCATTCTTAAATACCTGCGCCAGACTAAGGACACGGTGCTTACCCTCAGTGGGAGTGATGACTTGAGAGTGACAGGGTATTGTGACGCCAGTTTTCAGATCGACAAAGATAATTTACGCTCTCAGTCGGGCTGGGTGTTTACCCTAAATGGAGGAGCAGTAACATGGAAAAGCTCCAAGCAAGAGATTATAACCGATTTAACGTGCGAATCAGAGTACATAGCAGCGAGCGAAGCATCGAAGGAGACGATATGGTTGAAAAACTTCATTGGAGACCTTGGAGTTGTACCATTCATAAATGAGCATGCAAAGATTTTCTACGATAATGAAGGAGCGATCTCCTTGACCAATAAACCGAGAGATCATGGAAGATCCAGGCATGTCGACAGAAAATACCACTTCATAAGACATCAAGTAGAAGAAGGACTCCTCGTTGTAAAGAGGGTATCATCAGAGGATAACCCAACATATCCCCTTACGAAGGGACTGAGTATGGTAAAGCACTTGCAACATGCTAAGAGTATCGGGCTGAAGTACGATATTAGTTTTAGAGATTAAAAAAAAATATTTAGAAACTTGTAATAGCTAATATGCAATTGACATTTGATGATTGAATAAAAGGACTTTTGTTTATAAGTAAAAGTTACTATCTTGTGTCAATTGTTTATTATAGTTTCACTTTTGCATGTTTTGACTTCCAGAATAATAAGATTATCCAAACTATCCACAGTCGATCATACTTTGGGAGTAGGTTATGAGGCTAGACTGTCATGAATTGGCTTATAGATTGTCTAAGGTGTTAGATATAGCAAAAGTATGCTACAACATTCATGAGTGCTCTTGAAATAAGATTTAAGTATTGGATTAAACCCACGCTCACATGAATCACTTCATGGAATTTATCACGATTGATTGTGAGACGATAATATCATATAGTCTTCAAACTAATATATATGAGTTGTTGACTATGAGTTGGTTGTGGATTGATGGTATGAAAACGCATCAGTAACTTGATGTTATAAAACATATTGTTGTGTATGATTTAACGAGTAGTTAGTACAAGCATATAAGTCGTAGTTTATCAGTTCCTTTTATCCCAAGAGGATTAAAAGCGATATCTTGGTCCCCTTGATGATTTTGTTTTGGCTTATGTACCGGGCCCGGTCAGGACTTAGTTGATGTGTTCAATTAAGTTCCATGTCAAACAAATCAAAAATCAAGAAACAAACTGTTGGACAATGAGTATGACCTTATTTCATGTCTTTGTCCACACGATATCTTGTAGAACAGAGGATTATATGATCCCTTATCTAAAGGACGTGTCACTAACTGGGTCAGAGTTCGACAACGACTTTTGAGAGTACGATTGCTAATCGGATTTTTAAGTTGCATTGGTAGTTATAGTTATTAGACTTATCCAAGTGGGAGACTGTTGGATTAGGTGTCAAAGCCCATAACTATAATTGGTATGTACTTGACCAGATAGTAGCATGGTCCTTTTGGGTTGCCTTCACCGGAGCAATTTGATAGGATGAACTTTTGAGAAGAGGTTATTTGTGATTTATTAATATATTATAAGTATAATTTATTAATTGAGAAATCATATTATTTAATTAGTATTGATCAAAAATTAATTTGAAATTAATGTAGTGATCAAAAGAGACTGATTAAATTTACGAGGACTGATTATGTAAATCAGTAATACTTATAGTATGGGATAATGATCCATGGTTGATTAGGATGGACTAAACCTATATGATAGTCCATGAAGGTTTAAACCCAAAGGGCCTAAGAAATATAAAGGGTCATGGTGAATTAGGGTTTGCATGGATGAAACCCTAGTCTTTGCCACACTATAAAAGCAACCCCTTAACCCTAAAATCGGCCCCATGCATTCTTGTGAATAGTCATAACCGATTTTGTGCTATCTAGCCACTTATCATAAGCCTCCTCTCACATTTGATGTTTGTGACACATTAGAGGCATCACATTTGAGGTGTTAAAGCTTTTAAAGGCCAAGAGCTACAAGCTACAATAAGAGGTATTCATCTAACTTGGTTTTATGTTGTATATCTTCAATTGTATGCTAGTTAGGGTGCGCGCTTTGGAAAAATGAAATTGCATGTATAATTAGAGAAAACTTAGATCCAAAGCATCTAGGGTTGCATGTGCACCATAGGAGTGTTATAGTGCTCAAAACCCAACAGGTATACCATCTCGAGGATGATTGGACCCATAGTATGTTGGCATTCCAACCCGATGGTTGAGGGTCTAGGGCATTCCAACCCGATGGTTGATTGGACCCATAATATGCTGTTATTATATGTATGTTACTTGTGGTGCAAGTATTTTGGGGGAACTCACTAAGCTTCGAGCTTACAGTTTTTGGATTTGTTTCAGGTACCTCAGATGATCGCGGGAAGGTGAAGGCATGATCGTGCACCTCATCACATTTTTATGATCTTGATTTCTAGGATGCTATAATGTCTAAACTATTTTGAAAACACTTTGTAACAACTTAATGGTTTTGAATGGTTGAAAAAGTTTTAAATCAACTTGAACTTTTAGATGCTACAAGGATTTTCTGACTGCAATGACATTCCAGGAAGAGACCAGTGAGAAGGGTTTCAATATATAGCAGGGTTGATCTAGGGTTTTCAGATGGTGATGCAACTTCAAGAAGAGACTAGTAGGTGACTGTGGTTTAGATCTACATCGTCAGATATTCAGATCTACGTCACCGAAGGTGGTTTTGGGCAGTCTGGCAAAAAAAGAGTCTCTAGTGACTAGGATAAAATGATAAGCAGCAGTGGTCTGGCAGACGTCGGTGGTCCGTAGGAGGTTTTGGTATGATATCATTAGAGAGAGAGAGTATATATATATATATATATATATATATATATATATATATATATATATATATAGGGAGGAGAGAGAGAGAGAGTTAGATCCCGTTTGATAGTTTCTGTCTGGGAAAGTGCTGTCTGGAAATGTTTTCTGACTGGGAAAGAAACCATGCTGTTTGATTGTACACCTGATTGACTGTGCTGAATGATGAAAAAAAGTAATAATTTAATAAAAATAAATTAAAAAAAGTTATTTAAAAAAAATTAATAATCCAATAAAGAAAAAAAGAGACGGGGTTTGGTGTATAATTGTCTTTCCAGGCCATTCAGCCAGAAATATATGATTTTGAGGCTTTCTGGGAAAGACATATCTTACCGGGAAAGACCCCTTCGTTTGTGCAAATCAAACAGTCTTTCCGGTCCATTCAGCCGGAAAGATTTGTTTGGACCTGGAAAGATGCGTATCAAACGAGACCTTAGTGTTCCTAGAGGTATGTAGGTGGGTATGATGGGGTTGTATATTTTTTTGATTTGATTTTATATAAGAAATACAATAAAATTATAAAAGAAATAAAAAAATAAATTAATAAGGGTAAATCTGTTATTTGAAAAAAAATCAAAGTAAATTGGACCAAATTCATAACAAAACAAAAAGTTTGGACGTATGATACTAGTCCAATCATTTTTGAGCTAAAATGACAATTTTAAAATAACCAAGGACCATTTATGCAATTTTGTGAAATATTCAAGAATATGCACAATTTTCAATTGCATCGATATCCGAAAGCTTTTATCGAATTCGTTTCTGTTGTTTTATAGTGAATAGTTACTTGGTTTTGAACGGAGTGATTCATGATCGTGGCGTCCTGGGGCCGTACCACGCAACCGAACTGATTATACAACCACCGGTCCACGACCACATTTAGGTGAACTACTTTTCTCATCTCTGCCGTCAATCGACACAACTACTCCGGTTTTGTTTCTAGGACAGTCGTTCTGCCAATGGCTGGCGTTAAAGTTAAGCACGAAATCCTGGAGGAATTGAACGGTGACGACAGTGACAATACGAAAACGAAGGATGTTTCGGGAGCTCCGGTGATTGATATTGATAGTTCCGATGACGATTCCTGTTCATCTGGCGATGGAATTAAAAATGGCAAGAGGTCTAGGGTTTCGAGAGGTGTTGACGAAGTTCATAGTAACAAAAAGAATAAATCTGCGGATGGTGTGACCCTTCCCGCAGGTTTTCTAGATCGTTTGCCGCCTAAGGATGCGGCATTGCAAAATAAGAAGGGAAATATTGTTTCGTCGGAACGGAACTGTAAGCAGTTTTGGAAAGCTGGCGATTTCGAAGGAGGTTCCGGATCTTCCAGATCTTCCGGTGGTGGTTGGGATGCACCCGCAGGTTTGCTGCTTTTTATGTTTTCATCGCCCATTCAAGGGTTTTAGGTTTTTTTTAGGAATTATCACAGTTACTTGCAATTATCAGGATTCAACTTCATCCGAGTTATTAATTTTTAAACTTAATTAAGCTAACGAAACATTGATTAAGGCTATTGCGAATGTGTTTATGGAAAGAAAAGTAAAATTCGCTGAGAAAGGGAAGAACATTAAAGAAGTATAACTTTTATCTCAAAATTCTCCCAAACTTCTCAATCTCTAGGGCCGCTAATTGTTTACTGGTTTTGTACTTCACTCGTGAAAAGTTTAAGATTTTTGAGAGAAAATTCTTTACCTGACATATTTCATATCTACAGGTGGTATAGATCATTTAAGGGTTCATCCAAGATTTCTGCACTCCAATGCAACTAGTCATAAATGGGTTCTTGGAGGTAATGTTGTTTTATATGTCCTTGAGTTGGTTATTTTTCTATTGTTTGTTTGTTATATGCAGTTGAAATCACTTATTTGGTTCATATTCCTAGTTTTTATACTTATAGATTGGTCTGTCTATATCTACTCATGCAGCTTTTGCAGAACTTCTGGACAATTCACTAGATGAGGTAATTATGCTGTGCCACTTAAAGACCATACAATCATCCATCTCTGTTACACATATCTATATATCATTTTCATTCCTTTTTATAGGTCTGTAATGGTGCTACTTATGTCAAGATTGATATGCTAACAAACAAGAAAGATGATAACAGAATGTTGCTGATTGAAGGTATTTGTGTGGCTTCCTTTGTGTTGATTGCCTTTCTTGTTAACCATTTTCATCCACCATGTAATGTAGATAATGGTGGTGGGATGGACCCAGATAAAATGCGTCTATGCATGTCTCTTGGCTTTTCTTTGAAAAGCAAGATCAAAGATGCTATTGGACAATGTAAGTGACCTCACTTTACTCTCATCAAATATGTTCTTGGGTAGATTGGATGAATATATATTTTTTTTATTTGCCATTGTGATATTTTTAATAGATGGGAATGGTTTCAAAACAAGCACCATGAGGCTTGGAGCTGATGTTATTGTCTTCTCTCGATGCTCTGGGAAAAACGGAAATAGGTTTGTGGTCTATTTATGTTAGTGGAATACATATATATATATTTTTCTGTATTGATGTTTCAAAAACACTAAGAATAACATTTGATGATATTTCCTTGAAGGCCTACACAAAGCATTGGTCTATTGTCCTACACATTTCTTCGGAGCACAGGAAAGGAAGACATTGTAGTTCCCATGGTAATTAAATCAACACATGCTTGAAATGTTTGCCAACTAAAATTTATTATACCTTAAACTCTAGAGGGCCTCAAATATCTCTGGAAAATGTCATGTCAAGGTTGCAATGTGAAAATTATTGATATTGTTTGGGAGCATCAAGTTAAAGTTAATCACAATGCTAGTCTTTGTTACTATTTTATTTAAGAATTACATGTCAAATTCCAAAATTTATGTTCTCATTCACATATTTATTATTATTTATAATTTTTGGTTGTTGTTGACTATGTTAAAAAGCTTGATTATGAAAGACGTGATCGAGAATGGAAGAAGATGAAACGAGCATCAGCAAGTGATTGGGATAAAAACGTCGAGGCAATGGTACAATGGTCTCCTTTTTCAAGTGAAGCAGACCTCTTGAAACAAGTAAGATTTATTTTATGAGCAATAGTTTGTATCATTCAAAATTAATATGTATTAATTTAATTTAATTTTTTATTTATTTCTACCTTGTAGTTTGACAAGATGAAAGATCAAGGCACTCGCATAATCATTTACAATCTGTGGGAAGACGATCAAGGCCAATTAGAGCTCGATTTTGATGCCGATAAACATGTTTGTGTTACATCAGCCTTGAATCAATGTAACTAATTTATAGACAATACTTGATCAAAATCCACTGATTTCAATTCACATTAAACAACATGTCTTGCAGGATATTCAAATTCGAGGTGTTAATAGAGATGAGAAAAGTATAGAAATGGCAACACAGTATCCCAACTCTAGACACTTCCTTACATATCGCCACTCTCTCAGGGTAAATTCAACATTATTAAAATTAAATATTCCCTGTTACTGATTAATGATGGTTTAATAATTTAATTTTTTTTTTTAATTAGAGTTATGCATCGATTCTGTATCTAAGAGTTCCTCCTTGCTTCCGGATGATTCTGCGTGGGGTTGATGTGCAACATCATAATATTGTAAATGATATGATGATGACAAATGAAGTGACATATCGTCCACAGCCTGGTCTTGATGGGGTTCCCAAGGACTTAAATGTAATTTTCTTCACTTGATAAAATAATTATTTGTTTGTTTTTTTTTGTTGAAGTTGCCTACTTACCTTAAGTTTAATTACTGCCTCTTTCAATGAACAGATGGTTGCTACAGTTACTGTGGGATTTGTAAAGGATGCAAGGGCTCATATCGATGTACAAGGATTCAATGTTTATCATAAAAACAGACTCATCAAGGTTTTGACTTTGTTGACTTTTTACATTCTCGTGATGCATTAGATATCATATGACACTCCATCATTCTTCTTTCAACAGCCATTTTGGAGACTTTGGAATGCTGCAGGAAGTGATGGTCGTGGTGTCATAGGTTATATTTATCCCTTCAAAACTTTTAACATTTTTTTTTTTTGTGATTGATTCTAATTAATTTTTAGTTTTTTCTTATAGGTGTATTGGAGGCTAATTTTGTTGAACCAGCTCATGACAAACAAGGGTTTGAACGCACCAATGTTCTTTCAAGACTCGAAACACGCCTCGTTCATATGCAGAAGACATACTGGTATAAATATAATATTCATAATCATAACATTCTAATTATTTTATTAAATTAAAAAAATAAATAATAAACACACCCGCCTTCTGCTTCAGGAATGCATACTGTCACAAAATTGGGTATGCGCCACGTCAGCACAAGAATAAACCGGAAGACCTAGGTATAATATATTGTTTTCTTTTACATTGTGGAATAATTGCTCGATCTATTATTAATACATCATTCTTTTTTTTTTTTATGTGGTAGAACCTTCTCCTAATTACAGAGATGACCCTTCTTCTAAAAAGAAGAATAAGATACATGGTGTAGGTGTTGGCTCTTCTGAATCAACATCACCTATGTTTCAAAACATGCGTGATAATGATTTGAAAACAAACATGACTCCTAAACATGCAAATGCAAATGGAGATTATTATTCTCAGAGAGATTCATCAGGTCAAAAGACTCGTTTGGTTTCAGCTCTTGAGGTCAGGCATCCAGATTATTCTCCAATCCAAAAAGGAATGCAAGTTGTGACACGTGTTCCTGGTGGTGTTAATGGAAATGAAACTGCTCTTTCAAATAATGACACTCAGAGGTTGAATCAATTGGTTGAAGAAAACCGTGAGTTGAAGGAAAGATTGAAAAGACGTGAAGAAGAGGTATTAGGTAATCTGCTTCAGGATCTAGAATCTGAAAAGAATCGTTGCAAAACACTTGAAGCACAGGTAAGTAATTTCACTAAACTTCGTGTCTGTTTTCCATGTTCGTAAGTATATAACCTTAATTAGTATTTGTGTATATAATATGAACAGATTGAAGAGGAAAAACACAAATATGATGTTTTAAACAGGGAGCAAGAAAGTATCATTGCTATATTTACAGAGGAGAGAGAACGTAGAGACTCTGAGGAGCAAACACTGAGAAAGAAGTTGAAGGTTTGTTTATTTGTTTGTTTGCTAATAGTTAGTTATTCTACATTTGAAATGATTTAATTACTATTTATTTGTGTGTGAAGGAAGCGGAAGCTACAAATAAGAACTTGGTGGAAAAGGTGACACAGTTGCAGTTGGAGAAGATGAAGAGTCAGGGGCGCAAGTGGGGCCAGTAGGAGGAGCACACAATGTATGTAACGTCTGCTAGTGTCTGTTATTGCATACTTTGCAGATGTTTTAGAGTTTTTTATTTTATTTTATTTTAGAAGGTATGGATGGTTTCAGTTTGTATGAAAAATGGAAGGGTTGTTACTTGTTATGGTTGTATCTACTTGCTACCACGCTGTTTGCTTAAGTCACGTGTCATGATTTGTTGCTTATTTATGGGATAGTGATTGCTCATAATATGTTTCAAATTAAAGAAAGAGTTATTGTATTTAGTGGTTTAGCAGTTATGATGCTTTTCTTTCTTGTATTTATGAAAATCAATGTAAGGGGCTGTTTGGTAGCCTTTTAATTGACAAATTAAGAGGCAACCTCTTAACCTGAGATTAAGAGTGTTTGGTAATATCTGAATTTTTACCTCTTAATCATATATACTTATAAAGCTAGCATTTTTCCTTAAACCTCATGCATTTGAAATCCCTATAAAAATTTGCAAACACCTCGTGCATTTGAAACCTCTTATTTTAATAAATATCACTCAAAAGTCTCTTAATAATGATTAACAATTCAAAGGTTTTATAACTTATATAAAATATTTAATAAACATTTAATGGATACTCTACTATAAAAAGGTCAATCTTTTTGAGTAGACACACAAATACAAATCACATACAAAATTAGATTAGATTCATATTATCGATCATATGTTATGGAATGTGATATATATAATATTTAATTAACTATTGTATACATGTTTGTATGTTCATGTAGCTTCAAAATAATAATTAATTAAAAATCATGGATATGTCATATTATCCATATTATCCATGTAAGCATTTTTTAAAATGCAAATTGTCTATCTTATCACTTTATATTTTAGTATATGTTTAACATTTTAATTATAATAATAAGTGCTTTTTAAAAGTTTCTTTCACTTATTAATAATAACAAGTGGTTTTAAAATTGATAAGCAATAATTATAAATAATAAAATCAAATTATATGGATATGTCATATTATCCATACAATTATCTTTTGAAATGCAAATTGTCTATCTTATCACTTTATTATTTAGTGTATGTTTCACATTTTAATAATAATATTAAGTGTTTCTTAAAAGTTTTCTTTAACTTATTATTAATAATAAGTGGTTTAAAATTAATGAATGACAATTTTAAATGATAATAACATCAAATTATAAATTACATTTAGTTATAAATAAATTGTATTTTAAATGAACATCATTATTGAAATTAAAAAATGATCGCATAAGTAAAAATATAATTAATCAATAATAATAATTGTTAAATATAATACTAAATAGATAATTATATTTAATTCTATTAATGAGGAATGTGGGTTGATGTCAATGAATATTATTGTTCAAAATAATTGAGATTATATATATATATATATATATATATATATATATATATATATATATATATTAGTGTAAAAATATTATCTCAAAGTTAATGTCAACAACATAACCATTTTAAACATATATTTTTCAATATTTTAACAATATATTTTTAATCTTCGTCGCGCAACGCGCGAGAATTCGTCTAGTTTATCGTAAGCCTCTTATTTTTTCAGATATGAAACCAAGTCTGAATAAAAACTAGACACGCTTGCTCCTCCCGACTTTCCCTCTTCTCTTTCACAACACACTACACTCCATATCCATTGCATATTTGCATCTCCGGTTTGTAAACCGGCCAACCCAACCACCGCCAACCGACCACCGCCTCTGCCTCCGACTCCGCCAGCAACGTCACATCCGACAGCGACGTCATCGCCGCCGGCAAGGAAGCCCTCCATGTTTGCTTGAAATCGCCTCCGATCTGCAATCAGATGCTTTGCCCTAAGTTTTTTCTTTTGTTTTGCTCGAAAGGTGCAAGGTAATTTGATTAATGATCCATCCTGCTCAAGTTGAAATCATCTCCCAAACATTGTAGATATCATCCGATCTCTTTGTTGATTTTTTACTAGAACAAGAACAATGATGCATTTTTTTTTTCTTTTTTCCCCTATATTGCTTTTGCCTCTACGTTTTTTTCCTGGTTTCAATCAAAAGAAAATGATTTTTTTTTCATGTTATCTGTGTTTTTTTCTTCTTTCCCATGTTATCTATGTTTTTTTCTTTAATCGTTAGATGGGAGATTATTGGATATGAAGCCTAATTTGTGTTTTAAGCATATTTGTTGAATCATGTAGGTGTGAAACGTTTAAATTTTAGCTTATCTTTTTGCAACTACAGATTATGTTGTTGCTTA
Source organism: Lactuca sativa (assembly GCF_002870075.4). Classification (NCBI taxonomy): domain Eukaryota; kingdom Viridiplantae; phylum Streptophyta; class Magnoliopsida; order Asterales; family Asteraceae; genus Lactuca; species Lactuca sativa. The sequence goes on from NC_056623.2 coordinate 36,030,456, forward strand.
ATTAGAGAAGGTAAAGAAAAAGGCATTAAAAATTGGGACAATGAGTGGTGCACGTAGAAGATCAAAATCCTTATGTGACAACAAAGAACAAGCAATCCCTTAAAGTGGAAAGATTATTGATTCAAGCTTTCATGGAGATACTTCACTAAAACGATCAAATTCAGAAGCTAATGATGTATTCCAGTCTGATGATTTTTCTCATGACCCTATGCCACAACAACCAAATGAAAACATCCCATATAGGTTTGCAATTCCATTACATGCAACAACAGGTTCGTAACATCACAGATTCATAGATGTTTGTTTAGATGCTTTTATTTAATAAGTAATAACTTCAAAGTCTTTATATCCCACATGCTTTTATTCGGTCATTCTGAAATTTTGATGCTGAAATCAGATTTGTGTTTGATGTTCTTGCTGTTATCATGAACTATGCATTACTTTTGCTGAATTGTGCATTTGTTTTGTTGAAATTGTTGTTAAAAATGTGCCTTTGATTTTATGGCAATTGAGGAGAACAATGGTCAAGCATAAGGGGGAGAGAATGATGGCCGAAACATACACGATATGGAATCGAGTTTTGAAGGCAACAAATACATGGATAATTTGGGTGACCGATTGCGAATCAATTGGGGTCAAATTAAATTTGTAGGATTTTATTTGGATTTTAATATGATTTTATGGATTTAAAAATATTTATGTTTGATTTGGATTTGTGTTTAATTTTGATTTATGTTAAATTTGGATTTTACATGGTGTTTATATATATTTTTTATATTTATTTAAGAAATTTATTAGGTTATTTTCTAAACAAACACTTGGATTCAATAAAAAACAAAACATAAGGGTAAAATGGTCATTTTAATAATTCAACACAACAATTCAGAGGTCTCAACCAAACAACATGTTAAACATTCAGCTCTTAAAATTTCAGACCCTCTTAGAAATTCAGATCTCTTAAAAATTCAGATCTTAAAAATTCAGATCCTGCCAAACAGCCCATAACTCATCAAATTCAAATATGCTCTAATGAACAAATTTTGTTTAAGATATTTGGAGTATTTTTGTGTATGAAAATGCCTTTGAAGGGAGGTAATGTGGGCGGTTGTAGAACTAACCTCTTACATAAAATTCATGAACTAAAGAAAATCAAAACACCTAGTATGCCATTGTTTACAAAACAAATAAATAAATCTATGCTTGTTAAAGTCAATAACAGGGAGCTCATAGGTTGGTTTGCTTGGTTTGAATTTTCAATAACCAAACAACTCAATGTAAAAAGCAAACAGAAAGAGGTGGAGATGATTTCAAACCCATAATTTCCAGCAAATCTAATAAAAAATAGGATACCAAACTTGATTTTCCGACAAAAAAACCTTTCCCCCAACCAGTAATCTCAACACGAAGATCTCTTTGTCGCCGCCTCTGTTCTCATCCTGTTAAAATAAATAGAAATTACTCCAAACCATAGGACCATTTGTGTAATTTACTCTAAATATAAAAAAAAAAAAAACAATTTAATTCCTTAGAATTTGTTTTTGGGTTTAATTATCGATTTTCTCGGTCCGAATCCGACCCAGGTGGGATATAAATACCTGCAGATTGGGCGGAATCGAGAGTGGGCGTAGGGAAGTAGACTTGGATAGATAGATCTCTCTGTTTTTCTTATCTTCTTTACCATCAAAACCAAATAACACAGAGGAGAAATGGCGGGGATAGGGTTATCATGGCCATCAAAGTTGACCGATAGACCTAAACTCACTTCCACCGTCTCTCGGTCTTCCTCATCTCGTTGCTGTTTATCTTCCGTTAAAATGACCGTCTCCGTCGACGAGAAGAAGAAGACTTTTACCCTCAAGAAATCTGAAGAAGCCTTCAACGCTGCCAAGGTATGTGGATGTGGATTCCTATTTAATTAAATCTCCTTCTGCTTCAATTTTGTGTCATCGATTCCTTTCGCTTCTGCTGTTCAGTTGATGTTATTGACTACTTGTTTCATTAACTGTTCAATATGAATGAATAACATTCTGTTTATTTGCTATTTAGGAAAAAAAACGAATTGCAGATTGCTTCTTATGTATCACATCTGCGATTGTTTGTTTCTATTCTATATAATTTCAGTATAATTAGACATATTATAGTTTTAAGAGCCATGTCATTCTTGCAAATCGGTCAAAACACACCTCAAATTGCTTTTTATAGCATTACGTTCATAACTCTATGTTTCTATTCTATATGATTTCAGTACAGTCAGATATATTGTGTTTTTGAAGAGCAATGTGGGCTTGTGGCAATATTTACTACCAACTTAGGTTAAACTACTTGTAGATGTTTTTTGTAAGTAATACATTCATCATTGTAAACAATTCTAATTGAGGAATTTAGCCTACTAACTTTTGGTAACAAGAGTTAATCTTAGCTATATCATGGACTTTGTACTGCAAACATTGCAATTTATTACATAGCATGTCCTAGATAAGAATTTGTAGACATATGTCACAGACCATCAATTCAAAGAAGATGACAATCTCACTTTCTTTTCCCATCAACTCATAGAAGTTATATATTGAATTTAGTTCCAACTGTTAATTATAACATTCCTAGTTTTGTCAATCTCATTCAATGAAAACATTCACTTACAGTGATTATTTGTTTTGTGATTCCTATTCTGTTGTCAGGAGTTGATGCCAGGAGGTGTTAATTCCCCTGTTCGTGCTTTCAAATCAGTTGGTGGGCAGCCTATTGTAATTGATTCTGTTAAGGGTTCTCACATGTGGGACATCGATGGCAATGAGTATATCGATTATGTTGGTTCCTGGGGACCCGCAATCATTGGCCATGCAGATGACGAGGTTACTTCTATCCTCTATCCTCTATCAAAATCTTTATATTCAGGGTTGAACGCAAGAAATACAAAACAATTTTCATTCCTATAATTTGATAGATTTTCCAAAGTATATTGTCCTAACAAGAAAACTTAACAGGTACTTGCAGCCTTAGGAGAAACAATGAAAAAAGGAACAAGTTTCGGTGCTCCATGTCTCCTAGAAAACGTATTAGCCGAAATGGTGATCTCAGCTGTTCCCAGTATCGAAATGGTCAGATTTGTGAATTCCGGGACAGAAGCGTGCATGGGTGTACTCCGGTTAGCCCGTGCCTACACCGGAAAGACAAAAATAATAAAATTCGAAGGATGTTACCACGGCCACGCCGACCCCTTCCTTGTCAAAGCCGGAAGCGGAGTCGCCACCCTCGGACTCCCTGATTCCCCCGGAGTCCCCAAATCCGCCACCTCCGACACCCTAACATCCCCTTACAATGACATCGCCACCGTCCAAAACCTCTTCAACGCTCACAAAGGCGAGATTGCGGCCGTAATCCTCGAACCCGTAGTTGGAAACTCCGGATTCATCACTCCGACTCCGGAGTTTCTCAATTCCCTCCGCGAAATCACGAAACAGAACGATGCGCTTCTTATATTCGATGAAGTGATGACGGGGTTCCGGTTAGCGTATGGTGGGGCGCAGGAGTATTTCGGTGTGACTCCCGATTTGACGACTTTAGGGAAGATTATTGGTGGCGGGCTTCCGGTGGGGGCGTATGGCGGGAGGCGGGAGATCATGGAGATGGTGGCTCCGGCGGGACCCATGTATCAGGCGGGGACACTTAGTGGGAACCCTTTGGCGATGACAGCTGGCATTCATACGCTTAAAAGGCTTCAAGGAGCGGGGACTTATGAGTATTTGGATAAAATTACGAGTGAACTTATTGGTGGGATTTTGGATGAGGGTAAAAAGGCGGGGCATGCGATGTGTGGAGGGTATATTAGGGGAATGTTTGGATTCTTTTTTACGGATGGACCGGTTTATAATTTTGAGGATGCTAAAAAGAGTGACACGGATAAATTTGGGAGGTTTTATAGAGGGATGTTGGAAGAAGGTGTTTATTTTGCTCCTTCTCAGTTTGAGGCTGGGTTTACTGGGTTGACTCATACACCTGAGGATATTCAACGGACGATTGATGCTGCTGCCAAGGTTTTCAAACAGCTTTAGATTTTGTCAAGTGGTATGGTTTTATCGTGAGTGAGTTTCGTTTATTTTTTTGGTAGGTATTGCATTTGGATTTAGTTATGGTTTTTAGTTTTTTACCATGTTGTAATATGTTTAGATATGAGTGTGTAATAAAATTCTTCGTTTGGAGTTCTTTTTGCTAATGGTTTTTGTGTAACTTGTTATCGTTCTTCCTTTTTATCTCCTTCACCGGTTGACCCTGACATCCCTGATCAAAGATCGGTCTTAAGCAAAAAAAGATCGGTCTTAAGCAAAAAAGGTTTAGGTTAAATGCAGGAAATAGTAATATACTGTCATTTCCTAAATAATATTACTCCTACTACCTTATAAGCTTAGAATATAGAAGCACATCAAAATAGTATAAACTTATAAACGGAAAACAATAATAAAAACTTCAAACTTATAAATTTGGAGATATGATTTTTTTTTTTCATGTTTGTTAATATATAAACTAATTTTGTTAGATTGGTTATACTATGAACGAAACTATATCCGGAGGTTCTCAAGATCGTTTTATGTTTTGCAAGACCGTAATCGTAAAATCGGATCGGAATCGGAAGATCCTACGAAATGAATTTATATTCAAATTTGCTTGTAAGGTCTTGAACGTGCAGTATACATTATAACTTAATGTCAATTAAGATGTCGATATGGAGTCAACTTTAACTTTTAAACATGAACTATAATTTTTATCGCTGCAAATCGTAAAAATAAGAAGAAAACATATTAACTACAGAAAGAAACAAGATCATTATGATCTACAATTATAGGCTTAACATCAAAAATGAAATATCATGAGTGTAACTTGTCTAATTCTAAATGAAATGATGATGACTTATGATGATTTTGCAACTTGCAATGCTTGATTTCAAATTGAATAAAATATTTTTTAGACTCTACTATATAATGAAATTATAGATGTGAGATTGGATTGTATTAAGATTTTAAGATCCTAATTGGGATCTTAAGATCTCTATAGATCTTAATTCATAGAATCGTTTTTATTTTGTAATATCTTAAAAATTATAAGATCTTAAATCAAAGTCAAAGGGATCTTAACGACTATACTATACAAGCTTAAAAATTCAGAATAAAAAATAGTTCGGATAAATTTTGTCATGTAGACCGGTTCGAAGCCCGGTTAAGGGCCGAACCGTAGATAAAATTGGTGATAAACAAGGTTTCATCATGAAGAGGAACAGAGAAGACATGGAGATTGTCTGGCAAACTCCGGCCAACCCTCCGGAGCGCCATGATTATATCTTCCGTAACGGTAATCTATTCATGAAAAATATATATCTCCTTTTGAAAACGCATACCTTCATAATAATTCTTGAACCCATATACATTTTTCAGGCATTCGTTATGTTAAGCCCTACTACTTCGAATTCATTTCTCATGTATGTACGCGCTTCATATCTCTACACCTTTTGATATTAATAACAGTGCGATTGTGTAATTTATACATCTAAAACCCTAATTAAACCTCTTTACTGCTGGAATTTGGTTCATGTGAACAACAGGCTAAGGTTCGGTGGGCCGGGAAGACCATCGTTGATCTGTTTGCCGACGAGTTCAAAGGTCGGAACCGTGATTACTATGTAAGGACATATAGATATGCCGTTAAACTGCTTATTTTCTTTCTTCAAGTTCCGAAATTGGTTGAAATACTTTGTGTATGGGATACAAGTTAAGTGGATGAACTCTGAACAATCTGAATAATGATGATAGTTTTATCTTATAAAATTGTAGGATTCTGCTGTAAAGTCTGGCCGCATACAGGTAGATGGAAAGACAGTGTCTGTTTATTACAGAGTTCAATCATCACAAAAGATTAGTCACTTCCTGCATAGGTGTGTATGTGTTCTACTCAATGTTCTGTTCATGAACCAATTTTTTTTGAACAAAACATGATGCGATTTTATTTTACCTTCTTGTTTGGCCATACCACTATGAAATCAAGCTTTTAATTTTGTATGGAAGGATGTAGGCATGAACCCCCAGTGATGGCGTTGGATGTTGAGATTCTGCACAAAGGAGAAGATGTACTTACTGTTTGTAAGCCTGCATCTGTTCCCGTAAGTGTAAATTCTTATTTTATGCTTCCCAAAAGCGTTCTGTACTTTTGTTTATTCTCATAATTATATTTGTTTATTTTCCTAACAGTTCTTGTTTAGTTTAGAGCTTTCATTAAGAGAACTAGCCTTCAGGCAGATTTGTTACAACTAGCACACTGGTCACATAGTTAAAGATTATAGACTAGAATCACATTTCTTCTAGTTACATTAGTTACATCAGACATTTCCATCACCTTCTGAGTTCTGACAACTTAAGATAAATCATCATATCCTAGTATTGTGGAGTCATACTTGCCTTAATCATATAAAAAAGCTATATAAAGATAAACAAAACTATATTATACATTGTTACCTCTATTTAATAACTACAGTGAATAAAATTATTTAACAAACATGTAAAAACAAAAAACATCCACCTAGACGTTTTTGTGTTGATCCTTTTCCCTTATTGAAGGAAGTGATGCCCTAGACAAGAGTATCTATGGCATGTTTTACCTGCTTCTTCTTCATACAACTTATAAGTTATAACTAGATAATAAATTTTTTATTGCTTAATCTATTTGACTAGATATACCAAATTGCCTGAATACATTTTACAGGAATTTATATCATAAAAAAGTAATTGTCAAAGTTTTCAAAATGATGCAAATACCATAGATAAAAACATTATCGTAACATACTATTTACTTGTTTTCCATTTATTAAAATATTAATATGAACTAAAGTTATTCTTAAAAATTATGATGTAGACTTAAAAATTGGAAAATCATATGAGTGTAGATTATATAAACATATGAGAAAGATATAGATACATTAGTTAATTTTTTTTATAAGTTTAACCATTGGAGTGAGTTTATAACAAAAGTTCTTTGATTAATAAAGGTTAGTGGAAATCTGATGTCACAAAAGTAAAAAACTTTGGAGAGGTTAACCATTGGAGATGCCCTAGTTATGATGCATTTGAAAAAAAAAAAAACTAAATTGGATATTATTTGACTTAGCAGTTCATATGCTAATTTAACTTGGATTTTTAGACCAGTCATTTCTTTGGAACTCACATTTATTTCTTAAATGGTTATATTTAACTTTTGTTGACTTTTAATGATATTGATTAGTTAATGCATTAGGTATTATGTTTTATTTTTAATTTAAATATTTTTATTTTTGGGAAAGAGACCCACATCTTGGCAAACTATTTAAACCTATCATGCCTAAAATTCACTTTGGTCCATTCAAATTTGCTTCTTTTTTCAGGTACATCCATGTGGTCAATATCGTAAGAACACAGTTGTTGGCATTCTTCAGGCAGAACACGACTTGGCCCCTCTCTTCCGTATCCAACTTTTCATTCCACAAATTACCATTTTGCCCTTTTCCATCTCTCCCTTTGGTGGTTTCTTTTCACATTCAAAACATCTTTTTTTTTTCTTAACTAAACAAAAGCCATTCATCGTCTCGATCGTTTGGTCTCCGGACTTCTTATTCTTGCCAGAAGTGCTTCTCAGGCTGAAATTTTCAGACAACAGGTAACAAAATTTTTTTCCCTTTCGTCACATTACAAATAAAGTTAAAAAATATTTAATTTTCAATTTGACTTCAGATTGAAGCTGGTATGGTACAAAAACAGTATGTTGCAAAAGTTGTTGGGGAATTTCCTGAGGAGGAGGTATAATAGCTTAAGTTGAGATTTAATTATTTCCTTCATTTTTAAAATTTTTGTTCATAAATCTGATACAGCAAGTCGTTAATTTGAGGGTAAATTTCAATGCTCGAGAAGGAAGGAGTACAGTAGAGGTAGAACCATGCCCTGCTTGATGTTACATGATTTGTTACCTTTTATATTTCAGATATATTATCTGTTGTATTAAATATTAATCAGGTAATTTTTCCCTGTATAGCCAGAGTCCACAGATGAAAAAGTCAACGGGAAGTCCGCATGTACAAAATTTACTAGAATCTCTACAAACGGGAAATATAGCATCGTATCATGTCATCCAGTCACTGGAAGAACTCATCAAGTAAGAAATACATATACCACCAACATTATATGACCGAGATAAAAATTACAATTCTATGAGATGGGACAAGATCTTGCTCTTGATCTCCTGTCTATGCAAAAGACGTAAATACCCTCCTCATACTGATACCTCTTTGTCTTTTATAGATTCGTGTGCACCTACAATCCACGGGTCACCCGATAGCCAATGACCCACTCTACCTCTCCGATCACATTGATAGCAACTCGAGAAGAGCATTTACTGCGCATAAAACCGCAGTGAAGTCGACTCATTCGTTAGAATCCAAGTCAAATGATAATCACATCAGTGAATCTGAACATTCCGTTGAAGATTTTGACATAGATCCAATGTGCACAAATTGCCCAAACTTGGCTCCTATAGGGTAATCAACATTATTATACAATTTTAACGTTATTTTGATAGTATATTTTGTTACATTTGAATGCGGGATATGACACTGTTATTATGAATGCAGATACGATGGGAGTGAAGAAGGTTTGTGGCTTCATTGTGTTCGATACAGTGGACCCGATTGGGTATATGAATGTCCATATCCAGAATGGGCATCTTTAAGCTTATAAATCTTTCTAAATTTGGCTCTAAATTTTCATTTAAAAATCAGTGTTATTTAATTAGTCTATTTGTATTTGAAACATTAAACGGGTTGAGAGAGAGCTTGACCTTAATCATATCCCTTTAATTACTGTGACATGTTGTGTCAACTATTTATTTTAATGTCTAATTAGTTGGTTAGGGTTTAGACTTGTAAATGTGTTGTGTAATGTTGGGTTGAACATTTAGCAGGTTGAAAGAGTAGAAATGGGGAGACGAAAAAAAAAAAGCGAAATTGAAAAGAGTAGGAGTTAGGAGGCAAAATGATGAAATTATAGGAAGTTTAGAGGGAAAAATATAAAGAGTAAGAGTTAGGGAGATAGATAGTGTGACATCATAAAGAAGAGGGTGTAATAAAGAGGGTGTAATAGGACTGACCAATATGGGAGTGATATTATTATTATTATTATTATTATTATTATTAGACAAATTTGCAAGAATGGTCCCTGTGGTATGTCAAAACTAGCTGGTTCAAAATGGGTTTGGCTCGCAAGGATGGTCAAATAGTTTTGTTTTGTTGCGAGTTTAGTTCAAAATTTTCATTTTTGTTGTGGATTTGGTCCAAGTCAATTTAAACTTTTTTATAATGACCATTTTGCCCTTATTTTTGTTTTGTTTTTTTTTTTAATTTATATAAATACATTTTACAATTTACATAATTAAACCAAAATAATACTACCACTATCCCTACCCCACCCCTCCACCCTCTCTAGCAAACAACTATTGATATGTTATCAACACCACCGTCTGTCATGGGCACTACCGCTACTACCACTGTTGGTCACCAACAATAGGCATTGCCACTGTGACTGCCGGTCACCACCAACACCATCCGATGAAACATATTTTTTCCACCACCATCATATAAATCTGCATCTACAATTTCAAAATGAAACTCAAGAACTACCACCACCGTAGATGAATTCAAACATATTTTTTTTCCTGATCTGCAACTTTAAAATCAAGAATAACTAGATTTTTAAACCCATAAGAACAATCAGATTTGTAACAAGAACAATTAATTGGAGTGTGGAATACATGAGATGATTACAAGCAGAGCTGCACCTGATCTTGTTTCAGTAGAATTGCACCTCCAAAAAAAACCCTTCTCGTTTCCATTTTGGCTTTAACGTCGCCTGAAACGTCACTGGAGCCAAAGACACCACATACACAGAATCATCGCTTGTATGGAGGTGACGGTGGCAGTTACACCTCAGGCTTCGCAAAAATTTGGGTATAAGAGCCCTATTACAACCGCTACCCTAAAACCTAATCTAGCCGCCATTGTATCAGTCGGAGGAAAATAAGCACGAACCAACGAAACCCTAATCTTGCCGCCACGATAAAACAACATTGAACCAGATCTGAAAATCCCCACAACCATCAGCGTTTAGGAAGAAGGATAGCAGCGATGACGATAATCCGCCAGAAGCCTTGGTTGACGGAACCCTCTTCACCGAAAGCACCTTCGCCGGAAGCATCTTCACCGGAAACATCTTCACGAGAAGCCTCATTCGCCTTCTTTACCGAAACCCTCTTCTCATAATGAATAAGATGTGTTTTTTGTATATATATATATATATATATATATATATATATATATATATATATATATATATATATATATATATATATATATATATATATATAGAGAGAGAGAGAGAGAGAGAGAGAGAGAGATAGAGAGATTTTCTTTTTTTTTTCTCTTTTTTATTTCTATAATAAAAAATTAAAAAAAGGGAAAATACCAAAGACAAATCCATCATTATAAAAAATTTTATAATTTTTGGACTAAACTCGCAACAAAATGAAATTATTGGAACATCCTTGCGAGCCAAACCCATTTCGGACCAAAGTTGCTAGTTTTGACATACTATAGGGACCATTCTTGCAATTTTGTCTTATTATTATTATTATTATTATTATTATTATTATTATTATTATTATTATAACTTAGTTTTACATTTCAAAATTTGACCAGCTAAAAAGAAATCGAAACAACTTTTCTTTAAAGTAAATTAGGAAAAGACCGTGCGTTGCACGGGTGAAAGTTTAGTGACAAAAATATAAAAAAATAAAAATAAAGTGTCAAATTTATAAAGAGGAAAAGTTTGTTGAAAATTTAGTGGTAAAATTAGTAAAAATAAAGTACCAAAACTATAAAGTGGACAAATTTGTTTAAATTTTAGTGGCAAAAATATAAAAAAGTAAAAATAAAGTGGTAAAATTATAAAAGAATAAAAAAAAATGGTTTTAAAGAAGTAAAAGTGAAAGTTTAGTGGCAAAAATATGAAAAAATAAAAATAAAATGCCAAAATTATAAAAAGTAAAAATTTGTTGAACAAAATTAAAAAAAATATAAATATAGTGTTAAAATTATAAACATTAAAAGTTTCTGTTGAAACTTGCCATGCGTTTTAATATATATATATATATATATATATATATATATATATATATATATATATATATATATATATATATATATATATATATATATATATATATATATATATATATATATATATATGGGAAAAGTGAATATACCCTTAAGGGTATATAAGTTTAGGTACCCGAACACACCATAATACGTCGTTTTGTTTGATAAATTCATTATAATGTTCATAAACTTCAATCTTAAGTTGATTTACTTTCAAGATATTCGAAATTTCCGTATAATCTTTCTCTTACATCACATCTTTTTGCCGAACACTTATTAGGCTATATATATTGTAGATGAAAATGAAAATTATGTAAGAGAAAGATAAATGTGTAATTTATAAAAATCTTGGAAGTAAATCAAGTTAGAAGTTAAATTATAAGAACATTAGACAATTAGAATGTATTATATGATACAAAACAACGTATTATGGTGAGTTTGAGTACCTAAGCTTATATACCCTTAAGGGTATATTCACTTTTCCATATATATATATATATATATATATATATATATATATATATATATATATATATATATATATATATTAAACATGAATTCGCACTTCCACCTAAAAATATCCACCAATATATTCAAGGGGTGTACCACAAAATCATATTAAGAGATTATTTTAAGCTACATCGCTTTTCACAAAAAGAAATTACACTAAAAAAAGTTCAGCCTAAATTAAAAGCTTAATTTTATAAAAGAAAAGTCAAGCAATTACTTGAAATAGTAATTTTAGTTTCTAGAAAGATTTTCTTAGTGTTCCCCAATTCCTCCTTTTTATTCCAATTTTGTGATTATTTCTTCAATAAATTAATAGTACCCAAAACTTTATTTTATTTTAGGGTTATTATTTGCATTTTCCAATTTTCTAAAATGTATTTTTATTTTTATAATTTTAAGAAAACCCTCATATTTTTCATGTTTTTTCATTTTAGCCTTTTTAGCGAATGTACTAGTAATCTACCGGTAATATGCAACCTTTTCCCTCCCGAAATTTCCTTAGATATGAAAATCTTTTTGTTTTAACCAAAGTTTCATTTTGGCTAAAGATTTTCTCATCCTTATTGTTGCTTATGAAGTTATGATATTCTTGATGGAGGAAGTTGGAGGTTATTGCCTCTTTCTTATGGAGTCTGCTATCCCTTGACCTTATTGCCTCTTTCAATCACTAAATCAGAGTATATTGCTATAACAAAAGCTAGAGTTGAAAAATTTCCTATCAGAGTTAGACATGAAACAAACAATGTGTCTTGTATTATTATAACCACAGTGTAGTTCACTTGGCGAAGAATCTAATCTAATGTTTCACATTAGAACAAAACACCTTTAAATCAGGTACCATATTTTCAAGGATTTGATAAGAACATTAGAACAAAACACCTTTAAATGAGGTACCTTATTATCATGGATTTGATAGGTGACAATACTTTGAACTTGAAGAAGATCCTTGGTTGAAAGATCCAACATGCATGTTCACCAAGGTAGTAACAATAGAGAAGTTGAAATTATGTATGGCTTCAACATGCCTTCCAGATACTTGAAGAAAAGGCAAGGGCTAGAGAGAGATGCCGTTACCGAGTTTGAGTTCAGATGTCAACATATTGGTTACATCATATTGGTTGATGAACCTCCAAGTGAGAGAATTTTGAGTTGTAGAGCTTGATATCCGTTTTGACCTTATTGTTGCATCATAATAAAATTTTATTGGAGCAGTTAATATAGCAAAATCCAAGGCTTAGGGCAAAATTTTTGGTGCAAAGCTTTGGATGTTGATGATTATTGCTTCTAGGAGAAGCTTCGAGGGAGAAACAACATGATGCGGAGCATCCAACATGTGACTGACGTCATATGCTAAATTTGTCAACATTATTTTTTGGGCTTGGACTTATAGATTTTAAGTCAACTTGCATCTATAAATAGATTCCTTATAAATGATTTTAACTCTAAGCAAAAAACAATGTAATTGGCGGCTATCAATAAAATTTCTCTATGGTTTATCTGTTGACGTAGCACAAATCGAGTGAACCATGACATATCCCTGTGTTCTTTATTTTCTCCGCATCTTTATTTTATTGTTTTTTTGTCAATGTGTTTATTGAAGTTCTGAATCCCAACATGAAAGTTATGTTTCTGCTAACTTAGATGCAACTAAATCACAAATGATTTCGCTTCTACGAATCTAGAGACTGAAGGTTCCATGTCTACTAACTTTGATGAAATCAAATCACAAATAGTTTTGAGTCCGCAAATTTGAAGATTGAAGGTTCATTTTCATATTAGTAGATATATAAAATTTAATGTCAATCTTTGTCAAAATTATAATATCTACCGGTTAATTTTGACATGGATACCACATGAAAATCAATATAAAATTTATATTCTCTATGGGTACATCACCCATCCATTTCTCTTAATTGAATAATCAAACTTTTAGTTTAAGTTATTGTATGGTAGTCTATCATAACACTGCAATTAGTTTTTAATATCATGATCATCATCGATTTCTTCTATTATCTTCATTATCTTCGTTTCATGTACTTCCCAATTAAAGTCTATTCTTATGCAAGACCTACCAAAGAATTCTTTTTCAATCAAGTAGTTGTAAGTTTTAAATAAATTGTCAATAAATTAACATATATTTACATTTTGTTTAAAGAATATTCATAAAGTATAATAATCTTCTTTTAATGCTTTAAACTCCACGAGTTAACCTCGATTGCTATTAATTATCATGGAAATACGCCTTTTTTTTGTTTCTTTCTTATCATGTATTTCTTGAAACCAGGACCGGTCTGTTGTTTTTTACTACCCAGGGCGGGATTATAATTTTGTGCCTTTATATATAAAAAATTATCAAAATATAGTAAATCTTATATTCAAACAAATTATACAAGAAATCAGATATATATAAGAAATTAATCCCCTTTTAAGCAACTGTAACCGGCACCGTCAATAATCCCCTTTTAACAAATCAGATATATAAGAAATTAATCAAACTTTTTAAACAAACCTAAATAAACACGAATATCGAATAAACTCACCCAAATTTGATTTATCAAACAACAAAACCCAAATCTGAATTATGAAGACAGCAAAATCAAAAATATAGCACTTGCTTCGCATCACATAAACATACCACAAAAAATTAGAAAGGATGGTTATACAGAAAATATTGAAAACAAACATAAACGAATTTAAACTCACTAGAATCTTAAAATCTAATTTCTGAAACAACATACACAAATTTGATTGCTGAAACGGTAGAGAAATCAGATTTGATTGCTGAACTCAAACATGGAGAAATTTATAGAGAAATAACCCAAATCTAATTTCAAAAACAATAAAGAATTCAGATACAAAAAATACAAATCCAAATTTCAATAAATGAGATGTCCGATACATAATAACTTAATCAGATTAAAAAATAAATTCAAATAAGTCTTTACTCTTTGAGACTTGCACTCTTTTCCTGTAATCAAATAGAGATGAATTCAGATATATAAGAGAGTAATCATATTTATGAACAAACCTAAATAAACATAGATTTTGAATGAACAATGAACTCACCACACCTACATCTGATTTCTGATTCTTTGAAACAACCAACAAGAAATGAATCACACCCAAATCAATAAACAACTAAATCAGAACTTCATAATCGGCTATGATGTATCTGATTAGACAAAATCAGACCTTAAAATCGGACCTAATTAGAGAAATTGCTGCTAATATCGGGACTAAGTGTTGACTGATACTAAGAAATTGAGATTTGAAAGATAGAGAAAGCAGATCGATTGGAGAAATCAAAGCTACATAAAATCGATTTATGACTCGTCAACTGGAAGTGAAAAATAGAGAAAACAATTCTTACTTTTGATTTATGGGAGACGTATTTCAGGTAGGCATTGATTTTTCCCATAGAACGAGACCAACGACAACGAGTTTCTAAGCACCAGGCGACGTTTTGTTTCTCTATGCGTATGATGGATGATTATTCGGCGCATGTACTTTCTTTTCTCCTCCATAAACTTATAAGAGATAACAAGATATCGGTTAATTTTGGGCCATTAATATATGATAGCTAGACTATATTTTGATGCCCTTAAAAATATGTTGCCCTGGGCCTAAGCCCAAGTCGCCCATGTATTTGGGCTGACCCTGCTTGAACCTTTGGGGAATAAATTTATATTTCGTTTCGTCATGACTTTTAATCCAATTGCCACGAGCTATCTACCATTTCACATAACTTTTTATCACATTTCTCGCTACATCTACAAATTCATTCAACTACTAACACAAATTGAATGACCCCTTGGTGATATGTTCCTCCTTTTAATACAGGGAACTTAAAAAGGTAATATATTTTTTTATTTGTATATATTTGGTTATTGAATTTTTTTGTCCGCATTTGATCATTTAACTTGTTTTTCTGTCAACATTCAGTCCTTATAACCGGCTACTTCAGGTTAAGCCAAAAAAATAACTTAATAGAGTAATATATTTTTTATTTTGTACACATTTAGTCCTTATGACCGCTTTATTTAGATTTTGCTCATGACATCCTACGTAAGACAATAACTAATGATGTGTTCTCATATATGGCTCTTCCATCACTTATACCAGTAACCTAATTCACGAATCGGTCAAATAATGTTGATGCCCTAGTTTTCTCCTAACATAAGATGTCTTTGGCTTCGGTTTCATTTATCTCCATAACAAACAACGATATTATTTGTCTTGGAAGTGCAAATTCAAGTTGGGAGGAAGCAATCAGAAAGAATCTCGTTTTCTGCTATAAAGATAAATGAATTTTTTTTTCCAAGGTGTTCTTTTGTCTTGGAAATTCAAATTCTTTTAGCGTATTTCTTAATTCTTTTGTCTTGGAAGTGCAAATTCGAGTTGATAGGATAGAGATAGATGAAACAAAAAACCGAAGATATCTTCAGCTAGGAGATAACTAGGACACCAAAATTATTTGATCGATTTGTGAATTAGGTTACTGATATAAGTGAAGGACGAGCCATGTATGAGAACACCGCATTAATGATTGTCCCACAGAGGATGACGTGAGCAAAATCTAAAGAAACTGCTCATAAGGACTAAATGTGTACAAATTGAAAAATATATTACCAAATTAAGTAATTTTTTCGGCTTAACCTGGAGAAGCCGGTTATAATGTAACGCCCGCAGATTCAGGCTGATCAATTTAGAGACAATAAGCGTCAAAAATAAATTTTTTGATGGAAGATTATTTAGAATGAATAATCTTAGCCAAGTTATAGTATATGTCACAAGGGTTCCGTACATAAAAAAATTGTTGAAATCCGAGTTATGACGAAGAAGTTATGACTCGTCGAAATTTTACGGCTAAACCGACACGACACCGCGTAATGTAAAAAGTGAATTTTTGATAAATTATTTTTTAGCCTTAGCGATCTAAACTAAAGTCTTAGTATACGTTAAACCGAGAGAGTACATAAAAAGAACATCAAAATTTGACTTCGTATGAGGAAGTTATGATTTTTCTAAGATTTAGCATAACAGTACACAACCCGAAAATCGAATTTTAGATCGATCGATTTTAGCCAACACAACCTAAATGAGAATTGAAGATCTCATTAATAGGAGTTCAATGATAAAAAGACAGTCGAAAACGGAGTCCGTATGTAGAAGTTATGAATTTTACACGATTGTTAACAGTATAATCTTCTTGTAGTGTTAAATATAAAAACGGTCGATAATTAGCCAACGGAGTCAAAAAGAGAGTTGTATATCTTTTCAATACCTACGCATAGATATAAAGAACGTCAAAAAACGGAGCTCGTATGCAAATGTTATGGATTTTAGAAGATAATTAGTTTTTGGAATAACCAGGAGGCGACATGTGGCGCGATATGAGCCATTGCTTCCTCACCACGACTTGGCACTTGATGGGGACACCTGGCCACGAACGCGTTGCATTCAGGAAGGGAACGCCTCATGTTCAAACTGGACTTAACCTATAAATAGAGGCGCAAATCTCCCGTTTTCTTCACACCTCTCCACTTCTCTTCTCCCAATTACTCCCAAACCTTCTAAGCTTTTCTTTTACACCTCCTAGGTATTAGAAGCGAGTCCTGGAATACCTGCACCCGTTGGACCCGTACCCGAAATACCCGAAACCCGGATAAGACTAAATTTGGAACCCAATACCCGAACCGTTTAAACATTTTCCGGTTATACCGGTTCCGGTCCGTTTTTTTCGGTTTTATAACTCATCCCTACTCTGGATCCTTTTCCAATCCTTAGAAATGATGAAAACAAAATGACATATCAGAACAGACCCGAATCAGACCTAACGACAAAGATGCCATTCTTTCCCATAGATAAAGTCCTTATCAGTGAGGTTGGCCTGCTTAAGAAAGTTAGCCAACTCAATTTGTGAACTTTGGGCACTGGTTTGGGGTCCGTTTGAGTTCTAAAGCTCAAGATATGAGTTTTACAAAATTACTACATATCTGATGGAAAACAGAATCGTAGCCACCCGTGATTCCTTTTTGGCTTATCCATCCTTCTCCCTTTGAAACACATTTTAAGATGTGTTTGTTGGATTAATGTCTAAGTCCATAACTATTTTGGTATGTACTTGACCCGATGGTGCATGGTCCTTTTGGGTTGCCTTCACCAAAGCAACTTGATAGGATGAATTATGGAGAGAAAGGATTAAATATGATTTATTAATATATTATGAGAACAATATATTAAAGGAGAAATCATATTGTTTAATTAATATTAGTAAAGAATTAATAAGAATTAAGTTTGTGACTAAAAGAGATTAATTAAACTTAAGGGACTAGAATTGTAATTATAAGATAATTGCAACTGGGCCATGGATTGCCTTATATTATAAGGTTGGACAAATTCTATGGGGAAACCCATTAGAAATCGTCCAAGGCCTTAAGGAAAGGAGTCCATGGGTTGCTTAGGGCTTAAGCATCCAAATTAGGGTTTCCTTGTTAGATAACCCTAATAGCCTCACTATATATAGAACCCTTATGCTCCAAAAACATGGTGAACTAATTGGCTAGGGTTTCCACACGTTTTTGTGATTAAAAATTTTAATTTAGTCAATTTAAATTTCAAACCCTAGAATTTTTACAAGTTTAAAATTCAACCCTATACTAATATATTATTACAAGATTAATATATATATATATATATATATATATATATATATATATATATATATATATATATATATATATATATGTATAATTAAAATGCTAGTCTTACCGTTAGTAGGCCTCATTCACGAAGCCGGTCTATAAGGTGGGTATAAGGTTGCTGCCTATAAAATGACGCTTAATGGGTGTACACTCACACCCACCGCTTGCTTGATTGGTGGAGGGTCGTTAGCCGAACGGGTAGGATAGGGCAACCTCATCTCTTCATTAAAAGTATAATATGAAATACAAAGTAACTACATGTTTTTTAAAATTTCCCAATCTTAGTTACTTTAGGAAAAGTGAATTGATGCAATCCCATGAAATTACACTTTGCACCCTTGCTAAGAAGTTAGTGGAGCGTGTGTGGTTTACCGGCACACTAATTGGTTCTAAGCAAAAGTGGCAAATGGTGATTCATTGTTTATCATAGTTCGATGGAGCGTGTGTGGTTTACCGGCACATCGAATAGGTGATTGTTACAATGAAGGCACCATGTGAATTTGCATGGTAATTCACACCCACTTTGTGATCCTCGGTATCCCAATCACAAACGAGAGGGGCATATCGAGATTTAAACATGCCATTGAAAAGTTTCAATAAATCTCATCCAAACCTAGGAATTCTCAATACATTTAGAACTTAAAGTTATGTTTTCGTGATGGAGAATTAGTGAATCGTCATTCACTTACCTTCAAATTGTTTGCATGTTAGACTACGGTATCCCTTTTCTAATATGTAAATATTGTTGTTGGATCCTAGCCCTAATTTTTCTTATTGGGTGATAATTAGGGATTCATATTCTAATCTATCTTTGTCCTTTCTATTTGTAGATTTCGAACGCTAACAACGCTGCTGCTAGTTCATTCACATTGATGAGCCTTTGTCAGAAGGTGACTTTCGATGGGACGAACTTTAGCGAATGAATAAGATACATTCGCACAATTGCTCGCTATGAGGACAAGGAGTATGTCCTAGATGAGAAGCTCGAGAAAATCAACCCAGAAATCGCTACTCCAGCTGAAATGACTGCTTTTGAAACTCATGAACGTGATGCAACGAAGGTACATTGCATCATGATAGCCACCATGAATGCCGAATTCCAAAAGTCCTATGAGGACATGTATCCGTACGAAATGCACCAAGACTTGTTGGAGAGATACCACCAAAACGCAAGGCAAGAGCGTTATGAGATTTTCACTAACATGATTTCCGCCAAAATGGGTCATGGATAATCTCTTACCGTGCACCTGCAAAAGATGCAAAGGTATGTCGACCGTCTTCGCAAGTTGAATGTTGACTTTGGGGAAGACTTGGCGATCGACATGGTGCTTCACTCTTTACCTCCGTGTTACAATCAATTTAGGATGACCTACCACATGAACAAAGAAGAGGTCACCCTAAGCAAGCTCCAAGGTCTCCTTAGGGTTGCTGAAAGCAACCTCAAGGACAAGTCTGTTGCACCCACTCCCAATCCACCCGCTGCTCCTGTTTTGGCCATTGGGAAAGGAAGAGACAAGAAGAGGAAGGCTTCGTCTAAGAGCCACCGCAAGGGAAAGTCCCGAGATGGTTCCTCTTCTAGTGGGACCAAAGTTGATCCTGCTAAACCCTGTCCTAACCCTAAGGAGGCAGAGTGCCATCATTGCCATAAAATAGGGCATTGGAAGAGAAGCTGCCCAGACTACCTGCAAGCCATAAGGGAAGGAAAGATCAAGCCATTTTTCGTAGGTATATACACAATTAAATCTAACGATTCATCTCATGCTATTTCTTGGGTCCTTGATACCGGTTGTGGTTACCATATTTGTTCTGAATTGCAGGGACTAAGAAGAAATAAGGATGTGGAGCATGGAAGAATAAATCTAATCATGGGGAATAGAAGATCATCGCCTGTGACCAAGATTGGAGTGTATTCTTTAGTGCTTAGGAATGGTTTATGTTTAGATTTGAACAATTGTTACTATTCGCCAGAAATGGATAGAAACATCATTTCATTTCATGGTTTGTTTAGACAAGGTTTTAGATTTTCTTTTAATAATGAGAATGGTTCTATTCTTGCTTATCTAAATGGTGTCTTATATTTTGAAGCAATACCGTGTAATGGAATTTATGAAACTGTTATGATTGTAGATAACTTAGGAAATGATGTTTTATGCATGGATTCTTCCAATGGTATGAATAGAGCATCCTTGTGGCATTGTCGTCTTGGACATGTCAACAACAAGCGCATAGCCCAACTCCAAAAGGATGGAGTGTTGGAGTCATTCGACCTTAGGGAAGATGACACATGCGAGTCTTGTTTGCTTGGAAAGATGACTAAATCTCCCTTCACAAGTACATGTGAAAGGGGTGAGGGTCTATTGGACCTAATACATACCGATGTATGTGGACCATTTAGATCAACCACGAAGGATGGGAATCGCTTCTATGTGACTTTTACCGATGACTATAGTAGATATGAGTATATCTACTTAATCAAGCAAAATTTAGAAACTTTTGAAAAATTCAAAGAGTTCAAGAATGAAGTGGAGAATCAATGGGCAGGAAAATCAAGATGCTTCGATCCGATCGAGGAGGAGAGTACCTAAGTCTTGAATTCCACGACTATCTCAAGGATTGTGGAATAGTTTCACAATTAACGCCACCTAGGACACCGCAGTTGAATGGTGTGGCAGAAAGGCGTAATCGAACCTTGTTGGACATGGTTCGCTCTATGATGAGTCGTGCTTGACTACCT